>NC_090923.1:520385701-521010701 GCF_040938575.1 Ambystoma mexicanum
TGCCCTGAAGGCCATTTTCCTGCCCCCCAGAGCCCCGAGCACGCTCCCACCTGCCATCTGCTGCTGCCTGCCTGCTCCCCACGTGCCCTGCTATTTGCTGCCTGCACATCAGCCAGGGGTGCAGTTGCTGTGACCACCCCTGCTGGAACTGAAGACTCCCGACTGGGATATCATCGCTCCACAGCCCAGCCCCAGTTGCCCACCCACACCTGCCTCTGGGGTTGCCATGTCGGGCACACCACCATCTGAGATCACTGGCAACCCCCAGCCAGAGAGGTAGAGGGCCACCAGCTTCACTGCCACCGAAGTTGGTGTCCTGGTGGAGCAAGTCCTGGGGCAGTACGATGCCCTCTTCGGAAGTTTGCGCGCCGACAAGGAAGGACGGACCTGGATCTGGACGGACATCGTGACTGCCATCAACGCGGTGGGGGTGGCAGTCCGCAAATTCCAACATGTCAAGAAGCTCTGGGAGGACTTCAGGTCCAGGACCCTCAACAAGGCCCAGCGCCTCTTGAAGGCAGCGGATGCTAAGGGGTGCCAGGCCACCTGTCGGAACACCCGATGAGGGTCCTGGAACGCATATGCCCAGCGCTCCACGTTCAGGTCCTTGAGAGGCAGACCCGTCTGGAGTCGAGCGGTAAGTGTACATCCATACTGATTGGAAGCTGTGCGTGTGGTGGTGTGCCAGTAGTGTGCAGGTGGCACATGTGGTTTTGTAGGGCCATGTATGGATGTGTATGTATAGGGCCGTGAGGCTAACACATGTGAGTCATCTCATGTGTGAGACACATGGATGGTGTATGTGTGGGTAAGCATGCAGGCCAAATGCATATGTGTGATCACACATGGTTGAATGACTGTGTATGTAAGTTGGCATGGTAGTGGTGTCACACATGGATGTTGGTTCCAGCTGCATGTATCTGCACCGTGTACATGTGCATGTGTGTGTATTTGACAAGGGTGCAACAGTGATGCAACATGGATGCATGTGACACTGATATGTAGAAGGATGATTGCCAGATGTGACATGGATGCCGATCTCATCACTGTGACAGTTGGTGGAGGTGTACACATGCATGTAAGTGTGGTGGCGTGTGTGCATGTCTAGTGCACTCCCTGTGTTTCATGTGATGTCTGGCTCATCTTTGGCTGCTCATGCTGTTGTATGTGTGGATGGTGCTGGCCGTTGGGATATGGCTGTGGAATAGCTCATGTGTGTGATTTCAAATGACATGTGTGTTGGGGATTGTGATGCCATGTCTGAAGTTTGACACTGCCACTCATGTGGAACTGTCATTTGTGTATCAGTCCATTGTACAGTGCCCTGATGCCTGTCTCCTATCTCTCCCTGTCTGCAGCATCAACTGATGAAGAGGGCGGAGAGGGTGCTGTGGAGCCGAGTGGCAGGGATCGCACCGCCAGCCGGAGACGCAAGGCCTGGCTCCTCTCCCAGGTTGTGATCTCGTCGGGGAGTAAGGAGTCCGGTGCTGCATCCCAGGCCGCAGCTGCCAAGGGTAGGTCCAAGAGGCAGAGGTCGGAGTTGGACTCCTCGGCAGCAGAAGGGGCAGTTGAGACCCCACAGGGTCCGACGGAGGAAGACGGCATGGAGTCATCCAGGTTGGTGAGGGGTTTGGTGGAGGAGGAGGCCATGCAAGGGACAGAGACGGGGTCTGGAGGTGGGGATTCCACTGGTGCTAGTGGTGCAGTGCAGGGGAAGGGACAGGAGGCAGCACAGGCCGCCGCGGAAGTGCCTGTGTGTAATCCTGTCCCCGATCCTGTCACTGCATCATCCCGCACCAGCAGGGATGCCTATGTCCAGACCCGTTCTCAGGGAGGGGATCGGCTTACACCAACTGGCCTTCCTCTCCCTGCGGATGTGGCTATCCGGCACCGGGTTGAGCCTGTCCTGGGTGGGGTGGCGTTGCGTCAACGTGCCATGCGAGCTGACCTGCAGTCTTTTCATGAGGAGACTGCACGTCTTCTCGCATGGCTCGTTGACCGCGTTGACCCACTGGGACAGCTCACCACGGCCGGATTCCTCTGTTTTCTGGACCTTGTTCCGACCCCCTCCTCAACTGAACCCCCTATGCGCCAGTCGTCCTCCGTGCCATCTTCCCACCCATGTGTCACCTGGGTGCCCTCTGGAGCTGCCTCTGACCCTGCGGTCAGGCTGGTGGAGGACACATCCCTGCCACAGTCGGGAGTCGGACGTCCAGCAGGGGTGGCCACATCAACAACTGCACCCCAGCCGGAGGAGGATGTGCAGGCAGCAGGAGCCAGGGCACAGGCAAAGGCACAGCAGCAGCAGCAACAAGGTGGGAGCCATGATGGCTCGGTGCCTTCAACATCAGAGGGGCAGGCATTGGCCAGAGGGCAGGAGGACCCAGGACGGGAAGTGTCTTCCATGTGGCAGCGGTTGGGCCATGCTATAGATGCGGAGCGGCAGCAGGCGGAAGAGGCACGGCTCACGATGGTCAGGGCAGAGAACTCCATGCATAGGGCCCTGAGGCGGGCTGAGTGCCTTGAGGCCATTCGCAGGGACATGGAGGTCCAGATGTCATCGTCCGGTGAACCCTCGGGGCCATGGAAGAGGACTACCTCCGGGACATCGAGCAGGAGTTCGATGATGCCCTGGCCCGGGAAATCAGAAAGTGAGCTGTTGGACTAGCTCGCTGCCATTGTAAATAGTTATATAGTGCTAGGTTTCCTTTTGTTTTTCTTTTCATTTGGGGCGCTTGGACAATGCCCCACCTTTTTGTATATAGTTGTTCATTATGTAGGGTTTTTGTAGGTTTCCTTTCAATGGTTGGGCTCATGGACCCTGGATTTGTACTTTCTATATAGTTCCACAATGGATTTCACTTCATTTGCCTTTTTTTTTAACCATGGATCACTGGATTTTTCATTTTTTTTCACTTTGGATATGATTTGACGGACAGACTCTTTGGACCCATTTGCTTTTGGATTGATTTTTATTCTGGTTTTACACATCTTCTTTTTCATATTTTGGACATGTAGCTTTTTATTTATTATTTACATTATTGTGTGATTTCATTTCATTCCCTTGCTTTTGTGTCTAATACATTTTTATTTGAGACTTCATTGTGTGGTATGCTTTCCTTGGTTTCCTGCATGTCACAATGCATGTTTTCTCATTCACTTGCACCCATTGTGTGTGTGTGATGGACATGTATTGATGTGCATACTTGCCATTTGGGATGTTTCATGTGATGGGGATTTCAATGTGGGGTGTATGTAATATTTGGTTGTGTGTTTCGACTTGGGTGGCGTGGGGTGGGATTTGGGTGGCCGTTAGGCCTATGATTGTGGATTGTGATGACATGTTGTGGGGGACATGAGTGGGGGCCTGCTGGCAGGTGCCCCACACTGCTGGGGGGTGGGGGTGCAAGGAGACATGAGTGGGGGCCTGCTGGCAGGTGCCCTGCACTGCCGGGGGGTGGGGGTGCAAGGGGACATGAGTGGTGATCAGTAGTGCAAGGAGACATGTGGCTTTGCTGGGGGGCATGCCCATGTTGGGTGGGCTGCCTGCGGGACATGACCATGGGTGCAGAGTAGTCCCCTGTGGTGTGGGCTGCCTGCAGGGGCCGTGGAGGGTGTACAGGAAACATCTGGGAGGACCCACACTGCCAACTCACGTGTATGACTCCCCGGCACCCCCGAAATACACGTACACTGCTGAAATCGCGTGTGAAACTTCCCGTGAACACCGTAATACACGTACCTTGCTCCAATCGCGTGTGAAACTTCACGCGAACCCCAGTTATACACGTACCCTGCTGAGATCGCGGGTGAAACTTCCCGCAAACCCCAGTTATACACGTACCCCACTCGCACAGGCCCTTTCGCGTGTGAAACTTCCCGCACACCCCTGAAATACATGTACCCTGCTGAAATCGCGTGTAACACTTCACGCGCACCCCTGAAATACACGTGCCCAAGCCAATCGCGTGTAAAACTTCCCGTGCACCCCTGAAATACACGTACCCTGCTGAAATCGCGTGTGAAACTTCCCGCGCACCCCTGTAATACACGTACCCTGCTGAAATGGCGTGTGAAACTTCCCACGCACCCCTGAAATACACGTACCCTGCTGAAATCGCGTGTGAAATGTCACGCGCACCCCTGAAATACACGTACCCAGGCCAATCACGTGTAAAACTTCCCATGGACCCCTGAAATACACATACCCTGCTGAAATCGCGTGTGAAACTTCACGCGCAGCCTTGAAATACACGTACCCTGCTGAAATCGCGTGTGAAACTTCCCGCGCACCCCTGTAATACACATACCATGCTGAAATCGCATGTGAAACTTCCCGCACACCCCTGAAATACACGTACCCCGCTCGCACAGGGCCAATCGCGTGTGAAACTTCCCCCGAACCCCAGTAATACACGATCCCCGCTTGCCGTGCTGGTACAGGGTTAGCGCAGCCCTTTGCGCTGGATTGGGGATTTTGATGGCTTTTACCTGCGCGAGGGGCGTTCTTGGGGGCGTAACTGGTGCTGCTGCAGGGTCGCTGCGCCACTGTGCGCCATGGCTGGTTTTGGTAGCTAAAATCCATGAATACGCTGTGCGCGGAAATGGATTTTAGCGCACGCGGCTGGTGTAGAGATTTGCACGCGCACACTGTGCGCCAGCCATGTGCGCCACTTGTGCGCTAAATTCTATGAATTATCCCCTATATGTAGTAATAAATAAGAAGTGTAACCAATATATATATAACACATTAACCATTCATTTAAATACAATATGTTCTAAAATGGAATATACCAAAAGAGGAAAGATAGTCTGCCAACAGGATTACCTCACAAAAACTCCACAACTAAGAGCAACAGCAGTTACAGACCAGTAAGAGACTAGAACAAGAGAGTCCACACTGCTGTGGGTTTAATTAATAATTAGTTCAAGTAACAAGTTATTTGTTAAGGTGTACTATAAAGGTATCACTCAATTTTTTAGGCTGTAACAGACTCTGAAAACAAGCAGGGTAGTCTGATGATTGAAAAACCATAAAGAAAATATTTATTTAACAAAAAAACAGTTGTGTAAATAATACATAAACAACTAAACATAAAGCAATATAACAAACATAGAAATGCATTTGTTCAATGTTTGAAAGGTTAATAATCAAAAAAGCAACAAAAAAAAACCCAAACACAAAAACTTAAATATGGGTTTTTCTTCAAACTTTTAAATAAAGAAAACAAATGAGAATTCTAAAAGAAACTGGACAACGAGCTGCCAACTGTATGGTGGCCTAGATCCCAGCCAATATTCTCATTTATGGCTTATATTGGGCCACTGCACAAGTTGTTCTCAAAAGAGTTGACAAGAGTAGAATTTGTTCTATGTCCTATGATTTTCTGACAGGTCTGCCAAAAACAGACCAGTTAAAACACACCTTACCAGAAGCTAGTAAGTGTACTGCATTTTACTCATATATTTGTAAACTTTCTGTATTAGATACAAAAAAAATGATATTATGTTTTTTTTCTCACAGAAATGTCTAGTACTCTGGAGCGGCTAGCGGAGCATTTCACACGTGAGGAAATGTCAGAAGATAGTGAATCTAATGGTAGACACTTTACTATATAAATCAATTAATTAATATTATTTTTTATACATTTAACATATATATTTTCTTTGTACAGACCATACAAAAATTGAAAATACTAAAGAAAAAGCAGTATTGGATAAGACTCTTCAGTACATAGAAGACAAAATGGACCTACTGTTGGCAAATTTTAATAATTTAAAACACTTTGTGGAGGATCACTTCAAACAAACAACTACATACCATTGTCCCACATGTACCTGCCCCCCTCACCATATCCCAGTCAATTATCCCCAAACCCTCTCCATGAACCAAAACGTTTTGATGAGACTTCCATCCCTTCTTCACCTCATATAAATCCTATTGAAACCCACAATTCTCCTGTTTTTGTTTCAGTTTCTGCCTCACCTTCTCTGTCATAAATTTAACATAAATGTAAAATAAAGTAAAATTATTATATTGTGTCCTAATTCATTTCTTGTCTTTTTTTAAAAAAAGCAGTTGAGGTGTCCGCGGCCAGCACAGGTGTCCGGAATGTCCGTAAAGAAACGAAAATGGAGGTGTCCTAAGAACACTATCAGGCCGATTCATGTAATCCTCACAAAAGTGTTGCACGCAGCTGGCGCACAGCGTGCCCGTGCGAATGTCTGCGCCAGCCGCGTGCGATAAAATCAATTTCCGCGCACAGCGTATTCATGGATTCTCGCCTCCAAAAGCAGACGTGGCGCAGAGTGGCGCAGCGACCCTGCAGCAGCGCCAGTTACGCCCCCAAGAACGCCTTCGCGCAAGGAAAAGCCATCAAGATCGCAAAACCATTGCAAAGGGCTGCGCCAACCCTGTACCAGTTTACCGGACTGGCAAACAGCAAACGCAAAGAGGGGAACGCGTATTATGGGTGTTTCGCCTGCGCGAGAAGTTTCACATGCGATCTGGCCTGGGGGAGCGTGTGCGTGTATTTCAGGGGTGCGCGAGAAGTATTACACGCGAATGGCCTGGGTGCGTGTATTTCAGGGGTGCGCGAGAAGTTCCACACGCGAATGGCCTGGGCGCGTGTATCTCAGGGGTGCGTGAGAAGTTCCACACACGAATGGCCTGGGCGCGTGTATTTCAGGGTGCGCGAGAAGTTCTACACGCGAATGGCCTGGGCGCGTTTATTTCAGGGGTGCGCGAGAAGTTCCACACGCGATTGGCCTGGGCGCGTGTATTTCAGAGGTGCGCGAGAAGTTCCACACGCGACTGGCCTGGGCGCGTGTATTTCAGGGGTGCGCGAGAAGTTCCACACGCGATTGGCCTGGGCGCGTGTATTTCAGAGGTGTGCGAGAAGTTCCACACGCGATTGCCCTGGGCGCGTGTATTCCAGAGGTGCGCGAGAAGTTCCACACGCGATTGGCCTGGGCGCGTGTATTTCAGAGGTGCGCAAGAAGTTCCACACGCGATTGGCCTGGGCGCGTGTATCTCAGGGGTGCGCGAGAAGTCCCACACGCGATTTGCCTGGGCGCGTGTATCTCAGGGGTGCACGAGAAGTTCCACACGCGATTGGCCTGGGCGCGTGTATCTCAGGGGTGCGCGAGAAGTTCCACATGCGATTGGCCTGGGTGCGTGTATTTCCGAGGTGCGAGAGAAGTTCCACACGCGATTGGCCTGGGGGAGCGTGTGCGTGTATTTCAGAGGTGCGCGAGAAGTTTCACACGCGACTGCCCTGGGCGCGTGTATTTCAGGGGTGCGCGGGAAGTTTCACACGCGATTGGGCTGCGTGCGGGTATTTCAGGGGTGTGCGGGAAGTTTCACACGCGATTGGGCTGAGTGCGGGTATTTCAGGGGTGCGCGGGAAGTTTCACACGCGATTGGCCTGGGCGCGTGTATCTCAGGTGTGCGCGAGAAGTTCCACACGCGATTGGCCTGGGCGCGTGTATTTCCGAGGTGCGTGAGAAGTTCCACACGTGATTGGCCTGGGGAAGCGTGTGCGTGTATTTCAGAGGTGCGCAAGAAGTTTCACACGCGATTGCCCTGGGCGCGTGTATTTCAGGGGTGCGCGGGAAGTTTCACGCGCGATTGGACTGCGTGCGGGTATTTCAGGGGTGCGCAGGAAGTTTCACACGCGATTGGGCTGCGTGCGGGTATTTCCGGGGTGCGCGGGAAGTTTCACACACGATTGGCCTGGGCGCGTGTATCTCAGGGTGCGCAAGAAGTTCCACACGCGATTGGCATGGGCGCGTGTATTTCCGAGGTGCGCGAGAAGTTCCACACGCGATTGGCCTGGGGGAGCGTGTGCGTGTATTTCAGAGGTGTGCGAGAAGTTTCACACGCGATTTCAGCAGGGTACGTGTATTTCAGGGGTGCCGGGGAGTCCTACATGTGATTTGGCAGTGTGGGTCCTCCCAGGTGTTTCCTGTACACCCTCCACGGCCCCTGCAGGCAGCCCACACCACAGGGGACTACCCTGCATCCATGGTCATGTCCCGCAGGCAGCCCACCCAACATGGGCATGCCCCCCAGCAAAGGCACATGTCTCCTTGCACTAATGATCACCAACTCATGTCCCCTTGCACCCCCACCCCCAGAATTGCAGGGCACCTGCGAGCAGGCCCCCACTCATGTCCCACTCATGTCCCCTTGCACCCCCACCCCCAGCATTGCGGGGCACCTGCCAGCAGGCCCCCACTCATGTCCCCTTGTACCCCCACCCCCAGCATTGCGGGGCACCCTCCACCAGGCCCCCACCAATGTCTCCCACCACCCCCACCCCCAGCAGTGCAGGGGCACCCTCCACCAGGCCCCCACCCATGTCTCCCACCACCCACACCCCCCAGCACTGTGGGGCACCTGCCAGCAGGCCCCCACCCATGTCCAACTCATGTCCACACCACCCCCACCCCCAGCACTGTGGGGCACCTGCCAGCAGGCCCCCACCCATGTCCAGCTCATGTTCCCCACCACCCCCACCCCCCAGCAGTGCAGGGGCACCCTCCACCAGGCCCCCACCCATGTCTCCCACCACCCCCACCCCCCAGCAGTGCAGGGGCACCCTCCACCAGGCCCCCACCCATGTCTCCCACAACCCATACCCCCCAGCACTGTGGGGCACCTGCCAGCAGGACCCAACTCATGTTCCCCAGCCAACATGTCATCACAATCTAGATCCTTGGTCCCTATGGTCAGCCTCCAAATGCAAAACACCCACCCGAGTATTGCATCCACCCACTCAGAAATGGCAATTACATGACAGAACACCAGTTGCAAGTTTCGAAACAAACACATGTCCCTCACATACACCCAATGGGTGTCAGTGAATCTCAAAACCCATATCATGATATGCATGAAACCAATGAGATGATACTACACATTGAAGTTCGATAAAAAAATATGTATTAAAGGAAACATAAATAGATTCAAAAATAAAGAAACAGAAATGGGAATGTACAAAAAAGAAAAGCAGCATGTCCGTGAAAAAAAGCAAATACAAAAATCATAATCCAAAGTAATGGTGTCCAAAGTCACTGTCCACAAAAGCAAATCCAATGGGAAATAATAATAGAAAGCCATTGCTCCATGGGTAAGTTGTGAAAGAAAAATTAAATCCAACAGTGAACTATGTACAGACGAACAAGCCAGGGTCCATTATCCCAACAAAATAAATGAAACCTATCTAACAACACTAACTAATAAAATAAACTATATACAAAAATGGGGCCAATGTCCAAAAGGTCCAAAATAAATCAAAAAACAAAGGAAACCTGACACTACCTACATAACTATGTACAAGGGCAGCAGGATAGTCTGACGGCTCACTTTTGGATGTCCCGTCCCAGGGCATCATCGAACTCCTGCTCAATGTCCCGGAGGCGGTCCTCCTCCATGGCCCCGAGAGTCCGCAGGGCCTTTCGACGTGTCCACCTCCAACCCCCTGCGGATTGCCTCGAGGCACTCGGCCCGCCTCAGGGCCCTCCGCATGGAGTTCTCCGCCCTGACCATTGTGAGCCGTGCCTCTTCCGCCCGCTGCCGCTCCGCATCTATGGCGTGGCCCAACCGCTGCCACACGGAAGACACTCTCTGTCCTGGGTCCTCCTGCCCTCCGGCCGATGCCTGCCCCTCCGATGTTGAAGGCCCCGAGCCTTCATGGCTCCCACCACGTTGCTGCTGCTGCTGTGCCTCTGCCCGTGCACTGCCTCCTGCTGCCTGCACATTCTCCGCCGGCTGGGGTGCAGTCGTTGATGTGGCCACCCCTGCTGGACGTCCGACTCCCGACTGTGGCAGGGATGCCTCCTCCACCAGACTGGCCGCACCGTCAGAGGCAGCTCCACAGGGCATCCAGGTGACTAATGGGTGGGAAGATGGCACGGACGACTGGCGCGTAGGGGGTTCAGTTGAGGAGGGGGTCGTAGCAAGCCCCATCAAACGGAGGAATCCGGCCTGGGTGACCTGTCCCAGCAGGCTGACGTGGTCAATGAGCCATTTGAGATGACGTGCAGTCTCCTCATGAAAAGACTGCAGGTCACCTCGCATGGCCCGTTGACGCAACGCCACACCAGTCAGGACAGGCTCAACCCGGACCCGGATAGCCACGTCCGCAGGCAGAGGAAGGCCAGTTGTCGTTTGCTCATCCCCTGCCTGAAAACGGGTCTGGACGTAGGCATCCCTGCTGGTGCAAGATGATGCAGGGACAGGATCAGGGACAGGATTGCACACAGGCACCTCCGCGGCGGCCTGTGCTGCCTCCTGTCCCTGGTACTGCACTGCACCACTAGCACCAGTGGGATCCCCACCTCCAGACCCCATCTCTGTTGCTTGCACGGCCTCCTCCTCCACCAAACCCCCCACCAACCTGGATGACTCCGTGCCATCTTCCCGCGTTGGGCCCTTTGGGGTCCCAGCTGCCCCTTCTGCTGCCGAGGAGTCCAACTCCAACCTCCGCCTCTTGGACCTCCCCCCGGCAGCTGCGGCCTGGGACGCGGCACCGGACTCCTCACTCCCCAACGAGATGGCAACATGGGAGGGGAGCCGGGCCTTGCGTCTCCGGCTGGTGGTGGGATCCCCGCCGCTGTGCTCCACAGCACCTTCTCCGCCCTCTTCATCAGTTGACGCTGCAGACAGGGAGAAATAAAACACAGGAATCAGGGCACTGTACAATGGACACATACACACATGACAGTTGTACATGAGTGGCATTGGCAAACCTCAGACATGCCATCACAATCCCCAACACACATGTCATTTCAACCCGCACACATGAGCCATACCACAGCCATATCGCAACTGCCAGCACCATCCATACCCATACAACAGCATGAGCAGGCAAAGCTGAGCCAGACATCACATGCAACACAGGAAGTGCACCACACATGTACACACACCACCACACTTGCATGCATGTGTACACCTCTGCCAAGTGTCGCAGTGTTCAGATGGGCATCCATGTCACATCTGCCAATCAGGCTTCCACATCCTGCTGTCACATGCATCTATGTTGCATTGCTGTTGCACCCTTGTCAAATACACACAAATGCACATGTACACAGTGCTGATACATGCAGCTGAAAACAACATACATGCGTGACATCACGGACATGTCTACTTACATACACATTCATCCAAACATGTGTGCCCACACAACTGCATTTGGCATGCAAGCCTACACACACAAGCACCATCCATGTCTCACACATTACAGCCCTCGCATGTGTTAGCCCCACGGCCCTGTACACCCCCACCCATACTCGACCCCATACAAACAGATGTGCAACCTGCACACTACTGAAACATCACCACACGCACAGCTCACAATCAGGATGCATGTACACTTACCGCTCGACTCCAGACGGGTCTGCCTCTCAAGGACCTGGACGTGGAGCGCTGGGGATATGCATTCCAGGACCCTCATCTGATCTTCTGACAAGTGGCCCTGGCGCCCCTCGGCATCCGCTGCCTTCGAGAGGTGCCGGGCCTTGTTCAGGGTCCTGGACCTGAAGTCCTCCCAGCGCTTCTTGACATGTTGGAAGTCGCGGACTGCCACCCCCTCCGCGTTGATGGCAGTCACAATGTCAGTCCAGATCCGAGTCTGTCCTTCCTTGTCGGCACGGGAACTTCCGAAGAGGGCCTCATACTGCTCCAGGACTTGCCCCACCAGGACACCAACTTCGGTGGCACTGAAGCTGGTGCCCCTCTGCCTCTCTGGCCGGGGGTTGTCAGTGGTGCCAGACGTTGCAGTCCCCGACATGACAACCCCAGAGGCAGGAGTGGGTGGGCAACTGGGTCCTGGGGCTGGGCTGTGGAGCGATGGAATCCCAGTCGGGAGTCTTCGGTTCCAGCAGGGGTGGTCACAGCAACAGCACCCCTGGCTGATGTGCAGGTAGCAAATGGCAGGGCACGTGGGCAACAGGCAGTCAGGCAGCAGCAGATGGCAGGTGGGAGCGTGCTCAGGGCTCTGGGGGGCAGTAGTTCGGCCTTCTGGGCAGGAGCGTGGTCTTCCGTGTGCTTACGCGTGGCCAGCTTGATACGGAGTGATTTGGCACGTGAAAATTCTGCACGTCAGCGTGTAATTCGAGGAAAGGCCCTTAGCGCAGAAGCACGTCAGCACGCATACGCGATTCCATTGGACCAAAGGCCCTTAGCGCGTATGCGCATCTGTGACATATCGCGCACGGGCGTTGCTTTTCGTGGGGTGCGGTGCGTGTGTTTTGCAGGCGTTGGGGTTCACACGCTATCACTTCACAGCGGGTGGGTGTTGGCTACGCGTTCTTCTACACGCAAGGCAGAGGGGTGAGTGGTACCCTGCTCCCCCAGGCCCGATCGCATGTGAAACCACCCGCAAGCCCCAGAAATACACGTACCCCGCTCCCCCAGGCCTGATTGCTTGTAAAACCACCCGCGAGCCCCTGAAATACATGCGCCCAGGCCAATCGCGTGTGGTACTTCTTGCGCACCTCTGTAATATACGCACACGCTGCCCCAGGCCCAATCGCGTGTGGAACTTCTCGCGCACCCCTGAAATACACGCGCCCAGGCCAATCGCGTGTGAAACTTCTTGTGCACCTCTGAAATACACGAGTCCAGGCCAATCGCGTGTGGAACTTCTCGCGCACCTCTGAAATACACGAGCCCAGGCCAATCGCGTGTGGAACTTCTCGCGCACCTCTGAAATACACGAGCCCAGGCCAATCGCGTGTGGAACTTCTCGCGCACCCCTGAATTACACGCGCCCAGGCCAATTGCGTGTGAGAAACTTCTCGCGCAACTCTGGAATACATGCACACACTCCCCCAGGCCCGATTGCGTGTGAAACTTCTTGCGCACCTCTGAAATACACACACACGCTCCCCCAGGCCCGATCACGTGTGAAACTTCTCGTGCACCTCTGAAATACACGCACACGCTCCCCCAGGCCCGATCGCGTGTGAAACTTCTCGTGCACCTCTGAGATACACGCACATGCTCCCCCAGGCCCGATCGCATGTGGGCCTTCTCGCGCGTGTAGTACTTTGGCGCACATTTTTTTCCTGCACAGGGACGCTACCGCCTGCTTTCATGTGGCGGACATGTATGGGCCTGTGCGCGTCTTTGGCCGTGCGCTGTTTTTCCCTATTCGATTCCATGAATACGTGTTGTAGGCGAGCGTGTGGGCGTTCTGCGCACTTGCCTCCTGTACTTCCCCCGTGACGCCCACATTTTCACGAGTTGTTCCCCATTCTGCGTGTGACGCCCCGTGTTACGCCTACTTTTGTTATGTGCGCCGCGCTATGTGCGAATTCGCTGTGGCCTTATCGCACGGCGTTCGATGACCTGTGCGCCAGCGTCTGCCGCGCACTTTTTCAGCGCACATCCCACATTTTGCGCGTGCACGGACTTCCATGAATTGATGTGCGATGTTTTCTGTGCGATAATCGCACTTGCACTGCGATTTTCGCTATTTCACTGCGAATCGCACGTTTTTGCACGCGTGCGCCGTTTTTTCGACGCACATTAATTCCATGAATCGGCCTGTATATCTGTCCGTACTGTTCGCAGGCAAGTTGAAACTGTTCTAAGAACACAGGCTGTGTCCTAAAATGTTCGTAAAGAAACAAAATGGGAGTGTCCTGAGGACGCAATGCCTGTCGTATTGTTCGCAAGCAAGTTGAAACTGTTCTAAGAACACAAGCTGTGTCCTGAAATGTTCGTCAATGGACAAAATGGGGGTGTCCTGAGAACACTATACCTGCCCTTACTGTTTGTAGACAGGTTGAAACTGTTCTAAGAACACATCAGGTGTCCCGGGATGTTCGTAAATAAACAAAATGGGGCTGTCCTGAGGACGCTATGCCTGTCCGTATTGTTCGCAGGCAAGTTGAAACTGTTCTAAGAACACAGGCTGTGTCTGAAATGTTTGTAAATAAACAAAATGGGGGTGTCCTGAGGACGCTATGCCTGTCCGTACTGTTCGTAGGCAGGTTGAAACTGTTCTAAGAACACATCAAGTGTCCCGGGATGTTCGTAAATAAACAAAATGGGGGTGTCCTGAGGACGCTATGCCTGTCCGTATTGTTCGCAGGCAGTTGAAACTGTTCTAAGAACAAACGCCTGTCGGTAACTGTTTGTTTCACTTGTGACGCACTTTTAATCACTTCAGGACCTGAACAGTGTCCGTAGAACACCAACGCGCATGCGCAAAACAGTTTCAGTGCATTTGGTGTCCTGCGGACACCCGCTTCCTTCGCGAACATGTTCGCGAACCTATCATGTGACCGCGCCCACGATCAGCGTATGTTCTGATTGCGAACACTGTTCGTGTCCCCGACCAATTTAAAATAACATTCAAGTAATCTACAATAATTTCCAATAAAAACTTACCATAGAACAAGTCCCACATAGTAATCCTGAGTTTCTACATACATTTTGTGACTTTTTGAACCCTTTCTTCTGTTCGATCTGTCCGCGGACAGCGCGCATGACCGTGAACCGCGCACAAGCACCCCTATAAAAGACCACGCCCTAGTGCTCATTCTCATTGTGTTTCTGGCTATCCTACAGAGCACAGCGTATTTTGCTGCCAATTTGCAGATTTTCAACGCCAAGCTGATGGCTTCCATGGCTCCACTCATGCCACCTGGTGCTGCATCTGCCTTAGCACCACCCCATGCCCTCCACCACCACCACCTCGCCAGGGGCCTGAAGAGGGGAACAGGAGTGAGGATGCACAGGAGGATGAAGAGGATGACGAGAATGAGGTAGTGGAAGTCCCTACTACCAGCACTCGGCGTGAGTCTTGGGTGTGGCGGTTATTTACCATTCGTGGTAATGTTCCTAAGGCACGTGCAAACCAAGTCACCTGCAACGAGTGCAAAATGGTACTCAGTCGCGGGAGGCATGGTTCATACAGCTTTGGGACAACTACCATGAAGCGACACCTAAAGTCGTTCCACGCGGGGGTCGTTCGCAAGGTTGTACCTTGCGAGGAGCATAGCAGGTTGACTTCCTCTACTTCATCCTTTGTCTCCGATCCTGTCACCACAAGGAACACTCCTGTGGGACAGCGTATTCCTGAAACTGCCTCACAGGCCATACGCAATACTGATGACCCTTACCTTTTGAGGGTCACAGTTGTTTGTATGTACTGCGACGCAGTACTGTGCAGGGGGGAGAGACTTCTTAGTGCTTTTGAGGCTATCGTCTCAGAGCACGAGAAGGTCTGCTCACTACCCAAGTAAAACCCACTATACATCTTCCTCTCTCAGCTCCCCCTTCCCCCCTTACCCTCCATTCCCCTCCTCTCCTAGTGTGTCTTGTATGAAAAAAAACAAAAAATCTAAAACAACACAAATAAAAAAAGGCTCTTTTCCAAGCCGCCTTTCACAGTTATAAAATAGAAGTGAAAATAAATGAAGCAGGTCCCTGTGTATTTTTTAGAAGTCGGCGGACAGCCCAAGGACATCTAAAAGTGTTGGGGTGCTACCCTATCATAACCATTGCAGGTTTATCTGGGAGGAAGTGGTGGCTCTGAAAAGAGCCGTTTGTTTGTGTTTGAAAAATTTGAAATGCTCAACACCTAGTGTAAAATGGATGCTGTAATTCCAAAAAAGGTTGCAATGCATTTTGTACATTTCTCCAAAAAATCTGATTGCCAGCATAAGTAAGATGGACTCCATCTCTGTGAAAAATGTATGTACTACCAAACATGATATTTTCATTGTGAAAAGAGGACATGCCAAAATCTCTTAGAAAGGCACAAACAGCCTTATTGACATTGTGCCGTGCTTTCTACATTTGTGGACCAAATGAAGAAGAACGAAGCCACATTTGTCTCTGCGCAATCCGTGAAAACATTACTTGAGAATTTGGAACCATGTCCATGACCTTCCCAAGTCCTTCTTTCATTGCAAATTGCAAAGAAATTCCAGACACATGTCCTAAACTGTTCCCTCCACAATGAATTACAATTATGTGTGGATGTTCCTCTGTCTTCAAAGTAGCACAGAGAGGTAGCAAGTCCAACCACATCATTCCACGTACTCCATGCCAGTGCACTTCCACATGTGGGAATCCAAGATCCACAGATACTCCACAGCTTTCTGCATGCACCTTCAACCAATATATCCACGAGTCTCCCAAAATAGAAACAATCTGTTTTCTGAAACACACAGCCATAGCTATCTGTTCTTCTCTCAGCAAAAAGAGTATCTGAGAAACTCTCTCCTGGCACAACACACCCACTAAACTTTACTGACCAATCCCTTTCTCTGCTCATTCTCATTTGCATGGCTCCCCAACCCAAAAATCCCCAGATGTAACACCCGATGTCTGCGGACTACTGCCATGTCCGCGGACATATCGTAACATGGACAGTCCTTCTACCATTTCCTTTTCACTTTCTGTGTCATTCCCTCATTGGATATAGCTAGTAAGTCACATGAACATCCACCAATCACATCCAAGACCTCTACATCTAACTGCATCATCATAGATCAGCACTTTAAATGTACTGATAATCTCTCTGAGTACAAGTGTCATATCATTGGAAAGCACCTTCTACCAGAAATACTGCACAAGTCTCCAAGAATTCTACTTGCAGCTGCATGCATATCCATATGCATGAACACAAACTACAGGTATGCATATTTTCTATATAGTACATGCACAATTTTTATAGATTCATATAAACAGATTAACTGACTTTTAGCTTGTATAATCTATAAAATGAATTTACTGTCATTTTTTCCATCTCCTAAAATCAACTGTCACTTCCAAACTGTTTTCAAAGCATGTTGAACTAACATATTTAAAGTACAATATGAAGAGTTAACATACTCAAACAAAATTGCATACACACAGTATGTTCAAAAATCAAACAACAATACTTGTACAAAAACATAAACATGTATATACTTATATTTATATACTGCGCAAGCAGCCCATGGCATTGAGGCGCTGTCACTTACTAGAGCTTAGTTACAGAAATAGTGGTATTCAGTGGTACATTATGAATTCCACAAGGCATGCAAATGATATTTTGGTTGGTACAGTTAGTCATTACAATACAGTTTATGCATTAAGAACATATGATATGTATTCAACTGGTGCGACGCATCTTATGTAAATAAAATAGTTTTCATGATTTTGAGAAAGGCGATGAGGGTCCATGTCAATTAAATAAATAATTGTCTAAATTAAAAACAATGCTATATACAAACAAAATTACTTATTTGTTTCCTTTACAATTGCATTGAAGACCATTCTCCTGAAAAGAAGCAGCCGAATTTGAAGTACAAAGAACAACTAAGAAGAAACCAGCTCATTTCACAAAAAAATTAAGTTGAATACCACCATATTATTTGTACTATTATTCAAACACACTGTAAGGTTAATTCATGTTATTTCTGTGCCTAAAAATAGAGATTGTGCACCATTCTGTCTACAAATCCCCATTTCTTAAACAGAGATTTACAGGCAGAATGGTGCACAATTTCTTAATTTACGACACACAAATAACCCATCTCAAACCCTAGAATTTTGATATTATAGAACAAAAAACCATTTTAATTGTATACCATTAGATTTACTAATTCTACTTCTCCACACCACCAGCTTACTTTCTACTAACATCCGAACCCCAGTTTAGTAGCACATGAATTCAAGAATACCCATCCCAACTAGTTGTAGTTGCCCAATGCACAATCACACATCATTACATACATCTTTATCATCTTACTCACACACTCATGCACACAGCACACATACATTAAGAACACCCTAACCCATACTTTCTTTATTTTTTTCAACAGACTCTAAAGAATGCCTACCAAAAATCAAGTCCGTAGAAAGCAACGGAGAAGCAGAGCAAATGAAAATAGAAGTGTCCAAGACAAGCATCCATCTCTAGCAGAATTTGTTAAAAAAGTTAAAACAAAACAGTTAATACAGTCATTTAGCGAAACAAAACATGCTCCAAGTACAGAAACTTTGCCTCCTCTATCAAAATGTAAAACAAACCACAAAACAATTAACAAAAAATCAGCTACCACTACAGATAAAACTGCTCCTATAAATCTTGATATAGTGCAAACTAAGCATACCAAAAAAGTATTTTAGCCAAAATATTCTGTCACAGAGTCCTTCAAAATCTTATAAAAACAGGAGACAAATCAAGCTCAACCCTTAATTATTTTAATTATTTTAGTGTTAAACAAAATGAAACCACTAACCAAACTAATGACTAATTTACAAAAAAGACTTCTCAATAAACAAAATGTCAACAGAAATAACTTCTTAAGTATCTGTGGAGGTGAATAGAGTCACACTACGAGCACAGAACCATACAATAATGAAGAAGCATACAAACAAAAGCAAAGAAATACAATTGCCATACATAGCAGTGGACAAGGTTATGAAAAAGTTAATAATACCATAATGGAACAAGAAATACAGCTTACAAAGATATCCCCAGAAAACTTAGAATTACCTCTCCATTCAACTGAATTAGAACGTCTAGTATACAAATGGCCATGCACGTCAATGTGTAACATTCCCAAAGAATCTTTCAAGTCTTTACGCCAATTCCTCAATCAATATGTGAAAAGCAAAGACAAAATCAAAATTAAACTCCTGCAAAATAAGGATACCT
The DNA here is from genome assembly GCF_040938575.1 of Ambystoma mexicanum. NCBI lineage: Eukaryota > Metazoa > Chordata > Amphibia > Caudata > Ambystomatidae > Ambystoma > Ambystoma mexicanum. The sequence goes on from NC_090923.1 coordinate 520,404,370, forward strand.
GTCCAGTGCGCAAGTACACAGGACTACAAGGACATTCATTGGCCTGCATTTCAGGACCTACTTGCAAAACCACCTTCCATTATATCAAAATGATATCAACACATCATTCAACTATAAGAAATCTAATCTATAAACTGTACTATGCTAAAAGTCGTGCTTTAGCACTAGCCAATTTAAATAACATTCTTCTACATGGTACAGCAGAATACCTACTTGAAGAAATCGACTATATCCAGAAAAAGTATTTTGGAAGTGAAAGCCACTTACAGAATAAAATAGCTTTAAAGCAAATTAGCAACAATTCTATGCATGGCAACCTTCTACTACACACATACAATTAAGAAATACTGAAATTTAAAAGTACATCTGCTGAAATACCAAACCATGTGTGTGTATGTTGCCGCAGAACTTTTTATAAAAGTAACACAAATACTGCAGACCTAATATACAAAATAGAAGACAATGAAGATTCTAAATGGTTTGAATTAGCTCTCTACCTTATAGCAGAAAACAAATACGAAATAACGGACCCCTTAATACTTTGCAGTCACCGCAATACAAACATAGATATACTAACACCTGGAGAACTTTGTTCTCTAGATCCTGTTAATGTTTCAAGATATTTTCACCATCGATTCATTGCTATGCTACACTTTATTTGCAATAAAACTGTTCCTCCCCTCGCAGAAGTGCAACACTTCTTTTGGAGAAAAGAATACCAAGCCAGAGGAGCACCACATATCCACATGCTTTTATGAATTAAAGATGCTCCTAAATTTTGTCAAGACAATGATGCCACTGTGTTACAGTTCAATCGAAAATAATGTCACTTGTGAAATTCCATCGGAAGCAAAAAATAGTGATCTTCATGCACAAATTTCACAATTTCAAAGACACAAATGTGGCAAATATTGTCGTCGCAAATACAAAAACAAAGGGAAATACCACACCAAATGCAGCTTTGGTTTCCCTAGACCAGTTACAAAAACAGGTCAAGTAAACAACTTCATGTCTTCAGTTAGACATAGTGTTAAAGGTAAATCACCTAAAAATACATATTACATAAATAGAACAGAAGAAGAAAAATATATCAATGATTACAATGCAATCATTGCCAACTTATGGAATGCAAACATAGATGTGCAGTACATTGCAGACAATTCCACTGCAGTTGCACGATATGTTACAGCATACTTAACCAAAGCATAAAAAACGGAGCTCCAAGACCTCTGGAATGACCTGTCATCAGACAAAACACTGTCTCAGGAATTATACAGCGTGGGCATAAAAATGCTCTCCCATAGAGAATGTGGCTCCTATGAAGCAGTAGATTGTTTAAACGGTACTGCTTTGAATGGAAAATCTGAAAATATATTATGGCTAAGTCTTGGTCATGCTAAATCTAGAAAAAGAGTTCTGAAATCATATGAGGACATAGAAACAATAGCCAAACATGATCCCAACAGCCAAGACATTTTAAAAAACTATTTGCTGGACACATACTACCCAAACAGAAGTACCACTTTGGAAACCATGTGTCTATACCACATAGCCCAAAACTTCACATACAAAAATAATATAAAACCCGATCTAAAAAAGGTAGATACAGAGTGTCAAATTGTGAAGGCAGCTTAGTAAAACTCACCAAACCAAATGTAATTAATCATACCAAATTGTCATTAAAGACTCCTCAACATAAAGATCTATATAACATGTCCCTGCTACAACTCTTTAAACTATGGAGAAAAGAAGAAGAAATACTAGATAACTATGAAAGCATTATAACTGATATAAACTTTACACACTACAAATAAATGTTGCAAAATGAACAGCAACATGAAGAAGAACACCAGCCCCAACTAGATAAGGACACTCCTGACAGTAGTCAACCTTCTGTAACAGGAATCCAAGAACCACTGGGACAGCCACTAATAGCAAATGAGGCAGAATTAGCTATGACGGAAGTAGAAAACACCCTCAGTATGAAGATAAAGAAAATTTAACTATACTACAATCAAAACTAAACAATGAGCAACGTAGCATTTTTCAAGAAGTAGCAAAAGAAATTGCACATGCTGTACAACATGAAAACAAAGAATGCACCTGCCAAAATTACAAACCTATACTACTGTACGTCAGTGGTGAAGCTGGTTCTGGCAAAACATTCTTAATCAAAATCATCAGCAAATTCCTCCAACAATTGACAAACAACAAACTGTCAGCTGTTGTCACTGTCCCCACAGGTTTAGCTGCCTACAACATAGGCGGAGTCACTTTGCACAGATTACTACTCCTGCCAGTAGAACACCAAAACAAATTAGACTATTACAAACTTTCTACAGAAGCTGCAATGGAACTACGCAGAGTATTAAAACAAATGAAAATGCTACTAATAGATGAAGTGAGCATGGTCTCCAGCCTAATGTTGGCTTTGATTCATCTCAGATTACAAGAAGTACTCAAAACAGATTACAAACAGCTCTTTGGAGGAAAACACATTATTGTTTTCGTAGATCTTCTTCAATTAACACCAGTGAAAGGTGAGCCTATTTTTAAAACCTTAGGACACAAACTCTGCCGTAAAACTGTTGGCAACATAGGAAATGTCAACCTTTGGCAACATTTCCAATACAGAGAATTAACAGAAAACATGCGGCAATCTGCAGATCTCACTTATGCCAACATCTTAAAAAGTATTAGAGTTGGTGTACTATCTCAAGAAGCACAAGCAACATTGAAAACCTGGCACATTCATGCACTTTATGGCAATAATGCATGTGCTGTGGATTTTATGGAACAATTAGCGAACAAAAATGTCAATTGTATGGCTTTAGTGCCAACTCTTGCAAGCTGTATCAAATTCAATGAAACAATGTTAAAAAAAGAAATGCAACCAATAATTGAAATTAGCGCCAAAGACAAACTAGACATACATGGTATGACACTACCCATGTGTGGACAAGCCACAACAAGACTAAATAGTTTAGAAAATGCAATCTCCAACACAGCTGGATTGGAAAAAAATATTAAAATTATCCTTAAATTGCAGAGTAATGCTTAAACGTAACCTTGACGTGGATCAAGGACTAGTTAATGGAGCAATGGGTACAGTTGTTGGCTTTCAATCATACCCATGTGACAACAACATTCAGTTTGTCAATATTCTCTTTGACAAACTTTCAGAAGTGAAAAGGATAGGACACTCAACAGCTTGATTCCTTCTCTTCAAAGACATGTATGTACACAGAGAACAATTTTCTCTAACTCCTGCATATGCAGTCACCATTCATAAATCACAAGGTCTTACCCTAGACAAAGCATTGATAGACATTGGTAACACAGTCTTTAAAGAAGGCAGGAGCTACGTAGCACTATCACGCTTACGTACACTTGACGGTATATTTCTAATCAATTTTGATGCAAGTAAAGTAACGCTGATATTCCTTGCATTTTAGAATACAATATACTTTGTTCACTATACACCCCCATCTGAAAACATATCCTATTCCACAAAAAGTAAAACCTTGTAAAAGAAAACTAAATCAAACAGAAATGCAACAGGATGTCACTGCAAATCCTCCAAAGAGAGTAACAAAAACTAATACTTCATCAAGTACCACAAACAAAAAAGAAACTATTAGGGGAAGTAAACCAGGTACTTCTTCAAAGAAGGAGGACAAACTACCTGGTCCATTTAAACTTTCAAATATAATAGGTGTAAGTTGCCATGCAAATGTATCAATGAATATTCTATTTCAATTACCACCAATTGTTGACAGCATTTACTTACACAGTACAGACCAATTGTGTTTGCAAATGTTAGTACTTCATAGAAACGCAACAAACAATCCTGACAACACGTATAGTGTTTATGGAATAAGACAACAATTGGACTACTGTGCTGGAATGGAGAAATTCACTATAAACTCACAGGAAGATCCACAAGAATTTCTAATTTACTTACCACTGGAAAACAAAAACATACCTATAAATGAAATCTTCCAGATTTCATACATGTGGAAACATACATGCACTCTCTGCAACAATGTGACACAAGAACAAATCCCCAATGAGCGCTTTGTGTATGTATCAATACCTAATTTTGAATCCATTCCATTTCAGCAACTTGTACAAAATGCAAGACATGGTAGATTATGTACTACCTGCAATTCGGATAATCGCTCCACCCTACTAATACAAACACATAGTAAATACGTAATACTAATGCTTCTACGTTACAATGCAGATGGTACCAAAAACAACTGCAAGCTGACTGGATTCACACATGGTCAAGTATCACTTGGTAAGAAACCTTCACAACAATAGGTATAATCTACCACACAGGAGCCACAACCAAAGCAAGTCACTATACTGCATATAAAAAAAAAATGTGGATGGTTCGATTGTAATGATAGTACAGCAGAAATTACCAGGAAATCTTACAAACGCTTATTTAATCTTCTTAAAACCAAGATTTATTAACTAAAAAAAACTATAAACTGTTAGAATATGCCAACAGGTATCTAACTGCCCCAAGATTCTACAACAAACAGATAAATGAATACCACTAAATTATATAAAAAAATAAACAGTTAGAATACGCTAACTGGTATCTAACTGCTCCAAGATTTTCAATAACCAAACAGATAAATCAATACCACTACATTATAACAAAGACTAGACAGTTAGAACACGCCAGCTGGTATCTAACTGCCCCAAGATTTTACAATATCCAAAAAGATAAATCAATACCACTTCATTATAACAAAAAATAGACAGTTACAATATGTCAAGAGGTATCTAACTGCTCCAAAATCTGCAACAAGCCAACATATAGAATATTAGCCAGAAACAGGTGAACACTGAAAACAAACAAACAAACGAATAGACAAACAAATAGACTGCAGCATAACAAAAAAAGGTTTTTTTTTAATCCAACATGGATTTTTTTTCTTCCCACAGACCCAATGATTTTAGCAACAAACACAGAAACTGAGCAAATTCCACAGTACACTGGTTTGTAATCTACTAAATATGAGGGTCAATGATTATTCAATGTTATAAGTTGTTACAAAATACAAATACTAACATGATCTTTTCTTTTATCACAGAAATCACAGGACACATGATGTGTTCTTAGAACAATTACAACTTGCCTACGAACCATACGGACAGGTGTAGTGTCCTCAGGACACCCCCATTTTGTTTCTTTAGAACATCCCAGGACACTTGATGTGTTCTTAGAACAGTTTCAACTTGCCTACGAACCATACGGAGAGGTGTAGTGTCCTCAGGGCACCCCCATTTCGTTTATTTATGAACATTTCAGGACAACCGTATTGTCCGCGGTCAGAACGAACACAACAGGGGTGCCTGCCACCTTAATAAATACAACATTTAACCCATCTCTTACTCCCCCACCCTCCCCAAATAGTCTTACACACCAAAACACTTTACTAAATAGTATTTTTCCACCAAGTTTCACCACGCTGTCTGCGGACGTCTGCAAATCCAAGATGGTGGGCGTTTCCAAAAATCTGATGCTCTTCACGCTCTTCACCGTCGAATCAGCAAACACGTTGCATGACGCAAGCCGATTGGTCAATCAGGACACTGTCCGCGGAGCGAACAGGGAAGTGTGTCCGCGGACCGAACATAGATATCACTAATTTTTAGTGACCTACTTTTTGGTCATTTTTAAACTACTGGACGGATTTTCACCAAATTTGCAAAAGCACGCTTTCAGGACCAAGTCGCTGCTCCTGGTCCAAATTTGGTGAAAATCCGTCAATCGGTTTGAGCTGTTGGTGTGAGCAAAGTTTTTTCCCCATTTAGTCCATGGGAAAAAAGAAGTTTTGGGACCCCCCCTATAACTTTGGCCCCCTGGACCAAACCTCACCAAACTTTGCTAGAAAATACAGAGTGACCCATATACATTTTTTGCAAAGTTTGGTGAGGATTCGTCCAGGGAGAGCGAAGTTATAAGCCGCCCAAAAAGAAAGGGCTCTTCCTATGGAAAAGGAAACAGCAACTTAACCATGACTACACAGCCACTACTGTGGCTGTGTGATATATATATATATATATTTAAAACAACCAGGAAAATATTTGCGGATTCCTGCTAAAGGATTTGCACTGCGCACAAAGATGAACACCAGCACGTTACTCCGCCAAAGTTTTCGAAAATAAGCCAACAGCCATCAGCCCTTCATAGTATCCAGTTTATGTGGCAAAAAGTTTTTAAAAAAGAAGAAAAACACAACATGGAGCGACACGTTTCACAGCGTCCTTGCCGCTTGTTCACACACAAATTAAAACACACCCAGTGACACTTTTAACATACAACAGTAAACTCTATGGTTAGTCTCCATTGTCCCTTTTTGCTTTCCATATCTTGCAATCTGACTTATCTCAGACCTGCTAATGGTTTATGGCTGCGGCCATTTTATAAGAGGTCTTTAGTACTTATACATGTATCTCTAATCAGTACCTCACCTTGTACAAATGTTTATGTATGTGCAATTTGTTAGTAATTTTTTAACATGCAATTTTTTCTTCTTCGTGATCAAAGTGCAAGTACGAATGACAACCCGATCATTTTCAAAGAAACATAATTTCGTTACCTTGTAGGTTTTATAAAATGCTACATGCATATATTTCTAAGTTTCTCAACTTTTGCCTCTACACGCGCATGATTGCGGAGTCAATGGGAAATACAAGTGCTCAAGTTCATTATTCGACTGTCACACTCTTCTTTCATTTGAGCCAAATACAACAATAATATCCCCAAATTTTAGGAATGTTTAAAGTGCATAGTGCATAGCTTCAACAGCTGCCATTTAATTAATTTGTATTTTCCTGGATAATAACAAAGACACATCATTTCCTTAACTAATAGATTTTTCAAAGTGCTTTGTGCATATATTTCTTAGCTACCATGATTTGTGCCTCTATCCACGTCTAAAGCAGAGTTGATAAAAAATATGCAAATGCACATATTCGTTATTCAGTTGTCGCACGCTTCTTCAGATGTAGCCAAGTACAACAATCATATCCGCAAATTTTAAAATATTTAAAGTGCATAGTGCATAGCTTATACGGTTGCCATTCAATTATTACACATTAACCTATGTATTTACAAATACTAACTCTATATTGCACATTGTAGATCACGTGGTGAAGACAGAGAAAATCATAATGTTCAACAAAGATATTTTGTTTCTCCGTGTTTAAAATATCTAAAACCAAGCCATATTAATTTTGAACAATAAAGTGCCTAGTGCTCACCATTATATCGTCTAACAATCTCTATGGGACTATTGGGGAAAAGAGGAGACTAAAACCACAAAATTACAACCTATGCCTTCCATCATTATCGTAATTATCATAAAAAACACATAAAATTGAAAAAAGGGGCTTTAGGAAAAAAGGAGTGAAAAAAGTACAAAAAAATAATATATTAGAAAAATCATTAGAAAATTCTCATTGTGAGACACCATAACCTTAGGAAAACCAGCTGGTTAGTTGAAAATCATATATTAGGTCAGGAGTGAGGAATAAAGGATGCTGGTTAACATCATAAAAATAGAAGTAAAACAGTCAATTCAACTAAATATTCCTGTTAATCACATTACATTTTTACACATACTCAGATGCCCAAAAATGTATATAGCTCCTCATTAAGGTTGTGTCCTTAAGGTTTTTTTGTTTCAAAGTCTAAAATGGGTTTCCATATGGCGCAGTTCTAATTCTCTTTTGCCCCCACAAGGATTTTCCTTGATATGATACAGACCAAAGAACCTCAGACTTTCCATTTTTCCACCATGGATGTCTCAAAAATGTACTCCCATTGGGTATGAAGCGTCAACATTTTTTATAGCCCTCATGTGTTGTAAAATTCTTTACTTTAATTTCCCAATGGTACTTCCCAATGTACCAGAGGTCACATGAACACATGAGGGCATATACAACGAATTCTGTGCTGCAAGAGATCCTTGTTTTTAACTCAACTTTGTGGCCCAACACCAGATATATGTACTCAGTTGTATTCCATGCATATGTACTTGCCTTGCAATTCTTACACTTAAAACAGCATTAATGTTTTATTCAGCCAAGTGATGTTCTTCGTGTTTCTGGTCTGGGGGGTCCAAATAACTGCTAACCAGTAAATCCTTTAAAGAAGCAGACTTTCTGAAAGTTAAATTCACTCTATCTTCGAGATGGGATGCCAGGGTTTCATCTGATGAATGAACATGCCAATGTTTATGTAAAATATGTTGACTCACCTTGGAGTGTGTACCGTATTTGAGAATTAAGCGAATTGCATTGTTGTTATCTGTTGCTTCTGCGTCACGATTCGTATTTAATAGGCTTGCCCGACTCAGGCCATGTGCCTTCACATATGCTAGTTCTAATACAGCCTTATGATACCTTTGTCTCCGAAAGTTTTGGCCGTATACTTACATTCTTTGTCGAAGCAGTCCAATTTTGAGCAGTTACCCCAAATTCTTAAATATTCACCATACGGTATACTCCACTTCAATGAGGTAGGGTGATTGCTACTTGCTAACACGGGCATATTCAAGCTTGTAGGTTTACGGTACAGCTCTGTTACAATTTCATCTTTTTCAGATCTGACTACAACATCCAAGAAGATAATTGACTTTCTACTATGTGTTTCTGTGAATTTGAGTTTCAGGGCGTTGATATTCTTTTTTTTTTTTTTCTTTTATCGGTCTCTATAGCCAACCAGAGACCTCCAAAAATTGGTTTTACCGCCGGCTATCACAGCCCCCAGAAGTGCTGTGAACCGCCGGCTCAGCCAATCTTTTTCATCTCCATTCCAAAGGATAAATAAGTCATCTATAAAACACAGCCCTAGGACCACCTGATTTGTATATTGACTATTGCTCTCTGTCCACACTATGGTTTTTTCCCCACCACCCCATGGTTAAGTTTACATATAACGGAGCAAAGCATGTAACCATGGCAGTACCTCTGAGTTGATTGTAGTATTTATTTTCAAACACAAAAACGTTGTTTGTTAGGCACAGGTTCTACCATTTCTATAATCATCTGGCCATGGGCAAGTAAATGCAATGATCTACTGTCCAGATCATGTTTACATGCTCTCTTGCCATCATTATGTTCAATCAATGTATACAAAGAAACTACATCTAGTGTAGCAAACATATAATTCTCTTCCCAAACTATGCCTTCAATTTTCCTTAAGAAGTCTTTTGTGTCACACAAATAAGAAGGCAAGGTAAGGACTAGACGCAAAAGGGTCTGATCTATATATTTGGACATCTTTTCTAATGCTTCTCCATTTAGGGTGACAATGGGTCTGCCAGGTGGGCAGATGAGGTTCTCATGCACTTTGGGTAAAAAGTAAATAGTTGGAGTAATGGGAAATGTATTCAAAAGAAATTTACAGTCGTCATCATGAAGGATAGTCAGATCTGTCCATTATTTCAAAAGGTACTTGATTTTGGTGGTCATTTATAACATAGAATTAGCAGACAGTTCTTCATAACAACTCATATCCGAGAGCTGTCTTTGAGCTTCTCTAACATAATCCATTCTCTCCTGAATAACGATATTTGTACCCTTATCTGAGGCTTTGATGACTATGCCTTCGAGATTTTGTAATTCTTGCAGGACTTCTTTCTCTTGGACCAAGAGATTAGATTTAATTCTTTGTTTTTTCATCCTTGTTTTTTTAGATCTTGAATGACTGTCTTGGAATGCTTCAATGTGTCCACCGGGCTGGAATATCGGGATGAACCTAGAATTAGTTTTCAAGTCACTCTCAATAGGCCAATCCGTATCTATATTGAGCATGTCCAATGTAATTTCTGGGATATCGCTGAGAGATTCTCCTAATTCTAGCTGGGCAAGATCTATAAGCCCCTCTAGATCCTCAATTGCCACTGCTGTTTTTCCATGTGGCACTACTTTAGGTTTAATTTTCGGTGGATTAAGAATAAAGAATTTTTTTAGTTGTATTTTCTGCGTATATTTGTGGAAATCAATTCTAGTTTGGGCATAGTTGAACGTTGCAGTCGGGCAGAAATTGAAGCCGTATTTAAGCACTATGGTTTGTTCCCCTTTTAAAGTATGTTTTGGCAAACTGATAATTGTCCGGACCACTGGGCTTTATAGTGTTGTCTTCTTCCCGGAGCATGTTCTTACACTTCTGTCCGAATCTGAACTGCTGGTTTCTACGGCCCCTCCTTGTTTGCTTTTTCCACTATATCCTTGAGGTTTTGCTCTGTCTCCACCTCTTCCTTGATTCTTTTTTGAATTGCTGTGTCCATCTAAACCCAGCATACACATTTCTTCTAAAAAATCAGTCTTTCTGGGTGGGTTGTCACTTTCACTGCTGGCAGTGTCTATTTCCGAAGTCGATGCAATCATGCTTGAGATTGGAGTTATTTGCTTATTCTGGTTTTTCTGACTCATGATATTCTTTCTCAAATGGTCAAAACGGCGAGCAAATGTATACACTCACCCCCTTTAATAATCTTCATTATCACAAAGGAACTTCCTCTGTTTCCGTGGTTTTATTTCTTCTTTGTGTATTTTCAAACTTTCATTGATGCTTGCTCTTAATTTGTTTCCTTCTTCACTGGGGGGGGGGGGCATCTTTGAAAGTTGTTCACCTATTTCTTCCATTTTAGCCAATATTTTGTTGTCTGTCTATTTTGGCATATTTGATCAAGATATTTAAAAATCTTTCAGAACATCCATTAGTGGAGTCTCCCCATTCCTTGAGCATCTCCAGATCCTGATCCTCAAATGATGGTGAAATTAAGATAAGCAGCCCTCATGGAATTCTGCCTACATCGACGTAATTCTGTGGTGAATGTTCCTCCCACCACTTCCTGATTTCTTTTTTTTGGTGTTTTTCCAACTCCTTCAATAAGTTAATTTCATTTTTTTCTTTTGACGTATTCCCTGATGGGATATTTTTTTCAGCTGTACTTTCCTTTAGTGTCTAACAAAATAAAAGACTGTGCTTGTTCTCGTTGTGTTTTTTCTTTATCAATTTGGGATGGCTTAATTGTAATTATATATATTCATACAACCTTGATTGGACATTACCTTTATTTTGGACTGTGATACTGTGTTCTTTGGTCACTACTGGTTCACCTTCACACTCCTCTTAAGAGCATAGCCTTTCCTCGGCCCACATTAGTACAAAAGGCCAACGAAGTATATCTGTTACCTGTCTCTGTTTTACCTTTATGGCTATGTTGTGTTTTGAAAGTGTGAGGGCTTAATGGGCCATTTTTATCTCCAGACCTCTACAATCCCATGTAATGTTTTATGTGTTTCTCTGATTCCCAGAGTGGAGATTAGCTGACTGCAAATGTATTTCAGGGCACTGATTAAAGACATTGGTGGGCTTCAAATTATGCAGGGCACGCTAATTCTATCCTATTTTTGCAGTTATAATTGTGCCGAATACTGCCCTTTACACCTTAAAAAATAAACATGCCACACAAAATAAAATCCATGCATGCACAGTCTTTGTTATTTTATAAAACACTTTATAGGTTGTCTGCAGATCAGAATAAAAGCACACACAGAAATAAACACAATGTGCGATCAGTGTCTGTGCCTGTGTCTACATCTACACTCCCCAGTTTGCACTGTAAGTTTGCACCCTTTCTATTCACTAATTATATTAGTGCGCTAGAGGTTAATCATTAGTATTTTAGGAGTTAGTGTAAATGTCTTAGTGCCTGTGTTAACTCTACACTACTCTATGCTCTGTAATACTATGTAACAAATTCAAGCTATCCTTTCTTTGGTTTGTATGAATTCTCATCATTATCTCCCATCATTGCTAAGGTATATGCCCATGCTGAAGTACACACAAGCGCTAATTGCGCACTGATATCTATTTTCTACAGGAGTATGAGTTGTCGATGAACTTCTTTGCCTAGTTGAAATTCGCACCAGTTGAATCTCTCACACATCCCTACTCATCCTTGTCCGCCTGCGGAGCAGCCGCCATTTCATCACAATCACGCCCTTTCCTGTCATGGGGCCTCATTAGGACCCAGGCGGATTTCGCGGTGCTAAATGCACCGCGAAGCATGGCGGAAAGCCGCCGATAGCGCCATGGGGGTTGGCGGATTTACCGCCCCATTCCGACCTTGGCGGGGCGGTAAATCCCCAATCCCCATTCTGCCCTTCCCCATTCCCATTTTTGCCCCATAGGGTATAATGGGAGTGGGGAAGGAGTTAATTACGCCACCGTAAAATACGGTGGCGTAATTAACAACGAGGTCCCGTAGCGCCATGGTTTTCTCCGCCTGGTAAAACCAGGCGGAAAAGGCCGCCATGGCGCTACGGGAACTCGTAGTATGGCGGAGAGGTACGCCATGCACTACGCTGGCGTAAAACCCTCTCCGCCAGGGTCCTAATGAGGCCCATGGTGTTTATATAAACGCTTTAGAGATTAGGCTAAATCCTGTAAAACACAAGCACAAGAGACTTACTTAGCCATCTTCGCCTAATTGCATGTTGATTTATACAGTGGTACTAACTTAAATGCCCAAACATCCGTTCTTGTCCCAAGCAATAATGACCCCATCAGAGCTTTATAAGGCTTTAAACACATCACGTTTTGTAATATAAACGGTAAGTATTTTTATTGTGTGGGGAAATAATCAGCAGACACAAATAAATATATTAATGAAATGAACATTGAATTAGTAACAAATCTTACACATTTTGTGTTTCATCGTGCTCCTTAGTTTGTGAAAATGAACTGCACATGCTCCTCTGCCTTTTACGCAGCTGAAACAATTGTATTGTGTTGCTTGTCAGGCTGTTATTAAAGTCAGAATGTTTGAAGTGAGGTCATTGTCAGAGCATACAGACTGCATTCCAAGAATTTTTATTGAGTCAGCTGGCTAGTCCATGGAAATCTCTGACAATGCCTCATCCAAGGCTGATTCACACTCCACATCTGCCTCTTACAGCTGGGACTTTGTTGTTTCCTAGAGGGCGTGTAGGGCTTGCCTCATCTGAGATTCAAACTCCTCCGCTGCCCTGCAAGAATCCTCCAGGACGGCAGCCTGTGCCCACACCAGCCTCTCTGACACCTCAGCCCTTCCCCTGGCAATTGCCACCTCATGTGCCCGCTGCCTCTCCACGCCCTGCTGTCTCACAAATGACACCTATGATGACAGCAGAGCCACCATTGTGGTGCCTCCTGCCTCACTTGCACCATGTGTGCACCTGATTGCCTCTTTCTGTTTGCAATGTCATCCATAATTTGCCTCTGACATGAACATCAACATCTCCCGCTGCCTGCCGTGGCAGGTCCTCCTTCATACTGGATGAAAGTCTGCGTCAGGGAAGTACAGCATCTGCACTGCCATCAAGTGCCTGCTGGTCCACTGTATGTTCCTGGCCAGGCTCAGTGACCACCTCATCTGCCACAGTACAGACTTCCACCTCCACTAGGGGAACAGGCACATCCAGATCGATGGTAGGACAGGGGCACAGGAGGTCATGGTTGTAGCTTCTATGGAGGCCTCAGTTAAGCTTGACATGGGCACAGATGATGAGGAAGAGGAGGGGGTTATTACAGTGGCCTGTCTAAAGTGGCCACCAGAAAGCAGTTCTTCTGCCATATGGGACAAGATGCGTCCCATCTGCCCATGATGCTCTTGAAGCAGCTCATGAGTTGCTTGCACAGCATCATGCATAGATGCCAGCCACTTCAAGCCACCCATCAGCAGTGGCAGCACTGCATCCTTGATGTCCACATCAGCCGGAGGTGTGGGCTCTGTCTGGGTGGAGGCATGGGTGAAGGTTGGCAGTGACGCAGCAGAAGACGTTGGGACAGGAGGTTGTGCCGTCCCCTCCGCGGTGGGCTGCACAGCCTCCTGTCTCAGGGCCAGGTGTGCAGCCTGCACACACCCCTTCAGTATCCCCACCTGACATAGTGAGCAGGCCTTCAATGGACTCCTCCTCCTTCTCCTCCTCCTCCTCCATCAACCCAGACATCTCCAATGAGGTCTCTATGCCTTGTGGCCCCTGTGTTTTAACGTCAACACCACCCTGTCCCCCTACTGCTGTGGTTCCCACCACACTTAGGAATCCTGGGCCTCCTCCTCAGCAGCCTTGCCATCAGAATGGGATACTCACCCAGGCACATCACCCTCAGAGGAGATGGATACAACTGGGCATACCTGGGGTCTGCTCCTGCATCTGGAGGCCTTGCCCCTAGGATGCAGCTCCACAACACAGCTTTTACCCTCTTCTCCAGCCATTGCAACTGTGCAAAAGGGAACAAAGAACATAGGGACCAATCATGAGTGCCAATGCATGCCTACTCTTCGCAAGTGCATCAGTAGTGTACTGTTAGCATTAGTCAACAAGCAACTGCCTCACACACACAGGCCCATGCTCACAAACCTGACAGATTCCAGTCACACAACTGAAGACAAAAGGACAAGAAACAATGATGAGACATGCACATTTGAACCCAGCACATCGCAGTGTGGCCACATACTCATGGCAATAACTCATGTCACATACCAATACCAATGCTACAGTAACCCAGTTGTGTATCCTGCAGGCAGGGCCATGAAAATGGAACCTAGCCACATGTGTCCGTAGCACCATAGGCACATCTCCACCAAATAACTTCTACCAAAATGCACCCCTGGCAGTCCAACATGAAAGGAAGCAACATGTACATGCACCCAATGCTGAGGATCAAGCAGCAATGCTCTTGCTCACAACACGCACATATGTCATGATGACATACCACGTATTCCCCCTCATTCAGTGGCCTGACAGGTCCCAAGGTAAACGCGGATAGTCAAATGCTAGAAATTGCCATGACCACACATCCATACAGATGTGTCAGTCTCAGCTGCTGAGTGGAGATGATGCAATCATCATACACAATTAACAACCGATTAAGGCGCATGCATAAATGTATCTCACATGCCCCCAACATCTCAATCTGGCCACTGTGCTCATACCTACAACTGTACACTTCACAGATGTGTGCCAATACATACTTCCAGCATTGGTATAAGGATGCATGCATGCCATTTAAGGATTGTGCAACACATGACATGGAAAGCACTAACTTGATCAAATCATGCATAACCACACAGGTCATACCAAATCTGTGGAAATGTACACCCTATGAGTACTCACCAGCAGCCTAGACATGTGCTTGCAGGACCTGGGCATGGACCACTGGGTTGATCCTCTCCAGAATGCAGAGGTGAAGGGGTGACATTCGATGGTGGCCTGCACGGTGCACCTCTTCAGATGCACCTGCCTCAAGGGCTGCCTTCACCTGGCTCCAGATCGTAAGGTCATACCAGGGCTTCTTTGCATAGTCCACTGTACAGACTGCCACCCCCTCCACGTTGATGGCAGCCGTGATGTCCGCCCAAATCTTCTGATGCCCACACGTCCCAAGCTGCTTCTGTGGGACACAGAGGGCATCATAATTGTCCAGGACCTGGTGACCCAGGATGCCAACATTTGCAGCAGAGATGTTGACAACCCTCAGCCTTGACTTGAGGGTGCTAATCGATGTTCCGGACATGATGCACCTGTGGCTGGTGAGGTGAATCTTGGCCCTCACTATGCACGCTGTGGAGTTGGTGGTATTGAGGAGTGGAAGTCCTTATGTGGCAGATGAGTTGGTCACAGAGTCTGACAGCAGGACCACAAAGGAACAGGCTAAGGAGAGGCACTCCAAGGCAGTGCCATTGGTTAGCAGGCAGTGACACACTACCAGGCAGCATGAGATATTGAAGTATGGGGGCAAAATCAGGCTGGAGGAGGAAAGATATGGCACAAGGCAAGAGCTACAGCAAGGCACAGGTGTCTACACTCCATGCACTAGGCAGCAATGACAAAATCAGAGGGAGGGCCCTATGCACTAATTTCCACGCAGCACGCAGCCCACTTACACACATAACACTGTTTATGACATGCCTTCCCTTGCGTGCATGGAGTTGGAGATATTTAGGGGGTACAAAAAGGATGTCCTGTCATGTGCAGAGGAGGCAATATTTAGGGGGTACAGTGCAGATTTCCTGGCACCGAAATGTGCAGGTGCCTTTCCATGAACACTGCTTGCACCATAAAAGGGAGAGGAAGAGGACGGGGAAGAGAGCAGAAGGGTCTACCTGCTAAACCTGGTGGTGAGCCTACAGGTGCCCCTGTAACTTCAAGGCACACTAGGCCCATTAGGGCAAGCGTGCAAAACAGGAACAGGCAGCACCCCACGAAGAGGCAGTCTGGTGTCTGTCTCTTTTTCTCCTTACCCCTTCAGTCTCCATCACACCCGCCCTACTCTCAATGTCATTGCTTCCTTTCGAATCCCTGTTTTCTCTACCACTTTCTTTAGATTGTTTTTAAATGCACGCATGGCCTGGCTCCGCCCTACCTCTCCTCCCTACTCTCGTTCTATGTCCACTTTCACCACTTATGATCTCAGAATCTATTTCTTTTAACTGTTCCTATGCCTCCCTGTGCCTCAACTTGCTTCCACTTCTTTTCTGTTTTGGACCTTAAACATTGGACCGCTCTTCCCCTCACTTTGCTCCTCCTCATCTCTTTGCTTCTTCTAAACAAACCTTAAACTCTACCGTGTATCGTTTCCTAAAATTCTTTGCTCTCTCTCTTTCTGCTGATGTAACCTTTACTTATACCCAGTTTGAACCACTCTGAATTGTACTGTTTTTTGGGATTTCTTTTCTTGTTCAGTGGCTTTGGTGAAAGGCACTTTCTAAATTCAGTTAAAAAAGAAAATAATACAAATATAAGATACAAAAAATCATGCAAGTGCACACTGGTCATAAACATGTTGCACTCTCCTCACTCATAGTTGAGATGTATCTGTGCATAGGTAACCACAAATATTTCCGTGGCCAATGTGGTGGAGGGGTGATGGGGAATTTGGCAACGCAAATACTGCATGCTGGGTGGGTCAGCAGGAGAAAACAATATACTTCAAAATGTTGCAAGTAGGCATGGTTGAAGTAGACAAGTGGCTCAGCAATGAAGCACTGACTTCCATCTGTCTACTGTTAGAACTTCCACCCAACTGCATGTATGTATGTATGGTCACCTACTCTTCCAATCCATGGCTTGATTCAGGGCCTTATATGCACCGACATGATTTCACAGAGCATTGAATGTTGGTCACCTGTGACTTTCACATTTCAGAATGCCCAGTTTCAATGTGTGATGTATGTGTGGCAGGCCCTATTTCATCTATATGCATTAGAATATACATATGCATGGCCAACTGGGGAAGTAGGCCTCTGAATTATGTTGTCTGACTTTGTTCAGGTAAGGTCGCAGCAGATAAGAAGGAGGGAGAGGAGAAGGAGGAGGAGGAGGAGGATGAGGCACAACCATCCACCAGATCAGCCTGGGGTGCTGTGCCTGGTAAGAATCCCCTAGTGTTGCAGGCCATCATCAGCAGGCCTGCAGAATCTTCCGATGTTGCTGCCAAATCTGATGTGGACGACATACTGAGGGACATGGTGGAGGGTACACCACTGAGTAGTCTGGAGGCCATGGAGCTCCTTGAGTTACTTGATGCTGCTGAGTTGCAGGCGCAAGGCCAGGAGACCCTGGGTCTGGCAGGGGGAAGTCCTGCGTCAATGGTGGCTTCAGTGTCTACAATATTTCCTTCACCCATCATGGAGGAAGCAGCGGAGGCTGGTGTCAGTTGGAGGGTTGCAGACCGCCAGCCAATGATATTGTACTCACTGTGAAGGGCCCGGGCTTCTGCATCCCGGCCAGGTAGATCCCACACATGTGGTGGACATGTGCCTGTCAGACACTCAGAGTGGGAGAAGGAGTTGCTGCGTACAAGTGCCCCACGGGACGAGGTCCTGTAGGAGATGGCCAGGGCCATCCATTGCCTGGCAGAAAATGTCATCTCCTTGGGGGGCGCTGTTGAGCAGCCAAGGAAAATGGCTGCTTAGCTTGTGAGCTCCGTCTCTGCCCACCAGAATCCTTTCAACATCGGCGTCAATCCTAATTGTCATCTAAAGCTACTGCCACGATTCTCTTGCTGACATTGCCCTCTGCATGTGACTGCAATCTGGGGTGCAATCGGTGCCTGGAGCCTGCATATTGGGCGCCGGTGTGCGGCCTCCTTGCGGGGCCTTGCCGTGGCCATTCGCGGCTGTTCGCGGCCGCCCACTCTGCCCACCGCCGCCTGGAGGTGCTGCCGCATTTGATCCTGTGACGCTGCCATCCGTGGGCCCCATGTGGCGCTTCCTTGTGGGGGGACCGGCTCTCTCGCTGGTGCCCGGGGTGATGGTACTGCGGGGCTTTCGCTGTCCCGGCCGCTGACGTGAAGTGAGGCGACCCAGCACTGCTGCCCTGTCGGCTGCTGAGACCTTGCGGCGTGCCGATTGGGTCTGTGCGCCACGGGCCGGGCTGGAGCCCCCCCGTGCCCGAATTTAGATGCGGCCCCCCCGCCTGGTGGCTCGGGGTCTGTGCGAGCTGTGCTGGCGGACTGTGCTCGCGGCTGCTTGGGGCCCCGTGGATCCGGACAAACCCACCATTCGAGCGGTTGCCTCTGGGCGGGACGGAGCCTGCGACACCGCCGGGATCGACCAGCGAGGACACCCCGGAGATGCGCCTGGGCAGAGATACTGACCTGCCACTCGTCCCTCATCCTTGAGGATCAGGCCGCCGGCTGCGGCCCACAGGCCCATTGGCCCTGGAACTGGTCCCACTTGGGGTGCGGCCATCCTCCGGAAGACACGTGGGTCTAGCCACCCTAAAGGCTGCAAGGTGGGTGTTTTGGGCTGCACTGTATCCCCCTGCTTCTTCCTGGTTCGGGCCCCCACTCTCTCAGCTGCTTACGCCACGTCCAGTGCACTTACATCGACCACTGTGAAACTGTCTGCACGAGAGCCCAGCTCCCTCCCAACTCTCTTCACTCACGGGTCTTGGGCTCCTGTGCCCCATCTGCTGCGACTTACCTTTCCATCAGCTCTGCGGCCGACCTGGGAGCGGCAGCCTGCACGTCCACCTCCTCGGCCCCCCGCCACATTGTGCTCCACAAGCTATTGTGCTGGGATCTCCTATAGTGAACTGGCGAACCTCGGGGCACTACTGGAGGGGGAATCGCCCCACTCACTTTTGTTGCACGGATGGGAACGGTATTACCCCCTTAAGCTGTATGTGACCCTCTAGTCGACTCACTGTCAGCTCGGTGCCCTTGGGCCTAAGCATACACCAAAGAGTCACTACTCACACAGAATACGCCGGGCTCCCCTTGGTCCCTTCTATCTGTGAGGCCTACGGTCCCCACGAGACCCGCGCTGGACCAGCCCTACGTATATCCCCTGGTTGGCCTCGGTTCACGGCTACACCGCCTTCTCTGCCTTGCCACAAACTGCCTTCCTCACCCAGTCGAGACAATAACAGCACCTCTGAACCTACGATACCTACAAACTGCAGCCGCTGACCTACCACCATCCCCCCATGACGCTCCAGCCGGTGAACACCATCAATCCTACCAAGTTGAGCGGTGCTCCCCACCATAGCAATGTCCAACAGAGCGCGGGGTGCTAACAAAGTAGGCGCCATGGACAAGTTTGCCAAAGTGGCGCCCAGGGCGGACCATGCATCCTCCTCGGCAGCACATGAAGATGGCGAGACCCTACCGGACCACCCGCAACCGGACCTAACCACAATGATGGAGTCCATGGCCAAAAACTTTGCATCCTTCCATGAAAAGCTGGATGACATCAATGCGAATGTAGCCTCCTTAAGAGCTAAAATTGACCAACATGGGGCCAGGATCACCGAGACAGAGCAAAGGATAGGGACCAATGAGGATAACATCCATACCCTACAAAACACAGTCACAGAGCTCGTCCGAGACATGAAACAGGTCAAGGCCAAGAATGATGACCTCGAATCGAGGTCGCGGCGAAATAACATTCGCATAGTGGGGGTTCCTGAATCTGCACTGAAGGGCCGCATGGAACTCGCGGTCGAGGAACTCATCAAAGATCTCCTTGGCAACCCTGAGCTCTCGCCATTCTTTACAGTTGAAAGAGCGCATCACTCTCTGGCACCCCGGCCTAAACCAGGTGATTTCCCCAGGCCGATAATTGCGAAATTGCTAAGCTACAAAGACAGAGATCACATACTCCGATTGGCCAGAGAGAGAGGGGAACTGAGGCTGGAATCGCAAATCATCAGGATTTTCCCTGACTTTTCGGTGGGGGTTCAGATGGAGAGACGCCGATTCAGCGGGGTGAAGAAAATGCTAAGAGATAGAAAAATTGAATACTCAATGCTTTTCCCTGCTAGACTGAAATTCATCCATCGCAATAAAAGCTACTTCTTTACGGTCCCTGACAAGGCTGTTAAGTTCATCGAGGCGCAGATCCCACTGTTGAACCCCCCATAGGAACCAATGGTCGACGATTAATGCTATGACCCCCCAGGCTTCTACGTTGGTCTCCAGTGGCCGTGGGCGACCGTGGGACTGCTCCCCTGGTGAACTATTGCTCGCCCCCTCTGCGTCCCATTTGCAGGCCGGCCTTGGCCCACTGTCACCATGTCTAGTATTCTATTCCTGAGGGAGATACTTCCTTGAATCACCTGTTTATAACGACACGTATTGGGCCTGTATTTTGGAAAACAGTCCGCACTGTCACATGCTGACCTATGGCAGTTCCAACTTAGACCTCGTTTCCCCAAAAACATGAGTAACCACTCTTTGTAACCTGAACTTTACCAGCCGAAAATAATGAAAATGTTAATGATGTGTCATCATGCAAAGCTTTAACAATAGTGGGCCAGACGGCAGCGGCAGCCCCCACTGCAGCTGCAATGCCGCTTATGGCAGAGGGTTTATGTTCAAGCCCTGGTTGGGCTATTTCTCAGGCGTTGCCGAGTTGGGGATGGCACGCAGTTTGTTTCAAGGGTGGGTTTCAACGCACTGCTAGTCTTTACTGGGCGGTGAGGGTGGGGGGAGGGACAGTTGGGGATTGTTTTACACAAAATGGCAGGCTGGTTTTGACCGGTATTAAAAGGTGGCGGGTCTACCTCATTGCAGCACGCATAGCGATGTTCGAAGTCAGATTCCACATCTGGGACGTTCCTTAAATCTTTAGTATGGCTATTAGAGTGTTGACGTGGAATGTACGGGGGCTGGCCAATTTTACTAAGTCTCGAAGGATAACGATGTATGCACAGAGACATGGGGTCAAAGTTCTCCTATTACAGGAGACGCACGCTATGAAACTCTTGTCATCAAACCTTGCACAGACCTGGGGCCCCAACACATATTATACTCAATACTCCACTCAAGCCAGGGGAGTACTCACTCTCATCCACAAATCGGTAAAGTTCACACTTCACACATCCCACATTGATCCAGAAGGCAGATATGTGATTCTACATTGTACTTTAGCTAACGAAGAATGCCTGCTTGTGAATTCATACGCTCCCAACACTGATTCCCCCGAATTTATAGACACAGTGTCTGCCATCCTCATGAAATATGTAGAAGTCCCCATTATATGGGGTGGAGACATGAACCTCATACTCGATAATGTCCTGGACAGAACGACCACTACCCGTAGAGCCACAACCCGTGCTGCCAAGCGACTCCATGCTTACATGAGCTCTTTGAATCTACACGATGCTTGGAGAACACACCACCCACGGGAGAGAGACTACACCTTCTATTCTACGGTACATGACAGCTCCTCAAGAATAGATCTATTCCTCCTGTCTGGCGACCGGATGGGCAGGGTTTCAGATGTTAACATCCTTGCGCGTACGATCTATGACCACTCCCCGTGCTGCTACAGATCCAACTAGGTAATACACCTGGGGCCCGTCCCACCTGGCATTTCAAATCTGACACCCTATCTGATATCGTCTTTAGGGCTGAGATACTAGCGGACATAAACTTGTTCTTCGAAAACAACAATACCTCCGACACACCTGAAGGAACACGCTGGGAGGCATTTAAAGTTTACATCAGAGGGATGTGTATCTCTAGGGAAGCTGGGGTCCTCAAAGCCATAAGGCAGGCCTTAAATAACTCCAAAACCAAGCTTAAAACCCTAGAACAGGAGTATGCTTCCAAACCAGCTCCAGCAACACTAGCAAAGATTAGAACAGAACTGGAACAATTTGAGGTACATGCCCTAAGGGAGGTGAGATACTATGCCCGCCCCGTGGCTGCCCGAAGGTATGGTGAGGGGGATAGATCGGGCAGAACGTTGGCTAAACTGGTGCAGGCGGAGGGAGGTAGGACCCGGATAGATAGTATTATTGATGAAAAGGGGCTAAGACACTGGTCGGACCAGGCCATCCTTGACACTTTTGCCAGCTTTTACGCCAACCTATACGGCCCCCAGCCTGAACACACAGCCCGTGACCTTGAAGACCTGCTAGAAAACATCCCAATGACCTTTATTTCTCAGAGCACCAAGGAACTTCTTGATGCCCTGTTTACCTTAGACTAGATAGTCCAGGTGATCTTGGATCTTCCGAAGAGCAAGGCTCCGGGCCCCGACGGTCTCACATCCGAGTTCTACCAGGAGCATGTTGTCATTTTAGCGCCATACTGCACGGGGTCTGGATTGAATCATCCGATCACACACCATCCCCCCCCTTTAAGAGAAGCTTTAATCACAGTCCTCCCCAAACCAGGGAAACCCCCAGATGAATGCAGGTCCTACAGGCCCCTGTCCCTCATCAACACAGACATGAAGATCTTTGCTAAGGTAATTGCCATTAGGTTCCTCCCATTTATGCCCTATCTGGTCCACGCCGACCAAAGTGGATTTGTCCCTGGTCATTCTACGGCACTTAGCATCCGTCGTCTCTTCAACGTGCTGTCTAGAATTGATCCGAAGGCTGACGCAGTGGCAGTCACACTAGACGCCCAAAAGGCATTTGACATGGTTTCATGGCAATATCTATGGGCCGTGCTGGAAAAAATGGTAATAGGACCAAATATGATCTCCTATATTAAGCTATTATACACAGGACCATCGGCTAGGGTGCTAGTGAACTCCGTTCCCTCCTCCCCTTTCGAACTACACAGGGGTACCCGACAGGGCTGTCCATTCTCCCCCATCCTATTTGCGCTTGCCATTGAACCCATGGCCGATCATGTCAGGGATCGACACACCCGAAAGGGCATTCGCCTACAGGATGCACCGGAAATCATTTCACTGTACGTGGATGACGCACTCCTATACGTCAGACAACCTTCCACATACTTGGACCCTATTATTCGAGACATAACAAAAATAGGCACATACTCAGGCTTCACCATCAACTACTCTAAATCCAAAATGTTCCCTCTAACTAAAGCAACTCAGCAACCATCGTGTGAATTCCTCCTACGCTAGTCCCCGGGCAGCATCAAGTACCTCGGGGTGCAGGTGTCACTGGCCAAAGCTTCCTTGTTGGCGGACAACTACGAAGCAACGGCACAGCTCATCGAATCCAAGATGCTCAAGTGCCGCAATCTCCCGCTATCCCTTGCAGGCAGACTCTCTCTAATAAAAATGATTGCGGTCCCCAAGCTCCTCTATATATTTGCTAATGTACCAGTGTGGCCTGGGAAGCAATATTTCAAAAGGCTTTTTTTTCTGGCACTACGGGGCGGTTGGCAAGAAGTGGCAACATATGACACAGCCCTATGAAAAAGGAGGTTTTACGGCCCCAGATCTAACACTGTACTGGAGCGCTGCACAGGCCCAACACGTCACCCACTGGTACACACACCTAAACCCGCCCCCACACGTTAAATTAGAGAAAATGGCAGGGGATGGCACCCACATCATGACTTTACTACTACACTACACATTTCATGCGGATGCCCCATTTGACCCTGTGGCCACCACGATCAGGGCATGGAATAATATCCTTCACTCTAGTCGAGAGCAACGCCCATATTATAAGTGGCTCCCCTTGTGGCAATTTCTTGGCCTCCCCCCTACATACGACCAACATCTCTCTCAATGTTGGGAAAACCTGGGCTATGGGGCCCTGACTGACCTATACCCTGTTGGCACATTTATCACCCCTCAAACATGGCGCCCCGGGCAGCCCAACTCTGCGCTTGACTTGCTGCAATACTATAGGCTGAGAGCAGCGATACAGGTAATGTGGCCCTCCTTCCCAGAGGAACCTCCAGACTCACCTGAACTCCGATATATAGCAAACTACAAGGCGGTAGAGGCATAATATCCTCCCTGTACAAAATGCAGATGGGGAAACTAGAGAATATATCCCTGGAACCACGGGAGGCATGGGCCAGGGAGCTTGAAACGGAGATCACTGAAGAAATGTGGAGCAAAATGTGTGCACACACGCGCGCAAAGTCTCACTTAAAGGATAGTTCCGGGACTTTTTTTTTATTGTCCCTACGGTTCGGCCATGTGTTTTTAAGCATAAATCGGTAGATCGTAGAAAACTTTCCTATGGACCATACCCGACTTTTCGTCCATTAACACACTCGAAATCAGCCGCCATTTTCTGATAATCCTCTCACTTGCCGCATCGCCCTGGCTCACCTGCTTTTGCGGCACTAAATCAAATCCCCCGCCCCTGAAACAGACTTTATCAAAACATTCATATTCCCCGCCTCTATCCGTGACGTGACTGAGCTGCGTAGGCAAACGCGCCAAGGCGTCTTCTACGCGACTCCACACAGAACCCGGAAATCAACACAGATGAGCTCACACAACACAGCGCGCCACAATCGGGAATATGAAACTGTACTTTTAAATTAAACTTCAAGATTGTAAATTTGGTAAAGTACATTTATTTGACATCAAATGTTTTGAGAATATTCAGCGATTTTCATTTTTATTTGCTCACGTTCCAAAAAGTTCGTTTTGAGGCACGCGATGTTCCTTTGCTGTACACATGGTCTTAGATCATCTCACAATACAGCGCCACAATTCGGAATATGAAACTGTGGTTTAAAAGCAAACGGCAAGATTGTACATTTGGCAAAGTACATTTATTCGACATCAAATGTTTAGAGAATATTCTGGGATTTGCATTTTTCTTTGCTCTCGATCCAAAATAGTTCGTCTTGAGGCAAGCGATGTTCGTGTGCAGTACACAGGGTGTTGGTTTACGATAAAATAAGCTCTTCGGTCGCACTGATAATCGCATGGCTGTTCCAACAACGAGGCACTAGGCCACCACAACGGTATGTATGTTGCATCTAGCCATTAGTACCGCGTAAGGGCATACTTGTACTTGGCGATCGTCCCATAAAATGGTCAGGGTGGTAACGTTGTTCACGCGGAGAAGCAACTTGCGGTTAAAAAAAACGTCCGCCGGTGTCTGGTACTCGTGACACATGCAGTAATGCATGATGTACCTGTTTGAAAAACATAAAAAATGAAATTAGTCTCACCATCAGATCTTTATTAAAATTATTCATTTTATATATTAGGTCGGGAAATTATTTCATAGCTAGGACAGTGCAACTGGGTATTATACATCAAGGGGTGGCTGTAGGATACTGAGACAGTCCCCCAGTGCAGGGGTTGACAGGGAGGCAGTGCAGGTGGAGAGTGGAAGGGCCCAGGACCGAGGTCGCAGACAGTGGACCAGTTGTAGCAGGGGAGAGGGAGAGAGAAAGCAGAAGCAAAGAGGAAGGTTTTGAGGTGCTTCCGTAAAAGGAGATGGTTCTCCTCAAGATAGTGGCGGTACAAAACAATATGCCACATAGAACGAACAAGTACAACTTAACCCGTCTTTAAAGCTACTGTATAGTAATTACATTGCGGTATAAACTCATCTAAAGAGTTACTTACATTAAATTAGCATTTTCCATTGTGTCTGTGCGTAGGGCAGCCCCGAAATACCACTCCTTCTATGCCGACGTTATTTCTTCTAATGAACGAACATGAAATGGCTTCATTATCGTTTCTTACGTTATTGCCCCACACCCCCAAAAAGAAGTCTTTCGGGATGGTCCCGGCCTGTCAAGGTCAAATAACAATACAACCTTATACTGAGTCGTGGGCCATTCCGGCACCCGAGCAAAAAATCAAAGCAGCTGACCTTCACTTTGAACGAGCGCACATTCCTATTTAGCAACATTCAGTGTAAGGCCATCTCACAGGACTTGAAATTTACACTCCATTTTTGCATTTTGTCTGCGTGCTTTGCAGCCCCAGAGAACCATAAATACGGAGACATTCTATATTTTTTGAAAAATGATTTATAATACTGTTTGGTTTAATTCAATGCGCAGATGAACAAGGTTGGATAGACACATTGCATGTACACTGAGCAATCACTTTAATTTACACATTACATAGATACACATATTCAATGGGCCTGCGACATGAGGAGACTCGAGAGAACAGACAATCAAATTACAATCATTTAAACCGTGATGTGTATTTCTCAATGAGCTCTTCTTTAGGTGGACATGGAACAGAGGCAATGTTGGGTGGCAATGCAGTTGTCCCCTGCACAGGTTCGTTCACAACTCCATTTATGTGCCTATCTAGGACGTCAACAATAAGTCTCTCAATAAACTCATATTACATATCCTCAAACACTGGTTTGATCACCCATTGTTTACTTCTTTTAGTGAAGGCCTTATTGTAGCGAAGCGTCCCTAAAGTTCCGGTCGTCCTACTTTGTTGACGTCCAACATTATGGTTATGTGCCAAGACCGCTAGAAGAGTCCGATTTATCATGCCCTCCATGCCAAAATGCAATCGTTTTGGCCTGTACTTTAGGCACATATTGTGGAACACCTCCAAATCTCCTGTGTGGCAGAATTCGGTGAGTCCCCTCAAATCTCTTGTTATAGTTTTATCAAATACAATCTTTTCAATGGCTTTGTGAGTGGGTGATGAAGGAATCAACCACTTCTTCTTCCGTGCCTCCTCTGTGGACAAATGGCCATGTTCACAATTGTGGAAATGTTGGTTTGTGTTCCAACGGTGAACGTTTGTGCAGTGTGGCATTACTGACCGCCATTTTTCCAGTAGAATTTCCAACGACCCTCCACATGTTTTTGAGCTCCACCAAAGATGGTTGCTGATTGACTTGGACCACTGTGAAATACCTTGCGTTTCTTTTTTTTTACCTGCAGCAGACATTTTTTTATTGATTGTTTTTGCAAGATGCCAAACGTCAAATTGGTGATTTATATTTTTGTACTCTTCTCTCATTGTCTTGGCAATTGAAACGTGTCTGTCCGTGGCTATCAGGTCGATCACCATTCCCCGCGATTGTAGTTCTTGCAATGATGCTACAAAGCCAACTTTCTCCATGGCCACTGAGGATGTACTTTGTGACACCTGCACGACCACCGAACTCACAATTTTCTTACTTTCCATGTCCTGAAAGTGGTAGGTGCAGTACTTGGCTGAAAATCCTGGGCTGTCGCACTGTCCATCACCGGCTAGCCTGAACCGTTTGCCCGCGAATGTACTATCAATAGACATTTTTTCCATTCTCCAAGCTTCGCTAATGGCTGGAAATAGATAATCGGTTTGGTATTTGTAGAACTGAGTTTTCGCAATGAAATGGATTCCCACAAACTGAAAGAAAGACTCTAACTTTTTAAAACTTGAACCACTAAAAAGTGCAGCCGCTGCACAAAGTAGATTGCCTGCTGGCAGTTGCCCCAGCATGGGTTGTGCAGACCATGAGAAAGGATGATATTTTGTACAGGTGGCATGTATTTTAAGGTTAGTGCCTCGAATTGCACGAGTCACATTAATCAATGGCTCCCCACATACTTCCCCACCAACCGAATGCCCACATTTCATCCGAATAATAATATCAATCAAACAACTATCGAATACAATGAATTTGGCCTCTTTCCTTATACTGTCACTCTGCATCCCAGCTGGTTCTGCCTGTAACGTTGAGGACATGTCACTCACATGAAAGGTAGAATCTCTGATATCGTCTTCCGCTATGTTCAGTGATATTGATGGTGTTTCATTGTCGTCCACTCCATTCTCTTCCATTGCAACATCTGTTCCTTCTCCGGCGATGGGTGAATAAAACAATTTCTTCAACTTTCTCGCGGTCTTAGTTTTTGCGGGTGTGGATTCTGTGAATTGATCTCCGACTGCATTCGAACTACCAGGAGGACATTCACTATCAATGGCTGGTGGTGGTATAGCTCCGTTGTCAATCACTTCATATTCTTCCCATTGGCACGATGCATCTCCAGTCTCAAGTCCCTGCCAAAAGGTTTGACAAGCAACATCTCTCGTTCGCTTCACTGTCTGTGTAGATCTAGTTCGTACACCCACTCGCAACTAGAGGACAGATTGGAAAAGGGATGTTCAGTTTAAACACAACTACAGTATTGAACTATTAACAGTGAAAAACAACATAATATAGTGACCAGGACACTAACCTTCTTTTGCTTTCTTTTCTTTGAAACTTTCTTGCCTCGAACTTCAACATCAGGACGCTGTTGCTCCGACTCGTGTGTGCATGTCTCCACTTCCTCTTGCGCTGCAACGACTATATTTTCATGATAAGCACATCCATCACGCACTGACGCTCCATCGACTCCCTGAAACATAGAACTTTCATTAGTATGTATAATAATATCGAACACACAAAATGTACTTGGGGACCAATACCCACGTACATCTCAATAGCAAAACACGAATGAACGCTTTGTGTAGAACCTTCAAACGACAATTATTCACGCATTGTTGATCTAGTTAGATGGAACTGTCAAGATCCATACCTCGGGCTCCTCATAGACTTCCATTGATGATATTATTGAAGATGATGCTTCAGTGACTCCCTGAAACACAGAAATTGCATTAGTATGGTTTTCTATTTTGATAAAAAGAACAGAAACTTTGTGCAGGCGTCAACGGCTCATCTAAATAGACCTGCACAAATGATCAGTTGTCTAAAATAAATAATGGATATGTAAATATGATTCGATTTGCTCGATCGTTGGAAGTGTCACCACCCAGAGATCTGCATCAACTACTAGGGGTGATGTTCTTGTAGAAGAAGGTCCGTCATCTCCCTGAAACATAGTACTTGCGTTAATAAAGAAGGAAGTATAGCGGATGTAATCACGTCATATGATTTCGCTTGATCAAACTGTCAGTATCCATACCTCGAAATGCATAAGAACATCAAGGGACGATGTAACTGCGGTGCACACTTCTGCAAGCTGTTGCGCCGACCCGTAACTGCATGCTCCCCCTTCTTCTTGGACTAATGCTCCATCGACTCCCTGAAACGTAGGACTTTCATTAGTAATGAACACAATATTGAAAAAAGAAGACACATAGGAGGGCGACGACAGAAGGACATATCAATGGCTAAAAACGAAAGAAACATTGTGTGTAACAATCACGCTACAAGAATGCAAGATCTGATGATCTCCATCGATGGAACTGTCCGGAAACGTACCTCGAGCATCTGAGTGACATCAACGGTTGTCGTCAATACGTTGGACTCCTCAGCATCTCCCTGAAAGACAGTACTTGCATTATTTTGGATAACAATAATTATAACTGAAAACAAAGACTAGAGGACGAGTACAAGGGTGTACCATTAGGTAAAATAATTACACGATAAATTAAAACTATTGATTTACATGCCTAAAAAAAGTCAGTGGCAGAATAGCCAAGTAAGATTACCCGATAGGCGCTTGAAGTGGCTGATGACTGCAATAACGACACGGATGGAGAATCTTCCGCCTTCATATTGAGTGGATACATAAATGGGGAAATTATTGTTAGCTAATGCTACACACTACCGCAAGGCCGAGAGATAAATACGTAAACTTGACTCACCAGTGGAGGGATGTGGACGAATAGAGTGGGAATAGCGTTTGAGAGCAATTTTCGCCTCGCTCG
Source organism: Ambystoma mexicanum (assembly GCF_040938575.1). Taxonomy (NCBI): domain Eukaryota; kingdom Metazoa; phylum Chordata; class Amphibia; order Caudata; family Ambystomatidae; genus Ambystoma; species Ambystoma mexicanum. The sequence goes on from NC_090923.1 coordinate 520,434,279, forward strand.
CGGTGTGTTCTTCTTTATTAGCAATGATGTGGAGTACATGTCTGAGCTAAAGTGCCTGCTGCAGATGCGGTATCGATCACCCCTCTTGTCCGCAAAGACTTCTAGGACTCTACTTTCAAGCTCAGACGGTGGATATCCGCAATATCGGACCCATTCTCTTATCTGATCTATTGTCTTAGGGAAAACATGCATTATAGTACCTTCAGATTTATTATGGGTCTTCGAAGGGCAACCGCCAATGGAACAGGCAGGCATTGTGGAAAGTTCTGAAAAGTAAAGATCAACAATTCTCTATGAATACCAATGTAAACTCAGAACATGTGACTAGTTCCTTGCATGTACTGTCTTGAACAAAAAGAAATTGGACGCAAAATGATTATGGTACATGGCCTTACCTTGACGAACAAACAGTTAGATGCAGGGAGTTCACCGGTTGCAAACTGAGGAGTTTCCTCGGAGTGGTCACGGAAGTTCACAGAGACGAAGAGCAGATAACCAGCACCTTCACGGGTTGACTAGCAAAGCGCAAAGAAGTGCTCATTAGAAATATGAAGTGGGTTATAAAGAATTCGAAACAGGGGTGTGTTTGTGAATGAATGACGTCTATATGTCGTGGCATTATGCGGATTGCAGGGGGCCGTCCAGCGTGAGGGGGGATGCTTGGCAGGAGACACGGGGTCTGGAGGTAGACATGGGAACAACAACCCATGCTCTATAGACCACTTTGAAGTGTACATGGTCTTTGGCACCTCTTGGCCTTTATCGCTCCCTGACAGCTCCACTTGGAAGCACAAGTACCCCGGTGCGAACTGCCTTTGATAGGGCGGGGGGTGGATTGGGGCGCTGGTCGTGCAGACAAGACACAGGAAGACTCGTGAATGGAGACACACTTATGTGGATTGCAGGGGGCCGTCCAGCGTGATGGGGGATGCTTGGCAGGAGACACGGGGTCTGGAGGTAGACATGGGAACAACAACCCATGCTCTATAGACCACTTTGAAGTGTACATGGTCTTTGGCACCTCTTGGCCTTTATCGCTCCCTGACAGCTCCACTTGGCAGCACAAGTACCCCGGTGCGAACTGCCTTTGATAGGGCGGGGGGGTGGATTGGGGCGGTGGTCGTGCAGACAAGACTCGTTTGCCGCAGGGCCTCACCAAGGAGAGGCCATCTAACTGCATGTAAGAGGCAGGCTGCAGGATCTAGTACATGGAAGGCAGGGGGGTGACTTTATAAATACCTCACCCTCCCAGGAGAATATATGGGTGCAAAGGTTATGTGGATTGAAGGTGGGCGGCCAGCGTGAGGGAGGATGCTGGCCGGAGACATGTGGTGTGACAAGACAAGGCACAGGAAGACTATTCAATGGAGACACACTAGATTCATTTAAAAAATGAAAACAACCATTGTTAAAATATATGTTGGGTTTTATTTTAGATCTTAATTTCAATTGAACATAAATAATAAACATTACACATTGTAAAGTTCCGGTTGCAGCACATCCAGGGAAAATCCGCGGTATTGTCCACTGTCGCTTGGGAAATGTTGTCTAATGGCAAGTACCGCACAGGCAGGTATTACTCTCCGAACGCGGTGTCCGAGCCTCCCGTGAAGCCACCAAGTGAAGCAACGATAGGCCACCAGCCTGTACCACCTGTGAAAATGAAAGATGCAAACTGTATTGAAATGACAAAACTTTCTTATCATTCTGCTTTGAAAAAAATTCTATCTAGAAAATGCACAATATGGACCCAATTTACATGCATTCGAATGATATGTAGATGTAATTTTATATGTGGGAGACGGCCATTACATAGTAGTGGCATCACTGACATCACAACCAGAGTATACTTACTCGTTACTCGGATTACGCGGACGAACAGTGCCGCGAAGTTCGTGCATAAGCACCATCATCATCCTCAACACGGTCCGTGAGAGGCATGCTTCCCTGAAGTCTGGCAGCTCGGTGATGCATTGCGGACTTGGCTCGCCTTCCGAAATGTAGGCCAAGCACCCAGAATTTTCACGGCAGCAGCAGTTCTCCTCCTCAGTTGGCATTAGCTCGCACCGATTGCACGTGCACCAGGTGGAGACGCCGTCCATGCGACATGGTCCAGGCTCTTCATCCGTTGACTGGTCCTCCCAACTGCCGTCCGAATCCCCATCGTTTTCGCGTGCTTGCCTTTCCAGTAGTTCTTCCTCGGTGTACTCGGGCTCGTACATATACGGCATTATTGTAGCCATTGTGTGGTAAAGAAAGTAAAATAATTTACAGAGATGGTACAGGTGTTCACAAGGCCTAGAAGTGGCGAAGGTAGCTGACCAGAGCACAGAAACGAGTCACAGAATACTCAAAGTAACACAGAGAGAATAATGGAATCGAAAATCTGCTGCTGTGTGTTGTGAAACGGTGTGTTTATACTTATTGAGGAAAGAGGCGTCCTGCCATTTCCATGGCGACACGTCATTAGCTGAGGCGCAGCGATTGTTGACACGAAACGTGCTTTGGCGTTGGGAAATGGGCGGTACGCGTCTGCTGATGTCAGGCTCAGGGCGGGGGATTTGATTTAGTGCCGCAAAAGCAGGTGAGCCAGGGCGATGCGGCAAGTGAGAGGATTATCAGAAAATGGCGGCTGATTTCGAGTGCGTTAATGGACGAAAAGTCGGGTATGGTCCATAGGAAAGTTTTCTACGATCTACCGATTTATGCTTAAAAACACATGGCCGAACCGTAGGGACAACAACAAAAAAGTCCCGGAACTATCCTTTAACGCTAGGCTCCGCTGCATACAATACAAACTTCTCAACAGGCTTTATTACACTCCGCACAGAGTAGCGAAATTCACGCTCACTTCGACACATACATGCCCGAAATGTAAATCGGGCGAGGCAGATCATGTTCATATGTTTTGGTCCTGTGCTGTATTGAACACGTTTTGGGGGGAGGTGACAAAGAGGTGACAAAGGCGCTCTTGGAGATAATTGGCTCCCCAGTAGAGCTCGACCCACTAGCCTTGCTGTTCGGAATCCGGACTGGGGAAAATTAAAGAAAAATGTCAAAATTCTTAAATGTAAGTGCTATTGTCACCAAACGATGCATATTACAATCTTGGAAGCGCCGCATAACCCCCCCACACCCTCAACAGGAGGTTGAAAGCCCTCACCTGGGTACAATCGTGCGAGGAGGAGTACATTGGATCCTTGCCCATTGTGGAAAAGCACGAATGAGTCATTCATCATAATGAGTTAGACTGGGCTGGTGGGGGGCTGGGGTACACTCGATCTCGTCTTTGTTGTTCAGATAGCTGCAAAATGCGTGCGAGGAGGAGTACATTGGATCCTTGCCCATGCCTTCCGCCCCAAAAATTTGTGGTCGGAATTTTGCAGCTATCTGAACAACAAAGACGAGATCGAGTGTACCCCCGCCCCCCACCAGCCCAGTCTAACTCATTATGATGAATGACTCATTCGTGCTTTTCCACAATGTCAACCGCCCCAATACGAGCTTGTAATAATAGTTGTGATGTAATGCATGTACGAGCTGTTATGTTGTTTGCTTGTCTATACGCAATCTGTGCTGTACCTTTCTCAACCTTCTGCCAATAAACAAAAGTTTAAAAAAAAGAAAATGTAATCTCCTAAAATGCTGCACACACTGCTGAACTCTGCCTATTGTGGTAAGAGCGGAGAGGGGATATGCAACAACTGAGTCAGGTGATTTGCGATGACGGTTTGGCTTTGAGATAATCCCTGCATGATGAGTTATTGCCCTCAAGGGACTACCAGCGGCAGGAGATGGACACCTTGAACGAAACCCTGCATGTGGAGATGTTGGCCTCAAGGGAATCCCAACATCAAGACACAGTTTCCCTGAGTAAATGCCTGCAAGCAGAGATGTTGGCCTTAAGGGAATCCCGCCACCAAGACGCAGATTCCTTGAGGCAATCTCTGTATGATGAAACGTTTGCCACAAGGGACATCTACCGCCAAGAGATGGATTGATTGAAACAATCTCTCAAAAGACAGTTGGGCATATAAAGGGTCTGTATGCATAATGGCTCTTTGGTCACGCGTGGCATCCATCATCAGGACGTTGTAGCAATTGGAGCCCTCATGCATGCATCCCTCTCATGAGGGGCTGTGTGCAAATGAGGACCATGCGTTGGTATTGTGTGGTCAGAGTGCATCATCCCAATATCCACCACAGGATAGGGGTTCCACGTGAACCATACAGGTGATGGCACTGGCCATGTCCCCAAACCCCTATCCCCTTTGCTGCCACCACCTCTTCTTCATGCACCTTTGAGTCCATGAGCCCATGGAGAGGACATGATTTTTTTTTCCTTTGTATTTTTTATCCTCCCCACCCCTCTTCATGGTGGACAGATTATTATCTCTATATTTTTTTTTGTACCCCATCCAAGGTAGACTGTATTATTTTTTTACCCGGTCCAAAGTTGAGTGTAGTATTTTTTTACCCCCATCGAAGGTTGACCGTATTTATTTTTTCCTCGTCCAGGGTGGCTGTATATTTTTTTTTTTGGTCTGCATGTCAGGGCCTTTGTGCTCTTGAGGGCAATGAGTCAACTGAGCATGATACGGGGCACATTTCTGAGCAGGAGGAATGGACATGTGGCCATGCTCAGTGGAGTCTACATGTTGTGGGCTTGTGGACTGCTACATCCTCCCACATAGATGTGAACATTCCATTCAACATTGATGCAGACATGTGCAGTCTGTCCGGCAGACTCCTATAGCTGGTCCAAACAAATGTCCAATGGCATTTCAAGTATCCAGTGCCCATCTCCCTGAGAGGACCCACCAGCACCCTATTTCCACCCAAGTCCCCATTCCCTCTGCTGGATACTTGCCCTCCTATCACCTTTGCACTGTCAAAGTGCTTGGTGCAGGTGGTGAGGGAATCACATCACAACAGCTGTACACCCAGCTAAGGTTGTGCACTGTCATTCATTTTCATGGCTGGTGACATATGCATCCCAATTGTGGTATGATGTGGCACACATAGGGGTTGCGTGAGTAATGTGATATGGTGATGATTGGGTGATGCTCACTGCCACTGAAGATGTGAGTTGTCCTCCATAATTGTATGCGTACATGTGTCCTTGATCAGCTATGCATGTGCTTTGTGTCACTGGTTACACCTCCACGACTTGCTGCTTGGAGTCAATCTCCTCAGGATGTTCCTGTGCACATACTCTTGGTGAGGAATGATGCAGTAGATTCTTTTTTGTATCAGATTACATTTTCACTCCTGTCATATCAGCGTTGCATACCTTCTCCTGACATGTGTCATGTCAAGTTGCCACTTCATGATTAGGAGTGGACTGGCCTATATGGAAGTGTGCTAATTTCCTGGCAGGCCAATGCACACTTGGCCAATTTGTCTGGTATTTCCACCTTTTCTCATCTGGAAAAGGTTGGGTTTGTTGTAGATGTGTGATATGGGCCACTTTGAGATTTATATCCAGGTCCTTTTTTGGTTCCCAGTCAACCCTTGTCCATGATGCATAGGCATGCTAAAGCCCTGACTCTCACAATCCACCTAGGGGGATGATCCAGATAACAAGTAGGTATGTGGGTTATGTGTGAAGTATGCAGTATATTGCTGGTGATGTGCAGTTGTCAGAGACATAAATGTCTTTCACATGTGTCATGTGTAATGTTGCTGCTGTATTCCTATTGATATGATCAAGCACTGTTGATAGTTAAGCGTATGTAACCAGCCATCATTTCGTTATGTTTGTGTATCCTGTGAGTGGCTAGACATCTTTCTGGGAGATTTGGTGGGCATCTTCATGATGGGACAAGGTACATGTTCAGGGTATCAGAGACATGCATGGGCAGGGGGTTGGTGGGCAGCTGTTGCAGGAGCATCTACATACCAGTTATGAGTGGTGAGAAGGGCCAGCTGCAATGGTGCAGAGGAAGCCAGCTTCAAGATGGCAGGCAGGTGGGGCCTTTTATTTCCACTTGATGCATGGGACTCAGAGGGACACGTGTAATCGAGTCATCATGCCCAGGGCTGTCTTTGCAATGTCAGGTATGTTGTCCGTGTGACATGGACATTATTCTGCCAACTTGACATGAGTGTGGCCGTGGTTTGTGCACCTCATGCCAAGGATATCAATGAGGTTGCATTGCACTTTTAATGTTATGGGGCACACACAGTTTGTCAATCCAAGAGATGCATTCTTGGGTGTTGTTATGGGCAAGCCAGATTAGCCCGATTGCATCATTGATGGCCATCAAGGATGTGGCTCTACTGCGTGTTTTCCACAGGGGTTGGTATTCATGGAAAGTAGGTTTGTACTACCTGGTTGCATGTGGCCTGTCCCTGTGCCCTTTGGCCTGCTAAGGGAATGGGTGTTGCCTGTTGATGAGGGTGGAAGCCCTCCTGCAGCTCCACTGATACAAAATGCCACAATGATCTTGCATAATACAGGGGACGCATATAGCAATACTCCACCTGAGTGGCCAATGGAGTGGAAGCATAACTTAAGCACTCTGAAAGTGCGCTTTAATATGTCCCTAGTGGCTGCATTGTAGTGCGCCTCACCTGGATTCCTGATGGGTGTCAACAGGAATGGTGACAGTGGGCAGTGGGATGAATCAGAGTTGATTCCCCAGAGATCCTACCCGTCTGATGGCATATCGTAAAATTGAGGAAATGGAGAAAGGCCTGTGATTCGCAAAGTACTGGAACAAAGAAGAGGGCTGTAGAGGCCCAAGACTGCAAGTTGCAGCCTATTTGTGGGAATGACCCACACCTGAGGAAGACTGAGAGGCATAAAAGGCCCCCTCAGGTCCAGGACATAGAGAGGAGTATCAGTAGCAGGTAGAGTGAAAGCAGAAACTCCACAGTGCCGGGGTTGCAGCAGAAGGAACATAGAGACGCCGGAACCACTGTGGCTTGGAGTACGGATACTGGTTCTGAGATGGTCTTTTTCTTTGGAGACCTGCGGTGCAGAGATTGTGCGGCAGGAAGTGTTGTTGTTACGGACTTCCACCCTGAAGATCCTCGTTGCAGAGGTAGCACGGTGGGAAGCATGAAGCCAAGACGGCTTCCCCCAACAAGGCCGACTCTGGTGGCAGGCGAGCACTGGAGAGCCTTGGGAGCACGGAACTCTCCTATTCTGCTCAACCTGAGATGCAGAAAACCAAGCCGAGGAGGTTTTCCCCGACATCTGGAGCAGAATAAGCCAGAAACCCGAGACCAGTGAGGCTAGCGGATGCACACACAAAGCCGGTGAGTTCACTTAATCATTGTGACCCTGGAGCGCTCTGTAACCACCCGCTGGCTCGCAGCAAGTCTTTTGAATACCAAACTAATGTAAAAGCAGTAGAGTGGCAGAAACTTCAATATGAAGCATAGTGAACTGATGTAAAACATAAATCTAGCATCCTCTTACATCAGTTAGGTAAGGATGAAGCAGGAGACTTGAAGTGTAAAAGAAACTTATTTTATTTAGTTACAGGTTAAGATAAAGATAGTAAATAGGAGAGTTAGGAGAGTTATAGTGTTATCATCCATCCAGGTTGGCTCTCTCTGTCAAGTCCCTTTTAACTGCCTCCCATGGAACCTCCATGTCTCTCAGGTTCCATTACAAATATCCATTCAAATAGTGGGGCAGTCATTGTAGTAAATGGTATGCATACTACACATCTCCCTTTGTTTGAAATTCCAAAAACAACGTAGCTGAAAAACACTCAAAACCAGCCTCAACTGAAACATGCACCTAACAACAATCTCATCCATTCAAGGCTAACTCTAAAACATACTTCCACTGCCTCAGAGCTCTTCAATACCAGCTAAACCATCAACACATAACACTGCACCTTCCGTACCAGTCTGCCACACTGTGGGCCATGAGTCTGCCACACTCGCGCACAAACCCACTAATGAGCAATCCTTTCAACATTCTAAACCATCATGTTCACTTAATCTCATTTTACCTGGAGCCGCCACCTCCAAGTCATGGGACTGCCACTCCCAAGCACAAGCTTTACGTCTGAGCCAGTTGTACTTGACCAAACCGTACTAACATTCCCAAAAACCATCACAGCACACATAAAGGTGATACAACTCACTTTGCATGAACAATAACAAAGAAGACAATCACACACCCCTTTCTTTATAGCACACATAAAAGCAGGGAAAAGATAGAAAAGATCACTCACCAGACAAAGAAACACATTCAACATATGTACGGGCAAAGGTGCAGCACAGAATAACACACCAACAATGGAACAACATAGGAACTCTACGCTAGTGTGTGTGGTGGAATAAACAAATAATTGTAATGTACAATAACTTTTTTTTGGTACTGAATGTACCAATTAGTGCCTTATTATATTGGCAATTCTGAACTGTATGGAAAAATGTGCACAACCAAAAGTATCAAGTACAACTTAATACTAACCACCGTTCCACACCGTAGGTGCGAGAACCTTAACCCACAAACTGACATCTGCAGATACGTGTCATAACTTCTGCACCCATGGGGGCGTGGCCTGGAGCTCATGGTGGATAGAGGCTAAGGTGCCGAGCTCCGGCCGAGATGCTGCATCTTGATCCTTTTTCGCCGTAAGCAGGTATACCTCCAGGGCCACATCGGACCACGGTGGTGCGGAAACCGAACCTCATCAAGAGACATTGCCTCCGATAAGAAATCAGGACGCAGAATGTCCACAATCCCGTCCGTTCTACCCTACCCAATCATCCCCGCCGACACCTAAAATGGCGGCCGTTCCATGACGCTGCATCAACTCGAGACCAGGCAGTCAGCTATTCCTGCCGCAGCGCCCGCAGAAGGAGAGAGGCACCACCACCGCGGTCGAGGCACGCACGAACCCTGCTGAGGCACTGAAGACTGCTGTGCTTTACCGCCCTCTGCAACCCGTCCCCGTGAGGGGGTGAGACTCCACACGAAACACACCGGGCATCGGACGGCCGGACACAGCTTTTTCCCGAGTTCGACCGCGGGAGCCCGAAACACGAGACGTGAGGGGGAAACCGCGAGGAGACACAGCATCGGCTCCCTGCCATCTACGAGACCATTACGTTGCCGAGTTCCGTGGAGAGTGAAGCCAAAGTCACTGAGGTGAGGAGACCTGGGGGGCACGCTACCAGACTAAGGGGGCTATTTGAACCACCGCACTGCCTCGTGCCCCGTGGCACCCTGACCACAAGCCCACGGCGAACCACTTGAGAAAAGAGGACAATAATCCCAACCTGCTGTGCGAGACCCCAGGCCCCCAACATTGGGTACTCCCCAAAACTCTCATTAGCAACAAAGAGATGCCAAAATCATTTGGAGCACTCACGCTACTGCGCCAGAGGTGCCGCAATTTGAGTGGAGCACGCGCCTCTCCAGGCAACTGCAACAGTACAACCCCCACGCACCTACCGGACCCTGAGACTCAGCATAAGGGCCATAAGCGAGAACAGAGGCACGAATCTCACTAGACAGGCCCAGCGCTAAAGTGCCAAAACTTTAACATGTCCTCCAGGAGCAAACCGAAACCCTCCACAATGGACACGTACGTCACCACCAAGTCATAAAACTCAGCCACCCCACACCTTCACATTCCAGAACCCGCACAAACAAAAGGTGCTGATTCCGCCAAAAATCAAACCCAAGTACTAGAAGCCATAGCATCGCTGCGCACATTTATTCCAGAATAAACGAATTCAGATCAGACATCCAACTGATGCGCCAAGATGCTAGAAACTTAACAGAAAGGGTGACAAACTCCGAAACAGCCATAAAAGAGACGACAGAAGAAACAGTCGAATTGAAAACCAAGGTCGCAGACCTCGAAAGGCAGGTCGCCATCCTCGAGGCCAGAGGCGAGGAAGCCGAGGGACGTGCCAGATGGGGCAACATCAGGATACTGGGAGTGCCAGAAGGCAACGAAGGCCTGAACCCAACAGCATACATAGAGGCCTTCCTACAGCAATAAGTAGGCGCAGGAAAACTTACACAAGGCTTTGCAGTTGAAAGGGCACACAGGTCCCTCCAGAAGAAACCTCCCCCAGGATCCCACCCTCGCCCGATAATCGCCAAAATACTTAATTTCCAGGACCGAGAAACCATCTTGATGCACTCCAGGGAAGAGGGCCCCATAGAACATGGCAATGCTAAAATCTCTGTCTACCCAGACTATACTCCAAAGGTGCAAAGGGAGAGAAACTAATTCGTACCTATCAAGGCCAGACTCCGGCAACTGAACCTAAAATATATGTTACTCTATCCATCGAGACTAAAGGTCATCTACAAGGCCGTGCGATCTTCCTAGAGTCCCCAGCAGCCGCCAATATGTGGATGGAAGACGACAACCTAGCAGAAGACGGGGACACCTATCCCAAGGGTAAATGAGGAAATCCACTCATCCACACACTTGACACATAAGCGCATACCACATCACAACCCTACGACAACCAAGGAGGTAACCTACACCACTATTTATCAAACAGATGCGGCCCTCGCTTGGCCTCACATCAGGCACAGGACCTAGCCCCCATGAACAGACCAGAACAGGCCAGTTGCCTGCCCGACCCCGCTCGAGCCTGATACCCGGATGGGACCTGACGGCGCGAGAGCGCCTGAGCACCGCGAGAAAAACGCAGTCGCTGGGCGCACCAGTTCCAGTTTTGTTAAATGTTACTCTAGTTACACAGTCTTCATACTAGCGCAACCAACAAGGCAGAGGGCAAGACCACCGCAGATCATAAGCAAAACCAGAACTAAGAACCGAGATCTGGGAACCACTGAGGATAATCAACAACCGCTGAGAAACACACAAAAGGGCAGACGCACGGAATCCAACACTCCATCCCAATGGCGACACAATTGAAAGTGATAACATGGAATGTACGTGGTATGGGATCATACTTGAGAAGGAACCGGAATCCAATCCTATCTCCGCAGAAAGAAGGTATCCATTACACTACTCCAAGAGACCCACCTGTCGAAGGAGTCTTCGTCCAAGTTAGCGGAGCGGTGGGGAGGCACCGCGAAAGGAGCACCCTATTCTAGCTATGCTCGAGGAGTTTTCACGTGGGTGAACCCGAACGTGCCATTCTGCGTACTGGGCTCGGAGGCAGACCCTGAAGGCAGGTATCTAATAATATGGGGAACCATTGAACATAAGGCGGTCTGTATAGTGAACTCCTACTTTCCACAACACGGAATTCCCTCACACCTCAAAACGCTCTGTGCCAAAATGACGCATCACAGGGAAGGGACCTTCATATGGGCTGGAGACTTCAACTGCTACAGAAACGGAAACATGGATAGATCCACACCCCCCCAGCAACCTAGAAATGCCTCCACTCAAGCACTCAACGATGCGCTGGATCACCTCAACTTGGTTGACATCTGGAGGGAACAACACCCCACTGAAAGAAGCTACTCATATTACTCGGCCCCTCACAAGATTCACACAAGGAATCGATTATCTGTTTATCAACAGAGAGCAAACCTCAATGGTAGATGCAACAGCATACCTAGGCAGATCGATCTCTGATCATTTACTATTAATTATGGAATGGAAATTAAGGGGACCCAGACCACCGATCCCGACATGGAAAATGCCCATCGCAGCCCTTACGGATCAAGAATTCAGAGAAGCCCTCGGCAACAAACTTGAGGACTACATAGACAATAATAAAGGTTCTGTATCAACCTGGAGCACGCTCTGGGAGGCGATGAAGGTAGTGATAAGAGGAGAGGTGATAGCGGGGGCTGGAGGCATCCGGAAACACCTGACGGCAGCGCTAGAAGAACGAGAAGCTGAAATAACACGCCTCGAGGCATGCACTTTCAACACCCCGGAAATGGAAGAGACCTTACAAGAAATTTGCGAAGAATGTCGCACAACCTGGGACAGGCTAGCCAAATTTGACTTCACAACAAACACCGCCAAGACCCACAAAGAAGGCGATAAACCAGGCAGGATACTAGCCTGGTTATGCAAACGCGAACAACCAAGACACACTCCTGCAGAGATCATAACCGAGAACGGGACAACATGCAGGACCCAACAGGATATTAACAACGCCTTTGCGGAGTTCTACTGTAAACTATACTCCCACAACAGGCAAATATCCAGAGAAGAAATCAAGAACACCCTGGAGGAGATTGGGTTACCAAGACTATCCGAGGAACAGAGAGAAGCTTTGGAAATGGTGATCACTACAGAAGATGTTAAGGAAGCTATCAGGTCGCTGGCCACCTGTAAGACTCCAGGCAGTGACGGCCTCCCGCATGAATTTTACAAAGCTTACGAAGATATCATCACTCCGATACTACATGAGGTCTACACAGAGGCATACGAAGTAGGGATACTCCCTAACACTATGAAAGAAACAATCATAATCCCCATGCTTAAGCCCAACAAACCACCCACGGACTGCGATTCATACCGCCCATTAGCAATGCTAAACTACGACAGTAAGATCCTAACCACTATCCTAGCCAACAGACTTGCAAAGGTGGTGGGAACCCTAATTCACAACGACCAAAATGGCTTTGTCCCGGGACGCAACACCACGGCCAACCTAAGAAGACTTCAACACACTATGGCGGAAACCACCACGAGAGACGAGGATCTTGCGGTACTCTCACTCGACGCCGTCAAGGCCTTCGACTCCATATTCTGGGAATGGTTGGTCGAGGTGCTGAGGGAGTTTGGATTTGGAGAGGGTTTTGTGAGATGGATCAAGGTGCTCTACAACTCACCAATGGCAAGAGTGAAAAATGGAGGGATGATCGCGAAGCCCTGGGAGATTCAGAGAGGCACTAGGCAAGGATGCCCGCTATCACCGATGCTATACATCTTAGGCTTGGAACCAATTGCCTTCTATTTTAGACAACAGTTCTTCGACGCAGGCATTAAACACTCCATAATATCCCTATATGCCAACGATGTACTCTTGTATGTGAAAGACCCACAAATAAATGCACAAGTCATACTAGACGTCCTCGACAACTACGCACTTTACTCAGGAATCAAGTTTAGCAGATCGAAATCCTTTGCATTCCCGCTGGCAAGACTCAGAGGCCTAGCAAAAACTGATTTACCAGTAGTGGGGATAACATGGCAACCCGAAGCATTCCGATACCTGGGAATAAACATCCATCACACCCCAGAACTCACACATGACCACAACACCGAAATGGCGCTGAAAGGACTCCGCAACTCTATGAAATTCTGGTCAAAACTGCCACTTGCAATGATGGGTCGGGCGGCCATTACAAAAATGATAATTCTCCCCCGCCTCCTATACTTCTTCACGAACATTTGTTATTATATCCGCCCCACCTTCTTCAAGACACTTGAAATATTAATCCGGGACTTCCTATGGGGCCCTTCCAGACACAAACTACCCCTCTCAATCCTCACGCTACGACACAAAGAAGGCGGAATACAACTCCCCGACTTTCAGATGTACTACTCAGCTGCACAGCTCAGCCACGTGACAAGGTGGCTTCAAGACGAACAAAACAATGAATCTGCGCTACTAAGGCAAATACCCTCCAATCTCTTCCCCAAGGAAGTACTCTGGAACCTACTCAAGCAGACACAGAATGTCCCCATGATTGCGAAATTAGGCAGACAAATTTGGACCAGAACTCGCTCCATCCTACAACTGAGCCATCCATATTCACCCAACTCTCCCATCCTATTCAGATGCATGCAAAACCACGACGGATCTGAAGGTAGCAAGAAGCTGGGAGAGTGCCGGGATCTATGTATGGGGGAACATGTTCGAAGAGGACAAATTCAGAGACTTTGAATCGATGCAAGAGGTTGAAGGACTCTCCAGCGGCCAATTTCTATGGTATCACCGACTCAAACAGATCGCCAGAAGCAAATGGGACAGCTGGCCAGAGGAACCCACCCCGGATCCGTTATTACAGGAGATGTACAAGCTAGCAGATGGATGTAAACCGGTAACCCGGCTCTACAGCCGATTGATGGGCAAACCTAACCCCAAAGGCATAGCACTCAAAGAGAGATGGGAAGTGGACCTGGGCATCACACTACCCGACAAAGAATGGGAAAGAATTTTATTGTACCCAAAAGAGGTGTCCCGCAACGCAGATTCAGGCAGATACAACTGAATACCCTATACAGGACGTACATGACCCCACAGCGGGTCTCTAAATTCAACAACAAAGTCTCACCGAATTGCCCCTGGTGCGGCAACGACACAGCCGACATGATCCACATGTTTTGGACCTACAATAAGGCAAAGACACTCTGGTCCAGAGTTAGACAGACTTGCACAACTGCTGGCATAACCAGATATGAGTGGGACCCGAAAGTCTGCTTATTAGGAGCTCACCCCAAAATAAGCAAATACAGACATGTGGTCAAACTGATGGACCTATCCTGCATCCTTGCAAAAAGAACCATAGCTATGGCCTGGAAGTCCCCAGGGGGCCCGAGGTATGAACGCTGGATTAAGGAACTAGAAAGGTGGTCCGAGGCAGAGACCAGAGCATGGCAGGAAGGGGCCAACTATGGAACAGACGAAGCAAACAACACCCTCGAATCGTGGAAGGCCCTCCTAAGAGATGTGCCCTTTACTGCAGACCACAAACCCCCCTGAAGGGAACCCCAGAAACAACATAATGCCAGGAAGAGGTTCACCTAAACTTCCAAAGACGCCCGACTTGACCCAACCTCGGCACCCAAACTCACAAATTCACCTACCTCTGCCCCTGTATAGACACTGAAGATACCACAACATCTAATGAAGACTGTTTTGTTTTGTTTGTTTAATACCTTATTTTTTGTTAAATTTTACCTATATTCAAATGCTAATAAATTACGTTTAAAAAAAAAATAACGTCTGCATCCACACCACCACACCACTGAATTAAATACATTTTTAAATGAACGCCCAATTAGTGTTAGCTATTCCCCGTATTGCGTAACGTTAAATAGATAAAATTGTACATGCATGCCTCACTTTAATGTTTATTGTACTGCGAAGGTCATATAATATGCTCATATCTAACCTTAGGTTTTAATATGTCCAGGGCACACCAAGAAGTGACATATTTATCCATACATCTCCATGTCACTGGCCCAAAATACACAAATTCGCCGCATTCTAATCTCGAAAACATTGCATCTTATTTTGTCTCAAATGTTCACTTCTCCATATATCCCATTTCATTAAAATAGTGTACAACACACCTGGCCAGTGTGTGAGCCTCCATATACACATCATGCAATATTACATTCACAACATGCACTCTTACCGTACATTCATCATGCACTGCATAGTAATTTATATATACCTGAATGTAGGATGAAATGTGAAAATGGCATGGTGGTGGTGATAAAACACCACTCCAACCATAAACCAAACCTAGAATATGGACATCCCATTTTGGAATAAAACATTTCCTTAAATATTGTGAATGTAATTCCACTATAGTAAATGGCAACATCATTTATAAACTCAATTATAAAATGCATGAAATCTTTCTTAATAAATGGTGAAATATCATTATTGCATGTTAGAGCACATTTCAATGCTAGTAATGATCACTTATACATTTCTGCATGTTACCATTGCACTTCATTAATATTACAGTACCATTTTCATAGTAACTCTTCATTGAAATACCTTAGAATTCTTCTAAGCACCACTGCTTCATTTAATTGGTCACTAAAACCCTGGCACTAGTGCTATCAATCTAGCCGCTGCTAAATAAATTCTTAATCTGCCAGGCCATAGCTACTCATTTCTATTTCCAATTGCATACAGAGCTATTCATTATCAGCTCACAAAAAAACAAAAATGTGACTTTGATTAAATCCCATTTTCAATCTATAATGTGCTTCACAGAACCTAAAGTCACTTAAATGGAACTTTGTTAAAATGCATCATCAATTGTTTTCTTTCAGCCTCATCCTCAGGTAAGTGATGCTGTGGGTAAGGATGAGGCAGCAGACTTAAAGTATGAAAGGGTACTTCTTTTATTTAGTTACAGTTTAAGGGGAAAGTAGTAAATAGGAGAGCTCTAGTGTTAGAATCCATCCAGGTTGTCTCTCTTGTGTCAAGTCCCTTCTAACTGCCTCCCATGGAACCCCCATGTCTCTCAGGTTCCATTCCATGTATCCATTCCAATATTGGGGACAGTCATTGTAGCAAATTGTATGGATACTGCCATAAAGATAATTATTTTGCATACCAAGGGAATGTCAAGTGGCTAAAGCTGCAGAATGAGTTTGCCACACAAACCAGGGAAATGTAATTGTGATGTAAAAGGTCAGAATAATTACCAACAACACAAAAAGGTAACCTTGCTAGAAAAAGGACATACTCCATCATTATCCAAGACAGAAGCGAAGACTAAAGTCCCCACTTGCTTGTAACCCCCATTGCCAGAAGAAGAAAGAGGCAATAGAGGGAGATTACCTAAATAATCAAGCCAACAGAGGGCAGAAGTGAGAAGGAGAAACTATAAGGACTGGGTTAATGCAAGAAGGGGAAACCAAAGTGACAGGAAAGCTGCCCTTCTTACAAAAGGTGTACAGAAGGAGAGGAGCATAACCTGCATTACATGTGATAAACAGGAGTGTGAAGCAAACTGTGTTCAATGTGTTCCCCAAAGAAATAGTAGAAGTTGGTACTGATCGAATTATAAAGTCTTCTAAGTTCCACGAAGAGTAACCTCACTGCAAGAGTAGTTGTAAAAGTAGTAGTATTTTTCCCAGTCCTGGCAAGGGAGAACACCCGGACAAAGGACCCTATATTAAAGGCCTGGCAGGTGAGTCGGCCAGGCAAAAGTTGCAGAAGCACTGTGGTTTGATTACAAGTCTTGAAGAAGTGGCGGAACCACTGGAATATTTTGGTGAACTATTTATTATTGAAGCATCCTGACAAAATGTATATCACTGAAGCAAGCGTTATATAAACTGTTGCAGATTCATCTAACATTGTGGGACCAAAGGTTTTGTGACCTATTGCAGAACTATCCTAGCAAAGAGATTTCTGTTGATTCTAAAGAACTATGGAAGTGTCGATGAGAAGTAATTTTGAATTCTTTGTCACAAGCGGAAGCAAGAAAACCTTGTTGAAAAATCTTGAACTGTTGGGTGAATTCAAGTTAACATTTTAATTGTCAAGCCTGAACCTGGGTTGTCAAATTGAAACTAAAAGAACTGAAGTAGAACTTTGTCACAAAACAGGATTTCCTTATCTTTGAAACTATTGAATAGAATCCTGCTGAAATGTGGGGAAGGGAAAGTCACCCACATTATAAGGATCGACTGTCATAAAGCTGTGAAACTTACTTATAGATTTGGCATATATAACCTTGGTGAGTTATTCTATGTAGAAGTATTAGGGACAGAATCATTTTGTTATAGTGTTTCCTTTAGTTTCTTTTAGGCAGGGAAATCCTTATCAGGGTAGGGATAGTGAGGCGTTTATCCAACCTTTTGAGTTAATCAAATGGCATCTTTTGAAAAATCGTCACACATTTTTCCGCCTCTCATTTCTGACCCCTCAGAGTAGGCATTGTCCCCTGCAAGGGAGTACATGGTTATTTATTGCATGTAGTGTCATTTCTTGTGTTTCTATGTGTCATGTGGCTGATTGTGTGTTTGTGATAGTTAATACTCACCCACAAGCCATCTGTTTCCAAAGGTTCCCGATGCAAGGTCCTGATATGTGTGCAAATGCCAAAGAGGTAGCTATCATTTGAGCATCCTTGGTAATTAGCATTGACATGCATTATGTGTCCCTTGGCATCACAGATCACCTGCACATTTATGGAATGCCAATGTGTCCTGTTTTGATATGTGCTCTGTGTCTCAGGGGAGGCAGCGTTGCAGTGTGACATGCATGCAGTTGATGGCTCCCAGGACCCGGGGAAAGTGTGCAAATGCATAGAATTCCTGGCATACTCTCTGCCTTGTGTGGAGTGTGCGTGACATGTGAATGTGCCTATGCACACATGCTAGGATGCAGCGCAAGACCTGGTGGAGGCACCTTGATTGAGTGGGATGTGATATACCCCCAGCAATGGCTGTGGTATGCTGGAATGATCCTGTGGCCAGGAAGTGTAGGGCTGATAGCACTGCCATCAGAGGTGGCACAGCCTGTGAGCATATGACAGGTGAAAGCAGGTTATTCCCCTACTGACCAGGTCTAGGATGAAATGGGGAGGGGCGTGCTATCTTCCATGGGCCTCCTCATCTGGCATCCCAAATAATGTTTGTGGATGGAATATTATGGCCCTACTCCTGCTCCTTCTATGTAGTAATATCAGTGCTAGCAACGCAGGCAATCATATGTTCATTGGGGTTGCATTACGCTTTTATATGTGAGCATTCATTGCACTTTGCGCTTTGCATTAGGTAGCTGGTGGTAGTAAGATTGCGGGATGATCATTCTCCTTTGGAGTCATCACCATTGCGTGTTCGCTTCTGTGAATAGGGTTTACTTAGCCTTGATGGGGCGTGTTTGTTGTTTGTTTTGCCTCCCAACAACCATGTTCGTCCTCACTTTCCTCATTTAATAAGGATTTTGCATGTTCTGCCCCCTTTCTGTTCTTTGCAGTGCACTTCGCACACCTCCTGTGCAAAGCGCTCACACAGATCGCTAAGTGGGGAAGTCCAGTGCAAAATCTGATCTGTGAATCAGAAATTGGTTTTTAGCACGGCGGCAACTCACTTTGTGCCAGCTAAACATTTTGTAAGTGAGGCCCCATGTCTCTAACATAATCTCAGTAACAGTTAAAAGGGACTAGTAGTCAACAATATCAGCTTTTGTTTTGTGACATTCTCTAAATCTTACAAGCAGTGGCGAGTGGTATGTGGTCCTTTGAAGTTGGGTGATCAAACCAGCTCTCAGTTAGGTGGTCATATTTGCATACAGCGATCCCATAGGTTCTACACTAAACCTAAGTGAACTTTCTTGGTGCCTTTTCCTTTTTGTGAAAGTAGTTTAGGCACGTTCTGAAGTGAACGCTCGCAAGTGAGCACATTCTAGTCTGTGCAACCTCTAAAGTAGAAGTGCTTTGTTTCCGGGTTAGCAGAGCGTTTGTATTTGAGGACTCTTGCAAAGCCGAGCATGGTCAGGGCTTGGAAGACTTAAAACCATGCTCACGGCCTAGGTGCTGTACTAATAGAGTACTTCCAGGTGATATCGTATAAAAGGACCTCAGCAAGTCTGAAAAGTTGCTTTGGGTAGCAGCATGGAAACTGGTGCTGTGTCCCCTCTTTGTTCAGGGTGTTGCATTGCTGGGCCCTGCACGTTTCTATCACTGTAGGTTTCTGTTAAAATAAACCGTGCTTACTGAAAGGCTTACAAGTAGTGAGTGGCAGCTCGAAGCCTTAAGTTACTGGGGTTTGACTAACCCAAAAGCAGTTGGCTTCAAGACTTCTTTCTGGCACCAGTACTCTGCTCCCTTGCATAAATGTTTGCTTTTTCCTCATGTGGTATGTATTAAAATCAAGCTTGTTATGGAGTGTTTTCGATTTGCAAGGATGGCTCTTGAGTAGGGCTTCTACATTGTTCCAAGCCTTGACGGAATTAGGACTGGATGTGAAAACTGTAATTGATGTTTTAAGGATGGAGAACGATAAATACAAGAGAATACATATATTTGGGAGATAGACAAAGAAGACATCATATAGAAAGATATTCCCAAGGGGTCTCATCGTCAGGTCTGACGTAAAGCACTCCAAGAAACACTAACTGGAAGTTGTTTGTGGTACCTTCCCATTCTGTTGTGTACCCTATTAACTTGACACATGGCTACTCGAGGAGAGGAGTATTTATGAGACAATAACCCATTCATCATTCATATCATGAGAAAAACATCTCCACTAAAAACATAATTTTACTTTTTTGATACATGTGTATACTGCACGGGCGGGACTAGCAACATTTCCACTTTCCTGTCACATGGCCCCCTTTGTGTAATTTATATAATTTGCCCTACAAAGTTAGACAAACGTGTTCAAATGCCTTAACACTTTGTTGCACTTTGGAATGTCAAAACTTTGTTTTCACTTTGTATTGTAAAAAGTGGATTTGACTCGATCAAAGAACACTTGTTGGAGGCATTTGCAATGAAATCTGCTGACTTCTAAAAAAATCTGTGCTAAAAGCAGGCGGATTGGTTTTTGCAGGTGGAGTGTAGGGAACAGGCGCCCATCACAAACCCGTTCCATTCTACATCTCCATCTGCAGAAATGAGGAGCATGGGATGAAGGACAAAAGGGGATTTTAAAACTGGTGAACCCCTTTGACTCAGATTTTAATACTTGTTATTTTGCTCAGGAGGATTAAAAGATTAGCCCAGTAGTGTGTGATCTGGTCTCTGATCAAGCCTGTTGCAGTGTCGAGTTAATGAAAACATTCTGAGAAAGCGTTGAACGCTTGCAATGGGTAATAATTAGGATGAAGTTCTCACATTTCAGCTTCTATGTGGAATTGTTTTTTAATAGCAGTAAATCTGATAAGGTTCAATTTATGTGGGAGCTTCCAACTTAATCTGATCTCCAGGGCATTATAAAAAAATAGACCTTAGTGATAACTCAAAGCTAACATTTTCTTGAACCTATTTTCCCATTTTTGCAATTCCCATTTAAAACCATGGGAGAGACTTATGTTTTTCTTTTGAGAGGTTTTGGCAGGTTATCTTTTTCGAATTCCCTTGGTTTTTCACCAACCACATAAGAGGTGTCCTCAGAGAGGTTTCAGGATGCAGGACATTCTATCTCAGCACTGCTTTCCCAGGCATAGTCTAAAATAAGCTCTTATAATTTTGCACTAAGCATTTCCTACCTTTTAATTGAACATAGATCTCAAAAAGGCATTGGGCCTGATAGACAAAAGCATTTTGCAATGGAAAAACCCCATTGAAGAATGATTTTTAAATCAGACCCATTGAGTGAATAGTGTGTGTTTTTTTGTAATTCTAACAGCAACAAAAAACAACAAAAAATTAACTGGGCAGTGGCGGCTGGTAACTTCTTTTATTGGACGGGTGTAAATGTTTCCCTCGAATGGGCATGGGCAACCCAGTGCAGCAAGTTCACCCACGCCATTGAAGAGGGTTTAGGAGAAATCGGAGAGTCCTCCCGTCAGAGATTTATTTTAAAATATTGGTTTAAAATGGTGCATTTCAAAGCTCACCTTTTGTGAAAGATTAGGAATAAAGCCATACAATTTACAATCAGATTTGTAGGGTTACACATGAAAAAATAGGTAGATAGCAGGTCACCAACAGTACACACAGACATTCAAGAGGCCTTTGCCAACCACATAAACCAGTAATCTGCCAGTGTAAGAAGAGATTTTCATGCTGGCATTGTGTTATAATACCACTATTGACACTGTAAGGAGACATGTCAAGCTTTCTTCCCCAATATATGCAGGTATTTCCATGTGCGAAACCCCTTACATTTGCTCTGCCCATAATGCAAATGCAAGGAAGAATGTCCATGCAGGCTGTCCCTGACAGTTTTTCCACATAATCACATGATCGGGTTTGCTTTATCCATAATGCCTGTACCATAATGCCTGTAATACTACTGCAAGAAAACATGTCCTTGCTAAAATGGCAGAGTTTGCGCTGTACAAGGTTCAGTTATATGAATTAACTACTTTATATTCTGGGGCATCTGTGTTACTGCACATACAGTATTTAACACCCTTGCATTAGACTGGATAATATTGTTAACATACGTAGATGTTTTACCATACATTTTACCATAAATACAAATGAGCACAGCAATTCAATATGTGCACACACATGCAGACGCAAACAGATATAATTCTCTTCAAACTATGGGCAGAGCAGGTGTGCCATGAATTATGCATACAGCAATACTCATATAGCAACTTAGCTCTGTTCAATAGCACAGCTCATTGCGAAATATGCATTTTGTTTACTATAACGCATGTTTATAGATTAAGTATACACTTATCACGCATGTACAGAATCACATTCCTGCGCATGGTCTTAGTCTGGTCCATGTACACCATATAGTGGTTTCTTGGTGCAAACTATCAAGAAGACTGCGGCTGCAAGATTAATAAAAAGCCATGTCAGTAGGGACTGTTTGGTTGGTGGCAACACCATGGAAACTCATTGAGATGAGCACTTGCTCTGACAACTGCAAGTTACTTATGTATATCTTGTAAGTCCGACTTTGACTTTGTGTGGGTGGAACTCCGCTCTCCATACCCAAAGACATGTCCAGCTCTTAAGAAGCGAGATCATGTTCGTCCGTAAAGCAAGTTTATTGTACAAATGGCGAGGAGGGCCTAGATGATGCTTTAGAGTCAAACTAACCAGTGTCTCTCAAAACCACACAATCATTTCACATAATAAAAATTATGGCAACAGTTAGCACACTCCCACATATTTTGTCACAAAGTCATCCGCCCAAACATGTTTGATCAACCCTATACAAAGAAATCTAATCCCCTTCAGTTCCACGCTCTCAATGGATGCATTTATTTAACAACCATCCCTTTCAACATACATTTGCATTATCTCATATTTACAGCACACCCCTTTACAGGATCTTTCCATAGTAGGTCATGACATCATCACATGGTTAAAGCTTCGCACAACAATCTTAATTTACTACGAGTTCCAACTGGTCAGGGACCTCTAACCCTTGTTGCAATGCACATGGTTTTTCCAAGGATACTTCACCAGTACGAGGAGGAAGAATAACCAAAAAATTTAACTGGCGATAAGCATCTTATCCTGCCAGACTTGCTGGCCTCCTCATTTCACGCTAATTTCTAACAAGTACTATTTCAGCACGCATGTCCTCCGGCCACATCCTGTTAATTCCTCAGAACCTGATCAAAACCTATAGACCATATGTCCGCTGTGCCCTTAATCACTACCCAGCCCCAAACTGACCCTAACAGGGGGCTGGTCTTCCCTGGACAATGAATAACAGACTCCCATGTACTTAAAAACATACCTCCTCTCCACAATAGTACCAGGTCGTAAAACCCAAACTAGACCGCAACTGACCATTTGGTGTTTTTTCACAGCTGCCCAAATTCAGTTAGCTGCCTTCCCCCAGCCTTCAAACCACGAACAACCAGCTTCCTCGGTAACACAGAGTTTATCTCACCACCCCAGGTTTCAGTGGCCTACACAAACCCTGAACTATGAGGGGATTCACGGTATACAGATTTGTGTATTTGCTGTGTATCTCTGGTTTCCGATATGTCCCAAACACATGTCCCTGAAGATCCCCATTTACGTATGTCTCTGAATGTATGCTCAAGACTACCATGCCCCTTCACAGTGACTTCTCTATCCAAAAATCTCCTTTTTTCATGTGTGCATATGAAGCTCCTCGCTTCCCATCTTTAGGCGCTACATGGCATGCTACACAACTATATCATGTTTATATTGCCTCGGCAGACTTGTATTTGTATTTGTATTTGGGAATTTATATAGCGTATATCCTGGACAGGAACCAAGCAAAGAATTGCATCTAGGCACAGATGGTAAACCAGCAATGGGAGCAGACAAAGTAGGTTACTATAATTTAAACAAACAGATACGTTTTCAATTTTTTTCTGAACTCCAGAAAAGTTTTAGCTTTGCGGATTTCCTATGGTAGAGCATTCCAGGCTTTAGTCTCTGCATGAGAAAAACGTCTGTCTCCCCAAGTAGTAAATTTTGAATGGGGAACCACCAACAATTTTTGCTTGGATGACCGCAAACAGCGTTCCGGTTGATAAGCCGAGATTTTTTACCCCAGATATCTCGGGGCTGTTCCTTGGATGCACCTAAAAATCAAACAGAGGGTTTTAAACAGTACCCTTTGTTGCACAGGCAACCAATGAAGTTCTCTCTGGGATTGCGAGATATGAGAGCATCTGGGCAGGGAGAAAATCAGCCTAACGTCCAAGTTTTGAGCAACCTGTAAATGCTGCACTTGCTTCTTAGGGATACCCATGAGAAATGCGTTACAGTATTTGAGCCTGAAATTTATCAAGACCCTGCCCACCATGGGACGATCTTTAGATGAAATCAGAGGTAACAGTGGATTTAACAGTCTGTGCTGATAATATCCAGCCTTAACTGCATAGTTTATCTGCTGGTTGCAACTAAGGTCTGCCTGCCAAGTGCAACCGAGATTTCTAACTTTTGAGGAAAATGATGTCTGTGCATCAAAAAGAAAACAGAATAATTTCCGTTTTGTTAGGATTCAGCTGGAGCTTATTGACAGCCATCCAACTCTTAATTTTACTGGCACAAGCCAATAACCTCTGTATGGCTTCCTTACGTTCTGTCAGCCGTACAAAGATCTGTGTGTCGTCAGCATAAGAACGATAAAAGAATCCAAATTCAGCAATACATGTCAACAAAGGGTGAATGTAAATGTTAAAAAAAAATGGTGACAAGGACGATCCCTGAGGGACTCCATATCTTACTGCCAGGTACTCTGAGATAAAGACCCACAATTAACCTGTTGACAGCGATCACTTAAAAAGGAAGTAAAGCACTTCAGGGAGGCATTTGAGATCTGGGCCGTATCAGAGAGTCTAGGGATGAGAATTTTAAAGTCAACGGTATCAAATGCTGCAGACAGGTCCAGCATGACTAACGTGCTGATATCACCCTCGTCGCCTACCTTCAAGACATCATCCAAGACTGATAGTAATGCCGTTTAGGTCCCATGACCTGGTCTAAAACCAGATTGATACACATCCAAAATACCCTGTTCCTCCAAATGAGCCTGTAATTGGATTGCAACAAATGTTTCCAAAATCTTGGCCAGACAGGATAGGCCTGTAATGGGACGTTAATTCGAGTAGACCTTAGAGTCCAAAGTATCTTTCTTCAGCAAAGGTGTAATGTACAACCTTTTTAGCTCGATCGGAATGCAGCCTTGCACTAATGAAGCATTTATAATGGCTAACACGGGTGCACTGAACACTTCCACATGTTTTCTTACTAGATATGCCGGGATCGGGGCATAATTATGGTTGGTGGGTTTTAATTTGGAGAGAAGAGTGCTAATCAAATCCAATTCCACCGGTTTAAATTCGAACTTAGAGCTTGATGAGTCTGGCTCAGGCCCTATATTTATATTCATTAAGGTGTTAGCTATTAGCAGGGTTTCTACATCAATTTTGGCAATTTTCACTGTTTCACTGCATCAAAAAGGGCCTTGGTCTGTTTAAAGCAAGTCCTATTTGTTTTTGTTAGGCATTCAGCTTTCGCAGCAACAATGGCCTTCTTACAACTACTTAGGGCTATTTTAGCCTCTAGTAAATCCAAAGAGAATCTAGTTTTTAACCACACTTTTTCCTTTCAGCGATATTCTTTTTTGTTCATCTTCAAAGACTCGTTGAACTACTGATTGATCTTGCAAGTAGCTTTGATAGAACGAGTGATAGGGGCCAATTTATCACAGTTTGCTTGCAGACAGGTCATAAGGTTAGAGTATGATTCAACACATTCTGAATTATCTGGAAGGTCTGAGAACTCTTTCATTGAGTCAGCACTCCTAATGGTGTCCATCTTTTTCTTACTACGTGTAAGCTGAATATTGAGGTAACCAATTTTTCCCTTTAATTTTGGTTCACTAGGTATGGAAAAGGTAACTAAAAAGTGGTCCGACCATGATAGAGGTATGTTCTTGAGATGATTTAATAGCATACCTCTGAACATAACTAGATCCAAATAATGGCCCCCAATATGGGATACAGCGTTGGTCAATAAAGAGAGACCATGAGAAAGCATAAATGTCCTTGAGCTGCAAATATTCAGCATTATCCCCCACAATGCACCAAATATTGAAATCACATAGGATGATAACATTTTGGCAGTGTAGAGATTCTGTCCGTAGATAGCTGTCAAGCCCTTGTAAAAAAAGAGCCCAGCTGGCCTGGAGTTCTAGAACACAATACCAGGTGATAGGCACAATTATGAGATGTGTTCAGAGTGACTCTTAAGATTTGAGACGATGTGTCCCAATGCAGAGTTTGAAAATTGGACATTTCGAAGGAGGCCCGAAGAATAATTGCTACCCCTTCTCCTCTAGCCCACTTAATCACAAAATTCTCCAGTACCAGGAGATGGAAATACGCGGCGGAAGCATCATTGAACCAGGACTCTGTTATAAACAAGATGTCCAGATAAATATGATATGAAATGATAGGTTTTTTATAACATGCTTAATACCCAGAGGTTTCTAATCGGGGACCCGGGGATCAAACCTTTGTTTCTCAGTGTCGTCTTTCTTTCAAGGCTAGCACGTTGCTGCTGAGCTATCCTCCCGGGACCTATGTGTAATAAGGTAATTGATTGCCACAGCATTTGTAATCGCTGACCTTGCATTTATCAATCCAATTTGTAGTGATACCATAGGGTCCATAGGGACTTGACATTATATTGCTAGGTGCGTGCACATGTAAAATGTATCAACTTAAACACAAAAGTAACGATAATAATAACACTTATCCAATTATCATTGACTACACTACATACATGCTAAATCGCAACATCACATCAACATCGCCGTCACCCCAGTCCCAAATATGGCATGTGCAATGCAAACCCCTCTTTCCAAATGAGATCTTTATCATCCATCCCAACAATTGAGATCTTTTAGAGAAAGATATAAAGAATACTGTCAGGTAATAGCACCAGTTATTCAAGTGCCTTGAGACATTTCAGTTTGTGGTACGCACTATGCAACTGTGTGCACCGTAACATAACTTTTGTTAATTAAAAAGATTGTTTTGCAGAGTCATAAGTATATGGTGCGTGTGTGAGTGTGTGCGCACGCACACCTTTTTGTGTGTGTGTGTGTGTTTGTGTTGTGAAGAATCCTATGGATCCCTCACTGAAAACCTGCCCAAAGTCTCCTCCCAGGTGGCCTTGGGAAGGCAGACAATTCCTGATTCCAACCATGGGGATGGTGTGCTGTGGGGGGATCACCTGGGTGGAGACAGGGCCCAGGGTAGTGCGAAGATTCCGTGGGATGAGGCACAGTATTTTTCCTCTAACAGCGAGGCTCTTACCACTAGGCCTTAAACGGTTACACCTTATTGCCATTCTAATGTCTCTCAACAGCCTATTAAATCTAAGGTGATAAACCCTAAGGTTGTAAAACCAAAGCATATTATACCAAAAGAAAGACCTGTTTTGGTTCCTAAAATCAAATTTCTCCTCAATACCAGGGGTACATTACAAGGGATTGCGGAAATGTTGTCTTCTCTAAATAATCTACCTCTAGCTAAAGTTAAAACCTACAGTCCCTCTGTTAAAATTACTAAGGAATTAAATCTACCCTTGAAATTACTCAATAAGTAGAAAAACCTAACTTCGATGAAGACCACTTGTAACTGCATGTTTTGATGCAGCCCCCCTACAACATGAGGTGAGGCTTTCCAACTTGTTTACCTGACACTAATGTACCTTGCAATTGATGTACTCACTTTCTTAAGCAAGAGCTCCCAGATGCTTATAGGTTCAGTGTGCTATATAAATGTCTAAATAAATAAACTACATGTCCCAGAATCCTGGAGGGACTGAGACAAAAAAAGAGGGCTGAAGAAGCATGTAGATGTAGTAGTCAGGTAATTAGGCCTAACAGCCTTTGCCAGGGTCAGGCAATTGAAACTAATGGCTCACACCTGAAGCCATTTACCAAACCTGTGAGGCATAAAAGGCTGCAGCAGGAGAGGAGAGAGGGAAGGAGCTGGAGCAGGAGTTGAAAGGCTGGCAGCAGTAGTATTAGTAGAAGAGCATGAGGCTGTCAATTCACGAGGAAGTGTGACCACAGAAGGGACACCAGAATGTGGTGACAGCATATTTCACCTTCTGAGAGGGTTCTGGGGTCTCAAGACCTGCATGGCCATGGCTGCACCCAGGAAGATGTGCTGAGAGTGGAGTTTTCCCCTTGCACGCCGAGTGTCTGTGATTGCAGAGCCGGGACCATGAAGAAGCCGAGGTCCGTAGTAGAGGACAAGCCGAGAGTCTGAGGAGTGAAGAAGACTCCCAATTGGCATTGCTGGACCGTAGTCACCCATGCTGCAGAAGGGTGTGGGTCCCAAGTGTGTCTAAAGCAGCAGTAGAAGCTGATGAAGTCAGGAAAGTGAAGCAGCTCACAACCACTGTGTTCCTGGAGCCGGTGAGTGAAGCTCCATGTTCAGGTTTACTCATCAATCCTTTTCGGTAACTGTTAACAGCTCTAAAGTAACTCACACAAGTTTAAAAGTGAGTATAAATCATTCATCGTCGTGAAAATCCTTTCTAACAATGGAAAAGTAGCTTGCACACTAATAGTGAAAGCCGTAGCGTAAGAAGAAAAGCATATTATTTTATTGTTGAACAATTTACTGTTGCCCGAGTGGTCGTATGTTTCTAATTAAAAAGGGAATGCCTGTTAAACTCATCCCAAAATACAAACGTTACAAGTGAATGCAGCATCAAAGGAAGGTTGCCTGTGGCCAATTGTATTTTCCGAAAGCAGTTTGAAGTAATTTCTGTGATATTACATGGAAATACAATCACTTGCAGCCCTTTAAGGTTAAAGATCAAAGAATGGTTGAGTGTACCGAAATATGTGTTTCCTTTGAAGACTGAATCTTCTATAATTCTGTACAATTATTCTTTAAGTCCATAAGTTGTTGTACTGACAAGGGGAACAAGCACTACCCTAGCCAATAGGCGAACCCTCTCCATTGTGAAACAAGTCCCATTTAGATCTATCCACCTTATCTGCAAGGTTGTGTGTGGGAATAGGGGGTCATTTGGGCCCCCTCACACCTTCAGTACAATGTGGATCACTTGCTCGTGCAATAGCGGGGGATGTCTCCATTGCCCATATGCTAACATTAGCACCAAACGGGGCTATTGCGGGGGACACGTGGCTTCCATTTTGTGTGTCTTCGACTCCATCTTTGGACTAGGCCTCACTTCGATAATACGAGAAGGCTTCTCTCCCCTCCGTAGCGCCGCGCACACCGCGCTCATGGCCCCCACCTTTTCTCCCTCTGTCTGAAAGCCCTTTCTCATGGATGTGCCGGGGATAATTGAAACAAATATACAAATGTAGCATCTCACTCTTTCTCTGAGATCACTGTCCTGTGTGTGAACCGGTCTGAATCCTGCCTTGTAGCTCATCCATCTCCACAAACCCGCCAGTGCCCTCTTACCCCCGCTGTTTGAAAATTACTGCCACTATAACCCTGTGCCCTCGTAAGGTATTCTCTTGATGTACCAGAAGTGTGACCCTGCTGTGCAGCCCACCCCAGAGAGCCCCCTACTAAAACAAGATCTCTGTCACCATATATTGCACCGTAGAACTAACAAATGGCAGTGTGTCCTACAATCTCTTTGATGCACAGAGGCCTGCCCTATAACTAAGGTTATCACACCAACCAAGACCCCTTAGCCCGATGCCAATATAAGTCCTAATGAATAATGGTATAATTATTTGAATGCAATTTATAGGTTTGTAAGATTTACTCAAAGGTATACTAATGATTATTGTGTATTGTGTGTCTAGTGGTAGTTTTTCATGCTAGCTTACTTAGTGTCCGCCATATCTCACCGTGCCCTAACCCTCACCCCTCCTGGATGCTGGCAGCCAGACCACGTGATATTCATACTCCCGCCAACTGAGCAACCAAATCGGCAAAGCAGCGCCTACTCGGGCATATGTATCTATATTGTCTATCCAATCCTGCGCTGGTCTTGTACCCTTTGTTAGTTGCGTCACCTACAACGCTGTTTCACTTTATATTGTCACGTACCTGTAATGTTTGCCAGAGCACTCTCAAGGCAGCAGAGTTCTCTGGATGCCAACTTTATATAAAGCAACTAAACCTTGCAACCTGTTCTCTTAGTCTCATTCCCCATTGGAGTTTTTTATATTTTTTGGATATGCATGTGTAAGTCGGAGAATGAGCCTTTACATCTGGTGACCCCCATGACGTGATCGGGACAGGTGCGCTGAGGCCCCGTGCCGTGCAGCGAGATCCGGGACACCCCAAGCAAAACCATTGCCTCCGTAGTTGACCAGTGTGCGCACAGAACAAAAGGTTCCAAGGGTCCCCGTCATCTTTGCAAATACCCAACTAACTGCTCGCCAAGGCGGGTCACGGCTTGGTTGGGGTGCGGACTTGATTGTGGATAGACTGTGAACAGAGGCTCTCGGACCACCCTGCTGAACACGTGGGTACTGGTTGCAAGAATCTCAGGGGAAAGGGAGAAAATTGAGAAATAAGGGTTCAAAAAGATAAGGGTAATGAAGCAGTGGGAAAGGGACAACTGGAAAGCGGGGTTAGGGCCTGTGTGAGTGAAACTGTGAGGAATTTTTCCTATCTATCCTTTATATGGCCATTAGGTTGTTGTGAAAAAAGAGATAAAGAGGAATACGGGAACCCAACTCCGAAGGGGGGTTGAAGGCGGCGCCGTGTAGCATTGTCTCGACCAGTGCAGGGAATAAGTGGAGATAAAGAGAAAAACAAAAGTAGGAGTCTCACATATTTAGTAGGCTCGGAGTAGTAATTTAGAATATTCTTTTTCAGCCTAAGGGGGCTCAGAGGTGGAGAGTGAATGAGAAGATAAGAGTAAGGGGTAAGGGACTAGAGCAAAGAAAAGGGGTGATCTAAAACAAAAGATAGTACATGTTACATGTTCAATGTTGTTGAAGTATACTGTTTTGGTCTGTCGATACGTACATGTGTGTCTATGTGTTCTCTGAAATAAGGTTTGATGAAAAGTGTTAGTAACATTTTGTAATTCGTGCCAAAAGGTGTAAGGAAAAAAGGGTCATTAATATTTGTGATGATGATGATGACAGTGAAATAAGGTTGGGTAAAGGTGCCACACAGGGTGTTTATCTGATATATTGCATTGTGTAAGTATACTCACAAAATGAGCGAATACCTGTAAGAATACCAGATAAGGTGTAATGGGGTGGGGAAATACTGTTAGCACATATTTGCCAGTATCTCCCTTGGTATAGTGAAAAAATACAGAAATATCACGAGCAATGGTTAACAGAAATAAGAGGAGAAAAGGGTGTCCCCAATATGGCTGGAGGGAGGGTCCTTTGAGAAAAGAGTGTTAGATCTTGTAGCAACTCATTTGCTAGCCAAATATAGGGGAAAGCAATTGCAAAATAGGCGGGAAGTATAAGACTTGTGGAGAAAGTTTGAAGAGAAGAGACAGCCCCCAACGGTGAGGTAAGTAAAAAGACATCCCTAGAAAAAAGCACAGCTCCGGAGGGGGAGAGGGTGCAACAGGGGAGGAATGTACAGTAAAAACAGGAGAGAATGACCTCACTAGGCTTTATCTGCTGCTGACAAGACCAGCTGTGAGATACAGCGAGCTGTGGTATACACCAGCACCGAACACTCCGACAGCAGCCGGCGCCACAGCCGTGCCACCCTATGAAACGGAAGGGCTATACGGACCAACAAGTGCCCTTCCGGTGAATTTAGTGCAGTTAACTGGAGATTTAGATAGGCAGCTAGCTCACGCCCAAATGGAAATAACACGAATAAGAGCCTTGTGCGATAAGGACCAGTTGTTGCCAGGGGGAGTAGAAGTACCACCATTGACAGCAACAAATTTGACACCACCGCTGAGTGTTGCGGGAGGATCTACCCCATCCCCACCGCCACCAGCACCTATACCGATAGGGCAAGAACAAGAGTGGCAATCAGGAGAGTTCCTCTTTCATTTAAACGGCAAACCTGTAAGAATAATACGACCCAAAGATAGCCAAGGAGGGGAGGAACAGGTAGGGAGAGAGTCAGAAGAAGAGATAGATGAGGTATGGAGTGATCTAGATGAATACGAAGATGGGGTAGCAGAGGAGGAGTCTCAGCTACCATTTAGATTTGACCAAGGGGAGGGAAGCCTCTCAAGGTGGCAAGGAAGTTTGAGGCAAAGAGTAGGAAACATGTTGATAAGTAAGAAAAAGAAGGGAATGGTAAGTAAAAAAGGAGGTAAGGCAAAACTGGAGATGCCTCTGATACATAAGGGAGCAGGAAGGCCACATTAAATGCCCTGGGCACAGATGGACAAGAATAACCTGTTGAAACTCCTCCCTCCACTTTCGGGTGGGGCAGGGAAGTGGATACACGCATTTGAAAAGAACACTGCAGGGGTACCATTAGCAAAGGGGATGTAAAAAGTTTACTAGTATCCGCCGTTGGTGATCAAGCTGACGGAGTGTGGGTGAAGGCAGACTTCCCGGGGGTAACAATGAACTGTGACCGCAATGATGGGTCGTCATTTAACAATGTAAGAGCTCAAGTATGGGATGCATTACGGAGAACCTTCCCAGACACTCCCGATTTACATTAAGTGATGCAGTGCACTATGGGAGAGGAGGAAGAGCCTATGCAATTCATCCTCCAGGTGCAAGACCTGTGGAGATATGAAACAGGCACAGCGTGGGACCAGTCCACCGGCTGTTCTACTTTATAATTAAAAAAGGGATCCTGAAGGAGGTACAGAAGGCCTTGGATAAAATAGCTGGGATAGAGGCCAAGGGCTGGCCAGAGATTCAGAGTATAATTTTACACCATTGTAGGAGGATCAAAGAAAGAGAAAAGGAGATAGCACAGAGAAGATTGGCAGACGAAGCAAAGTTAGTACAGAATAAATTAGTGAAGGTCGCGGCAATGAATTCAGCAACATCCACTGACAGGCAGGGGGAAGGAGAGGAGGGGTCAGGAAGTACACCAGTGTGGATGGCAGCAACTTGGTTCGCAAACGGACAGGAGCAATGGGACGGAGGCAAGCAGTACAGAGGGCCCTACTGGCAGGGCAGACCCACAAGAGGATGAGGTGGGCACAGGGGACAGAGAGGAGGATTTGGAGGAATGGGAAATAGAGGATTTGGGGGACAAGGAATGAGGGGAGGGTCGCAAGGATCATGTTGGAATTGTGGAAGGTGGGGACATTTCTCGAGAGAATGCAGAATGCGACCAATGGGATATTACCAAGGGCAACCTCCCATGGGAAATAAACAGCAATGTGGCCACCCACACCTAGGCAGTCCCTATGGGTTACCTATGGGTGGGAGTGGGCAGAATGAACAATGCTATAACGAACCACAGCAGAGAGCACAGCAGATGCAACCTAGACAGCAACCACAGCAGTGAAGCATGGAACCACCAGTAGCAGGGCAGAACACTATGGGAAATGGGAAATGCAAATACTAACATTTTTGCAACATCAGCAAATGGTGCGCCAGCACCTTTTCGCAGCACAGCCATCGTGGGGGACAATGTATTCCAGGAACAGACACATATGCTGATTAGGACAGCCCACAGAAAGCACTTGCGTGTCCAGTTCTATCAACTACCCTACGTGCAGAAGAGGAATCACTGGTGGGGGCGATTCATCTTTATGGTGGACTCGGGAGCTGAAAAATTGTGCCTCAAAATCCAGCTCTCGGGAAAAAAAATTAGAAACGCAAGGGTTCTCTGGGGCTATTTTAAAAGTTCCTTACACAAAAGATCTTGACATAACGGTGGGGGGAAAAACAGTGAGAGCACTTCTACTATATCATGAAGACTCACCAATAAATTTGTTGGGAAGGGACCTCATGAGCAAGTTGAATATGACAATATCATTCACTGAACGGGGGAATGTGTGCTCCACTCCAGGGGTGTGCCCAGTAAGAGCAATATTGTTGATAAGCACTATGACTAATGCAATTGCGGTAAGGGAGGTGCCTATCGATATGGACATGTTCGTTTATGGAATATGGGTGCTTGCTAGAGTGGTGCCTGAGATAACGCGCAAAGAATGGAAAGTGCCTTCTGATTTTCTCTTTCGCCCAATTGTAAATTTGGATGTTGTACCTGGCACGATCTTGTCTATTGATTTGGAAGGGGTACAGGTTTCAAGCAAACGTATTGAGGTAATACGACTGGACACACATGGGTGCGAGTGGAGAACAGTGCTCTGCATAGACCCAAACATAGCTCTACGTGATTTAACTGATGAGGAGTTGTTCACTGACAATGATACTGATGGGAGATAATAATGGAAATAAGTGTACCTTGTGACATCATGACCCAGCACCGAGAAATACACAACCCTCTCATGGCTAGTGTTAATATGCCACCAACTATATTTGAGGAAGATATAGAAAAGGTACTTCCAGAATTATGGACTACAGGCCCCCATGACATAGGGCTCTCACAATAGGTCACACCAATAAAAATAAAATTGAAACCAGGTGCAATACCGCCTAGAGTAAAACAGTACCCACTATCAAGAGAAGCAGAGGAGGGAATAAAATAAACAATAAACACATTATTAGAACAAGGTATTGTAGTGTCATCAAATTCTCCTTGTAACACGGCAATTTTCCCGATCAAAAAAGCAAGGGGCCGGGCTTGGAGGATGATCCAGGACCTACACCCACTTAATGACGTCATACAGAAGGAATTCCCTCTAGTGCCAAATCCCACCTCAATTTTATGTAGCATACCTAAGGATGCTACCTGTTTCACAGTAATGGATTTGAAGAATGCCTTCTTCTCTGTGCCACTTGATCCGAGATGTCGATATCTCACAGCATTCACATTGGGGGGCAACAGATATGAGCATTGCAGATTACCACAAGGGTACTGTGAGAGCCCCAGCATTTTCAATAGAATATTGCATGAATATCTTGGTAATGTGGACGTAGAGAGCACAATAATACAGTACGTGGATAACTTGCTCATCTGCAGCAAAAGTGAAGAGCAGTGCAGGGCTGATTCGATATCATTGCTAAATTTATTAGCCACAAAAGGATACAAAGTGGACAAAGGTAAGCTGCAATATTGCCTAGCCGAAGTGCTCTATTTAGGGCAACTGATTTCGAAAGATGGCAAAAGAATTATCCCGGACAGAGCAGCAGCAATACGGCACCTGATAATACCAAAAACAGTGAAAGACATGCAGACATTTTTCAGCATTTGCAATTACTGCCGTGCATGGTTACTTGACTATGCAGCATACACGTGCCCACTGTTACAAGCCTTAAAAGAAGCACAAAAGGAGAACGTCCCTCTAAAATGGACACAAGGAATGATGAATCAGTATTTCAATTTAAAAGACCTTATAGCGCACGCACCAGTTTTAGCGAACCCATATTATGACCCAGAGTTCTACCTGTTCTCACATTGTAATGGTACTCTAATGACAGCAGTTCTAACCTAAAAGACATCATTAGGGCACAAGCCATTGGCCTATTACAGCAGCTCACTAGACTCGGTAATGCAGGGCCACTTCACGTGTGAACAAGCTCTCGCAGCAGCTTCGCTATAGAAAAGAGCACCACCATTGTGATGGGTTGTTCGGTGACACTGAACACGGAGCACTTACTGTTTGCAATTTTAGAAAGGTCAAAATCCACGCTCACAACGCAAAGGGTGACAGCATATGAGATCATAACATCGAGTCCAAACATTCATGTGGTAAGATGTAAGACAGTGAACCCAGCCACATTCATTACTGAGCCATGCACAGTAGAGGACATACAAGCACATGAGTGAGCCACATATGAAGGAGAAGAAGATGACATTCCAAAAGCAAGTGAAAATGCATTGGAGGAGGGGGAAAATATATTTCGTGGATGGGTCAGCATCAATAGACAGCGAGACAGGTGAGAAACATTTAGGGGCGGCAGTGGTAAGGATGGAAGAAGAAGGGTATGAAGTGATTGTGCAGAAATGCCTCCCCTCACATTATTCAGCACAGGCAGCAGAACTAATAGAACTAATTGAAGCGCTACACACAGCTAAAGGATGTGCCGTGGCAATGTATTCTGACTCAGCATATGCCACAACAACGCCGTACTCAGGGTTGTCTAGATGGTGAAGAAGAGGAGTTAGAAGAGCAGATGGTTCGCCAGTACAACATGCAGCATTATTGAATGATCTAATAGAAGCACTAGCAGAACCATCAGTGGTAGCATTGGTAAAGTGCCAAGAACATACCAATGACACAGACGCGATCTCACTGGGGAACGTGACAGCAGATGCTGCTGCGATTGAAGCTGCATACTTCAATGTCCCACAACTTTTGGAATATATTGTAAAAACAACCAGTTCAGACATACAAGAAGAAGGATACAGCCACACACCGAGCGCACAAATAATTGAATTACAAAAACGTGCAACAGTAGTGGAACAAGAATTATGGGCAAAAAGAGGTTGCAAACAATCATCAACAGATTTGATATGGAGACAAGAAATAACAGGGAAGGTAGTGATGCCAGTAGAATTGTTAGAGATAGCATTTCAACAACTGCACTTCCCAACACATGTAACTAAACAACACATTGCAGCAGAGATTCAGGAAGAGTGGTTTGTCCCAAATCTGCAAGAGCATTTGTCCAAATGTACAGTAGAGTGTACTACATGGCAAACATACAGCTCCGGGATGACTCTTAGAACACTACGAGGAACACTGCATCCTGTGGGGCCTTTTAGAGTGCTCCACATTGACTACGTGGATATGGGAGAAAGATGTAATGGAGCAAAGTATCTCATTGTAATAGTTTGTCAATTATCAAGGTGTGTGGAAGCTGGGCCATGTCCTCACCCAGACGCAAAGTGTGCTGCAAAGTTTTTAATGAGAGAGGTTTTCTCCAGATGGGGCATATGTGATGTAATAAGGTCAGACACTGGCACCCATTTTGTGAATGATCTTTTGAAGGAAGTGACAACTTTATTGGGTGTAAAGCACAAATTATGTTCGATTGATCACCCGCAGGTGAACGGAATGGTAGAAAAAATCAATGGCCTGCTCAAAAGCAAATTGTCCAAGTTGTGTAACACACTTAAGAAGAACTGGGTGTTCTGCTTGCCCCTAGCACTATTCCAACTCAGAACACAGCTAAATAAGGGCCACCATTAGAGCTTGCACGAAATAGTGACGGGACGGCACATCTCACCAGTAAGGAGAGCATCAGATGCTCAGAGAGGTGCCACAGTGCTGGGGGATGAATTTAAGGAATACATTACCAAATTGACACAGTGCGTAGCATAGCGAGACAAATAGCACCACCATTTACACAGAACAGTGAGACAGATACAACAACACCAGCACAGGACAGCCCAACAGGCCGGTTAATGCCAGGAGAACACATATATGTGAGAAGTTTTGTGAGGAGATGGAACTCCTCAAGGTTTCGCAGTCCCTATGATGTTATCTATTGCACAGCGACTGCAGTAAAAGTAAAGGGGTTGAAATATTGGGTGCATCTCTCAGATGCGAGAAAAACACATGATAGTACAACCCATCAGAGTGAGCAACAACAGAGCCAAGAAATTGCAAGTGGTTAAATTAAGGAATGTGTAACATACAACAAAATTAAGTAAGGAGGTTCGCAACTAAAAAAGAAAAGAAAAATTGTACGATGAAGAAAGATGTGTAGGGAATTACATTTAAAAAGTTTACAGTATAAAACTCTCTCTCTCTCTCTCTCTCTCTGCCTCTCTACCCCTCTACTTCTCTGCATGCTCATATCGTTCATTTATTGTGATTGTTTATAAATAAGTTGATCTTTTTCATGAAGTGACATAGAAGTGTTGAAATAGAAATAGAAAGAGTGAATAGCTGAAAAATGAGAAATTTAAATGGTAATGATGGAAAACAAAATATGTAAAAAAAGAGAGGTTTTTTGCGATGTACTTAACAATTTCATATCACACCTTCAGGTGGAGATATGACGGAAAGGAGGGCCCTCACTAACAACGATTCAAATGTAGATAGTGATAGAGTATAAGATAGAATAAATAAATGCTATAACTACGAATGCGGACTAGCTTTCTCAGCAGTAGTATTTTCTGTGATGTTGTTTTTTGCTGCCCTGTACTGGACATTTTCTTTCATCGTTGGGGATATGAAAAAGGGGGGCAGTGGGGTAAACCTGACATGGGAAGGCTCAACCCTCATATGAGCTGGAGTCACAACGATTTGGAAACATAATGGCTCTGTAAACAACAATCTCACCACGTTGTATAAAAACCAAACTGTCAAAATCCCTGTTTTTTCCACCAGCTGCTATGGGTTCAGGCACTGATAATGAGACCAATGAGTATGACAGTGATTATTCCTGGTTTGGTGAGCCTGATCTGGAATATATTAATGCACATGCAACCACAGAACCTACCTCACAAAGCACTGTAATGCACTTTAAACCCGACACCCCAATTACCCCAAACTCTCAAGCTGCTAGTGAACTAAGTGATGCAACATGGGCAGATGTCTTTCCCATAAATTACCAGAGAGTGAAAATGACAAGGGGGGCGGGTGGCAAAACATATGATGTATATCATGGCCTGGGATTAGATGAAATTGAAGACCCCGACCCCCCAGATCAATCAAACAAATGGTACTCAGACATGAGTGCAACAGCAAAACAAGCCACGAATGAGAGCTGCTATGTTTGCTCTCTCATACCGCACACCTCAGGTACACATAAAATACTTATACCTCAAGAACAGCCCTTGTCGGATGCCCAATGTTTAGTTCATCTCGTATTGTGTAGGATTCGGAGCACCTTCCAGTCACACACGGTTACAATAGAAATGCTGCAGAACGATATAACCTGCACGAGTAAGCCACAAGGAGTGATTTGCATCAAAGAAACATTTTTTGTTATCAGAGGGACACGGTTCGCAGAAAACAAATGGCAAGACAAAACGGTTGCATGCAAGGCAGAAGCATTGCGAGGACTTACTGAAGAGAACTTCCAATTGGTCAAAGAGACATGCACTCCCGTCTGGTCCCAGCACATCATGAAACTTACGTGGGTCACTGCCCTTGAGTAACCCATCAAAATTCAAAAAGAAATAGAACACAAGCTTTGCTTCCATGGCGAAGGGAAGATACGAATGGGCTCAAACAGACAATGTAACAAAACAATCATCATCCCGGATATGAAAAAGGGCATGGCAGCACTCATGGATTGGGTGTGTGGCAAGCAAGCCTAACTGCATCTGCCATCATCGTGGAAGGGCACTTGCGCCCTGGCCACCCTGCACTCAGCGCTGATGGTGATTCCAGAAAGCCATATCCGAGGGGGGAAAGAGTCGGCTGACATATCGGCAGCGCCCCAGCCAGCAACAAAAGAGCCTACCACCTACGACATCCTGTCTGAAAAGGAGCTCCAAGACAGAGGGCCTCATTACACGGTAGGTGCTAAACCATGGTGCTGTTAGCACCATGGTTCATGCCAGTAATTTACCGATTCCGCCATGGCGGAATGGGTAATTACCACCCCATTCCGAGGTTGGCGGGGCGATAATTCCCCATGCCGCCATGGCCCTTCCCCATTCCCATTTTTGCCCCATAGGGCATAATGGGAATGGGGAAGGCGCTAATTAAGGTACCACAAATTGCGGTACCGTAATTAGCACCAAGGTCCCTTTGCGGGTCCCTACTTTAATGGCTGGTCTACACCAGCCGTTAAGGTCGGGTCCCGCAAAGGGACCTCGTAGTAAGGCGGTAAGGGTTAACGGTCACCGGTAGCATTACCGGTGACCGTTAACCATTACCGCCTTCTGTGTAATGAGGCCCAGAGTGTCCCGCAAAAAGAGGTCATCCAACTATATCTCGAGCAAATCATCAGAACTGCTGGCAGAGATTCCTGACAAATACAAACTTTTCAACTCCGCTGGAACTTTCTTTGCTTCCCTCCTGATGCCAGGACTTCAGGCGCAAACAAATGCCAAATGGCTGCAGATAGTCCGCTGGGAACCGATCCAATTGCCAACGACACTGAAGAGGGATTCAATGTGATCAAAGTGGAACTTCGCGCCTTGCGCCTAATGACATTGCAGAACCGGTACGTCCTGGACCTTCTCACAGCAATGGACGGTGGTGTTTGCTGAAAAAATGGGAGCGAATGCTGTACATCTGTACCTTCTGAAGACGCGGATAACAGGACCCTCTCCCACGTCATCTCGGCAGTACAGAGCCTGGGAGAAAGAATGCAGACGGAAGGAGGAATAGAGCCAAGCAACTGGTTCGACGACATTTTTAATTGGATACCCTCCTGGTTCAGCATCATGATGAACATTTTTGTACCAGTCCTCGTTTTTGTTTTACTATTTTTCTATGTGTGACAGTTGGGCATACGGTGCTGTGCAAAATCTATGCCTAGTTCAACAATGATGATGATAACAATGGGCAAATCGACAACGGTAGCAATTATGATTGACGCTCAAATACAGACAGGGGAGTCAAATCCACCAAAGTATCGCCTGACAGCTGTATATCACCAGCATGGGGACAGGGTAGATAATTTATACCACACCACAATTAAAGAACCACATGAATTGAAATGGTACAGGGAGGTGTGGGTGGATCTGGATGGGGATGGGGGAATATACATGACATGCACACCTGATGAATATGCCAGGAGAGGCCAAAGCCGAAGAAGTGTTTGTTGGGCCTGGATGCCAATCAAAGGGACCCCAGCATGGAATGAGGCAGTACAAGAAGCAGAGTATTATCGGAGTGAAAATAATAAAAAATATTAGTTTGTTACTTTAGATGTAACAAAAGGGTGGAATGTGTGGGAGTAGGGGGTCGTTTGGGCCCCGCTCACACCTTGAGCACAATGTGGATCACTTGCTCGTGCAATAGCGCGGGATGCCTCCATTGCCCGTATGCTAACATTAGCACCAAACGGGGCTATTGCGGGTCACTTGGCTTCCATTTTGTGTGCCCTCGACTCCATCTTTGGACTAGGCCTCCCTTCGATAATACAAGAAGGCTTCTCTCCCCTCAGCAGCACTGCGCACACCACGCTCATGGCCCCCACCTTTTCTCACTCTGTCTGAAAGCCCTTTCTCATGGATGCGTCGGAGATAATTGAAACAAATATACAAATGTAGCATCTCATTCTTCCTCTGAGATCACTGTCCTGTGTGTGAACCGGTCTGAATCCTGCCTTCTAGCTCATCCATCTCCACAAACCCGCCAGTGCCCTCTTACCCCCGCTGTTGGAAAATTACTGCCACTATAACCCTGTGCCCTCCTAAGGTATTCTCTTGATGTACCAGAAGTGTAACCCTGCTGTGCAGCCCAAATCCAGACCTCTGTCACCATATATTGCACCCTAGAACTAACAAATGTCAGTGTGTCCCACAATCTCTTTGATGCACACAGGCACGCCCTATAACTAAGGTTATCACACCAACCAAGACCCCTAAGACCG
Source organism: Ambystoma mexicanum (assembly GCF_040938575.1). NCBI lineage: Eukaryota > Metazoa > Chordata > Amphibia > Caudata > Ambystomatidae > Ambystoma > Ambystoma mexicanum. The sequence goes on from NC_090923.1 coordinate 520,475,534, forward strand.
ATACCCATATAAGTTCTAATGAATAATGGTATAATTATATGTATGCAATTTATAGGTTTGTAAGATTTACTCAAAGGTATACTAATAATTATTGTTTATTGTGTGTCTAGTGGTAGTTTTTCATGCTAGCTTAGTTAGTGTCTGCCATATCTCACCATGCCCTAACCCTCACCCCTCCTGGACGCTGGCAGCCGGACCACGTGATGTTCATCCTCCCACCAACTGGGCAACCAATCCGGACAAAGCAGCACCTACTCGGACATATGTATCTATATTGTCTATCCAATCCTGCGCTGGTCTAGTACCCTATGTTAGATGTGTCACCTATGACGCTGTTTCACTTTATATTGTCATGTAATTGTAATGTTTGCCATAGTGCTCTTGAGGCAGCAAGGTTCTCTGGATGCCAACTTTATATAAAGCAACTAAACCTTGCAACCTGTTATCTTAGTCTCATTCCCCATTGGGGTGTTTTATATTTTTGGGATATGCATGTGTAAGTAGGGGAGTGAGCCTTAACAGTTGTTAAAGTTCTAGTATCCTCTGATACAAGTGTGGCATTGTTACCTGAAGCTGGAAAAGTGGCAATACAGCTTCTGGGTAGTTACTGGAACCAAGAAGGTATCAACAAAGCTCGGGAAGGGAGCTGGGTGCTTGCAAAGAAGATTAAGAAAATAATCTATAATGCTGAAGACTGCTGAAGTTGAGAGAAAGTCAGTCTTGTGGCAGAGGCAGGTTATACTTGTGGAAATGAGGCTGACAGAAGAGGCAAATGTACTGCCTTTTTCTTGGAGCCCAGGGAAGAAGAGTACCTTGCCTGCCTGTTGGAGTCGAAGTATCTTGTCTTTATATGCCTAATAATTCTGAAGTATAAAGTTGAAGCAGAAGTAACTGAACTGTGGTGGTGTATAAAACTGTCAGTGGCCCTGCATGGTCAAGACAATGGTACAACAAAGCGTCTTTCCTTTCAACTGCGCAGTTTGTACCATATACTGCTAGAACACATTTCAGGAAGTCTTCTTTCCACTCCTTCCACTTCACCTTTGTTTCCCCAGGATGGGTCAAAAATAATGCCAGCCCTGGAATGTTAGCCATTGTGAAAAACTTTAACAAGAATTAAAAGAAAGTGAAATTCTTTTAACTAATTTCAGATATTGATGCTATAACATAAACATAAGCAGCTTCTATGAGAAATACTTGATGTTAGTTCTGAATGTAATTTCTCTTTTCCACTTAAAATTTACTGAGAAATCCTAGCATTCAAGTACTGGGACGAAGTGGAGGACTCCCTCGATTGAATCTGCACAGTTTGCAGCGTTAATGTTGTTAGTTGCTAAGCAACTAAAAGGGGCCTTTCAGAATGGCTGCACACAATGACTGACTATACCGGGGCCTCTCCTCTAATGCAGTTGGACGCGTTGCCCACAGCAACCACGTCGCATTGCAGGATGTACACCTGTGCGCTTGTACGGTGGCACATTCATTCCTGTAATGGTATTAGCTGGCTTGCTGGGTTATAACAAAGCAGTGCATGTGAGCGCACTCACCGGTGTACCGTATTAAACAAAACAGAGCGCACAAGCGCTGTCACGCGTTTCTCTCGAATATTTTCGGCACACACTTCACCCTGCCAGCAACACTTTGCAGCATGCCCTCCCAATCTGGTGCCAATTGAGCACTGCTGAAAATCGTGATGCAGCAAACCAGATGCGTCTAGCGCTGGATGTCTTATGAAGCAGCTAAGTGCTTGGTCACCTGCGAACAATGTTTCACTTTCCCAAGCAATGTGAAACCAGCTTCTCTCTGATCTCTTTACAGACTACAGGCTTGGCCAGCTTGCCTCTTTGCAGCACAGCACACTGTGGGTCCAAACCTTAACCACTTCTCTCCACCACTTAGCTCTTCAAGGGTGTTCTTTCAACGGTTCTGGAATACTTAGATCTCAAACTATAACAATTGTATCTCTCTGAGATCCTAATGTCACAGGTTCCAAGAATTATGTCAACTATCGACAAGAATGGGAAGGTAAATCTATGTATAATGAATGTAAAGTAAAGCACAAGCTATAAACATATCATGTCAAACAAGGAAAGGATAATGATACTAAATAAACAGTAACATCACAACAGGTGCAGTGGCAGTGTCAGTCAGGAGACAAAGGAAGAGATGAGGGAGGTTTGGTGGAATGGGTGCATTGGTCAGGATGGGTAGTACCTGGTGATAAAGAAGCACAAAGTGAGGAGACTTTAGAGGTGAAGTAGTTAGCAAAGTTTGATGATGTGAAAGGTGAGGAAAGAGAAGGGTCCTTGGGACGGGGGAGGTGATTTGGTTTAAAAATTGGAAAAGCCGTTGAGGGTGGAGAGAGAGAGATAGTTTGAGTTCAGAAAAATAGATTTTCTTGGCAGAAAGTAAGAGAGAATTGTAGGATGAATGAAGGGCAGCAAGCACAGAAAGATCATTGGGGAAGTGCCATTTTTCCATCAGCGCTAGGTCTTCCGAAGGGAGGCTTTGAGGGAACGAAGAGAAGGAGATAGCCAGGGTTCAGGAGGTTTGTGAAAAAAAGAGGCAAAGGCAGGGTTGATCATGGGGGCAAGTGTAGCGATGATGTTAGAGTGATGATTGGTTGCTGTCTGTTCAGCTGAAAAGGTGAAAAGTGGTTAAAGGAGAGTAGAAAAGAAGAACGTGACTAAAGAAAGAAAGCAAGAAAGAGAGAGAGATTGAAGAACAGAGATCATGTTGGCAGAAAAGAGTAGTGTTAGGGGAGTTTTAAGGAATGGGGAAGGGGAAAGAGTGAGTAGGAGATAATATGAAGAATAGACTTGATAAGAGGTACCTGGAGAATGAACTGGAAAAGAGGAAAAGATTAGGTCAAGGGAGGAGACAGTGATATAAGACGGATGAGTATTTAGGAAAGTAGTGACTTCTCCTCCTCCTTCCTCCACTCGTCTCAGTTAAATACACGTTTTGTCTTAAAGAGACATTGGGCCTCATTACAAGTTTGGCGGTAGCCTTTCCGGTAAAACAGGCAGGCTGCCGCCAAACTTGCAATGCTTACTGGCGCCCGCGAATGGACAATTACCGGGTCATTACGGCCCTGCCGGACCCGGTAATTGTCCATTCGTGGGTGCCGAAATGGAATGCTCCACATTCCCATTTGAGCCTTATTGTTGTTCAATGGGAATGGGGAGGTCGAATGCACCGGCACCATTCGGAATGGTGCCGGTGCATCCGACATGCTGTGCTCGCGGGTCCAGCTCTGCCCACCAGGTCAGACCTGGTGGGCAGAAAGACACCCGCGAGCACAACTCATAGTTTGCCGATCCAGAAACTACAGTACCGGCAAGCTTACAGGTATCGTAGTTCCGGGACCGGCAAACTTGTAATGAGGCCCATTCTCTTTTCCTTTTTCTGATGCATTTAGTTCAGCATTGCCTGCAGCCAAATAAAAAGATGCTACATTTTCTTCCCAGCAGGCAGTACCATTTGTGCCAATTTGTTGGAGCGGGCTCACCTCCCAAGCCTCACAGGGGGTAGCTCCCCATTGAAGAGAAAGGACCTTCGATTTGTCACAGTGTGTGCAGTGTGTGTGTGTGCATGTGCGTGTGCGTGTGTGTGTGTGTATAAAATAGAAATATGGCCAGCTCCAGGTTTATTTAGCGTGGTTATGCAATGAGCACTTGAAAGAGATTGATGCAATCAAATGGCCCACATAACATAACTAAGTCCAGGACATACCACATCCCTCAATGGAATCAATGGGACAGTGACACAGGGCTGCTCTTGCTTTACTGATGTCTGCACTGTCTTTAGCATGTACAGGCAGAGCTAGGATGAAACCCAGAAAAACTGTTAGAAACATTGGGCCTCATTACGAGTATGGAGGTACCCATGACGCATACCGGGTACCGGGTCTGGGTTCCTGGAAGGGAGAATTACCGGGCCATTCCGACCTTGGAGGGCCCGGTAATTCCCTTTCCCGTGACCCGGACCGTGTACATCCCCATTCCCATTTGAGCCCCCAAAGGGTTCAATGGGAATGGAGAGGATGCTAACAACGGGTCCGTTAATGATGGGTCCGTTGTTAGCATCCTGATCTGCTAGCGGGTCCAGCTAAGGACGCCTGGTTAGACGTCCTTATCGGGACCCGCAAGCAGGCCTTGTAATGAGGCGGTAGAGGGTTACCAGCTCCGGCAGCTCTAACGGCGCTGTTAAACCTCTACCGCCTGGGTTGTAATGAGGCCCATTGACATGCCAGGGCTGCCACATCTGCAATGCAAGCAAATGGCAATACCAGATACAAAAACCAATATATATAATTTAAGGCCACAAAATGAATAAAGAAGTGTGGATATTTGTTGTGTGCATTCCTTTAAAAATCAATTTCTTTGTTATTACCAGAGTTAAGCTTATTACCAGATGCCTCAAAACCAGGCAGAGCCCCGCTATCCATCCCCCCACCAACACTGCCCTCCTGGACTGACTTCACTCTGCTCTCTGCTAAGGAGCTTTCAGACACACTTGCTTCCCTTAAACATACTGCTTACATGGATAATTTCCTCTCAGGCATTCTAATAAACAGGTGATTGGCCCAGTATTCAATGCACTCCTAGGTACTGTAAACCCCTCCCTCAGCAAAGGGGTATTCTCATACAATTTGAAGACACGTCACATACATCATTCTCAAAAAACTCTTCCTTGAGCCAGAAGACCTTGCCAACTACGGACTCATCACAAGCCTCGCGTCCATCATGAAGCTTATCGAGAAAGTATTTGCATCAGTCACAACTACTTGCCAAAATCAACCAGCTTGACCAGCAAATGCAGAACCAAGACTGCAAATATCCAAGTGGTAGGCATTGCACTGTGATTGACTGACACAGGAGAGTTGTGCTTCCCAATCTTCTTAGACCACTCCACTGCTTTGGACAAGTTGACCACCTAACACTCCTCTCCCTCCTCACCGACAGGATGGGTTTCTCCAGAACCATCCTAAAATGCTTTCCACTCTACCTATCTGGCAGACACCAGGCAATACAAATTTCAGATTCAACTGACTTGTGGCTTCCCCCAGGGTTCCATCTTCTCCCCAATCATCCTTAACCTATTCATGTAACCCTTGAACCCTCCTAAATAATCCCAATATGGCCATATAACAGGACCATGATGACACTCGGCTGTATCATTAGGTCAGTGACCCCCCCGGACATCACTCGCCTCTGCGAATTTCTGGCTACCATTCAAACATGAATGTCAAGCACCTACCTCCAAATGAACTCCACCAAGACCAAATGTGTTCTCATCAGTTGCACCACTAAACAAGAACTTGTGCAACAATGGCTGGACCGCATGTGCCATGAATAATTCAACTCTTTGCTATCAAATTCATCCAAATTCCCAAACTTCATTGTTGACAGCAGCCTATGCGTCCAAAACACATACCCAAAAAGGTGCAAAACTCGTGGCTACAGATCTCCATACATTTTCAATCAACCCCTCCTCCGCATGCCATATATCTTCAGCACAGTGGCCCAAGCTGATGTGATCTAACATATCGATGGGGGAAAAAAAACCCTTACTAGCTTTTGAGACAGGCACCTTGCACCCTCAAGGCAGTACACCACATTGCAGTCTCATTAAAGGGACCTACAATATTACCCACATCTTTCCAAGACTGCAAATGTTTCTCTGGCTACCCCTCCCCACTAGGATTATATCCAAAACTGCATGTATCACCTACAAAGCAGTCTCCAACGGAACAGCAACATACTTCTGGTGGCTCTCACATCCTATGTAGCAAAAGGTTTGAGTCTAATCTAGCCTTCAAAGAGAAGACTCACAAGCTGTCCTTGTCCTGCCACAACCTGACAATCTGGCCCGGGGTAGGCTCGAAATGCAAGTACCAGCCTATAGTTACAGAAAACACTAAAAATGTGACTGCTTCAGTAATACCTTCCAGACAGATACAAATCCCCCCCTTGCTCCACCACTGTATGCTATAGCCTGTGGGTATGAGGACATCAAGGATGGTCGTGTGGTGTCTGGTGATGAGTTCAGAAATTTCCGTGACATAGACTATTGTAGATTATGCTTTCATTGGCGTGAGTTGGCATACGTGTCTAGTGTGTGTGTGTATGTGTGCATCTTATTGGATGGATTTTTGCATGAGTGGACAATATTGAGTACTGTGAGTAATGTGATGAACCCGGTGTTGAGCTTACCTGATGTTTGATGTGCAGGGCTTAGGTTTTCAGTCCTCATAGCCCAAACACATATGGCTAGTCCTGTTTTTTCAACTAGCAGCACGTTGTGGGACGTTTTAAGTGGGACTTTATAAGTATAGGGCAAAAAGTTAATTGGTACCCGGCGGAGGGGGAGGGGGGATGTGGCAGCAACACTTCTGTCTCCGGCGCGTCCGCTCCCGAACTGCGACATGCCGCCATGGAAAGAGGGAAGGGAGCGCCGGTGTTGTAATGAGGGCCACTACTTATTTATTGTGTGCCACATGACATCGGGGGACTTAGAGGACAGGCAGTTATGTGTACAGACTGTGGACACGTAACTACTATTTGATAGGCCAGGACAGAGATGCATAAACGCTGCAGCTGTGAATTTTTCACATCTTTAGGTGCAGAAAACCGTCCAATCAGATGTACTACTGCAGATATTTGTCTTGTGTGGCACACTCAGAAGGTTAACCCCTTTTCAGATTCCGTTTGCAGTGATATAATGCCACAAAACCATCAAATGGTGATGCTAAACTGAGAAAATCCTGTGCACAAAATAAGGTTCCATGGCTTTAGCAACTAAATGCAGCATTTGTCTGTAAGTCCCATCTATAGAGAAAGTAATACTTTTAGTTAAACCCCACCTACCAGGGCCACCAGCGAAGAATCATATGACTCCTTAAGAGACATCATCCAACCCACATGTAGGTTTGTTTTATTCTCCATAGAAGTCCTGCTAGCCTCAAAAAAGAGTTTGCATAGGTACCCGTTATTTTTAAGTGTGTTTAATGTCATTAGTCAGACAGATCGGGCTTCTAGAAGTTAGCTGTGTGTGCTCCATCTTGAATCGATCATGCTACATGGCCTTTATTCACGTTGATTTTCGTAATAGCTCAACACGCATACCAACGCTGTAGAATGTGCTTCCAGAGGCCGAAGTGTGTATTAACTGCACACAGAATATCAAACACAACTCACGTACTGGTTTAGTGTGTGCCATGTTTGGCACTTTTCCAAATGTAATTTGTGGGCACAGATCTACATTAAAATGCAAATGAAGTTGATTGTGTTCTTGCAATACGAGTTTTATTGCCGATGCCGAAACCTCTTAGGCGCTAAGTCAGAGGTTGCACGTTAAAGTGTGGCGGTGGCCAAGATAAACATATCTTTCAACATTCTCAAAATAATAGTATACTTTTGTGTAATAATAGGAGAGTTTCTCAATGCTTTTCGGATCTTAATCCCTCGCCAGGAGTGTATAGTCTATTAAGCAAGAGTCATAAATATGCGTACGAATAAACAGGGCTGGACTGGCCTATAGGGAACGCTGGAGGTTTACCGATAGGCCTCTGCACCCTGGGCCTCTTTTGTGTGGTAACCTATTTTATTTCCAAATGTTCTCAGAGGAAAAAGGTTGGGTTTCCTGAAAATGTGTAATATAGGGCCACTTTGAAAGTTACCAGGGCCTCTTTTGGTTCCCAGTCCACCCCTGCGAATAAATGTGCCTAATTTTTGAGTTATTCGCCACCTTTTCTTTATAGACTCTTAACTAATGACAAAGAATTTAAACCTGAACTAGGTAAACTGACTCTTCTCTTTGGTCCAGAAGTTTATTAATGTTTACATTTTGGAGAACTGCGAACGGGATGTCATAAAGATAATTGATTATAATAAATGATCTGACGAATCCAATTCATTGTTAAAGAATATTTATTGGATGGAACATTTACCGTCATTTTGTGCACACGGCAATATGTTTATTCCAAGCACAAATACGCTTTACCAAATGTGCCAGTTTTGCATTATGTAGTTGAACATCATCAATACTTCCTGTGCATCACAGTAGTGCTGAGTTTTCCCAAAACTGAGCTCTGCATCAAAATACTGTTGTAACATTTATAAAATATAGGTGCGAATCCTACCACTGCAGTCTTCCCAAAACTCAACAGTGCACCATGCAGATCAAACAAAGACTATTACCAAAGCAGAGCTCTGCACCATGGCACTGCTAATTGTTCCCAAATCATAACTGTGCATAATACCAGAGTGTGAACCCCAGAATAATGTGCATCATGACAAGAGTGCTGCCGCAAACGGAGACATGATCATACTACTACCAAGGGCTCCTAAACTAAAAGTGAAGCTGTGAATCGAACCACTATGGCATAGATGCCCGGGTCAGGAGGGCGGACATGGCTGGTAATGGCCCGCCAGCCAGAGGAAAGGCAGGCCCAAAACGAAGCAAGGACCTCAAGTCAGGCAGTGGGCTGTTACCAGCCATGTCCACCCTCCAGAGGGGCATGAAAGCCATTTGCAACCCGGGGTTCACCTGGGGAGCAAATGGCTTTCATTATTTTTCCTCAGGAGATTCCTAAGTCAAATATTAAGAACGTATGAGTATAGGCCAAATTATTTAAATGAGATGACTCTAGAGTAATCAAAATAACTACTCCAGGATGAGTTCCTGATTACTTTATTGGAAACTGTGATGAACTTGCATTACTCTAGGATGACTCTATGACAACTTCAGAATGAGTTGGGATTACTCCAGGATGTTCTCCATGACAACCTCAGAATGTGTTGGGATTACTCCAGGATGGCTCTATGACCAATTCGGGATGAGTTTGGATTACTCCAAGATGACTGCATGACAACTACAAGATGCGTGTCGATTACTAAAGATTGATTGCATGAAAACTTTAGGATGAATGTGGATTACTATAGAAGTACACCATTGGAATGATGGGTTGCAATCACTCCAGGATGATTATCAGACAACTTCTGAATTGGGTTAATCAAAAATATAACCTCTGCAGAACACTCTAATAATTGACATAGATATCTACAATAATTGCATTTTTTAAAAAGCTTTATATTATTCATAGTAAAAAAAACGTTTAAATATTCAATGGTTTCAAACAATCAGATCATATTGTGTGCTCCCCACCAAACAACCCACTTCCCTTCTCTGCCAACCCACCCCTATATCTACTTTTCCTCAAATCCCTTCTAGTGCAGCCACCCATTTTGTTCCTACAACTAAGAACTTCAGTACAAAGACTCCTCACTCTAAGCCACAAAGCCCCCAACCAACCAAGAATCACCTCCAGGTCTTGGGCAATGACTCCCGAGCCCCCCCTCACCCGACGACACTCTGGCAGGGACACCCCAAACACAAAGCCCCAATATCCTAGAAAAGAAAACTCGTTCAGCTTAAAACACCCTGAAAACAGTCTGCTCCCAGAACCCATCAAACCTCACCAGCACCTACGGTTCCCCACATACACCCCACTCAGCATCCAAGTCCTCCCACACACATACTCAATACCCAGACCCTCCCCCACAAACACAGTCAACCAGGACGTGTCTCACCCCACACACACCGCACCCAGGGTCACGCAGCACCAGGGGCCATTCCCCCCACACACGGAGCACCCAGGGCCCCTTCCCATACACATACTAAACACCTACTGCCTGCCCCCCTCATGTACACTTCCACACTCATCACCCAGGGTGCCTGCCCCAACCAACATGCCCAGCACCCATGGCTCTCCCCATGCCCACACACTCAGCTGCCAGCCATCCCCACTCAGCAGAAGTCAGCCATCCCCCACCCACACCATTCCCCCAGAATCCCCAACACACAACCTTATGATGCCACCTGCCCACACATGCAACTGGGGATCCCCCCACACACACAGCCTCCCCCATACCCATTTCCTCCCCCGAAACAAACACACAACCTCCCCTCTCAGCGGATCTCGATCTCCATAGGGAAAAATAAGATGGTCAGTGCCCTATGGTAAAGGGACTAAGGGCCTCATCACGGTTGGGCGGAGTGGTAAAAATGCAGCAGTAATGCTATTACCGCTGCATTACCACTCTGCCAAATACAGAGTTTTGGAGAAGGTCAGAGCACTCATCTCCAGCTTTGAGCTGGGAGTGAATGTGCTGAAAATATCCCATAGAGTACTATGGACTCGGAGGGGAGGGGGGAATGGGGATTAACAACATTGCTGCAACTTGTGATCTTGCGATAGTAGCTAAAGACAAAGTTGCAGTGACGCTATTTGTGTTGGGCTGTATCCCAGTGGTAAATCCGGCCAACTTGTGATGAGACCCTAAGTCCCTTTTCCATGTCTAAGGTGGCGACCAGGAGGAGGGCGCAGCACTGGACTGGAGCACAGAGCCATAGGTCCCACAGGTAAATGGGGATGGAGGGAGGAGGTGGCAAAGGGGATCAGGGGATTTTTGGGGGGGTCGGGTGGGGTGCATCATTAACTGTCAGTGGAATCAGTGATATCCTCGTTTGAAAGGGTAGACTCCGAATCACGCCCCTCCCCTAGCTCCTCACCTTCGTCCTTTTTCCTGGAACCCTTCTTTTCTTTTCTTCTGGGTCTCTCCTTTTTTTTTGAGGAGATAAGGACGACCACGGAAGGATGCCACTGTGCCACCTGCAGGGGTGACAAAGGGCAAACCCCCGGGAGCGTCGAGAAGGGGAAAAAGCGAAGGCACAAAAAACCCCTGAGAGACCTCAGTGTCCAACTGGAGAGGTTCAGTAGACAGAACAGTTCTGCAGGCAAGTGCGGGTCAAGGCGGAACTCAATCCAAGGAGAGATGGCAGAATGTCCCTGGAGATAGAGGTACACCACGTGAGGCCGAAGCAATTCGGAAGACGGGTGGCACAGGCAAACAGTGGTGGTAGATCGTAAGAGAAATCAATCCATAAGTCAGGCCGTACACGTGGAAGCAGTATGATAGAGGACTAGGCAGAGTCCAAAACAAAGACTAGTTGAGAGTAGGTACTCGAGAGGGCAGGACAAGGGGAAGAGGGAGGCAAAAGAAGAGCTAATAGGAAGAAGGACAAGGAAGTTAGCCACAGAAGGCAAAGGAAAAAGAAGGGCTGGTTGGACAAGAAGAAACGATGACTAATGGAGACAGAAATGGAACAGGGAAGGGCAGAAAAGTACGGACAGGGGAACAATAGTACAAGGCTGGGAAAACACAGCGTAGCGAACAGCAACAATACGGGTAGGAAACCGGAAGCGTTGCGACGCATCTGCAACCCGGAATGGTGGAATAAGTACCCCCGGCTACGTCTGCGTGCAACGACTAGACTGGCAAAAAGGAAACGTGACGGGAAAGGCTATGGCGGGCCATAGCGCCAGCGGTTCCATAGCCGCCACCTGTGTTGTGGCATGACATTAACAAAATAAAAAATGGTGCCACCCGGGGAAGGGCCTCAGGTGGTTGGAACAGCAGGCGTTGAATGTACATTCGCGCCCGCTGTTCCAGCCTCCTGATTGCCTGTGCTCCCTTCCCCGGTTGCTAATACAGTTGATTTCCAAGAAGAAAGCTTTGATACCACTGTAAAGTGTTCCCTAAATAAGATAGTTGTGCATCAAACCTAAGCAGTGTTCCCCATAACCCAAATGTCTGTTTCAGGTTATTGTGCATCCAAGTATGCAGTGTCTTCTCAAGACAGAGCAGTACACATGGCACTGCAGGGTACATGGATCGTCTGGAATCACAGGGGAGCTGCCTGAGAATTAGACCATTTATAGATTGTGCAGGCAACAATAATACGTTGGAAGTGGCAGGATTAATAACCACAGAGTGGACTGAGGAGGGGCTTGGGCATACCATGATGGCAACATCAAATGTCAGAGCTCAGCCGCATGTGTCTAATATAGGCTCACAGCAAATTCTGCTGCCTACCTCGCTATTCAAAATCACTTTTGACCTTAAGGTCTCTCATGACCTTGGCTGCATGGCATGGTTGAGGCAGGGCAACAGGGTTAAGGCATGCATCTGGAGCTGATGTCTGGCTTTGGAACAATGCTCTAATGTGTGGTGATAATAGTGTTGCTTCTCCCTAGCACCACCCCAGCTCCACTGCCCCGTAAGTGCTTCCCGCACAGAGAAAAAGGCAGAGGAGTACACAAGATTAGAGGCTGTCAGGGGAGAGAATTCATATTGAAATTGTTCGCAACACACGAACATAAAATGTCATTGTGAGTGTGTGCTATAAGAGTTGGTGAGTGTGACTTCCTCTTACGCAGTAATGATCGTGCATTGTACCTTCATGAAGTGGATGGAGATGTTTGCTGGGATGTCGATGTGTATGGTGATAGTATTGTAGAGGGTTAGGCTGATGGTGATGAAACTGAGAAAGATGTTTGTGAGGCAGAGGGTGATTTTGCGATTTTCAAAGGTTGACATAACAATGTGGTTTACACTGTTGCCAGAGAATGGCAGGGCGAGGAATGTGAACAGTGAAGTGATGGTTGTTGAGGTGGCCGAATGGCGGGGAAGTGATTGAGAACTGGAGGTGAAACTGGTCAGATGTTGAGGGGACAGTTAGGGGAGGTGGTGAGGTATAAAGCAGAAGGAAGAAATGAGTGAGGAGGAAGACTTTCTGAGGGTGCATTGCAGCATACTTCTAGGACAGGGATGGCATGACCCGCGATACTACCTAACATTACAGAATTGTGTTCAATGTAGCAACAACAGACAGCATTACATTAGAGAGAGGCAGTTTATTAAACTATTAGATACTGTATTGATGGCGAGGACTATTCATACATATTATAACTTCAGGCAGCTATTGGAAACAGTTGGATAGGCCAGCATATTTAGAAAGGACCCATGATGATGTCCCCTACCTGACCCTGGAAGTGTGTAGCAGGGGACAAAGAGGCCAAGGTTATGCCATCCACTCAATCATGCAGATCCCAGCGGTGCTCTAGGGATGAGTCCCTAATTACCTCCCGGGGATATGGGTTGGTAACATTCATGGCAAAATATCTATCCCTGAAAGAGATCAACAAATACAAGAGTATTTCTGAAATGTATTCTGCGGTCACCTGAGGTTTGGAAACGTTCTGCATGCTCGAACCAAAACGTGTGAATCTCCATAAGTGGCAGAGCCATGAAAGAATCTCAATAGAGAATTTGCCAGGGAAGTCACAGATGAGGGAACATTGGACAAGTAAAAAGCAGTGTGGAATGCTGCCACTGTCACGTATGTGTAAGCGAGACACAAACATAGAAATTGCAGACCGTCTTTTGAATGGCGCAGTATGGCACATGCGCAAAACTCACCCTTTTCTTGCAGAGGCACCCTTATCACAATTGGGAAAGAGATAGTGAATATTGCTCAGTGCGCCTACACTGGGTATAAGATTATTGGTCCATTAGTAGTGTTGCCTGGCAGCTGAAACCTGGCAATGACTGATATTCACAAGTCAGTCAGTTAGTTTGGGGTGTATGGGTATGGTAGATTTGTAAAGTGTGCCTAGGCTTCCATAGGTCAAAATAATATACTCAAATCTTAGGTTTTGTTTATTGGTTTAATACCAGATCAATTTTGATTTTAAGTAGTGCCCACATTCTCCGTTTGGAGGCACGTGCAATTGTTTCACCCGAACCCAGCTTTCTCAAGACACAAAGTTGGATTTAAGTACCACAGTTATAAGTGTGACATATTTAGCATATACCTGCACATTAATTTCAAGCACATGCACTGGTCATGCATGGTGTTTTGGTTAGAATATGAGTGCAATAGCTTTCTTGATGAACATTACATTTCTTACTGTTGCTTCACAGTAATAGCGCACACATATATTTTAGTTTACAGTTTTGGTTCCTAATTGGTTTAACCATTAATGGGTATACAGTGGTTAGGAGCTCTATTATCCTCGATTAGTTTCAGATAGTATTCTATCTGTCTGTAGATCCTTAATTTGGTCTTTTACTTCTAAGCCTTAACAACAGTATCTTTGTATTATTGTTTGGGTGTCTTCTTAATGTAAGGAAGGCATGGTATCAAACAGTAAGACAGAGACAAGCGATCACAGTTCAAGGGTGTTTATTGAACTTCAGCTGGCTTGAAAAATGCCTATTTAATCCTAAATCTAGGATGGGAGCAAGCTACATCCATCAAATACTAATAACGCAGTCCTAGTGGTGTTTTGTCAAAATAAAAGGGCACATACTAATACACCTATTGCCAATCCTTACTTCTAAATACAAATAGTGTGGGAAACAATGTTATGCAAAAGAAAGGTGTTCAAGAAATGATATGTCAGCATATTCAAGCTGTTGGTCTACCCTCTCCACGTTTGCAGCACTTGATAAGGCAGCAGACTTGAGCTTAGCATAGTCTCTGGCTTCTCTAGCACGAGGATGCAGTTCAAATCTCAGTATCAGGATCTTCTATGTCAAAGTCTCTTTGCCATTCAAAGTCTCTTACTTCAGAGGGTCTGATGAGACAAACAAACATTCAAAGGTTCCTTTCTCCTTAGGATTCTCATGTACAACTTCTTGGGTGAGTTTCGATTCACTTCAGGCCTCCCTCTGCAGGACTCAGACCCAGTTTAATACAAAACTTTCAATTGAGCTCCCTCTGTTGGGCTTGGACCAAATCCATGTACTTTTAAACTTTCTCTACTTCATCGAAATCTAATACTTTTGGCTGTGCAAAGGGTTTGACTTGACCCTTTGCAGGACCACTTCGATTCACATTTATTCAATTGATCTCCCTCCGCCAGGCTTGTTCCAACTGTATCTACTTTTATCACTTCTCAGCTAGGTACCTTTCAGAGACCTTCAATTGAGCACCCGTGTGGTGCCGGATCGCTCTGTCAATGGTATTGCAGCTTGCTTTAAAGTTCAATCACTCATCAGCAGTTTAACTTCATTTGTGTCTCCTATCACATGCGTTTTAACAATGTTCGTTCCAGCGCTCGCCATACAATGTTGCTGCTTGCAACCTTGGCTTCAATACAGACCGGTCTGGTATCCGTCTCTCCAACTCACCAGCTGTGTTGCTTTCACTGACGTGGCTCTGTTCCTGGAGCCAAGGACAGTACCACAGTGTCTGAAGATTCTCCCTGCCTTGATTACTGACATGGGAGGGCTCCGGGTACCTCTGACACACAATGCAGGATTCTTTAGCCTGATTTCCTGGTCTTACACTTTCTCTTGAGGTTTCATGGAAGTAACAGTTCTTTTTCCAAAAGGTCAAACGAACTTCCCTCTTTCTGACCCCCTTCTGTTTCGCCATCTTTCTCCCCTCCTTAAACTGCCACCTTGGACCTGCTGTTTCCTCGTATGCTTTGCCTCGCTCAGAGTGTGCTCTCGTGTTCCAAGTTTTATCCATGTGGGGAAGTGTAATGGAAGTCAGGTGTGAGTGATTGTCGATAATTGCCTGACCTTGCCTGACCATAGTATTGGGACATGTCAGGTACACATCTGAGGTGTTAGAATGTTTTCCCTTAGAGCGGGCTATCACTGAGAAAGTGTTTGTGTTCTTAAATGGGGGGTAGAGTTCCTAAATATCCTACCAGGTCGGATGGGGTAAAGTGATGTAGGGAAGGGGAAACCGTGTCTCACCCTCCGGTGTCTCACTCCCCGAAGACCCCTCACCCAGGTGATCCTCCAACACTGGTCCACCCCCAGGAACTGTTTCCAAAACTGATGGCCGTGTCCTGGGCACTTGGGTGAGAGATTCCCACAGACTATTGGGTGAGACACCTTCTAGTTTCTAACATATGTCAGAGAAGTTCTATTTCATTAGTAATGTTTTGGATATTAGTCCTGTGAATCATATCAATCAAGGGATTCATAAGCTTATTTTTTCTTCCTCTTGTGTTATATTTTCATAGGCTTCTTTTGCTAGTCCACCTTATTTCTTCCTGTGTGTCCACAATTCATCCGGATTCTTTCAGGATGGTGGCACTCTGCATGTTGCAATGTATATTCAAATCCAGCCAATCCTGGATTACAAAATCATACAGACCTGCATGTCCGCGTAGAGATCCACAGGAAGGAGAGGGGTTAAATGAGAAGGCAAAAGGGTGTGGAAAGAAGATAGTGTAACTTTAGTGAGGGATGGAGACAAGGGACTCTGGGGGAGCAGAGGAGATTGGGGGACAAGAAGAGGCTGGTGAAGGAGAATTAGTTTCAGAGTAGGAGGGTTACAAGAAGTAACAGAGTCAGGGAAGGATAAAGTAAGATCAAAAGAAGAAGGGATACAAGAAAGAGCAGAGGAAGAGGACAAACTAAGAGGTGGAGGATGAATTCAGATCAGCAGAGTAGTAGGTGGAAGGAAGAAGAGATAGAAGAGAGGAATGGTAAGAGGGAACACGATAAAAAGAGTTGGTTGTCAAAGAAGAAGCAGAGAAACAGTAATAGGAAGGGAGAATAAAGGAGAGGAGGAGGTTTAGACTAGTAAAGCTAAGGTGCAGGAAGTGAAGAGATGCTTTGTGAGAGTGATTCGAAGGGATGGATACACTTTCCCTGTGCCAAAGTATGTGTGTGATTGGTGGGAGGAGGTATAAACACTTATTGAAGGGTCAAAGAGGTGTCTGAGGAGTCATTAAAGGATGAGAAGGCCAGTAGGGAAACAGTGAGGGCTCCCTAGGTAAGAGCCTGCATGGGGACAGAAGGAGGAAAGTGAGGGTGGTGGACTGAATGCCAGTGCAGATCCCTGGAACAGAGAGGAAGATCGTAACATTTCCAAACCAGCCTCCCTCACAGAAACCAACTGCAGACAAAGTCCCTTTCCGAACATGGTGGTCTAAGGTCTAGAAGTACTGCTTAAAGGAGGTCCTACACTGGTACTCAGCCTGGAGACAGGGGCCACTAGACTACCAAATTCCAGGCACAGAGCTCTACTAGAAGCCACTGATCTCCATGGTAAATGACAAGAGAGAACAACACATGACACTGATGCCGGGGAGAGACATTGGACATTTTAAGAGACATTTGGCCTCATTGCAAGTATGACAGTACCAGAAAAACTGATGGTAATTCCGTTACTGCCCCCTTTTTGGGTGGTATTGGAATTACCAACATTTTTCCTGCATCATGCTGGAGGTAATTCTGCCACTTTAAGGTCAAAGATCGGTGGAATGACTGCATCAGAATTACTGCACACAGAAAATCTCCCAAAATCCCTATATGGATTGGCACTGCTCTTCCACCACCAGCAACCCCACATGACCAAGTGGGGGCAATGGTAAGCAAGTTTGGCAGTAATTCGGTGGATTTACTTCCGAATTACCACCGAACTTGCAATGAGGCCCATTGTGTTTCCCCTTAGTTGGAATATGAAAATACATATGTTTTCCTATCTCACAGAATTTCTTTTTTATCACTGAACCTCCATCAGGAGAAGAGAACCGCACTTAGCGAAGTGACATGTTAAGGATCCTCTGTTTCAGCAACTCCTGAATCAGTGCCACTCTAATGAACTTAAGTTGATTTGACAAAATTAGAAAGAACTTGAGACTGGGGCAGAAAGGCTTGAATAGAATCAAGGAAATTGAAGCCTCAAATCGATATTGAACTGTGCTTGCTTAATTTGGTGTCCGTCTCTCCCTTCCAATCCCACTGTTTTGGAAATGTCATTATAAATGAATCTTACAAAAGTCAAGATAGTGTCATGGCTTTGATTCCTCAAGGTCTTTGTGAAAGGCACTAATCACACCCAATCCACTGTTTACTTTGTACCTGTGTGATATCAGGGAGGTTGTGTTTGCCATCTCAAACAGATAGACACTATGCCCCAAATGTTCTTGATCCACCGTCAAGGCTGTCCCGAGTGTACCTGATATCTAGCATGAACATCAAAGGGTAGTTGTGGTGGTCGCAAGCTAGTACATTTCCCAAGCACAACAGATATACAGGGTTGGTCATAAGAAAGCCAGAGCTGAGTGGTGTCACAGTCCCACGTCAAACAATTGTATGCTATGGCCATAACAGCAGCAGGGCAGTCTGCTACAGTGGTTCAAGGAAGAACCCAGGGAAATTAAAAAATAGAACAAGGGAATTCCTGGCCTGGGAATCATGAATGTCTGTCATGGTTAGATATGTTTAGATATGGTTAGATAGATTTGCATATGTTTCTTTGTTGTGTTTATGATTGTGTGTGTGTGTGTGTGTGTGTGTTCTCCATAAGTGGCAGAGCCATGAAAGAATCTCAATAGAGAATTTGCCAGGGAAGTCACAGATGAGGGAACATTGGACAAGTAAAAAGCAGTGTGGAATGCTGCCACTGTCACGTATGTGTAAGCGAGACACAAACATAGAAATTGCAGACCGTCTTTTGAATGGCGCAGTATGGCACATGCGCAAAACTCACACTTTTCTTGCAGAGGCACCCTTATCACAATTGGGAAAGAGATAGTGAATATTGCTCAGTGCGCCTACACTGGGTATAAGATTATTGGTCCATTAGTAGTGTTGCCTGGCAGCTGAAAGGTTAGCACACAGGATGAGGTGGGAGAGTGGATTGTATAGATAGGCAAGTGGGTGGGTGTATGGACAGGGTTGGAGAAAGAGGTAGAGGTGTGGGGTAGATGAGAGGGGTGAGAAAGGTTGAGTAGAACTTATAGGTTGGTGTTTCTGTAAAGTAACAAGGGAAGGAAAGATAGGTCTTGGAAAGTTAAAATAAGTATGCAGTATGAGTTGAATGTTAATCATGACGGATATGATGGGTGGGTCAGCACCAACATTCAAGAATGGGGAAAGTGGCACAAGGATGTAAATGTGAAGAATTGTGGGAATGGTAGGGTGGGGGATTAGTGATGTGTGGGTGGGAAAGCAAGAGTGTTAAAAATATGAAACAAATTATAAAGTTTGTGTTAGATGAGGGGAAAATGAGTATAGAATGACTGGGAAGGGGCTTTGAAGACTAGAACTGGTGAGAAATGGAAGGGGTTCCAGTGGATGCATAGGGAACAGATAAAATAGAGACTATCTGGAAGTAGGTAAGGGGCACTATATGGCTGGTAAACATGAGTAATGTAATGTAAACGTTGTGTGTGTGTGTGTGTGTGTGTGAGAGAGAGAAACACACGGAAATGTGATGTGTGGCTGTGATGATGTGTCTTCTGTGCAGTGTGATGTAGTTGTAGAAGCTGTGACTGTGTAAGGTGATGGTGATGCGAAAGGTGATGGTGCTGTGAAAGGTGCTGTGTGGCTCTGGATGGTAATGGGAGCTTTAATGTGACTCTCACAGGTGAAGTGATGTGTGCCTTCTGTGGATGATGAGACTGCAGAGGGTTGTGTGGCTGAGGAGAGGGAGGTGGCTATAGAAGACAATGTGGCTACTGAGGAATGGTTTGAGGTTAGTAGATGGGGGCATGCGGCAGTGCCATTTCAGGGAGCAAAAGCCTGAGTGTTTGTGAGGAATGGACCTATGCGAGGGAAGATTGTTGAGAGCAGGACAATCAAACGTGAAGCCGACACTACTCAATAGGTCCTCCCAGAAAGTGCCCAGGTAGGATTGGGTAGGTGAGAGTGGGTGGAGATTGTTGGGGGTGTTGAGGTTAGCACACAGGATGAGGTGGGAGAGTGGATTGTATAGATAGGCAAGTGGGTGGGTGTATGGACAGGGTCGGAGAAAGAGGTAGAGGTGTGGGGTAGATGAGAGGGGTGAGAAAGGTTGAGTAGGAGTTATAGGTTGGTGTTTCTGTAAAGTGACAAGGGAAGGAAAGATAGGTCTTGGAAAGTTAAAATAAGTATGCAGTATGAGTTGAATGTTAATCATGACGGATATGATGGGTGGGTCAGCACCAACATTCAAGAATGGGGAAAGTGGCACAAGGATGTAAATGTGAAGAATTGTGGGAATGGTAGGGTGGGGGATTAGTGATGTGTGGGTGGGAAAGCAAGAGTGTTAAAAATATGAAACAAATTATAAAGTTTGTGTTAGATGAGGGGAAAATTAGTATAGAATGACTGGGAAGGGGCTTTGAAGACTAGAACTGGTGAGAAATGGAAGGGGTTCCAGTGGATGCATAGGGAACAGATAAAATAGAGACTATCTGGGAGTAGGTAAGGGGCACTATATGGCTGGTAAACATGAGTAATGTAAGGCAGGATATAATGGGGCAAGTCATGTGGAGGTATTGGTGATGGGTATGTCAAGAGAATGGTGAGTGCATGTTAGATGGGGATGCATCTTGTGGGCGAAGTGCATTGTTCAGGTTAGTATTGCGTAGTAATTGAGAGTAAAAATATGCACAATGGATATGAGTAAATGGCACTTGGATAGGTGCGGAAATGACATAGGCAGATGAGAAGAGGATGGTAGATGAGTGTTGGAGGATCATATAAGGTGTAAGCAATGGTTAGGTATGAGAGATAAATACATTAAATTTAGTAGGGAGTGATTAGGGAGAATATGCACGTGTGTGTGTGGTAGTTTTGAGGGCTTGCAGAGTGTTTTATTATTTAATTTTTTATTTGGCTAGCTGGTAAAATCAACCTTTCAAATACAAAACACATATAAATAAATAAACACTTCCAAGCACATCTGTCATTTTCATATGCACAGTTATCCTAGATAAAACCATAATAATTACACGAGATGCAAAACACACTTATGAGATTAATTTCTGTTTTTGGGCCTCATTACGAGTACAGTGGTAGGGGGTTAATGGCACCGATAAGGATGCCGGTGCCGTTAAACCCCTACCGCTGCATTCTGAGGTCCCTTAGCGGGTCCCACTAGGGCCGGCTGGTTTTACCAGCTGCCCTTAGGGGGAACCGTTAAGGAACCAGGGAGCTAATAACGGGCCTGCTATTTGCGGGCCCGTTATTAGCTCCTTCCCCATTACCATTGAGCCCTATGGGGGCTCGAATGGGAATGGGGAATGGTTTTCAGATTGGGGACTTACCGGGTCCCCCAAGGTCAGAATGACCCGGTAAATCCCCATTCCGACTACACGGACCCGGACACGTGTTTGGAAGCAGCCATGGTGCAAATAGCACCATGGCTGCCTCCAAACTCGTAATGAGGCAATTTGTCTCGGTGAAAATACAAATCGTATAATGATTAAAATATGTCTGTTCCAAATTCCTAACAGATAGCGCGTCCAGTACACAACTGCTCCATTCATGTGGAAAGCTATGAGCTGAGCCAACAAGGTGGTACGCAACTGTGCTTAAGATGTTATTATTTGCAAAGCCTAGCAAGCATTTTCGAAATAGACTAAACATCTTCCATATTAGCTGTACAAAAAGCGAAACTAAGCCCAGTTCGAATCGGATCATAGGAAACAGAGTGCATTTCGGTAGCTTTAGCACAGATTTCCAGAATCGAGCTTTACACAAGTCCCAAATATTGCGCTTCATTGGAAGTTTAGTTTCGACTCCATACAGCAAGATAGGCACCACTTTGGCTTGATAGAACGTCATTATGTGGTTATACAAACATTTGCCAGATTTAAACAACAGTATGTTTGCCTGTGACTTCAAAGTTTGCAATTTGAGGTTCAGTGATGTAATGTAAGCAGTTTCAGACAGTGGGCCTCATTACGACCCTGGCGGTACGGAGTGAACGGTGCCGTAAAAGGTGCTGGCGCCGTTCACTCCGTACCGCCGCATTACGAGTTCCCCTCACGGGACACGGTAAGCACGCCTGGGAAAACCAGGCATGCTTACCGGGTCCCGCAAGGGGAAGAGGGAGCCAACAACGGGCCATCTCATAATGGCCCGTTGTTTGCTCCCTCTCCCATTCCCATTCAGCCCTATGGGGGCTGAAATGGGAATGGGGAAGGACCGTGTCCGGGTCCTTGGAGGGAGGAATTACCGGGCCTTCCGAACTCGGAATGGCCCGGTAAGTCCTCATTCCGAGGACCGGGACCCGATGCGATTTCGGCGATAGCCATGCCGCCAATAGCGGCATGGTTACCGCCGAACTCGTAATGAGGGCCAGTGTGTTGCAAATTGTTAAACCTAGATACTTGTACGCTGAGACATTCGATAATTCGACATTTTGCAGGTGCCACCAGTGTTTTCTTTGGGAAATGTTTCTGTTTTTGGGACAAATAACAATTTGTGTCTTTTCCAAGTTAATGATGAGATTGTTTTCCAATGAATATGCAGATAATTTGTTCAATACGTTTTGAAGCCCACTAGGGGTTTGTGATAGCAAGACAAGATAATCTGAATATAACATCCTGGCTATGCACTGAGTACCCAATTTTGGCGCATCACTTATGATGTTTGAAAATGATTCGCCCAGATCGAGAATAAACAAGTTAAATAGAAAGGATGCCAAGATACAGCGCTGTTTATGGCCTCGCCCTGTAAAGATTATTTTAGAGAGTAAGCCTTACATTGTAAGTCGAACTTGCAGGGATGTATTAGTGTGTAGTTGCTTTATTATGGTAATCAACAAAATGGACAGGCACAGCAAGCTAATTTCTTATGAAGTAATTCACGATCAACAGAATCATTGAGATTTTATCATGTTCAAAGTTATAATATTTGGTGATGTCCCTACTCCAGACACAAAACCTGCTTGAAATGGCTCACTTTTTCTTTGACTAGACGCCCAAACATTCAAATCCCTGAGAACAATGCGATTAAAGATTTCCCCAGGTCGTCGAAGAGGGCAATGGGCCTGTTACTCACTGGATTAGACCTAATACCCTTCTTATATATCGGCAGGATGATGGAGTATTCCCATGATTGAGGTAATAATTGTGTTTGGATGATGTTAGAAAACATATTAAATAGTATTACAGACCATATTTCCGGGTGTTGTTTTTGAGTGAAGTTCGAGAGCCCATCAGGAACCTGGTGCTCTCGATTGGCTTGCTTTATTTATATAGTAAAGAATATCCTCTTTATCAAAGGTTAGGAAAAACGTATCAGCGGTCTGTTTTGTGCTTGGGTACCATGAATTTGTTGGTGGTAAATATAGATCAGAGTAATGTTTAACCCAAACCTGTTCTGAGACATTGTTCGATTGATAAGCAATTTGATGCCCTGAGGTTGATTGATTAATGATGGCCCAGATTTGTGCTGCGTTCTTCCCTGCTAGTGTACTCTGCATTTTTGAGCCATCATTTTGATACAAAACTGCTTTATAATTCCATAACCAATTCTTATGCCTGGTTTTTAATTGAGTTATGACCTTTGATATTTAACGGGAGTTTCACGGGCTTGTCGTTTTTTTGAACGAAACATTGTTTTTGCTGTTTCCACTTCCTTATTAAATACATGTAAAGTTGGAGCTTTGGTTACCATTGATTTGTTTGTCTGACATTGAAACAATTGCATTAGATCGTGATATTCAATTTCTTGACATTGGCCCACATTTGCTTTATGCAGTTCTAGAGCGTAAAATTGGTTGAACCTTTTCAGGGATGTTTCACTCCATCGCAGTCGATTACATCCAGCATTAGCTGTTATGAGATTTGCCGGGCTTTTAACTCTAGTGTCATTTACAAGTTCTGTTACATTCCAATTCATTAACAAGCTGTTATGATCGCTCAAAGTTGTAATGTTAATACGAAATTTGGTAATTTCTGCAATAAGGGGCTGATTCACATAAATGTAATCAATGATTGCTGAGGTGTTACCTCTATGCCATGTCAGTTGTGGGGTTATATCATCTGCAAAAGTACCATTCAACATCTGGAGAATGTGATTCAACAAAATGATTCCATAATGTTAATCTGCTACTACGTTTGGATGTTCCAAGACAATGCAGATTTAAGTCCCCTGCTATGATGACATAGGATATGTTTTGTCAATGCAAATTGGATCCATTAAGCAAGTCATGTCTCTCATAAAAATATGATCAGAGATACCAAAAGGGTTCCGATATGCATGTAAAAATGGATTGGGGGAAATCCAATTCTCTGATTTAAATGATGAATTGTGTCTAACAGCTATGACTAGCCCAGAGGTTGGTCTGCCATGCTTAGATTTTTGAGCTTGATTTAGGTGTATAACATATTTATCCCAAATCGGAGCAGCAGTAAGCCACGTCTCTTGGAACATAGCTATATCAATGTTTTCAATATTGGGATTAAAATTGTTTATGAGGTGATGAAACCCTCTTGTATTCCAACTGATAAGAGAGACTAGAGTTCGCTTTATAGACTGACCTAGTTAATACATATTTTGTTTAGAATGAAAATTGCAGGATTCTTTAGTGGCTTCTCTCAAACTCTCAAAAGGATCAAGTTCAAGACCCTCTGCATCGTCCATGATTTCAAAGAAGCAGTTGAAATTATGAGTGCAGCATTGTATTGGGTTGTGCACAAGAGATTATATAAGAACATACTTATATTTGATTCAGAACCTAAATAATATTGAGGACCTAAAAAGAAATGCACATGGTTTTATTTTATTTTTAAGAAATAAAAGGGGTCCTGATTCAGAACCCATGAACAAAAAGATTTCAAAGAATGTGAGTTTTCAAGTTGTAAATGTATACAAAGGAATTTTCTCTAAGTATTGGTTTCTTTTTTAAAGGAAAACAAAGGTTGCAGATAATGAAACACTTTGAATAACAGATTTCTAAAATTGAATTTCCTTTCAAAGTCCTCCTCACCTATTTTGTATCCATGGCAACAAATATCAGTGCGATTTGTAAAAAATTCAGATTCCAGGAGGCACTTCAATTTCTGAAACAAACCCTTGATCTTACTAGTTTACTCATTTTTGGGAGGAAAATAACCAACCCCATTGTTCTCAGAGTTATATTGCTAAAAAATATATATTTAAATACAATAGGGCATAGATTCACATTTTTCTTGTTGTCAAATTCATCCACTGGAAATAATGTCTCTGAGCCGTTTTTAGTAGCACTGGTGGTAATTGAAAAGGCAGCAGGCATCCAGGTCATCTAGTTCTCCTTAACCCCTTTGTATTTAGGGAAGTAGGTGTCCACCAGCTCTAGTTTTCTTCTGGCTAAATTGGAAAATCCTTTCTAGGCCCAATCCTCTTTCCCTTCTGGAAAATTTGGCATCAATTCCAAATTGTGTGTGGAGGCTGAAATAAATGAAATGATCCAGATTTCTTTGGCCCATAGAAGCATATTTCTTTTAAAGCAGACCAACCAAACCTTGCCATTATAGCATCATTTGACACTACTTGTTTAATGGAGATGTGGAAGGATTGGTTTCCTTCACTATCCCACACCCAAAAAAAGCCTGCCTACGTGCTTCCCTTGGCCCATTTATTTTGATGTGTCATAAAAGGGATGTATACACTGCAAACAAGCCCTCAACCTTGGAGTGAGGAAAAGTACTGAGTTGCAATATTAATTTTCACTGTGTCTTCCTAAGAATATGTAGGAATGAATCATATAACATACTTCGATCAATAGAACTATTCCGAAGTGAAGGCTATAACTTGTTATTCTGTTTCTTCAAGCATAATGGTATTATCAATACATACAAAGTATGCACGAAGTGTGAATTTCATTTGTGGTAGACATTGTATTCATCTGATCATGTATTCAGTTTTACTGTGGGACAATTGGTGCAAGTGTTATCAGATATTCTATTTTTCAAATGTGTAGTTCTAATGTAGCACTTTCAACATGAGGCTTTCAACTGTACAGTTGAACTTTTGAAATCTAAGTTTCACATGTGTAACCTAAGCATTTTCATTGGCCGGACATGAGCTCTTAAGAGCTCAATTCACGTGACAAAATATGATTTAATGCTCTACTTTTCATAAATTGAATCCTAATGGAACAGAGGTACATGTTTCTTTAATGTCGAGGTTTAATGTATCTTCCCGCCATCTGTTTCTGAAGAGAAGGGAACCTTGCACGATCCACAAGGAATGTCGCACCTCCCCACAGCATCCCTTGTATCCACCCCCCCTGCATGGACCCACAGCATGCACGTTAGAGGAGGTGCAAGTACACTCTATTGGCCAAGAGCCCCAGCATGAGCAGCAGTCACCATGTACGACACGCAGACATTTTCATTGTGCCTGGGGTGACTGTACACTTTATAACAAATTACACAGAATGCATCACAGGGGTAGCACAAGAGTATCGGTCACCATGCATAGCACAGCATGCGGGAAAATCAGTCCATACATGTCTCTGTGCGTGATCAACTGTGACCCGCATAAGTAAAGGTAAATGGTTGTCACTTCTCTGAAAAATCCATTGTTCGGGCCAAAAATCCTGCAACATCGACAGACAGCAACAATGTATCTAGCAATGTATCTAAGGACAAGGAGAGGGGAGGCACAGTCAGAACCCTACACGGGTGTCAGACTCAATGCCTTCCCACAGCTTGCAGCAACACACATGCATGGAGCTATGCTAGCAAAGAAATGTTCTTGCATCAGACATCATCACTTGTTCACATAATCTGCCCATTCAAACAGTGCATTGTATTATACATGTGAAAGTAGTAAAACGCGTAGACAGACTAGTACCGAGTGAGAAAGATGTCAGCCATGTTGCATGAGTACGAAGGCCAGAACGTCTTAACCGTTTATGTGGTTCTGTAATTCCTTATTTAGTAGACAGAAATGTTTATGTTTTCCCGTACTTGTGTGTGTCACAGACCATGGTGTTATGTTTACCGTATATGCATGTGAAATACCACATCCTCATTGCACGTGATGACTTAATATCAATACATGACGGGAAACATTTCTACCGGGTATCGTATTACTAATGTTTAAAAATACAAGTATGCATAACTAAACTACTAATATGTAAAAATACCAGTGTTTTGCATTTGGGTCTCATAGCTGGAGACATGTAATTCAGAATGCAGTATGAGCACATAAATGTACTATATATACGGATCAAGCTATTGACACTCGTAGCTGGCAATGTAAAAGACCTTGTAGGCTGTTAAGAGTATGCAAAACAGTAGCATTTTGATGCTTATCCTGCTAATTTGCTATTGATCCCTCTTTGCCTGACAAGATGCCTAGCTGCGTGAATCATAAAAAAGTGACTGGTGCTATAGACAATGAATAATTAGATGTTTCTCACACAAAACAGAAGAGCGAACAGTACGGAATGGTCCGTGAGTAAATAACATTGTGAAGTGCTTAAAGCTTAACAGCATAAATTACTCCATGACTGATATATATATATATATTTTCCCTGAAAAAAACATTAGTTAAAATTTAGTTAAGGTGCACAAATTTATTGCAACAAAACCCCTGAAATTCACCAGATCTGGGAAGTCATGAACGGCTTAACTCGGCACGCTCCTGTGGATGTCCCCATAGTGCCTTGGCCCCTCATAATGCAATTTTGTATGTCATTGTGAATTCCTTCTCTTATAAAATGTATGTATTCATGGGTTTTGAAACAGGAACACGCAGTTAAGCCAGTCATGACTTCCCAAATGTTTTGAATTTCAGGGGATTTGTTGCAATACATTTGGATGCCTTAACTAAACTTTAACTACATTTTTTTCAGCTAATTTCTAAAGGTTTTGTTATAACATATTTTTTTCCATGCCACTGGCCATGGATTTTGGCCTTGTCCACTGCATATTTTACCACATTACCAAGCCACCAACCATGGCCTTTGGCCATAGCCTGTGGCCAAAGCCTTTGGCTGTGTCCACTGTATATTTTACAACATTACCAGGCCACTAGCCAAGGCCTTCCGTCATGTCCACTGTATATTTTGCAACATTACCAGGCCACTAGCCATGGCCTTCAGCCCTGCCCACTGCATATTTTACAACACTACCAAGCCAGTAGTCATGCTCTCCAGCTTCAGCATGTTGCTTTCTCCACTGTATGTGGGCCCAGCTCCCCTTCCCGCCAGTTGCAAACCTGCACTGTCCCCCTGGCAACCCTTGCACCCAGGGACTGTATCTGTATCCCTAGGGTTCCATGTGATTACATTGCCTGT
Organism: Ambystoma mexicanum; assembly: GCF_040938575.1. Taxonomy (NCBI): domain Eukaryota; kingdom Metazoa; phylum Chordata; class Amphibia; order Caudata; family Ambystomatidae; genus Ambystoma; species Ambystoma mexicanum. Next base: position 520,503,422 of record NC_090923.1, read on the forward strand.
TTTTACATTGCCAGGCCTTTAAACGTGCACATTCCATCGAATGTGCTCATGTTTTATTTTTTTTATTTTTTTTGGGGGGGTCCCACTCACACTTATTTTTTCCTATTGCCCACCCGCCCAAACCCTTATTTGCCCTTTCCCACCCCCCCTAAAAAATTCGATGAGCACATGCAATGTAATGTGCACATTTAAAAGCCTGGCGATGTAAAAGCAGGCGATTAAACAACATCATACTATCCCTAGAGCCCTCTACCTGCGCTTGACTCCTGATGTTCTGCACTTACCCTTGCACTTGCCACCAGCTGGCCACATTTGTATTGTCTTTATTTATTTTACTGTTTATCCCATGCACTGCGCTGCCCACTCCCCCTTCCCCCTGCACTTTCCCCCCTCCTGTGCACTTGCGCAATCTCATTGTCACCTGGCCTAGTAAGATTGTTGTCTCTGTCTTCCCTCTGTTCCCGCTCCCTTGAATCATCACGCCTTGAAACACTTGTGTATAGACACATTATAAATGCCTTATCATATCATATCATCTCATATATTTTACAACATTACCAGGCCACTAGCCATGGCCCTCGGTCAGGTCCACTGTATATTTTACAACATTACCAAGCCACTAGCCATGGCCTTTGGCCATGGCCAGTTGCCACGGCTAGCGGACATGCCCACTGTATATTTTAGAACACTGCATCCTTCACCCCTGCCCACTCTTTCATTTCACCCCCTACCTCACTGTAGCTATATTTTATTTTACTTTGTCCCCATAACCATAGCTATTATAATTATGTACTACGGATAGCTGCTGTTATTTGTAGTTGTTACATGCCCATGGTTAACGGAAAAAACAACAACAACAAAATAATGCCTTTCTGCCCTCCACGCCACTCACCAAATGCCCCCCTCACTGGTGCTTTCTCTTTCCACTCCCCTCAAGGCCTCATTACCTTCCCAGCCCTCTCCTATCCCCCCAACACTCGTCTTTTCTGTGTGACGCACTTTCATTCCCCTTTGGCTTTTCTTCTATAGCAGCGGTTATCCTTCCATGTAATCGCAGCTACAGGAAATCGTTTGTACTCTTAACTTGGTCCCTCAAACCCTTCAACTCCCAAATTTCACATGGTCTTCTCAAGCCTGATGCCATTCACTGTTTTTCCACCTCTAAATGCAATTTCTCTGCTTTTCGTTTTCCAGTGTTCACAGGTAAAGCCACAGCAATCTCTTGCATTGGGAAAAAAAGACTCTCTGCTGCAATGCACCATGGGAGATCTCTATTTTTTGGGAGAAAGGAAAGAAAATAAACCCAAACCAAAAAGGGAACACGTGTCAATGCTTCGTGCCCAATTTGTTTCAGACCTGGTCCTTCTCCGTCCAGTAGTTTTTGCTGTGCGGGCTTCCCAAAACGGACCTGTTTTGTCTATGGGAAAATGAATGGGTACTAGGTCGAGAGTGCTTTTTTTGGTTTTCTTGATAACTGTTTTAATTTTAACAGATCTTTCCCAAAATGTCCAGTCTGTGGGGGTGAGGGATGAGTTCACATACAAAATTGTCTGAAAAATGTCAGCCAAATCCGTCATTCAAGTCAAAAGTTATTAGCAATTCATTTATTTGATTTCCTATGGTACTCAGTACTCACTCTAACTAAGGTGAGACAACCACTGCACTATAATATATATTCAAGGAAGAAACTTTAGTTGAAGTGCAGTTAAGGTGAGTAAACTTGATGCAACAAAACCCTTGAAATTCAGCGGATTGAGAAACTCAGGAACGGCTTAACCCAGCACGTTCCCATTGATTTCCCCCATAATGCCTTATCCTCCATCATGCCATTTTGTATGGCATTGTAAATTCCTCTCTTACAATATATATGTGCTCTTGGGCTTTGCAATGGGAACGCTCTGAGTCAAGCTGGTCCTGAGTTTCCCAATGTGCTGAATTTCAAGGGTTTTGTTGCAGTAAGTTTAGTCACCTCAACTGCACTTCAAATAAAGGTTTTTCCTTGAATTTCAAGGGATTTGTTATACCATAGCTGTTTCATGCCCACTGTATATTTTCTGGAGCCACTTGCCATGGTCTATGAGTGTGGCCACTGTACATTTTCTGTAGCCATTGGCCATGGCCTTCGCCCATGACTAGTGGTCACGGCCTTCTGTATATGTTTATCCGCCACTGACCGTGCCTACTGTTTATTATTCAGCCCCACTTTCCATGATCATTTTGGTCTATGAAAAAATGAATGATGAGTTGACGAAAGTGCTTTTTTAATTTTTAATGAATCTTTCCTAAACCTTCCAGTCTGTGGGTGGGGTGCGAAGGAGGGTGGACAAAGTGGTCTGCAGAAATTTCAGCCAAATCCGTTGCACGAGTCAAAGGTTATTAGCAATTCATTTTTTCAATTTCCTATGGGACGCCGTTTTATATATATATATATATTACACCGTGCAGTTATGGTTAAGTTGCTGAAGTCATAGGAAGAGCACTTTTTGTGCTGCTTATAACTTTGCTCCCACTTGACGAATCCTTACCAAACTTTGCACAAATAAAGTGTATGGCCCATTCCGAGTTTTTCTGGTATGTTTGGTGAGGTTTCATCAAGGGGGGCAAAGTTATAGGGGGGTTCCCAATTTTTTTCCCATAGATGCAATGGAAAGCATGTTTTGCTCGTGTCTACAGCGTAAACCGCTGGACGGATTGTCACCAAATTTGCGGCAGGAGCAGCGGCTTGGTCCCAAAAGCGTGCTTTTGTAAATTTGGTGTAAAATCCATCCAGTAGCAGGTAAAAAAAAGTGTAATATCTGGGTTCGGTCTGCGGACCCACCTCCCTGTTCAGTCCACGGACAGGCATTCGATTGGCCTAGAGGGTGACTTGATGTCTGCAGACATCAGACACAGCCACTGAATGGATGGTGAAAAGCATGAAGTGCGTCAGATTTTTGGAAACGCCCGCCATGTTGGAAAAAACACAACATTGCACTTGTCCAACTCATCAAACAAATCTATGGGGAGGAGAGGGGTGATGAGGATGGGATGGGATATGGCTGCGAGAAGCCATAAAAATGGGGGTTTTCACCCCCGAAGTCCACAAACAATCCGGATGTTCGGGTACAGTGTTGTGATGCTCGCGAACACTTCAGATGTTTCGGGGGCATCTATGCCTATTTCTGGCAAAACAGATTTGGTGAAAAGCAGTTTTTGGATGGCTTATAACCACTCAATGAAACTGCATGACATTTTGGAATTCCATGTTAGACCTGATTCTGAATGGTTTTGCAAAGGTTGGTGGGATTCTGTCAAGAGGGTGAAAAATTAGAGGGGGGTGGGGTCCCAAAATATTGTAAAGGCTTATAAATGTGGTACCATTTGACGAATTTACAGAAAAGTTTGCAAAAACATTTTAGATCTAGATTTAAATGTTTTTATAAAGTTTGGTGGGATTTTGTCAAAAGGGAGCTACATTAGAGGGGGGTCTGAACATTTTTAAATGGCTTATAACTTTGTTTGCCATTGAGGAATGTGGGCAGAAAGATTATAGACCCAACCTTGAATGTTTGTGTAAAGTCGAATAGTTTTGTCAAGTAGGGGCTATGTTATATAACTATTGCATGTACATGGACATTTTTACACTTTTGAAAAATTAAAAACAAGGGCGGATTTCCAGCAAACTCATGTAAGGAACATTGGCAAGGACCTTAAAGCATGGTTTTGCAAATGTGCCCGTGTTTTATTTTTTGACAAGTATCATAATGTAGGTACACAAAATAGTAATATACTTTTGGTGACTGAGGTATAGCCTGTGGCCATGGGCAGTGGCCACATTGTCCGGGTCATGGCATAAGGTCCTGACTCAGACAATCTGGCTACTGGCCATGACCACGAGGGACGACAAATGGGGTTAAAGTGGCCATGTGCACCTGGGACCGGATATGTGGTAAAGTTATTTGACAGTGGGATAGGTTTGAAAGGGCAAGAAAATTGTGCTTGTGGTAATACGGACATATGGTTCTCTCTTCGCAGGCTGCTGTGGAAAGGGAACAGTGGCTCTGTATGGAGCCCCACCTTCCTTTTCCTGGTGGCCATCTTGGAAAATAATTTTCCCTCCTACAGCAGGATGCCGCAGGAATCTCGATGTAGTAAGAAAAAACTTTTTTTTTTAGTACACCGGGTTACCGCTTTGGGATCCCAGGGTGCTAATGGTCTTCATTCCCCATTGCAGGGGCTGGGAAGGGGGATAACAGTCTGCAGCCCTCATTATCTGCCATTGCTTTGCTTGGGCCAATAATTTAGGCTGCCGGCCAGTTATTCCCCGTTCCAGTAACTGGAACGGGGTTGAATGCCACATTATTCCTATTAGCATAACACAAAATGCTAATGGAAATGATGGAAAATGTTATTGAGTCTGTACATTACTGAGAAATGTAAAGTAGATGGAGTCTATAAGATATTGTTTTAGTTCTATTTTTTTACTGTGAAAGGTGGTTACTAAAGGAACCTTTCTTTTGTTGTTGTATGATGTATTTTTTTTTTAAGGAGAGGAAAGAACGTTAGGTGGGGAGGGAAATGGGGGAAGCACTAATATGGAGGGGCAGGTGGACAGGGGAAGATGTTGCGAGTGTGTTACTTCTATGGTCGGGACAGTGTTTCTCATGCTCCTTGATTACAGCTTCCAAAGCACTTCAAAGTTGCTTCCCCCTGCAGAGTGGTGTTTTGCAGTATATACAGAGGACTGTTGTCTTCGAAAGATATGGATCAACAGCCTCTTTTATTGCTTGCAAGGTAGCTGCTGAGATTTTGTGTCCCACAGAAGTAGGCTGCGTGGTTGCAGTGTTGGTTTTGGAAGATGAGATGGAGGAAAACAGCCTACTACTTGTTACAAAAGGAACAACCTTTCTGAGAGCATTGCAGTGGTTGTATTTGGTGTGGTGGTGCATGGAGGTGGCCCTTCAGCAGTACTGTCCAGGTAGACCGCGACTGAGTACAAAATTTCACCCAGTGCGGTTCACTTTGGTAGCTTTAGCCTTTGGTACATTCCCAACAGTGGTAAAGAACTGCCACACCCATGATTATCTCTGAGTGCTAGAGGTAGGCACTTCCTCTACCTAATGTTCTTGGTCGTCTTCATTGTCTTTGGAAGTACTGCCCTGTTTTTGATGTGTAGGTAAGTGTTGCTACTATTCTTCTAAGCATGTGCTTTGTACTAGATTAGTAATGGATAATGAGTAAGTTTAGGTGTAGGAGATCTGCAAGGGTACTTTTTGAGCTTGAAGGTTCCTAGATCAGTATACAATGCAGTTCCGAACTGTCCTCAAAGCACAGACTCGATCGTGAAGTGCGGACGCGTTCGCGGACATATCATCATGCTGTGCCTGCGTGCCTCGTCACATGGCTCTGTCCGGAAGGTCCGCTATGACGTCAGACATTTGTGGACATCAACACAAGCAAAAACTATAGAAAAAGTTGCAAAAAGTGTATAGAAGTGTTACAAAGTATGCTAGAAGGTGGCAAATGGCAGCGTTTTAAGGTAAAACTTTGTAAATTGGACAAATATTTTGCGATATTGGGGTAAGTATGATATTAGTAAGTTGTAGGAAAATAGCATGCACTGGTAAAAACCCATGAAATTCACTGAAAATACTTTGTTAAAGGGACTTTATGGTTAAGTTGCACTAATAAAAACCTATGAAATTCAATGAATAAATGTTGTTAAAGGGATGTTATGAAACCGAAAAACCTCAGAAATTCACCAGTTATGGTAAGCTAAGCCACCATAACTCACGCCACCACTGTGCACTGCTAAGACTAACACTCAGGACATCAAAGATGACATCACAAATGTAATTGATGACATCACTGATGACATCACGTGTGAAATTAATTTTGAGGAAAATTCACTACAAGAGGTTGTGTTCATAATGTTGGTAAGAAGATATCAGGAGTGATCGGGAGACCTATCATTAACTACTTCAAAATATTAAAGAATGTACTCATCTAAACAACATTGTATTGGAGTATTGTTGTTAATACAGGAACCTAATCATACATAAACATAGGCAATGTCTTCAGCATGCACCATAGAAGTACAACATTTATAATCTTGTACAGTAATGTATGCTAACTTATCAGAGTTTTGAGTAATGTTAAACATGTAATAACTTGCTAACAATTCAAGACTTACTACACACTTGTGCTAGCACAAACAATACATATGAAGAGCCACAATGCATAGAAATCAGAGGCACATACAGGGAAACTAAATTAAGGAAGAAAGAAACAGCATCTTCAGAAAATGTTAATAACATTAATGTTTATCTTCATCTATACAAATGAATTGTGTGTTTGAGGCCTGCTCATTGCCCCATGTATGTGTACAATGAGCATGGTAAGTCCCCATTGCGGGGTTCTGGTAAATTCATGACTCTGGCAGCAGCGTGCTGGTATTTACCGGCACGGCTACTGCCAGACTCATAATGAGGCCCATTGTCTGGCTAAACCTTGGTCCAGCTTCATCCCGAATAAGAGTACTAAATTCCTACCAACAGATAGAAACAATAGCCACACATGAGCCCAACAGCCAGGACATTTTAAAAAACAATTTAACTAACACATACTACCCAAACAGAAGTAATGATTTGGAAAACATGTGCCTGTACGACATAACCCAAAACTACTCCTAAAAAAACTATGTCACACCAGATGAGACAACTGGCAAATATTCAGTATTGGCTTGTAAAGGAAGCCTAGTGAAACTTACCGAACCCAGCCTAATTTATCATAGAAGTTATTATTTCAATATCAGCAACATAGAGTACTTTATTACATGGCCCTACTGCAGCTCTTTAAACCTTGGAGGAAAGAAGAAGAATTATTATGACTATGACTCATTTGAAGCTGCATTCAAAGCAAATGAAAGCAGTATAACAAACAATACAAAGAAATGTTGGACAATGATAGCCAACAAGAGGAAGAAATTGAAGGTCTACCAGATAAAGACACTGCTGAGCGCAGTCAACCTCCCCTTACAGGAAGCCAAGAACCACTTGGAGAACCACTCATTCGAAATGAAGCAGAAATAGAAATGACTGAGATAGAAAATACCATGTATCAATCTAAACAATCTGAATAAGACTTGTCAGTGCTCAAATCACAGCTAAATGATGAACAACTGCCATTTATCTGGAAGTCACTGAAGAAACTGAACATGGTTCTAAACATGAAACTAAAACGTGTAGCTGTAAACAGCCCCACAGGTTTAGCTACCTACAACATAGGAGGTGTAACTTTACACTGACTACTGCTCCTGCCAGTAGAACACCAACATTAATTAGAATGCTACAATTTATCAACAGTAGCTGCTACTGAAGTATGCAGAATTCTGACACAAATGACATTTCTCCTGATAGATGAAGTAAGCATGGTTTCCAACCTCATGTTGGCCTTAATTCACCTCAGAATGCAAGGAGTCCTAAAAACCTGATTACGAAGAACTGTTGGAAGGAAAACATGTTGTTGTTTTTGCAGACCTCTGACAGTTAACACCAGTGAAAGCTCAACCTATTTTCAAAATATCAGGACACAAACAATGCCATAAAACTCTCTGCAGAATTGGAAATGTCAATCTCTGTCATCATTTTTGTTACAGAGAACTAACTCAAAACATGCCCCAGTCTGCAGATCTCACCTATACTAACATTTTAAAAAGCATTAGAACTAGTTTGTTTACTAAAGATGCAAAATCCATCTTAAATAGTACACTAATTCATGAGCTAGATGGGCAAAACACATTTGCTCCTGATGTCATGGAACAATTAACTCAACAAAATATAAAATGCATGTCCTTAATGCCAACCCTTGCAAGCTGTAGTCAATTCAATGATACAATGTTGAAAAAAGAAATGCAACCCATACTGCATATCAGCTCCACAGACAAACTGGAATTGCACGGCATGACACTCCCTATGTGTCAACAAACAACAGCATGACTAAATAGCTTCGAAAAATGTATCTCCAACAAAGCTGGATTAGAAAAAGTATTAACTCTAGTTAGTTAATGGAGCAATTGGTACATTTGTTGGCTTCCAAACATATCCACATAACAACAACATTCAGTTTGTCAACATCCACTTTGACAAAATTGCAGAAGTAAAAAAAATAGGCCTCACAATTGCACGTTTCCTTCTTTTCAAAGACATGTATGTACGCAGAGAAAAATTCTCTATCTCTTGCATATGCTGCACTATTCGCAAATCACACGTTCTAACCCAAGATCATATATTGATTGACATTGGAAGCACAGTATTTAAAGAAAGTATGAGTTATGTAGCACTTTTGCATCTGCATACACTTAATGGTCTATTGCTAGTTAACTGTGATGTAAACAAAGTCAACAGTGATGTTCCTTGCATTCTAGAATACAACAGGATTTGGTTACTGTATACCCCCATAAAGATATGTACCATGTACCTCGAAAAATAAAACCTTTAAAAAGAAAACTAATACAAACAGAACCTATGACAGATCTCCCAACAATACTGCCAAAGAAAAAAAGACCAACTGCTGCTCCATCAAATAATGCAACCACAAAACTGTCCAGCACAAAATCAACTGCACGTCCATCAGAAGACAAAGAGACAAATGTCTCTTCTCAAAAAACAACAGCAGGCCCATCAATGGATTCAGATGGACAACTCTCTGGTCCATTTAAATTCAGCAACACAACTGGAATAAATTATTATGCAAATGTAGCAATCAATCTTCTCTTCTAATTGCCAACAATTGTTCACAACATTTATTAAAACGGCTCGGACCAGTTGTGTTTGCAAATGCTCATCAATCATAGAAATGCCACAAATAATCCTGAAAGCACTTACACTGTCTCAGGTATAAGGCAAGAATTGGACTACTGTAGATCCACAAAAATTCCTAATGTACTTACTACAAGTACTGGAAACCAAAACTACATGTGGAAACATACATGCACTCTCTGCAACCATGTTTGCCAAGAGCACATCCCCCATGAATGATTTGTGTATGTATCCATACCAAATTCTGAATCCATTCTATTTCAGCAGGTTCTGCAGAATGCAAATCATAACATATTATGCCCTTCTTGTAATTCAGAAAATCATTCCAACACACAAAAAAGCTCACATTGCCAATATGTGATACTAATGCTTCTTTGGTGCAATGCAGATGTATCAAAAACAACTGTAACCTTACTAGCTTCACACACAGCCAAGTATCTCTTGGCAAGAAAACCTTCACAACAGTGTGCATAATTGCTACAACCACTTCAGGCCACTATACATCATATTTCAAAAAAAGAAGTGGTTGACCCCTCCATTACTCCAAAACATAGGTTACCAGCAAATCTAACAAATGCCTACTTAATATTCCCAAATGTAGTTACTAAAATGTAGCACAATAAACAGTTGGAATACACCAATGGGTATCTAACTACATCCATAATACTACAATAGTACTTTTAAAAGCCAAGATAGTTAGAATACGACAACACATATCTAACTACTTCAAAAACACCCTTCATTGCAATAGACTTGAAATATGCCATAACAGTTCTTGTTACTGCAATACATCTTGTAACATACAATATAATTACAACATGCCAATGTTACCACCAATCTAACAAATGCCTACTTAATATGCCTTCATCCAAATGTACTCACTAAACTATGATACAATAAACAGTTAGAATAAGCCAACTGGTATCTAAGTGCATCTAAAATACTACAATAATACTTTTAAAACTCAAGACAGAAAGAATATGCCAACAGGTATCTCACTACTTCTAAAATACCTTTCATTGCATTAAACTTCAATTATGCTATCACAGTTTTTCTTACTGCAAAACTTCTTGTAAAGTCCAATATAGTTAGAATACACCCTTAGGGGCCGATTCATGGAACAAACATGCGCCGAAAAAAAGTGGCGCAAGCTGGCGCAAGCAGGTGTAAGCGTGAAAAAGGAAGCGCATGCGCACGCGTGCGATTCATGGAAGTCACTGCGCGTGTTTTTCACGGGATGTGCACCAAACCCGTGCGTGGCGCACACGGGCGCACACGTCATTGCAACATCCTGAACGCCATGTGCGACGTGCATAGGGAAAGTACTGCAGGGAAATACACGGAATGCCCACACGCACGCGAACAACCCATATTCATGGATTCGAATATGGGAAACCTGCGCACGGCAAAAGACACGCATAGGCGTCAACGCGTCCGCCACACGAAGGCAGGCGGAAGAGTCCCCGTGCACAGTATAAAAGTGCGCGCAAACAACAAACACGCATATACAGCTACGATGAATGCCCCATTTGTTGCAGCACTGATCGTGGGACACTGCAGGAGGAGGAGAATAGCCGGGGCCTGCATTTTTTTCCCCGGACCAGCATTTTTGGGATGCCTGATGACCACGTCTATGGGAGGTATAGGTTTCCACCTCGTATCATCCTAGACCTCGTCAGGGAGTGGGAAGATGACCTTACATCCCCCACCCTGTGCTCCCAAGCATTGAGCCCCTTGGAGAAGGTGCTCAATGTCCTGCATTTTTGGCCACTGGGTCATTTCAGCAGACTACTGCCATAGTGGGTGGGGTCTCACAGGCCATGCAGTCACGCTGCCTACACCAGGTGTTGGCAATCATCACTGCACGCCCCTCAGTCTGCAGGCACATATAAATGCCCAGAACACCCGCAGAAAGGCAGGCCGTGGTCCAGGACTTTAACAGGGTGGCACACTTCCCAAAAGTGCTCCCTGCCATAGATTACCCCCATGTGGCCCTACGTCCACCTAGGGCCACTGAGCACATCTATCGAAACCGCAAGCACTGGCATTCCATCAACGTGCAGGCTGTATGCGATGCTAAAGGAATCATCACCTCTGTCTATGCAAACTACCCTGGCTCCAGCCATGACAGTTTCATATACAGAATGTCCACCCTCAGCCGGGCCCTGGAAGCTGCGCAGCATGGTGACACATGGCTCCTAGGTGAGTACAAATGCCTGTGCACATGCATGCAAGCCACACACAGACAAATAGCCAAACCCTAATAATCTCAAATATTATCACCTCCCCAGGGGACAGTGCCTACCTTCTGAGCAACCGCATGATGACGCCAATCCGGAACCCCACCACACCACCCCAGGTAAGATACAACGATGCCCATATTGCAACCAGGGGCATAGTGGAGCGCACATTCAGAGTGCTCAAGTCACGCTTCCGCTCCCTTGACCGCTCTGGTGGGCAGCTACTATATGAATCCTCAGTATTGTGCAGGATCATTGTGGCAGCATTTGTCCTGCACAATGTTGCAACACGGCGGGAGGTACCGGTGGACATGGTGGTGCCCCCACATCCACAACCACAGGCACAGGCGCTGCCCATGGGAGGGGACAGGGCACGTGGCGAGGCACCCCGGACCCAGTGGCCACATTCTTCACCTAAACTCTCACCCCTGCGGAGTGCATACAGTCCTGGCACATACCAGGTGACAATCAATGATGACAAAGAGACAGTCAACTGTCACAACCTTACCACCCTGAGAATGTTGCCACGGAAGTGCTACATTGTGTGCATCCCTAGCTACTTAAACATAACCAATCATGTGTGACCAAAAGGAACACATGCAAGGTGTGTATCACACACCCCTGCAAAACAGTCCATCACAATCCCTGGTATGTAACCCAAACCCTCCCAAACCACATGACCCTTGTCTGCTACACCATGACATTGCATGCAATAGCAAAAGGCCAAACCATGACCAATAACAGACAAAGTGACATGTCATACATGTAAAATGGCATGAGACAATGATGTCGGACATGGAATCAGATGAAATGACTGACCAACAACCTCCCACACATACAAAGTCAGACACAAATGCTTTCCAACAGTCATAGCATGAACACAACACTGAATGCCCATTCACATGCACATTGAGCATGGCAAAATCCCGACTCCCGACTGCTCAGGACACAGCACTTTGATCAGCCATAGTGTTGCAGATACACCTTGAGCATTACATGAAAAGACCAATGAAATCTACCACCAAATGACGCATGCACAGGGTACCCAAGTGGAAATAGATCATGTGCTGCATGGACACCGCAGGCCTGAGAATGCAATCTGTGTGCATCTGTGGCCATGGAAGGGTGGATGTATGTGTGGTGGATCATCGTGCAACTGTGTGTGTCATTAGGGACATGCACTCAATATATGCATGTGAAATCAAGTGACCCTCAGTGCCCTGTACACATCACATGTGAACATTGCCCATGTGAACACCCCAGCATGTCAAACCACACCAATCCCCTGACACCTGAAAAGTAAAGACAACACAGGAACAGGCATTGAGCAGCACAACACATCATGTACATAGTACCTCACACTTACAATGCCAGAGTGATCAAAACACTGTAGGCCAAGCCAACTGTCCAACAACAAAAGGTCCTCCCTTACACATCACCGTGACCTTCTGAACAACTGTCTCTGGGGTATGTAGCCTTCTTTCTTCAAGTGTACCTGGCTACAGGATCACCCTTGGTCTCCATGTTCCAGCTTGCATGTAAATAGGGTCCAGCCCCCTCAGAGCCCACCTTGACTGGTAAAAATGCCAAATCGCAGAGAACTCCAAGTAGGCAAACCCACAGAGCAGGGAAAAAGGCTGTAAGCACCAAAAAACCCTGTAAGAGTCTCCAGTAGATGACTTGAAGTAGCAGGAAATGTCAAAGCACATGTACAAGCACAATGATAGAACAACCAAGGTAGCACAGTGAACAATGGCCCAACAGGATGGGTACCATATACGGAACATTACATACAATGATGATGCAACAACTGATGGGTAGTGTCACAGCTCCGGTGTCCAGGCGCAGGAGTAGCACAAACCAACCACCCCCTCTGTGGTCTGGGCGCCTGCAATTTCAAACTAACACAGGCCTCTGAGACCCCGGCGGGGAAGGAGGGTCAGGGATATGTTGCATGGACAGACATTGGGATTCAGGATAACCGGAAAGAGGGGCAGGAGAGTGGATGTGGATTTGCAAGGGAAAGTAGGCAAAATACAATTATTCAGTAAAACACATACTCAATTACAGCAAACATGTTCATCATGCACATAGTACCAAATCAGTCAAATGCAAGCCAAAGAGACACTTATCTCTGGGGTGAATGCTGGCCTCCTGGCTGCGCACTCTCAGATCCGGTAACAGGAGCACTTCAATGCTGCAAAGAGAGCGTGAGTTACTAATCTGAATGTGTGTTTACAACACACACACACAACCCCATCCATTCCCCAAAGTAAGTGACTTCTCCACAAACAAACACCCATGTGTGCTGCCATGTACCCATACATTAGCTTGGCCCACCGATGGCACATACACTGTCAATGCAGTAAGGCAGGCGCATGTGGCCACGCGGGAAATGGAAGACCAATGGGTAAATAATCAGACATGATGCAATGGTCCGTAGGTGAGCTGCTAGATGCGTATAGCAAGGTGCAACTTCAGTGTTCTGGCCGCCGCTGATTCAAATAGGTAGTGCACGTGGCAATTTGCACATGCAAATGACATGCACTCACCACGAGTCTGAGCCTCGCTGGTCGTCCCTGTGCACTGTATCAGTTCCTGGCTAGGAACGCTACTACCCTAATTACTCTGCTTCAATGGAGCCGGGAGTACTTGAGGATATGTTTGATGGCCCCTGTGTGCGCCCCTGACAACTTGCGAAGGCACTTGCCATGTGGCCCTCAACGCATGTCAGTGGTACTGTGTGCTTCTCCAACAATACCTGGCAAAGCTCCCCAGCACAGGTGCAACTTAGCATCCATGTGCAAGTTTCCTGGTGGAAGGTAGTCTGCGGCGTGGGCCCTTGCGTTGCTCACCTTGCCAGGAGCTCCTAGAAACACGTCTGCTTCTGTCGGACGTCTGAGCACAAGCCCTGTGCATCTGCTTGCGCACACATCCACACATCTGCACCAACGAACGTGGCCAGTTTCCTGGATTACTGGTCCCTGTGTATGCTGCCAAAGGTAGTCTGGAGGTTCATCTTCCTGCAGAAAGGTCATTAAACAAGGCAATAAGGCTGGAAACATCCCTGTATGTGTGTCTAGATGCTGGTTGTAACAGGGCCAGGTTACAGAGCTACATCCAAACTCCTCCCACAATCAGTGTCACTTTGACAGGCCAAGGGTGCAGGCTACTGTCTACAGCATGAAGTGCACATATACAGGCAAGAAAATTACATACATCACAATCCACATCAATTAATGGATAAAACAATCACATACTCACCCAAATTCATTAAAGACATCGGGTGGATGAAATGCAACCAATCCCCACTTAATTAACACAAGTAGTAGAGCAGCAGACAGGCCACAGTTATGAGGCAAGGCCCAAGCCCTTGTGTAATATTTTCTTACACCGAACCATCCTAGCGAGCCCATGGATAAGGGAAGCAGAGGTGGCCTATGTGAGTCAGGACCCCAAGCTGCAAACACATACACAAGACAAGCTTATAGGGCCTAGCTGGAACAGACAGTGGATGCTTTCAAAAGCCACAAAGCACCACACCGTTGCATGAAAGCACAATAGACAAACAATATTAAACTATATTAACTAATTAAACTAACAATGAACAACCTACATAACCTAATTAAAATTACTATCAAATAGTTGATATTAACTAACTAAACTAAAATCAAAAATCAAAAATGGCCACATACAACCCGGGGGAGAAGCACCCAGGAGGGGGGAGGTACAGGGTGCACCTCAACACCCACATGCGATGATGTTGAGGCAAAAAACAAACCTCCATGGGCTCAACGCCTGCACAGCGTGACCTGTGTGGGAGATATTTTGTCGCCCGAGTCTGCCTCATCCAGAATAGGAGGACGTGAGCCAGGAGCCTGACCACACCTAGGCGCATCTTGCCCCTCATCGGCAGCAAGTCTGCTGGACGGGTGAGCCTGTTTCTGTGTGGCAATGACACACAGGTCTGCATGCAGAGCCTCCCGTGATACATGTGCTTCCTCTTGCAAGGTAACACGTGTAACACAGAGTTCTTCCTGCGTGGTCTGGCTGGACAACTGATGCACCCCCCCGGCAAGCACGTAGCTCAGCTGAGATGGTACGCTCAAGCTGCTCAAACCTTTCCTCTGACCGCACCCTCTGGGACATCAAGAGGGCACCCAGAGTTTATCTGAGGGACTGATACTCATCCCTCAGGGCCTCCATGTGTGCCTCTGCGTAAGCAGT
The DNA here is from genome assembly GCF_040938575.1 of Ambystoma mexicanum. Classification (NCBI taxonomy): domain Eukaryota; kingdom Metazoa; phylum Chordata; class Amphibia; order Caudata; family Ambystomatidae; genus Ambystoma; species Ambystoma mexicanum. Next base: position 520,518,687 of record NC_090923.1, read on the forward strand.
AATTGCTTGACGCAGAGACAACATTTGAGCCTGGCGTGCCTGTCAGAGGCTGCCATGCCCAGCCTGAGTAGGCGGGCTGTGGACTGCGCCGCCTGCTGCTGGAGAAGCACCTGCCTAGCAGGGGGGAGCACGGATTGCGCCACACATTCCATGCTCACAGCAATATTATCAAGTGATGCCACTGACGTTCTGAATTGGCAGTCATGTCTTGCTCCCACTCAGTATACCTCGGTGATGCGCGGCCACCGCGTTGCTGGGCTTGACACATGCGGGACCCAAGGACTGAGCATCCTCACTGGGTTGGCACTGCCCGCGGCTGCACGACTACATGCCCCCGTCTAAGTGATGCCCCAGGCACATCAGTGACTGGTGTGAAAGGTGACCCTGCATCCCGATCCACCACAGGCGGAGGTCCCACCACTGTCTGGCCCCTCAGTGCAGGTGTCGCGGTAAGAGGAGTGTCCACATCAGAATCACTCACCCCTAACGTATGGACCTGATGCACAACCAACTCGACATGGTTGTCAGAGTGGTCATCTGGGCTGTACTCATTGCCAGCCAAAGACAAGATGGACTGTAGCACACGTGGGTGCTCGTGGTCTACCACCCGACAACCCCCACTTGTGCCGGGTTGCGGTTGTGATAACAACCCTGTGCCTGGCATGACACCATCCTCTGCCTCCATTGCGTCATCATCTGAAGAGTGGAGAGAAAAAAACATTAGTACACATGTTAGAAGCACATAACACAGTCACACATGGACATCACACAGACAGCCAACACATGAAGCAGACATGTCACACACAAAAGAGAACCTGCCATGTATGCCTGGTCAATTTGACATTTCATCAGTGAGTACGCTTGTAGAACGGTGTTACATGGCTCAGAAGTGGGTTCATGCAGTGCAGAACATGTGTACGTTACTCACTAGCTACATGAACAAGTACTTCATGATGTGTATCAAAACACGTGAAGGCAGTGCATGGGCAAGTTCAGGCATCACCTGCAATGTGCATGCAATGGGTTGCATGGCTACAAGCAACACCCCCCTGAGTGAAAATCCAGGGATGCCTTGCATGGTAGCAAAAGGGTGACCAGAGACCTGTGTATTGGCAGCCAGTGTTGACTAGCATCAATGGCATCATCTGAGTCAACTGACAACACAGCAGATGATGATGGGACAGTAAGCAGGACACAAGACGAACCCTCAGTAGTACACCCATGTGTGCAAAACCCACTACACCAGTTGGACAGAGTCAGTGGGCCTGAAACTGGGGGAGGACTGTGCCCCACACAGACTGTGACACCCTAAACATGTGTGTGATGCAGGACTGGGCCAAAGAGGCCATGGGATGGATGGTGGAATGCCATGAAATGTAGGTCACCATGGACACGTACTACAATGATCATCCAGTCAAGGACACATAGGGGGACGCATGGAATGCACATGGAGCATGAATGGGGAATCAGGTCCCTGCGGAGCATCTGCCACCTGCACAGTTCAAGTGAGACACCCTGCATGAAGGAGAGAGGATGTACCCCACTGCATGTGTCTGGTAGGTTGGCTGGTGGAAGTTAGCATGTACACAGGAGGCTTGAACTGGCAATTGCAGTACCACAAAATGATGCACAACAGTGAAATGGTGAAATTGGGATACACGGGGGATGGAGGGGCAAAGGAGCATGCCTACGTGGAGTACCCGCAGGCAGGCAGGGGACACATGCACGTCACTCATGCAATGACATAGTCTCACTGCTGAGAGGAAGGACAACACAGGCTACATGCAGAAGGGACGGTGAGCTGGAACATGAACCGGAGGGGCATCCGGGTGACTAGCATGTGAGTATGGTGCAAATGTGGTGATGAGGACAGTCTCTGTCTGCTCAACATGTCCACCATCCTGCACAGCAGGCACGCATCAGTGAAGCATTGCATGACTTGCACATGAAAATGGTTCTAGGGCAAATGTTCGAAAGCAAAGGATCGAATGACCAAAGGGTCGATTTTTTTTGCCCAATAGTTTGTGGTTTCCTCCACAACCCCAGTTACTGTAGCAAAAACCACTTATATTTTTAACTATACAAAAAGCATTAACCATATATATGATGTATGACAAATTTGACCCTTTTGTCTTAAGTCCAATTACCCTGACCCTTTCATCATTCAATCCTTTTGGTGTTGAATCTTCCACAGGACACCCATGAGAACCATTTACACATGACTTGTAGTGGCAGTCATGCCCAACACATGACACAAGTAAAACAACCATGACCTCGACAAACACGCAGCAACACTAGACTGGGTATCAAAGACCAATTGTGGTGGTATGAACTCTGTTACGAGTGACTCATGCGGAGTGAGGTCTACCTCCTCAGGTGCCGGCCCACTGCCAGTCACCAGAGTCATGTTGTAATTTGAGGCACGCTTCGCCTTAGCGCTGCGTTTGAGGTAATTCCAATGCTTTTTCCATGGACGCAGCCTGCGCTGGAAGACCCAGAGCCTGGGTGGTGGTGTCCAGAGCTGCACCTGCAGCTACCACTACCCTTGGGCCACACGGGCGCCAGTGCCAGATGCGAGAACTGCATCTTGTGGAGCCGCAGGGGGTGGTGGCATGACTGCACCAACATACGGCACAACATCGTCCCTAGATGGCGCACCCCTGCCTCTTCCCTGTCTGCAGCCACCCTGGACACCCTGGAGTCCCCCTACTCCCTGGTCACGCCGGCCATGTCCCTGACCACACCCGCCACGAGGAGTACGCCCAGCTGAGGCACCCCTCACCTTTGGTGGCCTCCCAACCATGGCATAGATGGAGTAGTCCCGGCACAGATGGAGAAGTGCCAATGGCAGGTGTACACACAACTGTCCTGGGCAATTGGAGTGAAGGGGGTGGGGCACACGATGTTATAAGCACCCCTGCACCTGCAAGGCTGTATGTGACCCCGGTGATGAAGTGATGGGTCACGCAATGCTCAGGCACCCCAAAACTGCAGTAAAACCATGCACGCACCCCGGTAGCCCACGAGTGTGGAATTGACCTCCCGCAGTATGCGGTGGCACCCAGGGACAAAAAAAACATATACGCGTGGGACACGCAGGCTACTATGACCTCAAAAACAGGTACGCGATACACAGGGGCACCCGCAGTGGGAAAAATAGCGTGGTGACTCACCGTCAGACTAGCGTGAAAATGAAAAACATGCGTAGCCAATACCCCCGCCAAAAGAAGAGGTACGTTCTTGATAGCTGTGAAGTAGTGATGCTGCGTGAAACAACAAGAAGTAGCAACACACACATCGGTCTCCACGAAAGGCATGTACAGCGAACTGCCAGGACGCGCTCACCTTTAACGCGTGCTGAGGAAAATGCCCGCGCGCGTCACGTCACTTACGCTCTTAGGCCCTTTCCTCGGATTACACGCATTAACAAGCGGACGTGCTGTTTTTTCACGTGCTGATCCACTATGCACCCGTGTTGAGGGAAACGCCCGTGCGCGATACGTCACAGACGCACTTACGCGCTAAGGGCCTTTCCTCGAATGACGTGCTGACGTGCATTGTTTTCACGTGCCAAATCACTTCTTATCAAGCTGGCCACGCGAATACACACGGAAGACCACGCTCCTGCCCAAAAGGCCATTTTCCTGCCCCCAAGAGCACCAAGCACACTCCCACCTGCCATCTGCTGCTGCCTGCCTGCTGCCCACATGCCCTGCTATTTGGTGCCAACACGTCAGCCATCTGCAGGGGTCCAGTTGCTGTGTCCACCCCTGCTGGAACAGAAGACTCCCAACTGGGATACCACTGCTCCACAGCCCAGCCCCAGGACCCAGTTGCCCACCCACACCTGCCTCGGGGGTAGCCATGTCGGGGCAAACACCATCTGAGACCACTGGCGACCCCCAGCAGGAGAGGCAGAGGGCCACCAGCTTCAGTGAGTAGGAAGTTGGTGTCCTGGTGGGGCATGTCCTGGGGCATTATGATGCCCTCTTCAAACCATCGCGCGCCCACAAGGAAGGACATGAGAGGATCTGGGAAGACGTTGTGGTTGTCATCAACGCGGAGGGGGTGGCAACCCGCGACATCAAGCACGTCCATAAGCGCTGGGAGGACTTCAGGTCCAGGACCCTCAACAAGGCCGGCACCTCGTGAAGGCAGAGGATTCAGAGGGGTGCCGGGTCAGCCTGAGCAACATCCAGATGAGGGTCCTGGAACGCATAAGCCCAGCGCTCCATGCCCAGATCCTTAGGAGGAAGACCCGTCTGGAGTTGAGCGGTAAGTGGCCATGCATTGCTGTTTGAAACAGGGCATGTTGCAGTGTGCTGGTAGTCAGCTACTTGGCTGTATGTGTGACATAGGCCATGTATGGATGTGTGTGTGCAGGGACATCATGGTAATGCATGTGAGACCAGAAATGCGTGAACCACATGGATGGTGCATGTGTTACAATGCTACATGGGGAGCAGCATGCGGAATGCACACATGAATGCTTGCCTGTCCCTGTTCTTGGACATGGATGGGGGGTGAGAGATGGGTGCTGCTCTCATGTACATGTCTGGTGTACATGTCTGTGTGTCTGAGAAGCGTGTGTGTGACTTTGAAACGCCATGGATGCATGACACATGTCCGTGATGATGTGTACATTCACTTATGCAGTCTGGTCACACTTGTATCCACTGTGTCTGTGGTGTACGAGCCATGATGCATGACCCTCCGGTGATGTGTGTGCATGGGATCAGTATGAGCCATGATGCATGTGAGTTTAAAGGCAACATTTATGCCCATGGAGGGCTTTGTACATGGATGCTGATGTTGATTGCATGTTCCGTGCCTGTTTCTGCATGTGTGTTGCGTGCATTGACCCATGTGTTGTGGAGGGACAGGATGGAAGTGATGTTTGACAGTGCCACTCATGTGTTATTGCTTCCTGTCCATGGGACTATTGTACAGTAACCTGATGCTTGTGTTGTATGTCTCCCTCTACGCAGCGTCGAGTGAAGAAGATGGCAGATACGGCGCTGTAGAGCTAAGCGGCAGGGATGCCTCCACCGGGCGGTGACGCAAGGCCCAGCCACCCTCCCAGGAATTGCCATCATCCGGGAGCGAGGGGACTGGTGCTGCGTCTGCCACTACGGCTGTAGTGGAAGGGGCTTGCAATGGCGGAAGATGGTGCAGAGACATACAGGTTGGTGGTCTCCACAGAGGAGGAAGAGCCCGCTACTGAGCCGCACATGGGGCCTGGTGGGGGTAGTACCACTGGTGTAAGTGGTGCAGGCCAGGGTCAGGAGGCAGCACAGGTCACCGCGGTGGGCCCTGTGCATGTCGCTATCCATGACCCATGCACAAGCAGGGATGCCCCGTGCCAGGCACGTCCGCAGGTAGGGGGGAGGCTCACGTCATCTGGCTCTCCACTACCTGCGGACAAGGAGTCCCATGACCATATGGGCTCCGCCCTGATTGGTGTCACGTTGTGCACGCGTGACATTCGTGATGACGTGCGTGCTTCCAGGGGGGAGCATGCACGCCATCACGAACAGCTGCATGGCAACGTGGCACTGTTGGGAGGGGCCATGGTCGGTGGGTTCCTACATGTGTCGCGCACTCTGGCGGACCTCTCCTCCTCTGTGGAGACTATGCACCAGTCGTTCTCCCTGCCGTCTTCTGGGGTCTGCTGGCAGGTGCCTGTCAATGCTGGGTGGATGGGGTGCTGGGGGACATGAGTTGGGGCCTGCTGGCAGGTGCCCGTCAATGCTGGGGGCACGGGGGTGCTGGGGGACATGAGTCGGGGCCTGCTGGCAGGTGCCCGTCAATGCTGGGTGGATGGGGGTGCTGGGGGACATGAGTCGGGGCCTGCTGGCAGGTGCCCGTCAATGCTGGGGGGTGGGGGTGCTGGGGGACATGAGTCAGGGCCTCTGGCAGGTGCCCGTCAATGCTGGGGGTGTGGGGTGCTGGGGGACATGTGTCAGTGCTCACATGTGCGTGGTGACATTTGGGCTGGCTGGGGGGCTTCGCCAGGGTGGATGGGCTGCCTGTGGGGCATGGCCAGGGGTGCAGTGTGTTCCCCTGTGTTGTGGTCTGCCTGCAGGCCCCAGGGAGGGGGGAGAGGGCACACCTGGGAGGACACACACTGCCAATTCGTTGGGGCACCCCCGTAATACACGTACCCTGCTTGCACAGGGCCAATCGCATGTAAAACTTCCCGCGCACCCCTAAAACACACGTACCCCGCTTGCACAAGGCCAATCGTGTATAAGACTTTCTGCGCACCCCTGAAATACATGTACCTCGCTCGCACAGGGCCAATCGCGTGTAAAACTTCCTGCGCACCCACGAAATACACATACCCTGCTCGCACAAGGCCAATCGCGTGTAAAACTTCCCATGCACCCACGAAATACATGTACCCCGCACGCACAAGGCCAATCGCATGTAAAACTTCCTGCACAACTCCGAAATACACGTACCCCGCTTGCACAAGGCCAATTACGTGTAAGACTTCCCGTGCACCCCCGAAATACACGTACCCTGCTCGCACAAGGCCAATCGCATGTGAAACTTCCCGCGCACGCCACGAAATACACGTACCTCACTTGCACAAGGTCTATCGCGTGTAAGACTTCCCGCGCACCCCCGAAATACACATACCCCGATTACATAGGGCCAATCGCATGTAAAACTTCCCGCGCACCCCCGAAATACACCTACCCCACTCGCACAAGGCCAATCGCGTGTAAGACTTCCTGCGCACCCCCAAAATACACGTACCCCGCTCGCACAAGGCCAATCGCGTGTAAAACTTCACGCGCACCCCCGCAATACACATACCCTGCTTGCACAAGGCCAATCGTGTGTAAAACATCTGTGCACCCCCGAAATACACGTACCCCACTCGCACAAGGCCAATCGCATGTAAAACTTCCCGCACACCCCCGAAATACACATACCCCGCTCGCACAAGGCCAATCGCGTGTAAGACTTCCCGCGTACCCCCGAAATACACGTACCCTGCTCGCACAAGGGCAATCGCGTGTGAAACTTCCCACGCACCCCCAAAATATACGTACCCCGCTTGCACAAGGCCAATCACGTGTAATACTTCCCATGCACCCCCGAAATACACGTATCCCGCTCGCACAGGGCCAATCACGTGTGATTCTCTCCGCGCAGCGGGGTACGTGTATTCGGAGGGGTGCACGGGGAGTTTTACAGACGTTTTCGTGGTTGGGGGGCTGTATGCTGGTCCACTGGCCTGTGCGCCATTTACAGGATTTGTGCGCTGTTCATGGCGCATGGGGAGGGGTTGGGGGCATAACTGGCGCTGCTGCAGGGTCACTGCGCCACTCTGCCCCACGGCTGGTTATGGATGTTGAAATCCATGAATACGCTGTGCGCGGAAATGGATTTTGGCGCACGCGGCTGGCACAGACTGCTGCACGCGCACACTGTGCGCCAGCCGTGTGCACCATTTGTGCGCTGAATTCTATGAATTACCCCCTTAATTACAACACACTTCTTTTTAATCCTCTATGGACTTTTTTTCTCAATGACCCAATGATTGTTTCATGTCAATACAACAACGGTGTAGCACACACTAATGTGTTACTAAACATAGTACATAGAATGTACGGTTTATGAGGGTCAAAAAAGTTAATGTACATGTACAATTGTATGCAATTAAAGCTTTCAAACTATCCTGCTTAACAAAGTATACTGGTTTTTTTCACAGCAAAAGAATCAGAGATTACACCTTTATCACTGTATGCATCTAAGTAACCATACCAAGTATTATCCTATTTGTTATCTTAACAAATAAACAAATACATATTCCCTAAGCACTATCCTCAACTGTACTACAAGCATAAATACCATATACACTTCAATTATATCCTTTCCACCATATCACAAATACTGTATACTCACCCTACAGTACCTATAATTACTATACACATATTACTATATTAAGTTGCCACTGGCCACAACCACCACAATACAATTAAACCACATACAATACAGCTTCAAAACTTCCAAAAACAAGACTTACCCAGAACCCCCTGCCATCCAAATATTGTTCGCGGACACTAAAATTTATTGTGTACTCTGCAGCACCAGCACACCTTTTTTCCACCTATAAAAACATCTCCCACCCTTTCCAGGCCCTTTCGGACACCAAATAACCTTAAATGTGTTTCCTTTTTTTTTCCTCACTGCGCTGTTGGTGGTCACCAGCAATGTCCACGGACTCTGCGGCACCGGCAAACCGTTTTTTCACCTATAAAGAAAGTTGCATCCTACTGCTCCACCCTTTCCAGCCCCTCTTTCGGCACCAAACAAACCCAAATGTGTTTTCCACAGTTTTTCCTCACCGGGCTGTCCACGTACAATGGTGGCTGTTTGCAGATCCAACATGGTGACCGTTTCAAAAAATATGACCCACCTCATGTTTTTCACCATCCAATCAGCAGGCGCGCATGATGTCCAAATCAGGAAGTGAGTCTGCGGACTAGACCCACATATCCCACATTTTTTGTACCTACTTTTAAAAAACTACTGGATGGATTTACACCAAATTTACAAAAGCATACTTTAGGGACCAAACCGTCGCTCCTAGCGCACTTTTGGGGAAAATCCGCACAGCGGATTGGGCTGTAGGCACAAGCAAAATTTGTTTTCCGTTGTGTCTATGAGGATTTCCACACATTTTGGGACCCCCCTATAACTTTAGTCCCCCCTGGACAAAACCACAACAAACTTCACAGAATCATTCTGTGTGGGCCATATGTATTTTTATGCAAAGTTTGGTGATGATTCGTCCAGGGGTGGGAAAGTTATAACCCGCCCGAAAATTGCTTTGTCTATGAGTTGAGCAACTTAACCATAACTGCAGGGTCTGTAATATATAATTTAATTTTATAAGGGTTTTACCACATTGCCTAACTTGAGAGAATCATTAGAGCAGTGTACTCAGCTGAGGATATGGTTGTAGGCTGATGGCTTTATGTGTGAATGAACTAATGCAAATATCAGCCCATGAGTACTGTTTACGTAGCATCTGGTGTGTAAGTAGGTAGATGCATGAAAATAGCAGCAACGGCAAGCTGTGTGGGGGAATAGGAGGGTGCTTGAATAAACAAGTGTCACCCACTCCAGGGTGATCTGTCTGAATTCTGTGAAGTAAGCTTAACATAGCCCAGGCTTTCTGAAGAAGAGTCAATAGAAAAAGGAACTCTAGGGTAAGCCTGAAATCCCTCTTTCTGTCCTGTTATGCACCATGCAAGCAGCAGTAACACGTGTCGGCACCATATGTTCTATTACCATAGAACAAACACTAATAAAAAACGACACCATATAGGGGCATTTTTTTCATTTTTTTTATTGTTTAATCAAAATAAGATTTTACAATACATTGTTGCTTGAGCATTTCATCAGGCGAACGAGACAGAAAAAGGCTTTGACAATGCTTTGACAAAGCTTTGACAATAGTGGCAGGGTCCAAGTGAATGCATTGGGTTTTGAGAATATTTAACTATTTAGTGACCACTTTTGTCATTTAGTAGATTGTTCTCGATGTGTTCAATCATTTTGGCCATTGCAATTTGCCATGCAGTTTTCTCGCCTCCTATCAACCGACACCACCATGTGTCCTCCTCGGCCAAGATGTCAAAGCCTGCCATTCGTGATAGATATTGTTGTCTGATGGCGCTGGTGGCTGAGCAGAGCATAAGCAGATGTCTTAGGGTCTCTTTTGGTGGATGAAGATCATTTTTACAAAAACGGCAGCTATTAGTTAGTGCCTGGCCTCGAATGTAGTGGATCTCATTCGTTTTGCATAGGTTCAGACGTGCTCGCAGAATTAAATTTAGGGGCATTGAAATACTCCATTAGACTATCATTATAAATATAAATACTTTAAATGGTGGGTAGCTTCCCTCCATTGGGTATCCACACAAGACAACGACTGAGTATCTCATGTTACCCAACACCTAGCACTGCATGCAAATCTACATGTAACCCAAAGGGCAGCACTGCAAGAACAATCATGTGACTGCGAGGATGTTAGGTGCACCATGATTTTTATAACTTGAATCCAAGCAAAGGCAAGCCAAGTTGTGCCATGCTGCCATGGGCATCTCCCAAATACCGACCACCTGGGTGAACGAGTTCATCAGACATAAAGGGTTTTCCGGATTTAAAATCACTGATTTAGCAGGTAGGAACAAGCTGTACCCACTATGCAGACAGACATCTGTGAAATGTTTGCAAATGGGCATCACACACATCAACTCCCGAAGCGCCTAAAGTATGGAACACGTGTCCCTTGGGTGGTGCGGTCTAGACTGCAAAATAAAGAACTCCACCCGTCGCGAGCTCTGACTTTAAAATGCTTTTTGAACAGATGTACTGAATACGCAGCCCAACAGATGTTTTTCAAAGTATGTCAATTAGCAAAAAATTACAACACTCGAATCATGTCTTCTTTCCGTACTTCTGCTTCTTTCCCAATAGTTACAGATTCTAGGGAAGGAATGAAGCTAACCTCCAAGTGTGCAGAATTCATAATGGCCATTACATAAGTGCCAAGGACGAGTTTTTGCATAGACTTGCATAATACCCTGGCAGTTAAGTGTTTAATAGTCGCGTTCCTTCATCTTCATCTGTGTCCAGACAGTTAGGGGCACGTTGGCCGGTTCATGGTGGGCTACATTCTAGGTTTGGGGCATTTGAAAAGAAGCTACCTACTGTAGAGTAAATATGATTTTCTAAACGTCTAACGTGACGCAGATCACGTCGAAGGCTTAATGTATGAAGATAGGAGCAAGCATAAACACACCTTCAATTTGGAAGATATAGTAGAAATAGATTACATGGTTCACTTCCTTTGACCTGGTGCCTTGCACCTTCATTTCCTGCTTTTAGAAAAGTGCTCAAAGGCAGAGGTGGGCTGGGCTATAGGAAACTGGACATTTCCCAGTCGGCTTCTGCACCTTGGAACCTCTTTTGCGTTTTAACCTATTTTATTTTCAAATGTTCTCATAGGAAAATGGTTGGGCTTGCTGAACATGTGTAATATGGGGCCACTTTGAACATTATTTCAAGGGCCACTTTTGGTTTCCAGTACACCCCTGCTCAAAAGACATGTAATTTCCGAAAATGCTAAGCTGGGCTTTGTTAGGCATGTCCCTCTTTGACTTCACCAGCCCTTGTCTTTACTGAGTATTTCTTGTTTTCTGTTATTATTTGCTTTTTAAAAATGTTGTGATTTTTGTTTTTTTTACCGGTTTGCAGTTTTTTGTCTCTTCCTTTGTTGTCAGGTCAAGCTTTATCAAATAGTTTACAATAAATACATGTATAAAACAAATGACTTTTTGAAAGTCGAATTGTGTTTCAAATACCAGACAATGTCACCTTTAAACAAATACACATTTTGTGACGTCCACCGCACAGAATGTCAAAGTAGTTTTATTTTTGTAAACTAAACATTATGAACACACTCACATTTCTCCACAACCAAAGATCCACGGTTCTGTTATCACACGAAGGATGTGCTTTATTAGCCCAGAGGTCACGTGAACCTTTGGTTAATATATACAAGGCCTGGGCACACAGATCATGCCTGGATATACTTGGAGAAATTTCTCCAGGTGGCAGTTTTGAGTTGTCACGCCCTCTCACAATATTGTATGTCAAACAGTGGCAGTTTTTCAGAAGTATATTTTATGCTCACGTGGGCTTCCATAATGAAAACTGCATATTATTATGTGTGCTATTAGCGCCATGGTTGCCGCCGGTATTTTACTGTGTCCGCCTTGGTGGATGGCGGAATTACCACCCTACTCCAAGGTGAGCGGGGGCGGTAATTCCCCATTCACCAAGGCACTTCCCCATTCTCATTTTTGCCCCCATAGGGCAAAATGGGAATGGGGAAGGCGCTAATTACGGTACCGCAAATTGCGGTACCGTAATTAGCTCCAAGGTCCCTTTGCGGCACCCTACTTTAACGGCTGCTAAAACCAGCCGTTAAGGTCGGGTCAGCAGAGGGAACTCGTAGTAAGGCGGTAAGGGTTTACCGGTACCGGTACCCTTACCGATACCGGTAAACCCTTACCACCTAACGTGTAATGAGGCCCTGTGACTCAAATCTTCCCATGAGGGTTTACGTGGAGGTTTCCAATGTCATTTCTGTTTTAGCCAAGACAAGTGCACGCAAACATCAGAGGTAACGACATCAGGAAATGCCGAAATCATATGGTAGCCCCTGGAACAGGGCGGACAGTGGGTCCTGTAGCATGTTGTATTCAGAGATTGGTTCAATCTAAGTCAAAACCTCTGACCAAATATTCTTCACATAGCTGCAGGACCAGAACATGTAATTATAGTCTCCTTTTTCGTGCCCAAAGTGACAGCAGGGGTCAGAGTCTGCCAACTTGCACATGAATTTCGGTACTGAGGACCAGTATAATGGATAGAGAAACTTCTGTTGGGTGAAGCACAAGAGAGTCTCAGCTTAATCAGATCTTGCACCACAAACGTTCGTCAACCTACGGGCCCAGTTTTTCCGAACATGAAACAAAGATTCCTGCCGCATTAGTTCCCCATTCCCTACCACATTTTATACATTGAGAATGCAGAGAGAGGGAGCCATTCAGAGACAAGAGTGTAGGGGCACCACCTAGCGTGAGATCATGCACCAAAGACAACTCCTCCAAGCTACCAGACATTTCAGCATCACGTCTAGCTTTGTTTTCCCCCACCTTATAATTGAACTTTAAAAATTCAACGCACAGTATTTTCCCCTCAAGCCAGACATGGTTGACACTTGATGTCCCCGTGCTTGACCATGATTTCCAACTAATTCCTTTGTTGTTGACCTTGATAACTACATCGTCCCAACTGTCAATGTATTGTGAACCAGGGTAATATGCTCACATGTAGTAGGGGAATTGATTATCGTGGCTTCAGCATTCATTAGGACGTGCAGAATATTTCAAGAAGTGCCTACAAACAGCTAGTCTATCTTGGTGCAGATAATAGCATGGCCAAAGATACAACGTGCTGTTCTGATACAAAAGAACTGTCATGGCTCAGTCACAAAACATACTAGTTAGTGATACTAGTGTTGGCTACTAATATTTTGGAACAATTTGAGCTGAATGAAGAAGGATAAGCCCAGACTGATTGAGATGGAGCCACTTCTTATTCATACTTATTTCAGTGGTATGAAAGATCTCATTCACTTGGCTATGATTTTTGCAATGATCTGCAATTAACTTGACTATGGCCTAGGTGTTATCCACATCCAATTGTTCTGATTTAAACTACATGTTGTCAGGATGGTATTTCTCCTCTGTGGAGTAGAACTCTAGGGAAACCTGTTCAAATGAAAGAGTCTCTCTTGAAAGTAAAGTGTTCCAAACAATTCTGCGAGTGCGCAGTACGTCTTGGGATGGGTGTACCGCTGCTGCTTTGAAACACAATTCTGTTGTATCAAGCGCCTTACACATGCTCAATGAAATAACAAATAAATACTAATAAAAATAAAATCCACACAATAATTTATATGCTCAAAGTCCTGAGTTTAAAAGGGGGTCCAACATCATATTTCTCACAGTTCTAGGACTCTATTAATTTACTTCTCAGTCACAAGTGGTAGTGCCATCCTTGGAGCCAGTGGAAGGATTCTGTACGTAGGGCTAAAAGTGACAGACCTTTGAAGGAAAAATCAACACTCCATCCTTGAAGCCAGTGCCGGGGTTCTGTAAGTGGGTGTGACGAATTGTATTGTGCTCCATAAAATAATGGGTTGGAGTAAAATGGCCTACTCAGCCCTCACACTTCTACAAAGCAAAACATAACGCAATCAAAACATTTAAAACAGGGACAGTTAAGAGATATGCCTCCTTCACCTGTTGTGGTAATGTGGACTGAGGGAAGGCTATGCTATTGTTTATTCTCTGGTGCAGTGAGCTAAAACATGGTTGTAGACCTTCCTGAGAGGAAGAAGTTCTAAAGAACAGGGTATTTGATCCATGTTCATTCTCAGTAGATGTGCTCCCATACTCTTGGTTAATTGGTAAAACTTGGGGCTTCACCCTAAGTAGCCCAATGTAATCCAGATGTCGACCCCTTTGAGCTTAGGGCCCTTTAGGAATGTGCATATGTAATGGATGGGATCACACAGACAAATATTGAGCCAAAATAACCAAACCAACTCAGGAAGATGGCAAAGTACTGTTTTATTAACAAGTATCTAAAACAGGCAGTTACAACGAACATCAAGGGATGTACGCTCATTTCTCTCAGCAATCTTCACACAAAACATAGCTTTTATATAAAAAATAAGTCACATGTGATGTCATACTACGTGGCAATAATGTAAAACCTACCAAGGGCTGGGATTGGCTTAAGGTGAACATCTAATTACATTTTCTATAGGAACTAGGATTGTGATTGGCTGCCCACTGTCAGGTGGACTACATTTGCCTACCTCTAAAACATGTAATCTTCAGAAACATTAGATACAAAGTTTCTCATTGGTTTTCAAACTATAAGGTCCTGCATTATATGCACCACTACAATTGGTTGGAACGCTTGTGCCAGGCCTAGAACATTTGGTTCACTTAGCCACACATATGCCCAGACACAGGTGCAAGGAGATGGGGCATGACGCTACCTCCTCACCCAATTAGCCCAGCATCTCTCATTGCCCGTGCCTTCTGCCATGAAGATTGTCTTTGAACTTGGCCTTACAAAGTATCCTTGTCTTTAGAATCAATGGGAGTGGGAGCACTCGCTATCATGTTCTATGACTCTAGGTTCGAACTCTATTTTCATCCTTGGCTTCATGACAAGAGTTCACAATTTGGACCATTTTGCAGGTTTTAAATGCTTTAAACGAATTAAACTTGCACTCTTGGTGTTCTTTCTTTGCACCTTAACAAGGGATGATTCATTCTTCGCACGTTTGCTCCTTTCCAGGATAGATAGCTGACCTTGGCTGCTTCAGTTTTGACTTCAAGCCAGACAACCTCATCATGCAGCTCCACGATTCTGCTTATTATTTCTGCGACACAGCTTTCCCTTCCCGGTTCATGGTTCATGGCTTCATGATACCGATGTCCAGCTTCTATACAATGGTGGCTTGGCTTGCATTCTAATCACTACATATAGCCAGCTTATATGATGACTTGGTCTACCTTGCGTTTCAGCGTCTGTACAATTATTGAACGGTTGATTTTATGAAGTACTTGGTGCATGTGTATCTTCTCCCTTTATATTTTAGAGATCACTCAATTCCTTACTTCGTCATTAGTTTCTTTAGGATCCATACATTCTCTTTAATCAGTATCTCGAGATGTTACACAAACTTTTTTGTGATGTCACTTGCTTCTTTTCTCTGCTCCTTCTCATATTCCTTCAGGGAGTTCCTCCCTTAGGTTGTCATCACTTCAGGATTACATTCGGTAGGGTTGTCTCAATGGGTATCTTCTCTCAAACACACCCTGCTTAATTGCCACAACTGCAGGTTTCAAACACGGCACAATCCAAGGACTCCAACATATGGTACGAAGGGGGGTAGGGTTTCCTGCAGAGGCATGCCACTGCTACTCTACACCTTGCTCATTGTGCTTTAGAGAGGCTCAGCTTCACCTCACTGAGGAGGCCCAACAATGCCGAAACACGTGTCTGGGGTTTCTGATAGTACTCTTGTTCAGTGGGGAACTGTCTAGCATTTCGGTGGTGGACTGCCATTGTGGGTGGGACCAGATTCATATGCAAATGAATTTTCTTCTCCGTGATGGTGAACCGGTAGTGACCAAAACAACACAATATCACAGTCCAAAATAAAGGGAATGCCCAATAAAGGCTCTATAAAAATATGTATACTTTAATAAAACACACCATCTGAAATAGAACAAATAGAAAATACTGTACAAAAACCCACATGGCAGGAATGAGGGACAGAGAGAAACAAAATGGTGGAAGTCTCCTTCCATGCACCAAATCACTCCTGTCTAGTCTAATCCAAGCCCCCTCCCCTTCTCCCTAAGAACAAAGGCCTTTAGATATGCTGCACCCTGGGGTGAGCTTACTCCTTTTAAATGAGTGTACTCCTCTCATGACTGGGGCTAGGACAGGTGCCTGCTGTGTAGTTGTCTCTAGCAGAAAGTGTTACCTGCCCCCACAAAGAAATCAAAGAGGAGGCCCGGTATCCCAGGTTCCTGCCCTGCCCTTTTGCAGTCTCCACCAGGCTGATCAAAATACACATCCCCTTCCACAGCAGAGTTGACTCCAGGAGCTGACATATGTGTAATATCAATTTGGATGTTGTAATCATGATCATAGGTAGGACCATACATTATGTCTAAACTCAGGCAAAGCTTTATTTTTGGAGTTTATCCTGCCACCATGATGGGCTATTTATGATCATCATAGATTTGGTACAGGGGTGTGTTGTATCTTAGTTACCAAATGCATATCCAGGCACAGAAAGAATTTTGAGTGGTGGGGTTCTTAGAAGGGAGACGGGATTGGAATGAGAATCTGGGGAGAGAATCAGGTCAGAAAGAAGGCTGAAGGAGAGAGAAGGATGTGAAGTTACTGCAGCACTTAATAACCCACTGCCTTTTCTCTCATCAATGAAGTGGTTTGCTACACTCACCACATGTAGCCTTTGTTATCCTTTATAATACTGGCGACAAGAATGGGATACAAACCCACGTGTGCAAGGTGGAATGGATTAGCAAGGAAGTAGAGCATGGTGGTAGACTTTAGGAAGAGATTAGGAAAAGCAGGGTATACATTGACGTTAGAGAAACACACGTTTAGGGAGACTCAAGTTGACTAGTTGGGATATGGCGGATGGGGTGAGAACCAAAAAGTGATTTCTGAAATGAAAACAGCAGAGAATAAGTTTAAAGTATCTTCCCTTTTAGGGCTCATAGAGTATCATGTCAGGTTTATTTCAGATTTGTCAAGCAAAAACAGCAGGATGAGGATGCTCACAAGGAAGGGCGTGAGATTTGTTTGGGCTGGTGACTATGAGGAAGAGTTCATTGGGGTTAAACAAGAAATAATGAGTGCATCTACAAAGCTTACAGAGATGCTCTAGAGAAGGAGATGTATACTGATGCCAATGAGGCAGTGTTGATTCAAAGGGAGTGTAGTGAATTATTCAACACTGGCATTTGCGTCTAGAATACTTAAGGATGTGGAAACTCAGTATTCAGTAATAGAGCAGGAAGCTCTTACAGCCGTTTGAACCATTTCAAAATTCAAATTGTATCTGTACAGTAGGTTGTTTGTAGTGAGGACAAACCAGAATACACTGGTGGGAATATTCAATATAAGGGACTTGAATGTCGTATCTAGGGGGAATCGCTAAGTGGGTGACAAAGTTACAAGGGCTGGATTTTGTTATTGACCATGTGTCCGGAAGGACAATAAGTTTGGTGATATCCCGCCAGTAAATATGGCGGGATACCACAGAACGGAATTACCCTTACAGACGCCTGATCTGCTGGAATTTCTGGCAGATTACAGGTTGCAGTAAGAGTAAGTAATCCCCTATTCCATGGAGTCCATTGGGCTCCATGCAGGGGTTTCCGGTATTAGGGGTACCAATAGAACCAGTGCTGGAAATACCGGCTGTTTTTTGCTAGTGGGGTATCTGACTTACCTCCAGCTCCTGGCTGGGGTAAATCAGGTTACCCCACCAGCAAACGTGTAGTTTGGCGGTGCGGGAAAAATGGTGTTAACGGAATTACCACCACTTTTCTCTTGCAACGCCAAAGTTATAATGAACCCCAATGTGGTGGTCGAGGGTTTGTCCAGGAATCCGGTTGAGGAGAAAAAAAGTGAAGAAGTAGTCAGAGAATCTTGTTCCTGTGATGAGGTGTATCGAGTAGTAAAAAAGCAAGTGAGTAACAATTGGAGGGATGTTGAGGAAGAACAAGTCAAATTTAGAGATGTACTGAGAAAATACAGGAGAGTGAAAGATGAGGTGTGCGTATAGTTGGATATCTGTGCAGGGGACAGATTTTTGGTTCCTTTGGAGATGAAATAGTAGTTGCTTTGGGACAGGAAAGACATATGCACTATTTGGGAACCAAGGTGGTGATTAGGACCAATTTCTGATGGCCATGGATTGATAATTTCATAGAGGAGGGGATTAATGAGTGTCAACTGCAGAGACATTGATAACGTGTTGAAGCCTAAGGTACCACCTATGGTGGTGGTGAAGGCCCCTGGAGTGCCTTGGGAGTCCATTTCCGTTGACTTGTTAGATCCACTACATTTTGTTGGAGCTCAAGATGTTTACATTACAGCGGTTATGGGCTTGCTGTCCAAGTGGCCAGAGGTGGGAGTGGTGAAAGGTGACACATCCAAGAGCATAATGAAGGTTTGGAAGGGTTGTTTTGAAGAGAAGTGTTTTCATCCAGTTTGTTGACTGATAATGGTCCAACATTTCTTGCACGTGAGTTTCAGGATTGGCTGGGTGAGATTGAGGTAGTACGTTGGAGGACTGCTTTGTATCATCCTTAAATTAATGGTTGCTTTGAGAGATACAACAGAACGATCATGGTTTGAATAAGGATGTCAATCAGTGGGGAGGAAAACTTGCAAGAGGAGTTAGGAGGAGGGCCTTTCAACATAGAGTTACACCTCATGGAGTCACGGGTGTCACACTATTTGAAGTCTAAAGAGGTTGAAAGCCTAATACTATGTTGACACCTCGATGGTTGAAGAGGTCAAAGATGTTGGAGTGGGATATGGAAAGTATCAGGGATAAACGGGAAAGGAGTGGGGAAATGTCCTAAGAGAGATATGGCAGCATGTATGGTGGCAGAACAGTAGTTTTTATGCCTTGGGATATGGTGAAAATGAAGTTGCGCAGGAAAGGGAGGAAGGGTGAGTCTAGGTATTCACTTGAGGGGGTAGGTAAAAAATATTATGGCAATTCTGTGAAGTTGGACAGTAGAGAAGTGTAGGAATAAGGAGAGAGTGATGAATGTGCGATGAGATGAGTGATGTGGTGTGGTCTCTCGCATGCTCATTTTTATTCTTAGTTTTGAACCTACTTGTTAAATGTATTTTTTAACATTGTTCTTGTTATACTATTTTGGAAGTATGTTCATTTCCCAATGGTTCATGTTTGTTTTGTTTTATGATAGAGGAAAGGTGATGTGTTGTATCTTAGTTACTGAATGCGTATCCAGGCACACTAAGAATGTTGGGTGGTAGGGTTCTTAGAAGGGAGAAGGTAATGGAATGAGAACGTGGGGTGAGAGTCAGTTGAGAAAGGAGGCTGAAGGAGAATGGTGTGAATTTACTGCAGCAATTAATAGCCCACTGCCTTTTCACTCATCAATAAAGAGGTTTCCATAGCTTAAATGCAGCCCTTGCACTGCAGGGACTTGGCTGTCACTGCAGCTGTCAAATGGATAGCTTTGACCTCTGAACCTGATCTGTGCTACTGATAGAGCAGGCAGTGCAAATCAGGATACTGATGCAGCACGACACAGATACAGGCTGTGCTTTTGTAATGGAGCTTATGAAAGGGGAATCTGATCAGCAGATTACCCTTTTAAAGATGGAATTACCCCATCATTGTATTAATTGATACAAATCAGAAAATACAGAAATGTGCACCCTTGCCAGATGCAATTCCTCGCAGTGGGACTATGAGTGGTTGGCCTTTGAAGTGGACTGGAGTAAGATGGTGACAGAGTTCAGCTCGTACAGCCACCTGCACCGATATCTGTTTCCTCCCCAGCATCTTGCCTCAACTCTTTCCCCACAAATCCTTGAGCTTCATTATTTGTCTTCTTGGGGGTACCCATTTTAATCTTGGGGTCTGGTCTGCAGCTTGAGAACCCAGTTGACCATACTGGAGTTCCCAACTCCCGCTTGTTTTTTAAACTTTAGGCTGTCTCGGGGTTATCCTCGTCTAGCTTAGGTACCCCTCTTTGTTTACATGGAGTCGAGAATATCACTGCTGTGGGAACCCCGCTCCTTAATTTTCCTAATGTGACTGGAATGGCGAGCATCATCCTGTGGCAATGTGGCATTGTGGAATCAGTCCTGCTGAGCCTGAGCTAGCACCACACATCTTGTGGTACCATCTAGCCTTCTTGTCGATGCTCACATCCACCAGTGCAGTCAGGCAGGGAGCTAATAATTTCTTTAAAATATGGTTTCCCTACCACCAGGGGACCAATATTGAAATAACCCCAAAGCTCGGCACCTAAGAAAATGGCCATGGAAACGTATGCCCTAAAAACATCTATATTAAGCAAAATAGCACTTCCTCCAAAACCTTTAGAAAAATACAAGGTTCCTCTATGACCTATATTCAAAATAAGCTCACTTTTACAAAGCTGCGGGACCCAGAACCCCTTGTATCATAGCGCACACCTAAGTAATGAATGTAATCAGAGTATTCTACACACACAATCTGTTCCCTCATAATATTTAATAATGACGTCACATGTCTTGCATAGTCACAATATTCTGAGGTATAACGTGAAATGTTCAAGTGCTACCATCATGTGTTAACTGAAGTATTAAAACCCTCAATAATGCCTTCATGTCCTTGATAGTGTTACTATATGTACTCGATAGGTTAGCAGGTTGGCACAAATGACATCTGCATCATCAAATACCCCAACAATGCCATCAAGTGCCTGGTAAGTAACCATATCTAGACTATCATCTCATAGATGCTGTAATCACACCCACAATGCATCCTCAATCCACAGTTATTGCAGAAGAAACCCCCTGCCTACTCCCCTTTAAGGAGTGCTTCCCTTCACTGCAGGAGCCTCAACATAATTGTACAATGGAAGATGAATATTTATTTTCAATTTCATCTGTGGCTTGAAAGATTAAAAAAAGAATCAGAAGTCACACATGTTGAGTGACTTAAAAATAACATTAGAACCATGTGGTTACCACTGATCATTGTTTTCTGATGGTTTGTATAAAAAGAGATTCAGCTCTCTTTCAGAGCTATTGCAGCAGTATATGCAGGCGAGTAACTTTGCTGAAAATGTTGTGGGGGACATGCCATCTAAAGGAAAGGTGCCCATGCCAAATGAATGGGGACAAAATGGTGTGCCACGAAAGTTGGGGGGACAAACACCCTTGCCCCCCCTAAAAATATGCCCATGAGTATATGTAAAGCAGCTCTTGTGCCAATGAGTTGCTTCATGTGGCAGAAGACGTGCATCATTGTGAAAGTGCTCTCATAGTATTGGTTGTTTTGCAGAGGACAGCTACTTTGGGGTGAACGTTGTTAAATGTAACTTTTAAGAGCTTCTTTAGTGTCCAGGCTGTATTCCACGTTTCTGCTACATTACAGTGTGGTGAAAGAATATATCCAATCCACAACAGTAAGCGGCTTTGTGATGCAGAGAGTGCCTTTTATTGGATCATTGAATATTAATCGAATTTTAAGTAAAGTATTAATCACATTTTTAAGTAAAGCTGTATTTTCAAGACTGACATCTTCGAGTGGTAGGTTGCAGCTAACAATGTAATCAAATACTTGTGTGTGTTTTTCAGCTCCGTGATAATGTTTTTAGTCAGTGTGTTCTTCCTTCTGTGTGAAGGTTTTGTGCTGCAGTAAGAAGTGTGACAAATCACGAGTTCCAGTACTTCTCCGCAGGGGGGCTCCTTTCACTCTGAGGTTAGAGAGGTGATCCTGCTAAGTAATACCCTCCCTATGTGTAGAGAAAAGCGGGACCTCACAGGGAGAGACTCCCTCAATGGAGAGAAGGGCTCCCGTTCCAACGGGACAAGGACTCCTGCCCAATCCACACATGCACCACTGTTGATAAACCCTTGAAAACAGTAGTAATCAGTGGATATTTGTTATTGTGATACAAAATGCTTAAGTAAACCTGAAGAAAACTAATCAGGTGGTACTCAGACAAAGAAAACCACTAGAGTAATACCAAGTGTAAGTAGAACACAGAAGAAGGACTTTAAGGCTATGCCGGCGTAGTCCCAGCGCAGCATCCTAAATCTGGGAGGAGACACATGAGAGAGAGAAGCCTGAGAGTTCCAAATCAGCTGTTGAAGCGGAGCTGAACGAAACAGGTAAGTGCTGCTTCCAATGCTGAAAGGAAGCTGGGGTGTGCAAATGCCTGAGTTTCACTCCTGGAGACCCAATTTGCAAGAGGCCAACGGACTGGAACAAGGTCACAGGAGGGAATTAATAAGAAGTGGTGGCGTGACTGAAGAAACAAGGGAGTGCCTGCAGGATTCCAAGACCACTTACCCACTGGAACCCCATAGAGTGCTGAAAAAGGAGAGAGAGGATAGTGAAGATGCCATCCTGATAAAACAAGAAGCAAGCCCTATCTGGACTGTGACGCGATCCCCACGTCAGAAAGCTAATGGAGAGAGTGGAGACCCGGGGAGGCACCATAAATAATGACTGGAATACTCATATTCGTCCCCATGAGAAACGACAATTGAAGAAGAGTAAGAATCATCACTGGGCTACTCATAAGCATCCCACAAGGGGATCCTTTCAAGTTATTGAAAAAAGCTGTCAAACATTCCTGGTTCTCCAACAGTGACTATTTTTTAATGACCCGTTACAACTGCCCGTTTGCAATGCAGACAATGTAGCATATAACAATAGACAGTGAAAAGCACAGAAATTACAATTGGTATGTTTAAATGACAACTTAGAAACTTTAGCAACTATAATACCAAGAATGTCATCTATATCATTGCTGGGCCTTAAGAGAAACCTTATATTTATATGACTCCACACTAAGATTCCAATAGTAGAACACTGAACAAAAAAATCTTCAAGCAATTAATGTATCTCATTATCTTCAGCAAAACACAGTGAAGATAATTTATTGTGGTGTGTCATTGATATGATCAACCTAACCAATTCAATTTTCTTAATGAAGTGCATCAACAGAAACTTGAATAGCTTTGGATTCACTGCACACAAAGCCATATTGTTGGACTTAATGATAAATTGGAGTGGGCTGTTTTGGTGTAAATGTTTTGTTTTAAATATCTAGAAACATGTGTATCTCCTTGTACTTAAGCCTTTTCACAGGCCCTGCTTCAAATAAGTGATATGATATGATATGATATGGTATGATATGTTATGACACAATATCATATCATATCATATCATATGGAATTTATAACACGCCTATACGCAAGTGTTTCAAGGTGTGACGCGGCAAGATGGGGGAACAGAGGGAAGAGAGAGACAACGATCCTAGTAGGGCAGGTGTCATTCAGATCGCGTTCAGGTGTCATTCAGATCATTCAGAAAGTGCATCAATTATCTGACCTACGAAATAGTACTCCATTAATGAAAACATCCAATCCTAATTAATGAAGACAGTGAGAACAATTCTTTTAAATAAACAACCTGGTTATTTTTGCATAAATAGAGAGGGTTAGATGAGTAATTTTTCTATCTGAAATGTGTATACATCTTTTGAAAGCCCAAGTCCAGTTTTTGATCTTGATCTTGAAGAATGTTGAGCCTGGAACCCAACACTGAAGGTGATCTATCTTTTTAAAGTTATCATCAAAAACCGGTTGGATTATGGACTAAATAGTTGTGTCAACTTCCACACAGTGCTTTCATGAGTTATGTATTGATAGGCATTATAAAAAAAATTAAAAAAAAACAATTGATAGGCATTATATTTTTTTTATACATACTTTGGAAGTGTGCAAAACACCAACTCAATGAGTATTTGAGGTTTGAATTCCTTTGACTAAGTATCAAGATTTTTCTATATTGCTGTCTGTCTCTAGATATTTCTTTTTCAAACATTAAAAACAAATGTTATGCTTATACATAATGTTTGATCATGAGTTATACAAAACACATTTTGTGGTTGGTTTGAATCACCACATGTTTCTAAAGCCTTTAAAAAGAAAGGTTGAATCCTACTTGTTGCAGGCTACTTCACATGCAATACCGCCACAGATGAAAGTTGTACCTGCCCTTCACTTCCTGGCCACTAGGTAATTTCAGCAGACCACATCCATCAGAGAGGGCATATCAAAGCTATCGAAATCCTGTTGCCTACTCCAGGATTTGCAGTGCATCCTTGCACAGCCGCATAACCACTTAGGCATGCCCCACACTCTGTGGCCCAGGAGATCGATGATGTCGCACAGACACCCAGTTCTCTGGGGCCACTGGCTGCATGCATGTAGCTTGGCAACCCCTCAAGAGAGACAGAGAACATATACCGGAATAGGAAAAATTGCCATTCCATCAATGTGCAGGTCATCTGTGATACCAGTTGCCACATAGTGGATGTGAACGCAAAAGTTCCTAGATGCACGCATTACAGCTAATTACTGTGTAATTACCTTATCCATCAGACTCTAGCAGGTTGAACCTTTTTCGACATGTAGCTCCTTGGTGAGTATCACGCATTATGCACATCCATCCACGCACACAAACAACAACATGCAAAATATTCACCTACCACAGAACTCAAACTGAACTGTATGTACCATTTACCCATTTGCAAAGAACAATGCCTACCTGCTATCACCATTTCTACTGACACCCATCAGGAAGCCCGCAATCCCAGGTGAGGCGCGCTCCAATGCAGCACACATTGCCAGTAGGTGCATAGTGCCCAAGTCACTGTTAGGCTCCCTTGACTCCTCGGGTTAGATTTTGCTATATTCAACACCAGTGATATGTACAATCATACTGGCATATTGTTTCCTGCATAACATTGATACAAGCTGTGGCTTACCTGTGGAGGTGCAAGGGGGGCTTGTGCCTGAATCCAAAGGCCCTACCCATACCACTAGCATGGCCAAGGGCACAGGCACAGGACATTTGCAACCATGTAATGCAAGCCTTTTCTTTATAAACCACATCCTGTGTTGTGGACACACTACACATCCACATACATGATGTGCTTTAATGGGTATTTTATTTATTTATTGTGCATTTGTTAGGCACTTATACAGTAAGTCAATTCTGTTTCAAAGTGCCCAAAGAAGGCAAGTCCTGTCTACCCAAGCACAATACCCTGGGAATGCCTGTCAGAGTGGCAATGAGTGCATGCTCTGTCGCAGAAATGACACACTGTAAGCCCTTCTCCATCCATGTGATACAAACAAACACCAACACACATATAACACTCATAACACATAACTCAAAACATCACTATCCAGAAACCACATATGGACTACAGACAGTACCATTATTACGTCCACATTTGGTCTACTCTAAGGCCTGCTTTCCCAGTCCCACCCAAACACTATTGCCTGACGTTCTTCTTCTAACATCATACAAACGTTTTATTTATCAACTAGGAGTTAATGGCTGAGGTAGTATCTTCCTGGTGCAGGAGACCCCCTGTGAGGACGAACTCACACCATGTGCATATGTCAATCACTCACAACCCCTCCCTACCTAGCCTTGGCTCCTTCCTTTAGTCGTGAGGATTGCCCAGGGGGAACGTGTTTGTCTTACAAGCAAGACAATGCAGAGCAACAAAGGTTTGAATACCGGTTCCACACTTAGAGACTGGTCTTGGTATTAATGTATGTTATCAAAAGATGAATTAATTAATGTAGGTGTGGCACAAAAATGTGCAGTGACATTGACCAGAGACCCTTCCTTAGCAAGGAGCCTCAGAGACAGAAAATTCCAGATGTCTTTGTCTTTGCCCACTTTGTCCCCTAAGCCCCTGGAGAAAACCAGTTCCTGTCACTGCCAGCATGCTCCTCCTCTCCAAGGTGCAGCACTGTTGAGGACTCCACACTCTGTCTTTTATCTTCACTGCTCTGCCTTTCATTATAAGGAATCTCCAGAAGGCTTGCAGCATCATTCTGATACCAAAGTACTCTAGCCTCCTGTCAACCTGGTGAGCACTGGCTGTTGGGGAAGAGGGATTGCCATTTTCGCCATGTTTACCAGAGTCTTGGGGCTTCTGGCGGACAGCATGGTAGATGCCTACGAGGAATGAGTAGGGGGTCAGGGCCTTGAACCCACTGGCTGATGAACACCTGACAAATGCCTTCTCTCCTGTCCAAGATGGGACCTGCCCTTGAGAGGCAGTATTCCCAGCATGCCACTGAGAGCAGCACCTGAGCATGCTAGAGTTAGTTTTGAGGTTCCCCTCAGCCTGCCACCAGCTTACTAACAATGGATACAATGGGGCTGTGTGACCACATTTCAAGTAGTACTTTTTCTGAACCAAAGGAAGAGTGACCACTCCCCCTCACCTGCCAACTTGTATGTGCTAGTTTATTTGAACACTGGATACAAATGATTGATTACACACAGAGAGAAAGCGAGAGAGGGATAGACATTAGCAATGTGAGCTACAGAAACAGGTTCACCTGTCTGCAATAGGTCAGGAGTGGAAGTGCGTGCTTACATATGTTTTTGCTTTTCAAGCCCTATTGCCCCGTTTAACCTAACTAACTGACTCTCCTCTAAGATCTCTTACATCCTTACACTGCACAAACGTACCTTTCTCCAAGAGAAGGCAGCTATAGGCCGAACCATTAGCACATTAACACTAACGTAACCATGACAAATCTCTCCTCTTTTGCCCTATCAATCTGTCGCATATAAGCAGCTAACCAGACCTACACTATTGTACTCCATCAGATCTTGGACTAAGTGATTTCAATCCGGCACTTCACCTAAGTCAATGCCTAGCGTGGGATGCACAACTGAAACCCTTAATTATTTATTTGTGTCTATAAGTTCTTTTATTTTGAACGATGTACCACTTATATCACGCCCCTCTCTTTGAATCCCCCCCGGTCACACTGAACCAGGAAGCAGGCTGGTTTGCAAAGTTAAAATATTTATTTATGGATTTCACAATATAGATCACACTATTTTTAATGGTTATACAATAAGCACCAATGGGGTGATGTCACACTAAACAATCTCTTTAATCACAAGGAGTAATGATGGGAAAAATAAGGCAGCACAGAAATAATACTTTTGTGTGGGTTCAATCAAATGGCAATGTAATTACTATTTCCACCTGCACAATCTTCAAACCCCCACCAAAATGCAATATAAATAGATAGAATGAGATAAAACAGGTTTCAGGAATGCAGAATTCAAGCAAATATACCAATCCCACTTCCCCCCCCAGCAAACACAAGAGAGAAACAGGAATGATTGGCAAACTTGTCAAAATGGTTTTAAAGTTGGCTTTGAATGAATTGGTAAAACACTAAATCTGGATTTAATTCACTGAAATTGTTGTAATTCTAATGGGAGCCCCCCTGTATGGTATCAGACAAGCTCTAGAAATGATTTGAGAGTAATAAGCAAGTTGAAAACTTAATTTTGAGGTCGGGTGCAATGAAAAGCTGTTTTCCACGTTATAGATTTTTGCCAAACGTAAAATTTGCGGCAAACTTGTCCGCGCGCAGTAAGCGTGATTGAGGAATAACCATAAGGACTTGAGTTTCTTGGAAAGATTAGGATGTTAGCTACAAGTAGACACTTAAATTTCATTTCTAGCATGAAGTATGAAGAAGTTATGAACGTTTCCGTGGAGGTCGTTTTTTTCAGAAAGAGGCAAAATTGTACAACAAGGATGCGCTTTTAAAATACAAACAAGGTTTCTTTACACTAGGGATGGACTATGAAAATGCAAACTACATGACAGCACAGCCACCATACCAGGACGTCTCTGAATGGTCTTTGCCCGCCGATACGCTTGCCTTCTTCAGATGAATATATCAGCGCAAAGATGATTTTAACAATATTATTACAGAAGGACTATAGGATAAGAGAGAGAGTTCAGGCAAGACAAAAAGGATTTCTAACAATACAGTTCTGGATATGAGATAGATTTGATTTTTATAGTGATGACTATGGAGAGTACATAGGCTGGTGACATTCTTATACTATGGATACTCACTACCAATGTTTTGAATGGAACCGTCACGGATTCTGGTCAGAGATACTTTCTGGGACAGACTGCTGGGCACGCCGGACTGGTCTGGTTCAGCGATCAGCAAGGCATTCTGGACACAGCACAGCAGGACTGGACAGCAAGGTGCTCTGGTCTACACTGCACAGCACGACTGGACTGGATCTGCAAGGGCTCTCTGGTCTGCACAGCACAGCACCAGACTGGGATTTAATCTGCCCTTCTGGTTATGAAGATAATTCTTTGGCAGTCAAGAAGTTACAGCACAGCCTGGCTGCTCTTTAGTTTCCCCTTTAAGTTGAGGGATGGGTTCTGGAAGTTAGGTCCAGCTGAAAGTGGTTCAGCTATGCTCTGAGCCACCTTTCTGCTTGCAAAGTTTCTGTAGTCTGGAACAAGGAGTATGGATGGATTTCCTTCAAAGTGCTTTGCCGAATTCGAGATGGTAGGTGGATCAGTGTGTTTTTCTAGGTCCTCAGCTGTCTCTATCTATGTGTTTGATAAAGAGCTGGGTAAGCTGAATTATCCTAGGCGAACCCCCTAGGTAGTCTATTGGATAAAGTCTGCTTTCTCCCTTGATTAGAGGAGAAAACAGAATGTCATTATGATGATGTAGTTTATGAGGCAAAGCATCCTCCCCTTTGCCTTTTGCACATAAAATCTATTATGATATAATACATCTTTACATGTGTACAATCTTGATACCAATAACATACATAGATCACATATTTTGGGGAGCAAACCCTCTTCCAATCCCCGGTGGGATCTTGGGTCTGGATTTGACAAATTTTTGCACTTTTGTCCGGGACACACCAATTTTGTACATATGTGCGCATGATAGCTGGACATAATCGTATGAAGTTTCATGCTTCTGACATAAAAACAATCGCTACAAAACCAGAATTTTAACTGCGCCTTCTCAGGACATTGCACAGAGTTCTGGCTCTTCTTAAAATGTGCACAAAAGAATCACATTAACAATGCCATTCATTTTATAATTTTTACAACTTCGCACAGTCCTTTATTAGTCTTTTTCAAAAATATGCTTTCTGTGCTTTGTGAATCCACAAATGGTCGTCTGTCCCCGCCCCCCTGACTCTCTGGCAGGCCTGCAGCAATCCGCCCCCTTCCTTCTGGGAGAGGCCACTTTGACACTTTACAATCTGCATATCCTTTCAGCCAAGGAAGGTTCATTGTCTCTCCCAGGAGCAGCCCAAGTACCCCTCCCCTCTTAATCAACACCTGAATGTGAGTTCCTGGTCCAGAGAGCAGAAGAGAGGTGCCTTGCCCAGTGGGGGGAGGTGCTTTGTAGTTTTGGCTTGCATCAGGCTTATGTTAAAAGTCACTTTGTTAAATTTTTCTTTGTTGAAAATAAAACTTGCAATTTTAAAACAGGCAACCAGAACCCTAATTCCAGTCTCCAAACCATGGAGATTAAATAGTTGCAAACTATATCACTTTTGATAGCAGGTCACTTAATTTATAGACATTTGATTTCAATTGCACAAGTTTAAGCTTCTGATGAAACTAATGACAGCTGTCATACAGGCGGCCGTTGGTACTCCGCCCATATTTTGACAGATTTTCATAGGCAAACACACTTTTTACTGTGGATATTTTGAAGATAGATTCCGCTTTTCCTGACATTGTGTGTTCATAATGATTCCTTAAATGAAGTGGTGGGTAACACCCAGCAAAGATATTGGATGTTTTTGTGGTGCTTTGGACCGGTATTTTGTATTTTCAGCAACCAAGAAAAAGGGATTTAAGAGCAATTTCTTTGTTTCCTTCAATAAAACACTGCCTTTCTTGCAGTGTTCATATTTCCTTGGTAGGCAGCCCCGTAACATGTTCCAGCAGTGAGGTCTCCTTTCCACTACTGACAACAGGCAAAGTAGATCTGGCAGCCATCTTTTCTGGTTTCAAAGAGCAATTTTCATAGGTTTGGCGCACATAGGGCTTTTGCGGCCATTTTTGATGATTCTTTCACCATCAGCACACAGCGATTTCGCAGGGCAGAGCCTAGTGGGTTAAAACATCCCACAGACTCTTCCCTATGGCTGACATACTCTCTTCAGTAAAATATTGTAAGTACATGTGCATACAAGAACCAAGTACTTCTGACATGCTCCCATCAACACATGTATTGAAACTGCCTCTCCCACTGTCTCACTAAGCCACACCCCAGCTCCTTTTTTCTCATAGAGCCAAGTGCAGTGAGGCAGCCAAAAGTAGCAGAAGGGGGCCAAACAAAACCACTTATAATACTATCAGCACATGCTCATGTGCCTCGCTCTGAGGTCAGTGTTGACAATATACAATAATAATGTGCTGCATCAGTAATGATCAAGGAAAGAGATCAGCTCAATTCCTGTGGTATGTGAAGGCATATCATACACTGTGTACATATGCTGCATGTAGGACTCTGAACAATAGCATACAGCTGAGTTCCACTCAAAACCAATCCAGCTGTGACATCATTTGTACCTTCTTCCTTGCCTCTTCTTCATCCTCACTTTGGCTTCAAATGTTATCACACTACACTTCTCAGCATTCTAGATAGTGCCCAAACCACAAATTTACCTGCATGCATCATGTTGCTCGTCTCTCATGACTTCTTAGACATCACTGATGAGCCGACTATGCCGAAATATGAGTCTTGGGTTGCTGTTGGTACTCTTGTTCAGAGGAGAAATTGCCTTGCATTTCGGTGCTGGATTGCACTTGCGCGTTGGGACAAAGACTGATATGCAAATGGATATTTCGCCTCTGTGAAAAGTACAGTGAGCTAAAACGTGGTTGAGGACCCTCCCGAGTGGGCATCTTCCCATGGAACAGGTTATTTGGCGGTTCATTCTCGGTAGAGGGGCACCCAGATCATTCTATGCAGTTCTCAGACATTGATTTGTGACAAATTGACTTCTGCCCTGCAGTAATCCAAGGCTTAAATTCCCCCTCAGCCCTCACAATTCTACAAACAGTCCAATATAAAGGAATATCCAAACAAGGTTCTATAAAAATATGTACTTGAGTTAGGCACACATGTACAACACTAACTAACTAGAAAAAACTGTAAAAACCCACCCCTTTAGAAGAAACACATAATATGCACAGATAGAATAAATGCAGCACTCTTTGTGATGAGACGAGGGGAGAAAGGCATATTCTCTTCTAGGTCCTTTGGAACACCTGCCTTTAACTCACAACTGGAGGACTTTAGAGAGGACTGCTCTTCCAGTAGTGTCCAACAAGATCTTCAGGGTGGTTCAAGATGGGTCCAAATGATTCAAAGAAGTGGTACGAGACACCTTCTTTCATAGGCAAAAGTCCCCGGGCGATTGGACTAAAGCTAGCCTTCTTTAGGTGTACAATCCCTACTCTTGAAATGTGTGGACTTTGCCCTTATGATGTCACACCCAAAGTGTGTTGCTCCAGAGAAAGTGGAGGGGACAGTAAAGAGAAAGAGAGTCAGAGAAAATCAGAATAGCAGAACCCTCCCAAACTGTACAGATCTCTCTTGGGCTACCAACTCCACCCCCTTTATCACAGTAGAAACAAAGGTCTTTAGAAATGTATCCCCCTTGTGTGAGGCCTGGCTCTTTGTGAATGGGTGTGTCCTTTGATTCTTGTTCAGAGGGCAGAGTCCTGTGGAGTGTCTTTCCCAGGAAGAAGGGTGTTACCTGCCTATACAAAGGAACAAAATGATGCACCCCACTAAGCTACCTCCCTGGCAGTAGTGCAGGGTCCATTCTGTCTGGAGGAATACACATAACCCTTCAACAGCTGAACTGGGCCCACAGGGCTCTCACATGTGCAATATCAATGTAATATGGCTAGGATAGCTCTGGAAGATGCTGGCCACCATACCTTCACTCAGGTATGGCTTATGCTTATAGTTTTATGTGCCACTAGGACAACATCTTCAGAGTTATGTAGTGTTTGGCACAGGGGTGCATATTTTAAATGCAGCCCCTGTGCTGCAGAGAATTGTGTGTCACTGCAGTTGTCTAGAGGACACCTGTGGCCTCTGAACCTGCTCTGTGAGACAGGTAGAGCAGGTGCGAGTAAGGATACTGATGCAGCAAGGCACACAAAGACACCATGCTTTTGGCATGGAGCTTAAGAACGGGGAATGTGATTGCCATGGCATTCCCACCCTTGCCAGATGGCAATTCATCGCAGGGCAATGCATCCTACAGTACTTGGCTGCCATTGTATATGGAAGTAGGCTGTGCACAACTATAACATTATAGAAGTGACCATAACATAGCAGCCACCCCAGAAACACAACGGAGAAGACACACTGAAACTTACATGTTAAGGACTCTTCCAACAAAATGCAAGGACACACAACCCATGAGCATTGAAAAGAATACCCATAACCACATGTCCCAGTGGAAGAACACTTTATTCTTCAGCATGGTTGCCCATCATCCAAACAGATGCAGCATAATGACTACGTCTACACCCATATGAGTGACTGCTCCGGTCAGAACCCATGCTTTTAGATGAGAAATCACAGACACGTCTGTGCCATGCCTCGTAACTTAGAGTCTAAGGAACAAAACTGTAGAACACAAATTATTGGCCACAGTAAAAGCTGATCACATCATCATTATACACCCTAAAGGTGAACTGCACTACCAACAAAGGATTTCACGACAGCACACATGCCAGACACCACCCTCAATGTGTACACACTAACTGGTCAGGCCCAAATATATAGCATGCCTAAAACATGTTAGGCTGTGCTGGAGGTGCAGCATGTCCACAATCACTCATAATCACCATCCAATGGTGCATCCTCGACTGGAGGGCAACTCAAGCATGCATTGCCAAAGTCTGGTTCTCAGTAACCACAGAAATGCATAACATAGAGGCATGCATTAAGCCCCCAATGACAGGCATTTACTGGTGCATGCTTTTCTATCACTCCACCATGTCCTAGTGCACTGGGCCTCATTACAAGTTTGCCGGTCCGGTAACAACGGTACTGGTAAGCTTGCCGGTACTGTTGTTACCGGACCGGAAAACTATGAGTTCTGTTCGCGGGTGCCTTCCCGCCCACCAGGTCTGACCCATACTGGCACCCACGAGCAGACACTGACGGTAGCACCGGCATTCTGAATGGTGCTGGTGCTACCATCCTCCCCATTCCCACTTGAGTCCTATTGAGTCCTATTGGACTCAAGTTGGAATGGGGGGTGAAAAATTCCGGCATGTGGCAATGGGGAAATACAAGGTCCACCAGGGCTGTAATAGCCCTGTATTTCTCCACTGCCCGGCGCCGGTAAAATTCGCAAGTTTGGCAGAAGCCTGCTGGTTTTACCAGCAAGGCTACCGCCAAACTTGTAATGAGGCTCAGTTGTGTCCATGAAGCCAACATCTCCCGGTGACTATTTTGCCTTAATGCCAACATCTCCTGGTGAGTAGTTTCCCTAGATGGCAACATCTCCTGCTGAATGGATTTCCTCAATGCCAACATCACCTGGCGTATTGTTTCCCTTGATGCCAACATCTCCAGCTGAATGATTTGCCTCAATGTCACCATGTTCTGGTGCATTTCTTGTGTTAATGTATGCATATTCTGCCAAAGATCCCCAGTTTCTGCCACCACAGTATTTCTCATCTGGTTAATATTTTCAGCCAATTCCTGCAAGACTTCTGTCTGCCACTTGCATGCAGCAAATCCTTCTCCCACTCAGACTAGATGCCTGACAAGCGGCCCCAACATGTGCGCTGCCTAGCCAGGTGTGAAGATAATTGCCTGCACTATCTTAATGAGCCAACAGTAGTGGCTGACGTCCTCTACCAGAGGTAATGGCATCACACAGCATTGCAGCCCATACTGGAATAGAAGGTAATGGCGCAGACACCAATGCAAGCACTGCTGCTATGACACACTAGAGCAAGGAACATTTGGTGCCTGACTCCCATGTGGCCGACTGCCCCTGTCTCCGCTACCAGATGATGGTTGTTGTGCCATGGTCACACCTGACACGCCCATGGTGGCCTGGGTCTCTCTTTTTCAGACTCAGCCTCTGACATAAACCAGAGAAACTCCATTCCATCCTGGCTTGTGAGCTCAGGCCCATGTATGAGTTCTCTGACGAAGACTTCCAAAACAGTAGGCACATTTTCTGATGAGTCCTCATGCCTGTTTACAATTTCCAGCCAGCAGGGTGGATCTTCATCTTACACAGCTAGCTGCTCTGTAAGGTCCAGTCTGTTCTTCCTCTGGTGAATCCTTACCTGAATAATTACAGAAAACTACTGGCACACACCTCAATGCTTACGCACAAAGGCATTACAAAGTCCCACAATGACCCAGCATCACATGCATTCTAACAGCCGACAGGCCCCTTACAACTATCCCATATGACCTACTCACAGAACACATCACATGCTGAATAAACCAACAAACAAGCTGCATGCCAATGTCCTGCACACCATTAAAGCTTGGATTTAGCCTCAACAATGCCAATCAAGCACAAGCACATATTGGAAGAGGCACTGACCACGGTCTTCTACCTTTTACCAGACACTCCCTGGTCGACCCTTTGGAAGACAATACCAGAAGAAGCATTGTATGAAGATTGCCCCCTAATGCCCAGTTCCGCAAGATCACTCATGCTTCTTCATATGACAGTGCACGTGTGGCCCACACACACACGTCAGAATCCCAGATACTCAGTTGCCATTTAGGGCCGTTGCTACCCTCCACCCTTTACACTCAACATCCTTATATGTCCACACATGAGGCCCTGGATAAAGGCATTTAGAACATGTGGCTATCACCACACCTACATATATGGGTATGCCAGCTGCAATAATGAGCTCTGGCAGTATCAAACTTCGATGTTGTGCCATATGTGCCCATGAGTTTGCTATAAAATAGATTATCTTTATATGAATGCACATGCAGGCTAATCCTTCCCTTCCCCTTTGTCATTGTTGAATTTTATTTGGAAAGGTATGCTTTGTAATAGAATTGTTATGGTTGGGAGGTTAGAGCCTGAATAGCAGATAGAGAGAAAGCCTGCCGAGAAAATGCAGTAATTGCTATTAGCTTGAAACCACATTATC
Source organism: Ambystoma mexicanum (assembly GCF_040938575.1). Taxonomy (NCBI): domain Eukaryota; kingdom Metazoa; phylum Chordata; class Amphibia; order Caudata; family Ambystomatidae; genus Ambystoma; species Ambystoma mexicanum. The sequence goes on from NC_090923.1 coordinate 520,553,702, forward strand.
ACCCTGTGCAGTGCACTCAGCCAATGAGAATGCTCAGAATGCAGGCTGTATCACTAAGGAAAGCCAGCGTTCCGAGCATTTTAATTGGTGACAGGCGCATCCCTTCACTGCCCCCCCTTCTCTAGGCACCCATGTAGCTCCCTACATGGTTGCTAATGAGTTTTTTTTTCTTTTTTTATGAAAAAAGAAACGCACCTTTATTCCACTGCTGGGTGTTGCACAGCGCTGTCGTCCAGGCAGTCCCTCTTCAATGTTAATGACATCAGTCATCAACATTGAAAACGGACTTCCTGGATGACATCACTGTGCAGCATCAGACGGGGGATAAAGGTACATTTCTTTCTTTTAAAAAAACAATAGCACCTGCATAGGTAACTACACGGGTGCTATGGGTGATATTACATTCGGCGGCAGGCAGGCATTGTGTCTGCTTTAAGGGACCCTTGCTTCGCTCAGCCGCTTAACTTGGGCCGCGGGCCATTACCGACAGGGTTGGCCTGCTGCCTCGTGTAATATCACCTCAATAAAGAATTTGGACTTACCTGTGTGTGTTGTCCACCTTATAATACTGGCGACAAGGGCCAGTGCTCTCCTCACTGCAGTGGAGAGGTGACAGCTGGCAGAGGAACCAAGCTGGATAATCAATTAACGGAGTAGAATATAGGAATATAGAGCTGCATTTGTTAACTCCATGAGGCAGTAGGACAGCTGTGGAGGTACAGTGGAGATGTGTCATGTGTGGGCATTGGATCCCTCAACATTTTTGGCTCTGCTGTGTCCAATTGCCATTTTGGTGAGGATTTTTTTTTTTCCTGTGACAGCTCAAATGACACCATGGGCCTCATTACGAGAAGCGTGGTAAAAACGGGGTCATTACCATTACGAGAAGCGTGGTAAAAACGGGGTCATTACCGGCATGGAGGAACTAGCGGGTTCTTGCTCGTATGACGCCGCTAATAGCAGATGATACGAGTGCGCGAGCACGCGCAAATCCCCATGCCTGTAATGGACATACCGCCATAGCGCTAAAGGCCCTACAACCCCCCAATAGCGCCATCACGGGACCCGCCGATACCGCCTTCGCCTGGGAGGCGCCCCTTAATACCGACCCGGTAATAACATCATGCTAATACCGGGCTTGTAATACCAGACCCGGAAGTAACGTCATCGCGTCGGAACGGGGAATGCGCCGGCGGCCATCTTTAAAAACACAATCCATTGCAATCCTCACAAACCACCACTGCTACAGAGGAGAGACCAGGGCCTATCTATAGAAAATGTCCAAGGCTACTAGAAAATCGAACCCCCGCCTGCGCAAAAAGCGTTTTTCAGACAAAGAACTGACCATGCTGACGGACACCCTACCTGCCCATGCTGAGGAGAACAACCAGCAAAACCTTAAAAGTAGGGTGCAGCAACACAAAAAAGAGATCTGGGAGGAGGTAGCCCGCAAGGTCTCGGCAGTTGGCACCACCCCACGGACAGTCAAGGACTGTAAGAAAAGGTGGGATGACCTCCGCCTCAGGATATGGAACATCCTAGCCATCAATAGGAGGGAGACCATGGCCACAGGCGGGGTCCCCACTCACCCACAAAACTTACACGCTGGGAGGAGACTTGCAGTAGCTCCATGCAGATGGAGTCCATGGAGGGATTTGGGGAGATGGAGACGGGTGCCGCAACATCTGCAGATGGAGGTGAGTGACCCTGCAGATCCCTGTAGGGAAAACCATGACGTAGCACAAGTGATGTGGAAGAGAGTCTAGGCAAGGCAATGCATGTCCCAACACACCCATCAACATATCCTTGTGCAGATGGCGACCCAAACCCTGCCACACTGAAATGCATGCTGAGTGCCAATCCGTTTACCAACACACAGCCAACACACGGACCGTGCCCATGTAATACATCACACAAAGCCCAACACAACGGCATGCCACCTGCCTTGCAGCATCCCTGCACTGAGACGTTATGGCACATGTCAAAATGGCCCCTTTATACTATCCTCTGTGACACACCTGTAAGATATGAATGCATGAATAATGAAATTCTCCACAACACCATATGATGCATCTTGCATGTAACACCATCACTGATGCCCTGCATCTCTTCTACCCCCCCAGGCACCGATGGAGAGGATGCCAGTGAGGAGACAGCCACAAGGGCATCCATGTCCCAGCAGAAGACCACTGACACAGGCAAGACCACCTCCGGGGCAGCCTCGCTGGCCACACCGAAAGCCAGGGCGAGTGGCCAGGCCATGGCTGCACATGAGGGCCCCACATCAACACCTGACACCGGGAGCACAGAGCTGGCAACACCAGTGGAAGGCGAGGCCATTACCCCACTGAGCAACATAGAAAGTGCAGCGGAGGAGTATGTGGACCAGGATGGAGTCACCCATGTGGCATGTCCACACTCCCCAAGCCCCGTGTCCACCCCCAACCCCACACTCAGCTCTCACCCACCAGCAGCGCGGATCCTCTGCTACACGATTCTGACCTTGGCAGCATCCCCGAGGACAGCACTGCCAATGCAGGCCCAGTCACAGCACCCTCTACCACTGCTGCTCCCACCACCAACCTTGAGGCACGGCTAGAGAGGGTGGAGGCCAGACAGGACTCTATGTTGGACCTTCTCTGTCAATATGTTGTGGATGGGGAGGACACAAGGGGTGAGATTGCCCAGGCCATAGCGGCCAACACAGCCGCCATAGCGGTGAACACAGCCGCCATCAATGCCTCTGCATTGATGATGCAAGACAGTCTGGGGACCATTATGCAGGTCCTCACCTCTATCCTGCTGCAGATGCATCAGCCACAACCCGCACCAGCCGTGCAAATCAACACAGCTTCCACCCCATCCACCACACCCGCTTCCTCTGCACCCACTTCCTCTGCACCCTTCAGCCCTGTGCGTCCAACAAGACGGAGTGTGAGGCACTCAGAAATGCTGCCCCCGGACAACAAGAAATCGAGGAAATAGTGGGGGACAACAATGGGAGTGGGTCAGATGGTGTCGGTGGTGTATGGATGTATTGGGGGATTTCATTGGGGGGTTTTGTGAGTTCATTGGGGGTATGGGGATTTAATTGGGGGTTTTGTTAGTTCATTGGGGGTATGGGGATTTCATTGGGGGTTTTGTGAGTTAATTGGGGGTATGGGGATTTCATTGGGGAGTTTTGTGAGTTCATTGGGGGTATGGGGATTTCATTGGGGGGAATGGGGATGTCATTCGGGTGTATGGGGATTTCATTGGGGGGTATGGGGAGTTTTGGTGTTGTGGGGGGTAAGGGGATGCACATTTCTGTAGTTGATATCAATACACCCGTTGTGTGAAAAATCATTCAATGCTTGGACATTGTTCATTTTGTGTGTATCCATTGAATTTATTACAGTGCACAGTGCCCAACTCCCCACATTCCCTGTGTGCATGTCCACATGAACTCAGTGTACAATGTGTCACTGACACATATCTATCGACGTCCCTGTGGGTCAGAAGTATTCGACAATCAGTGATTGGCGTACTGCACGTCCATCTTGTGCATCACATACTGGCAAGGGTGCTGCTTCTCCACTGTCTTCATCCTCATCATCCTCACCCTGTGCAATGTCAGGTGGCAGTGGTACATTTCTCCGGACGCACATGTTGTGCAGCATGACACAGGCCATGGTGATCTTTGCCACCTTCTCAGGCCTATAAATGGGTGCTCCACCAGACCTGCTTAGGCAGCGGAACGCGCCTTCAACAGGCCAAAGGTCTGCTCAATCACAACACGGGTACGGGTATGTACCCATTGTACTCCTCCTCATGGCTGTTCTGCGGGTTCCGCACAGGGGTAAGTAGCCACGGCTTCAAGGGATGTCCTCCATCACCTGCAAGCAAATACAAATAGGTCTATGTGAGTCACTCTGAGCTGCCACCTTCAGGATTCACAGCCATGGCCGCAGCTATTTGCTGTCGACATGCACATGTCCCTGTACGTATGCACAAATATTATTTAGATGCATCTATAGTGCAACATGGTGTGGTAGTCTGGATGGTGTTGTACAGATGATGCAGGGTGAATTCTTGCATGCTGATGGCGATGTGCTGTGGTTGCAGGACGATGCTTTGCCTCACATATTTGCTGTGTATACTACACTGTGCATGGTCACACTAGCCACATTGGCACAGTTGCAATCATGTTTAGTCATTCATTGCTTGACATACCCATGGTGGCCAGGTTGTGCGTCAGGTTGTGCGTCAATGTTGTCATTGATATACGGCATTGGTCCAATGTGTGCCAGTGATGTGTCATATTCGGATTGGGAGGCTCAGGTCAGGAGTGTTTAGCTCTGCGTGCATTCTCCACTCACTGCCATTCCCACCCAGGTGGAGTATGCACCCCCCCATTACCACCCAGGTGGAGTATGCATCCCCCCATTCCCACCCAGGAGGAGTATGCATCCCCCTTCCATTCCCACCCAGGTGGAGTATGCATCCCAACACATCACAATGCCAAAGCACTGCAATGGGCCTGTCAGGCAACTCACCAAGCAGCCAGCCACGTGGTCCAGCATGTCGCTCCATGTGACGGGGTAGTGTGGAGTTATGCAGCACCATGGCGTCATGTGTCAATCCTGGATATCAGGTGCTGCAATGTGTGATGATCTTGCTGGAGTCACATACCATCTGCACATTGATGGAGTGGTATTGCTTGTGATTGCAGTACACTGCCTCTAGGGCATGGGGGACTACCAATTCTATATGGGTGCAGTCGAGGGCACCAACACAATTGGGCATGCCTGCCAGTGCATGGAAGCCTACTTTGGTGTTGGCTATCTCCTGGGCAGTCCATGGTAGGGATATGTGGGTGCTAGCCTGCTTCAGGAGGGCATCCAGCACTTGGGTCAGCATGCATGAAAATAGTGGTTGTGAAATGCCATGCAGCTGGCCCACTGTGTGCTGGTAGGTGCCTGCGGCAAGGAAGTGGAGCACAGACACCACCTTTAGTAGCGGGGGGATGGCAGTGCGTATTTCTAAGAGGCTGACAATGTCGTTGTGTATAATGTCCACTATGGTGGTGATGGTGTCCCGGTCCAACTGGTACAGGGTGTGGATCTGTTCAGTGGTTAGATTGAATGGGCTGGGTCTGATGTGAGGGATTGGTGGCTGCCTACGAGGTACTACTGGCTGCACTGGTGTTAATTGCTGGCCCTGTCTCAACCTCCTTCTCCTCCTATGTCTCCTCTGTGCTGGCTGTTGCTGTGGCTGTTGTTGTTGTTGTAGTTGCTGTTGTTTCTATAGTTGTAGCAGTATAGGCATGTCCTCCAGCCCCATGATTGCAACAGCTAGTGGTATCATTTTGGTGTAGGAAGGGGTGTGGTGTGTGAGTGTACTCCTTTTATACTGGGACAGGCTCCATTGACTCCACCTGTGGTGATTGTGTGCACCTGTGGCAGTTGCCTTGATTGCAGATTGCTGTTTACGGGTGGTCCGCGATGCCTGTATGGCCGCCACCATGCAGGCCCTAATTACTGCCTTCGGGATGCCGGTAATTGCATGTCCGCATGAGTTGTGATGTCCTCCTATTACCGGCATCCCGGTATTTACTCTGCGAAGGGACGCGTGTACGCGTGCGTGCCGGTATGAAGAGGCACGGTACGGGCGGTGGCGGTATTGACGGGTTGTCAGGTCGTAATGCCCCGGACCCATTAACGATGCTGGTATTACCATTCCGCCTTCCTTTTTTCATTACCTCCATTCTTGTAATGAGGCCCCATGTGTCTTATTGTGCACAGGTTGGCATCAGGATCACTCCGGTGTATTTGGGGGACCTGCAGGATTTGTTTTGGGGAGTTAAGGATGAAAGGCACAAATTAGAATGACCTAAGATAGACACACGGAGTACAGGCAGGCATTTTACATTGCATTCATCATTGTGAGTTGGAAGTGACAAACTACAAGAAAACCTCATTGCGTACATTCCTGGACCAGCATTGTTTCTTTCACAACCTGAGGAACCCAAAATGATATGGAAGAAGGAAAAGAAGGATTTATGAAATTTGTTTAGCAGTGTATGGTTCTAATAATGAAATTCAGTGTAAGGATGCGTTGTTGTACCACTGCTCGGGTCATGCTGGACAAGAGATATACAAGAGATTTACAGAACGTATACATCCTGACAGTCCTCAACAGTTTTGACATTAGCATTGCAAAATTGGACAAGCACTTTGAAATTAAACAGAATAAAATATTAGCGAGATACCATTTTGCCACCAGAGAATAGAAGAAAGTGGAGTCGCTTGAAAAATGTGTTATCACTTTAAGAGGTCTTGCTAAAAAGTGTCAGTTTGGACACTGTTTTGAAGAACACATTAGGGACCAGCTCATGATCAAGAACACTGATAATCAAATCAGGGAAGAGTTATGGACAGAGAAAGACAGACATCTTGACAGTGCGATTGGAATCTCTAAGCAGGTAGAACACACAACTCACGGCATAGAACAACTGAGCAAGGAAAAAGAAAAAGCTGTAGGAGAGCACAGTGTTGTCAGAAAAGGCAGGAACATGTATCAATGTCAAGGTCCCAAGAGGGACAGTGACAGGAGAAATGACTGGAGGAACAAGGACAAGGGCAAAGGTGAACAACGGATCTCACGGAATGCAGAAAATTCACATGGTCAAATGTATAAACGAGTAGAATTTCTTCAAAGAGGTTGTTTTAGATGTGGTAGCTTTTAACATAATGCAATTGACAAGGAAAGCACAGCTGGATATGTCAAGTGCAGAATAAGTGGTAAGAGAGGTCTCCTTGCTAAGTGTTTCAGATATACTGTGACTGGGAGTAAAATAAAGAAACGCAGAGTAATAGTGGAAGTGAATGGGGTTGGAGTGTTGGTGTAAGTTGATAGTGGAGGGGACTATAACGTCATTGGAAAAGACACTTGGCAACGGAAATGTGGGTGGTGTGTGTTGAGAGAAGCCAATGTTGAAGCCAATGCATATGGGGAGAACCTCATTCACATCATATGTGAAATGTATGCTGAGCTTAAGTTCCAGAATACGAGTACCACCACCTAAAGGTTTGTGACAAGTGTTCAAGCACATCTATTATCATGGGGATGTCAGGTTGAACTAGGAATGAAGTTAGATGCCAATGCTAAGGAACAAGTTTATATTGGTCAAAAATCAGATGTTGGGTAGTACTGGGACATCGGTTGAGAGTAGAGTTTGTGATGCTGCAAATGGTGACATATGTTCATGCTTACCTGGGGTATTTAAGGACAAGATTAGATGTTTTAAAGGATTCATGTACAGAATAAAACTAAGAAATTGAGCATTTCTGGTTGCAGCGAACGTTAGAACAGTGCCTTTAGCACTTAGGAAAGAGGTAACAGCCCATCTTAATCCCATGATGTGTGAAGGAATAATAATACCCACTGATGCCTTGGAGTGGGTCAGCCCCATAGTTATTATAAGGAAAGCCAATGCTGCTGTTAGGATGTGCATAGACATAAGGGGGAAAAAATAAGTGTGTAGTTGCTGAGCATTTCCCACTGCCATGTATTGATGAACTCATTACACACCTTTCTTGTGCCAAATTTTTCTCCCTTCTTGGAGGCTTCATGTGTAAGGAGTTTCACCATGTGCCCTTATAACTTGCTATCCCAACATCAAGGGACAACACTCGATTCATGCCCACAAACACTGAACTTGGCAGCTTGGCTACTGAAGTCGTAGAGTTTGGGCATTTAAACCTGCCACAAAAATGTATGGACATCTTAAGGGGAGAGCATAAATCCAACACAATACCTATCAGACCTTGAGAGTGGACCACAATACTGCCCTCTGTTTCTTCTCAGGGGCACCCGTTCCTGGGGTGAGTAGCCTCCCATCCATTCCCTGTTCCCACCCACCATCCGCCATATATTATTATTTATTTATGTACCCTGGCTCCGGCCATCCGCCATCCTTTATTATTTATTTATTTACCCCTGCTCCCGCCCGCCGACCGCCTTTCTATGTTATTTACTTTTTGCTCCTCTTCTGCCCCATGCCAACTTCCACACTTTCATTCACCTTTTCTTTCCCCTGCTCTCTGCTCTTTGTGCCTCTCTCTCTTCAAATTCCCTCCCCTGTCCTCCTGCCACCCCCTGGCCCATGATTGGTTACCCCACCAGGAAGCGAGAACGCCTGGAAGCCCCAAGCTCAAGGCGGTCACTTTAACTGCTGGAAGACTTCAAGCGCAAACGAAGATCCTGTCTTCCGTTTCTGCTCACGGCACCCGTTCTTGTAGTGAGTAGCCTCTTTGCCCTTCATCCATTCCCTGTTCCCACCTGCCATCCATTGTTATTTATTTATTTACGCTGGTTCCCACAATTCACCATCCCTTATTATTTACCCCCGCTGCTGTCAGCCTTTCTTTATTATTATTTTTTTGCTCCTCTCCTGCCCCCCACGCCAACTTCCACACTTTCATTCACCTCTTCTTTGCCCTGCTCGCCACTCTGTGTGCCTTCCACCCTCCATTCCCCATCACCTGTCCTCCTCCCGCCACGGCCTGTGATTGGTGGCCTCCACCAGGAAGTATCCCTCTTCACTGAGCCCCTCAGGGCAGCCATACCCGGGCAACTGGCTAAGGAGCAGAGGTAAAGGGCAGCTCCTTTCAGGGCAGCCCCCATCCCTGTTTGCCCCTGTTTGACCATAGATGCCTGACATAGCACCCTACAGCAACAACGAAGGAAATGGTTATGGAGGGTTTGCACAGCCATTACTGTGCTCAATTAAAATTGTGCCAATTATTCATCACTGCCTTCAAATCAGAGTGCCTGCTGCACTCCTTAGATAGCCTGTATTTCGGAGTGCAGATGTTGTGTTGCACTTGAGGCATTTTGAGGGTGGCCAGTGTGTGGCACTTACAATCGTTTGGGGGACAGGAAATGTATTGCACTTAAATGGATTTTGGGAGTGGGCAATGCATTGCACTTGGATGGATTTTGGGGTGGGCAATGTATTGCCCCATGAATATCCATTAGGGTAGCCAACATGTTACACATAGAAGTCTAGTGCGGTTGGCCTTTGTTCTGCACTTGGAATAATTCAGGAGGGTGGCCTGGGTGTTGCTCTCGGAGGATTTTGAGAGGGTAGCATTTATATTGCACAGACTGTAGCCATTGAACCAGAGGATCTCTTGTGATAGATAGCCTTTGTATAGCACTGGGAAGGGTTGTGTAGTTTTGACCAGGGTGCTGGACTTAGTCGAGTCCATGAGGGCGACCAAGTTATAGTTCTAGGCAATTGTAGAATGTGTTACACTTCATTTAACACAGTTGTTGGCAGATGGCTGTATTTACGGTTAAGTGGGGTCCTGAATGTAGCCACCTAATGAGAGCTGGATGCAAGCTGGATGCACGCAGAAAGCACCCACCATATTCTATCAACCCAGATGTACCAGAATTGTACAAAAGTACCAATTCTAGCCTTTCACTTGATAATGCATTTTTCCACTCGCGTTACGCACCTTTGGAATTAGCCAAAAGTTCAGCCTCACTCCTGCATGTATCTGCTTTCACATACTACTTGATTGACACTCTGCACAAAACTGCTGCCATAATAATGTAGCTACCTTTCACGACAACAATTCAAACTGTAGCTACACATATAATTGACTATCTTCTTACACCCCCCTGCTCATTTCCCTAGTTTAGCTGTATCCACCCATACACATGCCAATTAGACATGGGTGGCTAGTAGGGGCTCGACCAAACCCTCATAACCTTTAATGGCCGTTATGCACACACACATGCTAGAACCTCCCAACGTTCCCATACTTCAGACTTCGGTTTCTCTGAAGATGTTCAAGTTACAGTGTGTTGGGACCATACCCATGGTGAATGGCATTATACAAATGGAGAAATAAGATTCTCAATATATCATGTATTGGTTTCAACATGTAGTATATACATTTCAGTGAATAGCGTACAAATTTTAATAATCAATGTGTACATATTTTGACATGGAGTGTTCAAGAAGTCATTGGGCCTCATTAGAAGGTTGAAGGTAACCATACTGCAATCTGGGCCCGGGTTCCTCGAATGAGGAATTACTGGGCCATCGCAACCTTGGAGGACCCAGAAATTCCCCGTCCGAGGAACCCGGACCCGGTCCATCCCCATTCCCATTCGAGCCCCCATAGGGCTTAATGGGAATGGGGATGGGGCTAACAACGGGCCCGTTAATGACGGGCCCGTTGTTAGCTCCCTGGTCCCCTCGCGGGACCCGGTAAGGACACCTGGTTTTTCCAGGCACCCTTTGCGGGTCCCGGGAGGAGACCTCATAATGGGGCGGAACGGGTTTACCGGTACCGGTAAACCCATTCCGCCAACCTTATAGTGAGGGCCATTATGTTGTAGAGGCATTACAGTATAGTGTGTATGTCTCTTAGCATAAATTATAAGACTTTTCTCATCATTTCATGTATGCATTTTATGTGAATATGAGTTATTAGAATGCAGCATACACATCTCACTATCCAATAAACATAGTCTAACATGCAATGTATTTATTTCAATGTGCACTGTATGCATTTCAATATATAATGGGTTCATCACATACTGTTATGCATCTCAGTATATATTGTATATATCTGAGCATTAAGTGTATACATTCCAATAGGTAACTCAATATACAGTAAATGCATCTCTCAATGTAAAATGAATATATCTCAGTGAACAGTGTATTTGTTTCAATATATAAAGTATGCATCTCAGAATAATGTATGTATATTTTAGTATATAATGTCTGCATTTCAGTATACACTGTATATGTTTCAATATATAATTAATCTCAAAATACTGTATACACATCTCAGTATACAATGTGTGTACCTCAGTGTACAGTGCATATTCATACATATATATATCATATATCAGTTTCACAAGATAGTATGTACCTCTTAGTATACAATGAATATATCCACTTGCAGTGTATCTTTTTCAATATATAATGCATGTATCTCAATATACAGTATATAGCTCCACATACAGAATGTATGGATTTCAGTATCTAATGTACGCATCTCAATATATGATATATACAGCTCAGTATGTAATGTATACACCTGAGTGTTAAGTACATACATTTATGAATCTTACATTATGTCCCAAATGTCCCCCTGTAAATTATACTCTGCTTTCACACCTCCACAGCAACCTTTTATTTTTTTATTTTATTTTGTTTGCATTTTTAAAGCACACAAACTGCCCCCTGGCATCGAGGCGCTGGTATAGAATACTCACTTAACATAGTTAAAATATTGAGGATGCAGTTAAAAGATTGTTTACAGACATTGCTCGTGTTCCAAGGTTACATGAGAACAGTGGAACAAATGCACGTTTACTTGAATATGGTTGGTTTCAGTGCCTTTCTGAAGGCCGTGAGAGAGGTTTCAGATCTCAATTTAGGTGGCAGTGAGTTCCAGGATTTGGTGCTAGTACTTCAAAACTGAACCGCCGGCTTTGGTTCTGTTGAAGGTAGGAATTGAGAGTTGGTGTGTGTACATGTCACGTTTTGGTCTGAGTGCCTGCACTTGGTGTATTCGTTCTGTTAGGTAGGTGGGAGCAGATTGTGATAGGCATCTATGGGTGATAGTGAGAGTCTTAAACAAGATGCGCTCTTTGACTGGGAGCCAGTGGGCCTTTTGTCTTGCTTGGGAAATGTGCTCCCTCCTGGGGATACTGAGAGCTGCTCTCAGTGCGTTGTTCTGTGTAATTTGTAATCTGTTGATGTTTTTGGCAGAGGTGCCCAGTAGGAGGACGTTACAATAGACCAGTTTTGCACCTATGGAGGTTCTGGCAATGTTGAGGCAATTCTTCAGTGGAGAGGTGGGGTTTTACAGCATTGATAATTTTAGTTGTGAGTGCTGCTGCAGAGGAGATATAGCTTACATGTCTATCCATGGACAAGGTTGAGTCTAGGTATTTTGAATATGCAGTATTTGCTGTCTAATTTTCTGAGGATGTCCTTAGGGCCAACCAGTAGGATCTCTGTCTTGTCCCCATTAAGACAGAGGCCTTTAGCTGCCATCCAGGCCTGGATGATAGCATAAGTGTCTTGTAGGGTTTTTAGGTCTTGCTCGTAAACACCAGATAGTGGGAGAAGAATTTGTGTATCATCGGCATAATTGGTGAAAGTCATGCTGAATTCTTCTAGGTCGTTAAAGAGTTGTAGGGTGAATAGGTTGTAGAGCATAGGAGAGGTGCAGGAACCTTGTGGTACACCACAACTAATGGGGGATGGAGTGGCTGATGCCTGGTCCGAGAAAACCCTCATGGCTCTGCCCTCCAAGAAGGATGTGATCCAGGTGGTGGCCTCAGTGGAGTGGGCAGTGGGAGTGGGCAGTGGCTGTGAGGTGTTTCTTTAGGATCTTGTGGTCCACCAGGTCGAACGTTGCCGACAGATCGAGAAGTAAAAGGATTACAGATATGACCTTGTCCATATTTCTTAGGAGTTGGTTTTTAGTCGAACAGGGCTGATTCAGTGCCATGCCGTGGACAAAAACCAGATTGTCTCTTTCCAAGGATGTTGTGTAATTCCAGGTACGCTTGGATCTGTAGATACGTAGCCTTGTCCAGAATCTTCAGCAGGAAAGGCAGAGTGGTATTGGGCCTATAGTTGTTTGGGGAGTCAGGGTCTAGAGCGGGCTTTTTTAGCAGTGGCCGAACCCATGCTTCCTTGGGGGAAGAGGGCACCGAGCCATGGGCAAATGAAGCATTAATAAAGGTTGTAATGAAGGGTGCTAGTGATTCAGAACAGTCTTTGATTATGTTTGCTGGACAAATGTCACCTTTGCATAGTGAAGGTTGTATTTGTTTCATGATTAGTAAGACTTGAGAAATTGTTACATTTCTAAAGGTAAATGATGGTGTGGATTTGCAGGGTTACCTTTGGTAAATTGTTAAAGTTGGCTGTGATTTTCTTTTGGAGTAAGTTGATTTTGTCCACCATAGCATACAGCGATTCACAATAGACTCATAGTCCACTGTTGTCCTGCTGAAGTATTGCACTGGTATTGCCTTGGATTTACTCCAGTTAAGTAGCAGGTGTCATTAATGATTTGCTATTCATTTTGGTTTTGGCCAAATCTTATATATTTTTTCCATACGTTGTATGTTTCAAAGATTCAAATACATATTTTCAAAAATGCATTTGCAATTGACTCAACCTATCTTTCAATGTTGCGCAATGCTTTGTGCCTAAAGGCCCGGTTGACTGCTAATGATTTTGTGCTTTTAGTTACTTTATTTTTACACTTTAATGCAGAGTAATTATTGCAACAATCTTAAGTGTATATATGTATATGTTAATTACCCAAATTACCACAGAACCATCCCTGCCAACCAAAAATCCCTGCACATTACAAGCACTTGGGGTGGGGGAAGGGAAACATGCGTGGCCATTGATTGCATTTTTTTATCCTGTGCTTCTCCTGCTGTCAACTGATTAGAAGGATATTATGAATACCTTCCACGGACTTTGGGTATATTTGGACTATAGCTGCTGAGTGGAACTACGCATTAGAGCCCTTTAATGGTTCATCCTGCTGGTTTGGTTTCAGAGTGCTGTGGGAGCATCACTGGAATATTAGCCAATCACAAGCATAGAGCCTCTATGTGTGTCAAGATATATAGGTTTAGCACTGATGCCACAAGCCATTCAAATTATGTTGAAGGATGTCCTACAAAATACACAACAGAGCTTGCAGCTCTTGGTTACACATGTAGGCATTAAGAACCAAAGACATTTATTGGTTAGATATACATCCAGCACTAGCAAATGTAAACATTCTGGTGGTATCTTAGACACAGTCCATGCGATATGGCACGTCAGTGTGTAGAAACAGGTGGCAATGTCCCAACATGAAGAAAGGAAGAACCTTGTCACCTGTTTATGCTGCAAGAAAATAGATTCCTATGAAAGCATGCTACCAAATGACTGAGCCTTTACACATGTTGCTGTCGAAACCAGGATTCAGGATGCCATACTTCTACATGAATAGAGACTGGACAGTCAAAACAGTCACATTTAAAGCTGTGGTGGATACAACGGAATTACGGATAGATCTCTCATAGTTACAATCGCCATATGTTGAAACAAAAGGATGCACGACAAATCTGAAGTTTGATGAAATACCTGAACCTATGGAATAATTAGCAACATTCTTCAGATGTTTTGTAATGTGACTTCTGTCCTAAGGCAGCCCTCTCACATTGTCTCAAGTTCCGGGATAAAATAATTATCATTCAGATCGTCTCCATTAGAAAGCTTAAAAGGAGAACTTCAACAGTCTAGTCTGCTCATATACATGCTGCATGCTCCCTGACACTATTGCCTATTTCCAAAGATGGGGTGGAGCTGAAGAGTTCAGTGTGGTTGGAGGTATACATGAGATGCTACTTTGACATTTCCTTTGACAGTTTAGATGATTGGTGAATTCATAAATTTGCTACAGGCTCAAGCTGTGGCTACCATTTCCTTGCAAGACATACATGTGCTATTCAAAACTAGTGTAGGAGGATGTGGACAGACAGATCAAGTGCTAAACCCTAGGAACATCCCTCAAAACCTGTTGTCAAGTCGTGGGGCCCCTAGAATGGGTAGATGGCAGGAAAAGGAGTGGAGGAATAATGGCGTAAATAAGAGGGGAATTATTAATAGTGGTTTCACTTGTGGAAATATATCTGCAACAAATATGAACACATTGTTTAAAAGGTGTTTTTCATTAATTCTGAAACATTGGTATAGGTAATTTATTGTTGGGGGAAGTTCATGGCACTGTTAGTATGCTTTCAAATAAGGACAATATGTTAGGTTTCATGTTGACATTAAATTGTTCAACATGCTTGTCTTGGAAGCAAGACAACGCAGAGCAACACAGGTTTGAATCCCGGTCTCGCACTTTGAGACTGGACTCTGGTATTGAATTTCAAATTAGCTTTCTGGCACTAGGGCTTAAAAGCATATACAATCATAAAACATCTCATTGACCATTACACATGTAAGCAATACACGTAAAATGTGGGTGCACAAAAAATTAAAAAAATATCACAACATAAGCAAAAGAATAAGCAAAAGAATAGGCAAAAGGTCGCTGAGACCGTTAATCTTTTCACAGAGGCCCCCCAGGCCTTCCAGGTTGTTAACCAACACAAGCTCTATATCCAAAGCTCCACATAGATGATCACTCATACCCTAGCCGCACCTTGAAAAAGACCAAGGAGGGTCGGAACACGTGTTGGCTGAATTTTGTTATTGAATTCACCACAAATAAAACCATTATGGCTCCACTGAAATTCTTTCAGAAATAGATAACTCCACTCGTTGACCCTGCGCCTGTATGACCCAGGTTCTTACTCAATTCTGTCCATATCACTGCACTGGTTCACAACATAGGTTCCTAAAAATATACTCCAGTATTAAGTGTGTTATAAATCAATCAATTCTTTTATTAAGGGATCAGCATTTTGTATTCAACCTAGTGAAATTCACTTCTTATCATCAGACATTCTCTCTGCCTTTCCTGCACCCAGCATTGTCCCATAAACATACATATTTATATGCAAAATAACAAGCCCAACAAGTTCATATCAGGGGGCTACTATACATCTGCATGACACAAAAATTGGTTAATCATGTTATTTTTTTTTATTTTGGGGTATTGTATAATAGGAATCGGGCACTAGCTGGATATCAGAGTGTAGAAAGCAATGCAATTTTTAAATGAATAATGTACACAATAACAAATTATGTAAATGTTATGCCTTGCCGCCCATTGGACCAATGCTGCAATTTCCTGTACTCAGGTGCGCCGGAAGGTGTCCCACAAAGGCACCACACAAAGGCACAGGCCTGTCTGTGCCTGTCCGGGCCGTTACGGCCATTCGCCACCTCATTCTGCCTGTCTGCATACCTCTCGCACCATCTTACCATGATACTGTCCCCCTGATTGCTACCAAACCACTGCTGATCTCTACACATGAAAAACCCACCAAGAACGTTTGAACTCGGCTGCTCTTTTAGCAGATTATTGATCATGGTAAGCGTACCATAACATTACTATAAATATTACTATTTTGGTCGTTAGACATCTCCACAGTATTACCAAAGAACGTAAGTCTCCCTTCCATCACAGCTGCAACTCCTAGAAGGAGATGCACTAGCTCGCTATTGTAATTACAAGAGCTTACCGTCATACATGTATGCTGTTGCTGTTATCTCTTGTTTCTATTGCCAAACTGTTCTTGTCAGATTCTGCCTTGCTCCATGTCTCATATGATACCTATACAAACTAGTACAATGGTAGGGTGTAGTATTGTTTGCCGATTTCAGCTGCTCTTTTACGTTCAACAGTCATTGTTCTAAAAAGCCCATCTGGTTCACCTTGCGTGCATACTTCCCTCTCTTTAAGTACTCCGTTTACAAACATTCAACACATTACAATACCAAAGCAGCAGTACTAGGCTACTTTCGGTTCACTGTGTTATTTAAGTATTCTGTCTCTGCCCTAACGAGGAGGCTCGCCCCATGTATGCTGCATAGTACGTTTGATCAACTACCCTGTGGATGAACCGCGCCTACAATCACTCATAATTGCCTTCCACTATACTTGTCTTTTGTATGTGAACTTTTACTTTGTAAACTGATTGTGCCTGACTACTATCTAGCATGGCGAGGGTCACTATCCAACCATGCTTAGTAAGCATTTTTGCATCATTAATTTGGACTTTCGTCTGTGTTTTTGTAAGTGGATGCTACTTTCTGCTTCAGCCAGTCCCACTATCTGTTCGGTATGTTGAGCTTACACTCCTAGGAAAGTTAGTATCTTAAAATGTTCTGCTTTAGCCTACAACTGAGGCCCTCCACTAGAACTATGTATGACACTGCCCATCTGCTGACAAAATTACTGTGTGCCCTAATGGTTATAGGCCACCGACTATAGTAACAGGCTCTAACCACCTTGACCAGCAGTACCTAACTATGGCAACCAAAACTTGTCCACTTGTGGAACCTAAACCTACTACATTCCTTCAACAGCTTAAGCTAGACAGCCAGCCTTCAAATATCAAACCCAAAAGATTCTTACCTAAACTCAATGCAGACTCTAATCCTATTAATTCAGAATATACCATTGCCTTGGACCCTAACCACCTGCTACCTATCTCTTTACAAACATACTGTGCTCCTACCAAAACAGATATACCCTGTCCCCCCACAGTCAGAAATAATAGACTCTGTGCTAGATTATCTAGACTTCATGAACCACTGACCAACATAGTAGCTAAAACAAGTCACCACAATACGATGAATATCCTTAATAATAACATTAATGCCAGAAAGAAAAATAATGCCACAGAAACCAATCCTAGCTCCAACATTAAAGTAAGTCAGGACAAACTTCCTGCCTGTCTAACTAACAGCAATACCCGTGCCAGAGAGTAAAATAATGCCACAGCAACCAATCGTAAGCCAAATAATTAAAGTAAGTCGGGACAAACTTCCTGTCTGTCTGACAGACGCCAATGTCCCAAATATCAAAGGTGCATTAATTAATGCTAGATCATTGGTAGCGCATGCTACTGTGATAGCGGATCTGATCACGGCTGACAACCTTGACTTCCTAGCAACAACGGAGTCATGGTTACATGCAGCCGCAGACCCAGCCCTCTTACTTGCAGCTCCTGACAACTACAACATCATAAGAGCTGACAGAACCGACGCTAGAGGCTGAGGCATAGCCATCATTGTAAAGTCCAATTTAGCCATGAGAATAGACCCTCACCAGTCACCAAGTCCTGTGACCTTCACACAGTTAAATTACCCACCTCCAATGCCAGTACTCTAAAAGTCCACCTAATTTAAAGACCACCTGGACCGATTGGCTCCTTCGAAAAGGACATCTAGATACTTTCATCTGATAACACTAAAGTCTCATCCCAAATGCTTCTACTTGAAATCTCAACCTTAGCTTCAATGATCCCAATGATCAACATGCTTTAGCAGTCTCTAACATGCTTACCGAACTTGGCTTCATCCAAAGAGCGACTCAGGCTACCCATGACAAAGGTAGAACCTTAGATTGGGTGGCGGACCTTAATTGTGTAGCATCTATCACCTCTATTACGCCACAAACCTGGACAGACCACTTCTTTCTGTCATTTACACTTCCAGCTAACACCCCTAATACTAAGGCCAACCTAATAGCTCCTCCACTCTTGACTCGAAATAAAAGAAATATCATGGTGGACAAGATCCTACTATACGTAATCCCTGACCTTAACATGCTGTCAGATTCTGCTGATCCAGACACCCTAGTAGATGCATATAACGCCTCTATGACTAAAGTGCTAGATGCAATTGCCCCACTTAAAATGCAAAAAAGCAAACCAAGAGCTCACCTGAACTCCTGGTTCATGCCTCAATTAAAATCTCTGAGAGCCAAAAAAAGCAAGTTCCTCTGGAGACATCTACCAACGGAGGAAAATAAAATGAACCTGAACAATTGCATTGCCCTCCATAAAAAAGAAATAACACGCACTAAACAGGAAACCTATAACCACAGGATTCACACAGCCAGCTCACGTTCAAAGGAACTCTTTACTATCCTAAGAGAATTGGAAGCTCCGATACCGCAAGGCAGACGACTGCCTGAAGGACAAATTATGGTGTACTAACATCCAGAATGCCCTAACGAACAAAATCCCCATTCTCCAGAAAAAGATTGCGGACAAAAGAGCCAATCTACCCACCATAGCCAATCATGCCACCTTGCTGGCTTCATCTACTAAACCTCCTCAAAGTTTCAGATTCTCACAAGTTTCTCTCCATGAAGTTGAAAATATCATTGCCTCCCTGAAACCATCAAGGTGTCAGGTCGATAGCTGCCCAGCTCAGATAATTAAAGATGTCGCCAGAGATTTAGCACCTTTTATCTCTAAATTAATTAATGCATCATTCTCATCTGGGACTGTCCCTAGCAACTTAAAGAAGTCATGGGTCCTACCCCTCCTAAAAGAACAATCCCTGGACCCCACCATTCCTACTAATTACAGGCCGATTACCACCGTACCATTTCTTCTTAAGATACTAGACAAGGTAGCCTACATCCAGATTCAGGAGTTTCTAGAGACTAAACTCCTACTACGAGTCCGCCAATCTGGCTTTAGGCCACAACACCGTACAGAGCGGCTCTGACAGATCTAAAGACCCAGATCAATGAACTCAAGGATAATGGGAAAGTGGCCCTGCTACTTCTCCTTGATCTATCTACCATCTTCGATCTGGTATTATGTCAACACTTCGACTCAACTGCTCACTTTTCACAGGATGCCATTACGTGGATCATATCCTTCTTGAACAATAGGACCATGAGAGTCTTCTCTACCTTAGAAGCCGCCAACCCTATTCCGATAACCTGCGGTGTGCTTCAAGGGTCCTGTGTCTCACCAACAATGTATAATATTTTCACAAAGCCACTGTTCGACGACTTGGACCATCTGGGTGTCACCTACACTAAACATGCAAATGACGCCGAGAGCCTCATACCTCTGACTGGTGATTATGATAAGGACATGGCCCTAGTGAACAACATTTACTTAATCATTCAGGCATGGATAAGCGCCCACGGCCTATGCCTGAATGACGATAAAACAGAGCTCCTGATACTGGGATCTGTAGCCAACTTGAGCAAACTTAACATAAAATACTCTTCTTTAAATATCGATGGGAACATTATCAAAGTGGTAAAAGAGGTAAAAACACTTGGCTTTTACATCGACTAAACCCTCACACTAAATAAACAAGTTAATGCCATGGCCTCCTCTATGATGTGGTCTCTTGATGATATGACAAACTGCAATACTGAAAACGTGATTTATTTGATTACTTGTCCATGCGGAATGCAATATATTGGTAAAATGAATAGGAAGTGTCGTACACGTATGGTGGAACATCGTAGCTGTATAAAAAACCAGATTCTTACTGCACCCAATGTCAAACATTTCACACAAATGAAGCATTCACATGAGGATTTGAGATGGGTGATTTTGAAAAAAGTGGTTGGTAAAAACAAGTTGGAAACAGACGGGAAATTGTTATTGTTTGAACAGAAAATGATTTTCAAATGTCAAAGTCATATTGTGGGCTTAAATGAAGAAATTGAGTGGCAGCATACACATGATTAGAACCTTAACCAAAAAACGTTAGTGATTGAAATGTGGTGTTCTGTGTTGTAATTTGAAATATGTTTTGAAATATTTCTTGTTGCTTTCCAATATGCAATCCAGCGGCGCTATCTTGGATTCCCACCCATTGTGATTGGATCCATGTGGTATGGGTGGCAGCTTGGGGCTGTGTTTCATGCCCTCTATTGGCTACACTACAGCCGTTTTTCATGTATATTTAGTTTATATATTTTTTAATGATTTTGTCCTTTGGTGACAAAGGGCGTCTTATAGTCGGTGCGGTAATGTTGCCTGTCTGATGGCCCGTTGGTTGGGATGCCATCACTGTGATGTAAATCCTGTTTCTGTATCCATGGTAGCACTCGCAGTCCTCTGGCACGGAAGTCCTGTCTCTGTATCCATTGTTGCAGCCCCCGTAGTCCTCTGTCTCTGACGCTTGACACACTCTAGTGTTTATACGCGAGTATGCTTTTGTAAAGTTTAGCGCAGTACGGTTTTTCAAGGCGCCGGTCACACTGGGAGCTCGCCACATTGCGGGTTACAGGTATGTGTCGTTGTATCCAGTTTTATTGGGTTGACCTCATGAGCAGGTCGTACCGGGTGCCATAGACGCAAGAAAGTGACCGCTCCGGCATGGTCTCGCATTTAAATATTTATACATGTTTTGTTTTAGGCATTCACCCTGGGAATCATTGAATATAGTGTTTTCGGTCCATGAGAAGAAGAACTTGATGGAATTTACGGAGGCATACATTGAATAAGGAGGTATTACGATTTGTGTCCTCACTATTTGGTGGTGTGTGGTGGTAGAAGCTAGACAATAGGGCTTCTCGAAATAGACATGGAATTGTGGTGTCACACTCCTGTGAGGTGAGTGAGAGTTGTTGGTGGCACGGTGGTGCATTATGGTGATGGGTATACCCTTTATAGATACATGTTGATGGACTGTATGTCTTGGTTGGTTTGCACTGAAGTGGACCGACAGCTACTTGGAAGCTATTGAATAATAGAGACTCGAATTGTGGAGTCTGCGGCTAACTTGTGGTGATTTACAAACACCAGCGCTACTTATACCAATTTAAGAGGTATGTAGTTCGACAATAGGGACAGGTTGACAGCAATCATGTCCTTCCTACCCAGTGCATTGTGATTTGGAAGCAATTTGCACTGGGGTTTGGAATTTGTTTCTTAGGCTTTCTGACCTGTGCATATGTCTGGTGACCGCCCCTTTTGTTTGTTTCCTGGCATAGGAACCATTTGGGAACACCCAGGTGTGACTCTGGATTGCATGGTGGAAACTATGAAATGGAACTATTCCCCTGAAGAAAGTTCATGCATTTGTGCAAATAAGAACTGAAACATGTCGGGATTTTTGTGTACCTGAGTCAGTGTACTCAGTGTGTTTGGAAAATTGTTAAATCCATTCATTGTTTGTTTTTGTATTGTTTTTTAACATTGAATGTGGTTATATGTGTGTCAAATTTGTGATTTGTATTATTTTTTTATACCATGCTGTGTGAGGTTGGGTCATACTCATACCAAACACTTTTATGAGTGTTTGTATCATTGTGAATATTTGATTAAAACTAAAAAACTTTTTTATAACGGAAGCAACACGTACTGGGTCTATTTTTTCAGGACTGAAGGTACTAGTAATGTGGGATGTGCATCAATACATTTGCATAAGAAAAAATGTTATAAATGGTGTAACGATCTCCTTGATATATGATAAATTTTGGGTCATCCCCTGACCGTGTGAGAGAGTTTGAAAAGGGGTTTCTTCTGCCTTATATAAAGTGATGGCCTCCTCTACAGCATATACTTGTAAGTTGATCAGAGTTGATCAGAGCCTGCAAACCCTTTCTCTCCAAAGGAAGTTGCACTATCCTAGCCAGAGCCCTCATTTTATACAAGTTGGATTATTGCAATGCACTGTACCTACGTGCATGCAAGTACATTGTTAAGAAAATCCAAATTCTCCAAAACAATGCGCTCAGATCAGCATGTGGCATTCCTAGGAGGGAGCACTTAACGGAGCCAAGGAGACAGAACAAATGGCGTTCCACCAATGACAAAATTACGCTCAAAAATGTCTCCCGAACCTACAAGTGCCTCAATGGTGCTGCCACACGCTACCTCTCGGAGAGAATTGTCAAAAAATCTACCTTACGCCCTACCAGGATAGTTAATTCATTCTGTCTGGTTATCCCCAGATTTAAACAAAAAAAGGCGTGGGGAGCAGTATCCCTGTCAGGGCGACGAAGCTCTGGAACGCACATCCTCCCTGATTGAGAGCATCCCATCCCTTCCCTCACTTTAGGCGAAACACCATAAATTGGCTTGTATCCAAGGACATCTGAAATACCTGGTTTGTCTATACCTTGCCAACTGTAGCTATCTGACTCATTGGCACCGTAGCCACTTTAACCGACCTATATGCTATTACTCTGCACCTACATTGCTTTAGCCATTGTATTATTATGTAAATACTATCTGCTCGTATTAAGTATAAATTAATTGTAACTTTTGTAACTCATTTAACTGTAACAATTGTAACTCACGTCTAAAGTACACAGTATGCACCCAGATACCCTCGGGTTTGGCAAGCAATACAAATCAATAAACAAAAAAACAAACAAGAATAATAAAAGGTCAAAATGAACATCGCCATTTGTAACATTGTCCCACACACGAGGCACCCTTTGTCCCTATATAAGACCCATTGTCTAGGTGTGTGACCGCTGGTTGATTTATTTCTTTTTTCCCCATCACCAATGGCACCACTCTACTCTCTCTATGGTATGGGGCTGGATGGAAACCATGCTACTAATGTTAAAGGTTTAGTCCAAGATGAGTGCAATGTGGTATGTGAGGATGTGTTAAAGCATGTGCTAGGTTTCATTATTACAATGTTGGTTATGAAGTGGTTCAGACCCTTGTCTCAAAGGAAAGGAGCAGCTGTGGGAAACAAATTCCATCTATTCCAACAATTACTCCAAATTTTTGGGGAATTGACCTTTTTATTATTTTATTTTGTTGCTTTTGTTTATGCCCTGACACATCAAACAAAAGCTTGCATACGGTAGTCAATATGGCAATGTGGTATCAGATTTGAGGTACACTATGGGCAGGTTTTGCCTCAAAGTTTGGGCCTGTAGAGATCTGTGCTATGCAATTGTATATGTTTCATCTTTAAAATTAGCCTAACTGTTGAGGTCTGCCTTTTTTTAACTCTTTCTTTTACATTTTGCCTACCGTTGCTGTGGGGTGCCCACTTGTATGGATGTATTACTGTTCTACATCCATCTGTCCTATTCCGCTAGTATCACCCACCACACACATCTTCTCCAGTCGTCCTGTCTCATTGGCGGGTCTCCATTCGGGATCCCCAGTATGTCATAGCAATTGTTCTAAAGCAGATACCAGGACAACACATTTTTCAATATTTCTGGCTTTTTCAGGTCAAATAAAAGAAATGCCTCTGAAAAGGCTCAGCGAGGCTCTTCCTGATCTCATTTATCCTATGTTGGGAAATGCTGACAATTTGCCTCATAAGCGATAGTTTAATTTCAAGATTGTAGGGTTCAGGCAATGCTGTGATTCTTGGGGTTTGCTGATTTCTAGCTGAGTTAGTAGCAGCACAACAAATCAAAGAGAACCTTTGTCAGTATCACCACTTATCTCCAAATATGTTGGCCTTTGGTTTTCAGCAGTGGATTGGCCAAGTCTGCCCAAAACGTTAAGATGGGTCTAAGACATTGGATGCTTTCTGCTTGTTTCCTAAACTTCCCCCAGCAGAAGGGTCCTGATAATAGGGTTCCAAGCCCAATCTTACACACCTCCTTATCGGCACAAGATCTCCTTATAGGCCCAAGATTGGCTTAAATTTAAGGGATTCATCTACTCCCAAATGTCCCATATGCTCCAACTTTCTCCAGGTTTTGTTGTAAAGCTGTTGGAATGCTCTGCTCTTAAAAAAAGCAGTCTTTTGAGCTGGGATCTAATCTCAGGTCCTCCGCATCTCCTTCAATGCCTTTTTAAATTGACCTTGTTTTTATATTTTTTATTTTGTTCCTTGTATTAAACCATTGGCAAATGGAACAAAAACATACATTCTTCAGGCAATAAGGATGTAAAGGTTCTGTATGCTTCGGGCAGGTATTGTCTCACAGGTTAGTGTCTGGCGGGAAATGTTCGATGCTGTCTGAAGGTGGACTGGCTTGGTCCTTCCAGCAATCAAAACTATTTAGTTTCAGAGTACACTGACATCAAACACTGTATTTTAGTTGACCTCTTTCTTTATTGAAATGTGTGCTACTGTTGGGGGCGTCTTTTCAAATATCTTTCTTTGAATTTTTGGTTTTCTTCTGGATCACTTCAACTCCTTTAACCCTTGCTTAGCACATTACACTTCTGAACATTTGAATGGTTTTGCTTATTCAAATGTGCGCTACTGAGTGGCTGCCTTCGTTAAACTTTGTTTGATTTGAATTTTGGGTGCGTTTGTTGTGGAGTAAGGGCACCCAAGTAATTTGGAAATGGGACGTGATCCATATGCATGGGGTATGAGTGTCTACCCCTGTATCTTCTGCCTTTCACACGTTTCTCCTCCTCGCCCTTGCAACACACACAGAAAAGAGCTACACAGTGATAATAAGGTTTTCAAAACCTACAAATATCGATCAAGAATGATCACTATATGGGTCAGTAAATAATCATAAAAGCAGACATTTCTCTCTCAGGTCACCTCCTTAGGGGTGCTTAATATCCTACCTTTCTCCTTCAATCCAACATTCAGCATCAATGCTTCTGTTCCTCTCTTCACCACCTCCTTCTCCTCTGCTTCTCTACATACTACCATTTCCTCTGTTCCTCTCTTCACCACTACATCATCTGCTCCTCTTTTCTCCGCCTTCTCCACGGCCCTTCTCTTCAACACCTCCTCCACTTCTCCTCTCTTTGCCATACCCTTTCCTCCTCCTTTCACCTCTTCTGCTCCTCCTGCAACCAACCTCCTTCATGTAGCCTCTCTTTTTCGAGCTGCCTCCTCCAAACTTCCACCATTTCCTTCTGCAAATGCCAACAAAATCCATTCCCTTCACCTAGGTTTAATATGTAGGTAACTTCTGTAAGGACTTGCACATGGGGAACATTGTGAGTCTTTCACTGTGATAACCAAGGCCAGAATTGTTTCTTTTTAGTTTCAGGTGTTTCAGTTTTATCTGCCCGGCTCTGCTGCTCAGTGCATGAAAGTCCAGTCTTCCAATTTGTTTCCCACTTGCTGTGTGCACATGAATCGGTTTCTATCTATGACAGCTTTCTCCTGTGAACACTAGGTTTCACCTTAATCATAGTAACATCATAAATATTTGGCTGCAACATATTGAAAGGGGCCTGTATAGCTTCCCGAGACCTACCATGTCGCAAATTGCAGTCATTCTGGTATCAGACCTTAAACTGGTTTCGGGCACTTTAATCACACACGTGGTGAGCCCTACACTACACTCCCCTACACTCAGACCCCAAACTCAAATTATGAATGATGCTGAAGTCATAAATCCTTATGAGTTTGACTGGTGTAAATAAGGTGATGCAGCCAAATCAACAGCCTTGGAAGCCTTGATTGAGCTGGAAAGTTCTTTTAGATAGGCCTTTCAGGTCATTCAGTGGAGGAGGAGATTGAAGTTCATGCATCACTCAGAAGTATTAGACAAAAAGGCCAGTGACCTCAATTAAGGTTCAGACATTATAGATAAGGCTGGAATTTCTAGAGGCCTTGGCTCAATGTAATAATCTGGAGATATTTGCAGTCCAAACATAAAGGGAGAGGGCAGACACAGATTTACGGCACTTTGTCACTCAGGTGTCTAAAGATATTTGTACGGATGAATCAACAGACTTTTCTAGTGATGTACAGTGTGCTCATTAGGTACCCTGTATTAGAGACTTCAAGATAGACAAGGCCCGATCAATTATAGTACATTTGTTGACATATTCTTTGAAATACAAATTGGGGGGTGTCTCTCATGAGAAGTGCTTGGGTGACCTTTTGATATATTGTTTGTCTGATGAACGCCCCTGAACAGCTAAAAGGTGAAAGGGATGGAAAACATATTTTTTTAAACTTTATTTTTAAATTTTTCAGTAGTACATGGAAGATAGTTAGCAGTATACACACTAGATATGACACTTCATGAACAATTCAGATCTAAATGAAGCAACAATTAATACACCATTGAGGACACAGTAGGCAGTTCAGCACAGCCACACACTATTACCCATCAGATCAGGTAATTCCATCTTCACTAGGTATTTGCCCTACCATTGAGGCGAGACCTAAAACTGAACCAGTAGTTCTTGGGCCGGTTCCACCAGTTCTCTATAAGTGTCCTCTTGCTCATTCACCAAGTAAGGTCTCTCAACCAGTCATCGAAAACTGGAGTCTGTTGTGCCCAGCGTAACACCACAGCAATTCAGGGCTTTGCCATCAACAGAGCAATGCCCCGAAATCTATGATATTTCTTTTGGAAGCATCGGGTAAGGCCCAGTAGGCATATCTCTGGGCTAATCTGTATATTAGTCCCAAGCATTTCCCCAGGAGTTGTTTGTATTTTCCTCCAGTATGAGACCAAATCAGTGCAATTCCATGTCTTATGTAAAAAGTCTGCCTCATCCATTTCACAGCACAGACAAGCACCCTGCGAAGTCGGGTCCCATATTCTTTCCATCTGGGTGACATATGGCTGGTGCATACATTTGAAGTGAAAGAGCTTGTGGTTGTAATTCAGGGTCAAACGTGCTTTGCAGACCGCCTATGCTGGTAAAAAATATGTCTGTAAGTATGGGGTCAGGCGGGTTGCATTTGGCATATAGGTAGAGTAGGGCCCCTAGTCATGAGTGGAAATTAACAAGGGAGGTCCTGGAAGACCCTCTGCCAGACATTAGTGCTGGTTACGAGAGACTTACCCAGAGTCTTTAGCTCAATATCTTTCACAGAGAAGAAATATCCCAAAAATATCAGTCTTTGTCCTGCCCTTGGGCAGTCCAGCACCGAAATGCTGGGCAATTCTCCTCTGAACAAGAGTACCAACAGCAACCCCAGACACGTATTTCGGTCTGGTTGGACCTCATCAGTAGGGTGGAGCTGTGCCTCTCTAAGAATCGTGAGCAAGGGGTCCACGTCAGGATTCCCCTAGTAACTTAGGGTGAGACCCAAAGTTACTTAAATATGCAAATTAACAAGGGGGTCCTGGGAGTCCCTCTGCCAGTCATTAGTCCTGGTTACGAGAGACTTACCCAGAGTCTTTAGCTCACTATCTTTCACAGAGAAGAAATGTCCCAAAAATATCAGTCTTTGTCCTGCCCTGGGGCAGTCCAGCACCGAAATGCTAGGCAATTCTCCTCTGAACAAGAGTACCAACAGCAACCCCAGACACGTGTTTCGGTCTGGTTGGACCTCATCAGTAGGGTGGAGCTGTGCCTCTCTAAGAATAGTGAGCAAGAGGTCCACATCTGGATTCCCCTAGTAATTTAGGGTGAGACCCAAAGTTATTTAAATATGCAAATTAACAAGGGGGGTCCTGGGACTCCCTCTGCCAGACATTAGTCCTGGTTACGAGAGACTTACCCAGAGTCTTTAGCTCACTATCTTTCACAGAGAAGAAATATCCCAAAAATATCAGTCTTTGTCCTGCCCTCGAGCAGTCCAGCACCAAAATGCTAGGCAATTCTCCTACCCAAAAACCAGTAAAGAAATAGTAAAGAATAGTAAAGAAATGCAACTTGTCTCCAAGGAAGATTTTCCAATCAGCAGGAAAGAGTATTTGATATTTTTTGTCTCTTAGTCGACACTTGACGTCTAGGAGTGTCCTTGAAGCCTGCACCGCAAATTTGTAATCCGGGTAGACCGAGAAGCATGTGTTGTCGAACATAAACTCTCCTTTTTCTTAGGCCACCTTTAGGATCAAGTCTCTGGGGCTCATTACGAGTATGCTGGTCTGGAAAAAGGTGCTGGTAACAATGGCTACCGGCACCTTTTCCGGACGGCCATACTCCAAATCTGCTGGTAGAGACAGTGTACTACCAGTAGGCCTGACCTGCCGGTAGTTCAGGCCCCTATCAGCAGATTATTCACTAAAGCACCAGCACTATCAACAACAGTGCCAGTTCTTCAGTGGTTCCCATCCCATGGAGTCCTATAAGACTCCATGGGAATGGGAACAAGAGAGCCAGTTCTTCGGTGGTTCCCATCCCATGGAGTCTTATAAGACTCCATGGGAATGGGAAACGTACTGTTCCCCCGCTGCCTGTAATAGCCTGGCAATACCAGTATATCGGGTGGCAGAAACGGTAAGCCAATGTTGCCAGTAAGCTGCCTGTGCTACTGGCAACCTTGTAATGAAGCCCTCTGTCCCTGTAGTTTAGTTTCCTGCGATAACAGTGCTTGGATGGCAGCTCAGGATTGGGTGTGGTCCAGGTGTGCAATGTGCTCTCTCAATTAAGAAATGATGAGAGAGGAAGGGGGGCCCCAGTTTTTCTGGCAGTGGCATTTCAAGGAATACCTCTAGCTAGCACCTCACTGCTAATTCTGCAAGACTTACTATGCAGATGTTATTTCTCCGGGACCTAGATTCCAGGTGGTTATTCTTTTCCTGTATTTATTTACTTTGCTAGACACAATACTTTGCTTTCGAGGGTGGCTCTCAAATCTTCCATGCATCCAATGCGGGTCTCCGCCTACATCATACAAAGTTGTTCTATTTTATGTTGGGAGCTTTCTAGCCTGCTGGTCAGCGTATCCATTTTATGATCCATGGGCTGAAGAGTGCCCTTCACTTCCAGGAGGTTGGTGTGCAACTCAATGGGTTGCTGCTCCTTTGTTGACGCACAGTAGTATGATACAGTATGATAGATCATTTGTAACGCGCTTAATACCCAGAGGTTTCTAAGCGCAGACCCGGGGATCAAACCTGTGTTACTCTGTGTCGTCTTGCTGCCAAGGCAAGCATGTTGCTGCTGCGCTATCCGGGACAAGGGCCTGGCAGCACTCAGTATAGAGGTGTCTTTCCCTTTGTGGGACTTTATGGTCCTCCTTGGTGAATGCTTAGAGTTGTTTTATAGAGTTAGAGTCCCATATGTAGTTGGCTATGAGCAAGAAGCGGCCCGGAATGCCAGTAGTAAAGAAAAAGGAGGTGCAGGTTGACTGCATCCACGTGTCTAGTCAGCTGTGGTGACCCTGCCCTAGCCCTGGGTGTCCAGACAGTCTGGTGTGTCCACTTCTGTGGGACTGAAGGGTCAGAGAGATGAGCTATTTTAGCAGCCTAAGGGCAGGATCTTGATGTATCACTAGTCACACAATTATAATGGGGAGGACCGCCATCTCCAATTGGGGTCCATGCCCCCATTATAACTGGCTGCTTATAGCAGCGAGGCTCTCATCGCTGTCAGCTCTGCAATGGAGGAAACCATAGCATGTGAGTCCCCAGGCCTGGAAGCACCAATGCCTCAGGCACCACATCCCCACTCCTCACAGCACCCCCTGCACTCCCGGCCCACTGTTGGGATCTTGCGATGTCTCCTCACCAGCGATCAGGGTCCTCCAGTGCTCACGGTCGCTCTGTGCGTCTTCAGCCAAGAGGTCATTACCGCACTGTGGATACCACCGCCAAGATGCGACTGGACAAGCAAGGTTGGGCCAACAGCTCGGTGGTGATCACATGGCCAGATTGCCTCCTCACCAAATCCACCTATGAACTGTGGTGGCCTATCTGCTCAGTGCAATTAAATCTTCCTACACATCTAGTCAAACAATTAGGAGCAGGTTGCCGTCATCCCAGTGGCCGCTTATCTTCAGAATCGAGCAGATTACTGGCTCCCTGGCAGAGCACACACATCAGGCATTCATTACTGTTGGCGCCTTCTAACGACTTCCAGCGCCCCCCTAAAAAACATATTTAACTGGTTTAACTGGTTTAAAAAAAAAAGGTATGTTAGGATTTCCACAATTATGCATATCTAAAAGTGCTCTACAAGAATAATACCTATATTATAAAGGCTAATGAGTGTGTAGAGGCTTTGAAATTACAAGGGGAGAATCTGCATGGATGAGATGAGATAAATCACTTTTTTGTTAGAAGATACAAAAGGGACTTTTTTTTGTACTTGCATAATGAATTATGGGGAGGTGCAGTCAGTAGTAATCAGTTGGTAGGCCCAGATCTTCTGGATATGTCTGTAAGGAAATCTATTCAAAAGAAAAGGATGCAATGCAAATCTTTACATTTAAAAACCAACATGTGAGCTGCAGCCTGTGGACAGCATCTGAAAAAAACACATGCAAGTAAATGTGCGATCTTAGTGTAAAGAAAAAGTACCCAAAAGTATTCCAAAAAACTGTGAAAGAAGTCAAAGATAGAGCGAACAGATTGCAGGAAAAAACAGCTTTTTATTTGCATATTACGGCCGGGAGAATCAGACAGTTCTGTGGAACTGAACTGTGGACCATCTCAACATGCCCAATCCAGGCTACAATATTTAAGGCACAAAAACATTAATTCAACATGTTCTACAATATTAATCTGCAACATTAATTCTAACTCGTCATTAAGCCCACACCTCAAACATGACATAATTTCATAGTCAGCACAAAAGAAATTGTTTGATTGGTTGGCTTCCTTCATGGTATAATTGAAAAAAAGCTCTGCCCTAATTGGACACTGTCACCTGACACAGCTTGCGTTGTAGCATCCCATTGAGGCGAACCAACCATATAGTGAGTGGAAATCAGCAAGGTCAAAAATGTGTTCCAACCCATGCAACACCACCATCCCACGTGGCCTAACACACTAGAGTGGCAACATATGCAGCCTTCAACAATGGCCTATTCTAACATGACGGATCTCTTGCTCATTACAGCAACTGTAGTTAATAATGCTCCATCTTCCTAAAATAGAAAAAATCCAAACTACATAACCTTATATAATAATATAGGTGTGGTAGAAAAAGGAAAAGAAACACTTTGTTACTTGTGTGTTTTACTTGTGTTTTACATTTGTGATGTCATCTTTGATGTCCTGGGTGTTAGTCTTATCAGTGTACGGTAGTGGTGTGAGTTATGGTTGCTTAGCTTACCATAACTGGCGAATTTCAGGGGTCTTTCGGTTTTACTTGGAACCATAACGTCCCTTTAACAAAGTTTTTTTACTGAATTTCATAGGTTTTTAGTAGCGCAACTTAACCATAACATCCCTTTAACAACGTTTTTTTACTGAATTTCATAGGTTTTTAGTAGCGCAACTTAACCATAACGTCCCTGACTTTATATACATGTAACATAGAACATACTGAACCCCTACCTACTGATTTTGATGTCCGCGGACTGTGCGTATGGGTACCCTAAAACTCAGGGGGTATCTTAAATTGTTCTATTAAGTCATATAAACACTGCACAAGTTCAAAAAGCAGCATATAAACACATTATATGTAAAAATAAATAAGAAGTAGAACCTATATATATTACTCATCAACCATTCATTTAAATACCATATGTACTAAAATGGAATATACCAAAACAGAAAAGATATGCCTCCGACATAATTACCTCACAGGAACTGCACAGCTTGGAGCAACAGCAGACCTACACAACAGTGAGAACACAATTTACTAGAAGCTAGTAAGTAAACTTAATTTTTCTTATATATTTCTAAAGTTTCTGTATTAGGTACACTAAAAGTAATATATATATATATTATTTTTTTTTACACAGAAATGGCCAGTACTTTGGAATGCTTGAGGAACATTTTCCACATGAGGAAATGACTGAAGATAATGATACTAATGGTAGACACTTCTCTATATAACCAAATTAATAATCATAACTTTATGTGTACTTAACATTTTTTTTCACAGACCATACAAACATTGAGAATAATACACCTAAAGACACCTTTGAACATACTCTGCACAGTATGGAAGAAAGAATGGACATGCTAATGGAAAATTTCAATCTTTGAAACATTTTGTGGAGGACCACATAAAAGAAAAATATATATCATTGTTCCACATGTACCTGTCCCCCTCTCCATGTCCCAGTCAACTATCCCCAAACCTTCCCCACCAAGAAAAACGTTATGATGAGACTTCCATCCCTTCATCTCCTCCCATCCATCCTCTCTAAGCCCCTAATTCCCCTGTGTTTGTGTCAGTTTTTGCTTCCCCGTCGCTTTCATAAATTTTATATCTGTATATAATAAAAAAATATTACATGTGTTTTAATTCAGTCCTTTGCGTCTTATTTTTTTTAAAAGGCAGTTAGGATGTCCGCAGACAGCACGGGTGTCCGGGATGTCCTTAATTAACCAAAATGGGGGTGTCCTAAGGACAATATGGCTGTCCGTAATGTCCGCAGTCAAGTTGAAACTGTTCTAAGATCATGCGTGGTGTCCGGGTTGCCCGTAATTAACCAAAATGGAGGTGTCCTAAGGACACTATGCCTGTCCGTAATGTCCGCAGTCAAGTTGAAACTGTTCTAAGAACATGTGTGGTGTCCGGGTTGTCCATAATTAACCAAAATGGAGGTGTCCTAAGGACACTATGCCTGTCCGTAATGTCCGCAGTCAGGTTGAAACTGTTCTAAGAACATGCCCGGTGTCCGGGTTGTCCATAATTAAGCAAAATGGAGGTGTCCTAAGGACACTATTCCTGTCCATACTGCCTGTAGAACATCTACGCACATGTGCACCACACCCATAAGCCCTATGAACACCATGCCTGTCCGTAACTGTTCGTCTCACTTGTGTCGCACTTTTAATTAGTTTCAGGACCCGAACACTGTCTGTAGAACAACCACGCGCATGCGCACAGCTGTTCCCGTAAATTGGGTGTTCGCAACGTCATCATGTGACCGCACCCACGCTGAGCGTGTGTCCTGAATTGCGGACACTGTCCGGGTCCCCGAACATTTTTTTAAAGTACCTTTTCAGGCAATCCACAGTTTTTCATAGTAAAAAATCACCATATCACATGTCCCAGACAATGACCCTGACTTTCTACCCCTCTACCACCACCACTTCCCAAGGGCCTGAAGAGGGGAACAGGCGTGAGGATGTAGAGGAGGATGAAGTGGATGAAGTGGATGAGGTAGTGGAAGTCCCTACTACCATCACTCACCGTGAGTCTTGGGTGTGGCGGTTATTTACCATTTATGGTGACATACCCAAGGCGCGTGCGAACAAGGTCACCTGCAACCAGTGCAAAATGGTGCTGAGTCGCGGGAGGCTTGGTTCGTACAGCTTTGGTACGACATCTATGAAGCGACACCTAAGGTTGCCCCACGGTGGGGCTGTTCGCAAGGTTGTACCTTTTGATCAACGTAGTAGGTTGAGTTCCTCTACTACATCCTCTGTTTCCACTCCTCTCACCACAAGAGACACTCCTGTGGGAGAGCGCATCCCTCCAGTTGCCTCACAGGCCAGGCATGATGCTTATGACCCTAACCTTTCGAGGATCACAGTTTTGTGTATGTACTGCGACTGAGTACTCTGCAGGGGGGAGAGACTTCGAAGTGTTTTTGAGACTGCGGTCTCGGAGCACGAGAAGACTTTCTACCTACCTAAGTAAGGCCCCTCCTACATCTTCCTCTCTCCACCTGCCCTTTCTTATCCCTACGGTTTGTGTGTCCCCCTTACTCTCCTTTCCCCACCTCTCCTAGTGTGTCGTGTATAAAAAAACAATGAAAAAAATAAAATAACAAACTGCTTGAACCAAGTGTTCCAAATCTGCCAACACAGTAGGGGTACTGACATAGCCCAAGTGGAAAACTCCATAATGCAAAACTACCACATGGAGACTGTTAATCCTGCCCATATCTTCACAAACATGCACAATTACCTGTACATTGCAATCAGGCACAGTGCTCCACACCACCTCCACTCCTTTAACATCAAAATTATTTGCCACATGCCTGCATTGAGCATACTGCTGTAAACCATGCACAAACATATCTCCAAGCACCAACACCCTGACTTTCTCCACCTCTGCCATCTTCACTACACTCACTCTCTTTCAACACAAATACACAACCTCAACACCTGATTGGCTGATCCCTACAGTCCCCTTTCCACATGGATTTGCTGGAAAACCCTGATGCGGCACGCCCTGTCTGCGGACAGCCACGGTGTCCGTGGACAGTGTAACTCTTGGACAGCCCTTCTACCCTTTCCACTTCACTCTCTCTGCCATTCCCTAATTGGATACAGCTAAGCAGTCACACAGCCATCCACCAATAACATCCAAGACCTCTACATCTAACTCCATCATCAGAGTTCAGCACTTCAAATGTACTGTTGATCACTCTGAGTACAAGTCTCTTATATTATTGGAAAGCACTTACTACAAAAAGTACTCTAAAAGTCTCCAAGATTTCTACTTGCAGCTGCATGCATATCCACATGCATGAATACAAACTACAGGTATGCATATTATCTGCACAATACATGTACAACTCTTATAAATGCATATAAACAGAGTAACTGCAACTTAACCTGTATAACCTATAAAATTAACTTATTGTAATGTTTTCCATCTGCAATAATCAACTGTCACTTCCAAACCTGTCTGCTATCTAATTTTTATTTTACACACACACCTATCTAAAAAAATATAATATTAGAAGATGGAAGAAATAACAATATTATTGTGGAAAAACAGTAGTGTATCATAAAATTACACACAGCCAGTAAAATGTCATGCATCTTCATACACTCAAACACATAGACACTATCATTGAAATGCTCCCAGCTGTAATAATACCGCTACGGAGTAAATCACATCCTTCTACTTTATTACCCACACCTTCACAAATACATATATTCCATGCTTTTGTATACATGTTCTACCATTTACCTTAAAATAATTGCAAAATAAATATATCATTATTTCTGCTTTCTCCTAACATTCTGTAACACAGCTTTAAAAAATAAACAAGTGAATTTCATAGACTTAATATTCTATGCATTGGCAAAGCATGTTGAGCTAACATAATATAAATAAAATATAAAGGCTGCACATAGTCAAATGAAACTGCATGCATGCACTATGTTCAGAAATCAAACAAGAATACTACTACAAATACATACAAATGATCCTTTCAATTAACATCACTGCTATAAACACACAAAATTATTAACTTCTTTATTTTACAATTGCAGTGAAGACCACTCTCCTGGAAATCGGCAACATCTGAACTACAAAGACCAACTACAAAGAAACCTGCTCTTTCCACAAAAAAAGAGTAAGTACAATACTACCTTAGTTTCTCAGCCTAGTCTTTAAATCTCTCCACGATTTTGCTCCCTCTTACCTCTCCTCTCTCCTCTCTTTCTACACTCCCTCCCACTTCCTTCACTCTGCGGACCACTTTCTTCTCACTGTTCCTCCTTCCCCTTGTGCCACATCCCGTTTCTGCTCCTTCCATCTCCTAGCCCCCCATGCACTGGAACTCCTTAGCTCTCTCACTGCGCTCTATTTCTACCTTTTCCTCATTCTGCACTTTCCTCACATCTCTCCTTCTCCATTCCCCACCATGAAACTGCCCCCTTCTTGCTCCCATCCCCCATGCCGTATCTCCTTAATCATCTCCCTCCCTCTCCCTTCCACCCCATTCTCACCCTTCACCCCATCCGTTTCCCTACTCCTCCTCTTCCCCACCCCTCCCTCTCTCTCACTTCTACTGCACAACGATCCTTCTCCCCTTCAGTTTAATTGCACTACTTACTGTTTTGTTGGTCTGATTCTCAATTTTAAATTGCATCCACTGTTACTGTTATAATGTTAATTGTTATATGTATCCTGCGGTTGTTAAAATGTGCAGCACTTTGGTGTAAAGCACTATATAAACTAAATAGATACAAATATAAATACAAATATTCTTACTGTTACTCAAACACACTGTGCGGGTGATTCATGTAATTTGTGCACCAAAAAACCGAAGATTTGTGCACCATTCTGCCCACAAATCACCATTTATTAAACAGGGATTAGCAAGCAGAATGGCCCACAAATCTCAATTTTTCAGAGCACAAATAACATAACTCAGCCCCAATAATATTAGTATTACAAAACAAAGAATTGTTTTAATTTCATACCATTTGATTTACTATTAGTGCTTATCCTCACCACTAGCTCACTTTCTACTGTCATCTGAACCACAGTATCGTAACACACAAATAGAGGAATAGCCTTCCCAACAAATTGTAGCTGCCCAATGCACAATCACACACCACCAGATACATCTTTACCATCATACTCAGACACTCATGCATACAGCACACATACATTGCACAACAGACCAACCCATACCTTCTTTTTTTTGTTTCAACAGACCCCACAGAATGCCTACCAGAAAGCAAGTCCACAGAAAGCAACGCAGAAATAGAGCAAATGAAAATAAAAATGTCTAAAATAAGCATCCATCTCCAGCAGAGTTTGTACAAAAAGTTCAAATAAAACAGCTAATACAGTCATTTAACAAAACAAAACAACCTTCTACTACAGAAACGTTGCCCCCTCTATCAAAATGTAAAAGAAAACAGAAAATGATTAACAAGAATGCACCTATCACTACTGCTAAAACTGCTCCTATAAATCTTGATATAGTAGGAAGTAACCATACCAAAAAAAAAGTATATTAACAAAAATGTTCGGCCACAGAGTATTTCAGAATCTTATAAAAACAGGAGACAAATAATGCACAACCCTTAAAAACTACTATTGAAAATTAATCTTAGAAGCTTTGATAGACAGTGCAATACTTCTCAAAAGAAAGTTATTTATTTTAGTGTTAAACAGAATGAAACCACTAACAAAACTAAGTGCTAAATTACAAAAAAGACTTCTCAATAAACGGAATGTCAGCAAAAATAACTTCTTAAATATCTGTGGAGGTGAATGGAGTCACACCACAAGCACAGAACCATATTTTAATGAAGAAGCATACAAACAAAATCAAACAAACACAATTGCCATACATAGCAGTGGACGAGGTTATGAAAAACTTAATAATACCATATTGCAACAAGAAATACTGCTTACAAAAATATCCCCAGAAAACTCAGTATCAATTCTCCATTCGACTGAACCAGAACGTCCAGTATACAAATGGCCATGCATGTCAATGTGTAACATTGCCAAAAAATCTTTCAAATCTTTACGCCAGTTCCTCAATCAATATGTGAAAGGCAAAGACAAAATCAAAATAAAACTGCTGCAAAATATGGATACCTGTCGAGTGCGCAAATAGACAAGACTGCAAGGACATTCATTGGCCTGCATTTCAGGACCTATTTGCAAAAGCACCTTCCATCATATCAAAATGATATCAACACATCAGTCAACTATAAGAAATCTAGTCTATAAACTGTACTATGCTAAAGGTCCTGCTTTAGCACTAGCCAATTTAAATAACAATCTTCTACATGGTACAGCCAAAAACCTACTCGAAGAAATCAACCATATCCAGAGAAAATATTTTGGAAGTGAAAGCCACTTACAAAATGCTATAGCTTTACAATAGACTAGCAACAATTCTGCACATGGCAACCTTCTATTACACACATACAAAAAAGAAATACTAAAATTCAAAAGTGCATCCGCTGAAGTACCAAACCATGTGTGTGTGTTGCTGCAGAACGTTTTATAGAAGTAACACAAAAACTATAGGCGTAACATACAAAATAGAAGATAATGAAGATTCCAAATGGTTTGAATTAGCTCTCTACCTTATAGCAGAAAACAAATATGAAATAACTGACCCCTTAATACTTTGCAGTTACTGCACTACAAAACTTGACAACAATCAAACTCCTTCATGTGCTATCAAAAATAATTTGGAATTATTCCCACTACCAAAACCCCTGCAACAACTCAATTTATATGAGAGCATCATAATTCAAACAGTGCACCCATTTTAAGCAATAATAAGCCTTAAACCAAAAACAGCAAAATTACCTCCCTCTGAATTGGTGAAAGGCATTTGGGGCAAAGTAGTGCATTTACCATTAGATCTAAAAGAAAATATGCACACTCTGGGAGTACATCGTCCAATAGAGCAACCTTTAATTGTCTTAGTAAATGGTGTACCTACAAAAGATTTTAAAAAACATTGGCAACAACTGGTAGACTTACATAAAGTTAGACAAGACTTGCAATATCTAAATGACAATAATGAATACTACAAAAAAATAAATATTGAAGAAAACTTAAGGGAAACAACTGAAATAATTCAAGAGTCACCAGAAACTGGTCCATTTGAACTTCTAGATCCGGTTACAGTATCCAATATTTTAGAACATTATACATTTCATCCATTAAACTCTAATGACACCATAGAAGATGCACTAGAAACATACCAAATGCGACAAATCAAAGGATCAACAATCAGCATATGGGAAAAAAGTATAGAAGCACATGCTTTTCCTCTACTCTTTCCTACTGGCAAAGGAGGAAGGTACGATGATAGACCTATTCAAATAACAGCATCAGAATACCGCTCGTTACAGATGTATTCTGAAGATCCCAGATTTAGACAAAATGTGGAATACTTATTCCACCTACTCTTTGAAAGTGAACTAGCAACTCTATGTTACGGAGTTGCACACACATTAAAATCGGGACCCCACTTTCAAAATATGTCAGCTATGCAATTACTACAAAAAGTGCAAGAAAAAGATGAGCTTTTACAATCAAGCATTACAAATCTATTAGCAAACATGCATGGTACTAAAGAGTACTG
Organism: Ambystoma mexicanum; assembly: GCF_040938575.1. Lineage (NCBI taxonomy): Eukaryota > Metazoa > Chordata > Amphibia > Caudata > Ambystomatidae > Ambystoma > Ambystoma mexicanum. The sequence goes on from NC_090923.1 coordinate 520,592,712, forward strand.
GTTCCAACAACACGGAGATGTACGTTGTATGATAAGAAACCTTGGCCCACACACTTGGTTTGTTACATTGAGTTGTGCAGAATATGTAGGGGAAGATTTACATGATTTCCTACGCATATCAAACAAAAACAAAACAAACATAGATATACTAACACCTGGAGAACTTTGCTCTCTAGATCCTGTTAATGGTTCAAGATATTGCCATCATCGCTTCATTGCTATGCTACACTTTATTTGTAATAAACTGTTCCTCCCTTCGGAGAAGTGCAATACTTCTTTTGGAGAAAAGAATACCAAGCCAGAGGAGCACCACAAATCCACATGCTTTTATGGATTAAAGATGCTTCTAAATTTGGTCAAGACAGTGATGCCACTGTGTTACAGTTTATCAAAAAATATATCACTTGTGAAATTCCATCAGAAGCAACAAATAGTGATCTTCATGCACACATTGTACAATTTCAAAGACACAAATGTGGCAAATATAGTCGTTGCAAATACAAAAACAAAGGGAAATACTACACCAAATGCTTCTTTGGTTTCCCTAGACCGGTTACAGAAACAGGTGAAGTAAACAACTTCATGTCTTCAGTTAGACATAGTGTTAAAGGTAAATCACCTAAAATACATATTACATAAAAAGAACAGAAGAAGCAAAATATATCAATGATTACAATGAAATCATTGCCCTATTATGGAATGCAAACATAAATGTGCAGGATATTGCAGACAATTCCACTGCAGTTGCACAATATGTTACAGCCTACTTAACCAAAGCAGAAAAACAGAGCTTCAAGACCTCTGGAATGACCTGTCATCAGACAAAACACTCTCTCAGAAATTGTACAGTTTGGCATAAAAATGCTCTCCCATTGAGAATGTGGCTGCTATGAATACAATGACATAGAAACAGCCAAAAAGGATCCCAACAGCCAAGACATTTTGAAAAACAATTTACTAGACACATACTACCCAAACATAAGTACCACTTTGGAAACCATGTGTCTATACCACATAGCCCAAAACTTCACATACAAAAATAATATAAAACCTGATGAAAAAAAGGTAGATACAGAGTGACAAATTGTGAAGGCAGCTTAGTAAAAAGTACAAAACCAAGTTTAATTAATCATATCAAATTGTCATTAAAAACTCCTCAGCATAAAGAACTATATTACATGTCCCTGCTACAACTCTTTAAACCATGGAGAAAAGAAGAAGAGATAATAGATAACTATGACTCCTATGTAGACGTTTTCAAAGCAAATGAAAGCACTATGACCAATGTAAACTTTACACAGTACAAAACAATGTTGTACAATGAACAGCAACATGAAGAACAACTCCAGGCCCAACTAGATAAGGACACTCCCGACAGTAGTCAACCTTCTGTAACAGGAAGCCAAGAACCACTGGGACAGCCACTAATAGCAAATGAGGAGGAATTAGCTATGACAGAAGTAGAAAACACCATGTGTCAGTATGAAGATACAGAAGACTTAACTGTACTACAATCAAAACTAAACAATGAGCAGCGTAGCATTTTTCAAGAAGTAGAAAACACCATGTGTCAGTATGAAGATACAGAAGACCTAACTGTACTACAATCAAAACTAAACAATGAGCAGCATGACATTTTTCAAGAAGTAATAAAAGAAATTGTGCATGGTGTACAACATGAAAATAAAGACTGTACCTGCCAAAATTACAAACCTAAACTACTATACGTCAGTGGTGAAGCTGGTTCAGGCAAAACATTCTTAATCAAAATCATCAGCAAGTTCCTTCAACAATTGACAAACAACAAACTGTCAGCTGTTGTAACTGCCCCCACACGTTTAGCTGCCTACAACATAGGCAGTGTCACTTTACACTGATTACTACTCCTGCCAGTAGAACACCAAAACAAATTAGAATATTACAAACTTTCTACAGAAGCTGCAATGGAACTACGCATAGTGTTAAAACAAATGAAAATGCTACTAATAGATGAAGTGAGCATGGTCTCCAACCTAATGTTGGCTTTGAGTCACCTCAGATTACTTAAAACAAACTGCGAAGAGCTGTTTGGAGGAAAACACATTATTGTTTTCGGAGATCTTCAATTCACACCAGTGAAAGGTGAACCTATTTTTAAAACCTTAGGACACAAACTCTGCCGTAAAACTGTTGGCAGCATAGGAAATGTTAACCGTTGGCAACATTTCCAATACAGAGAATTAACAGAATACATGCAACAGACTGCAGACCTCACCTACGGCAACATTTTAAAAAGTATTAGAGTTGGTCTACTATCTCAAGAAGCAGAAGCAATATTAAAAACCCATCACATCCATGCACTTTATGGTCATTACTCATGTGCTACTGATGTCATGGAACAATTAGCACACAAAAATGTCAATTGTATGTCCTTGATGCCAACTCTTGCAAGCTGTTCCAAATTCAATGAAACAATGTTGACAAAAGAAATGCAACCAATAATTGAAATTTCCGCAACAGACAAACTGGACGTACATAAAACTAAATACCTTGGAAAATTCAATCTCCAACACAGCTGGTTTGGAGAAAATATTAAAATTATCTTTAAACTGTAGAGTAATGCTTAAACGTAACCTTGACGTGGAGCAAGGACTAGTTAATGAAGCACTGGGTACAGTTGTTGGCTTTCAAACATACCTACGTGACAACAACATTCAGTTTGTCAATATTTTCTTTGTCAAACTTTCAGAAGTAAAAAGGATCGGCGCTCAACAGCTCAATTCCTTCTTTTCAAAGACATGTATGTACGCAGAGAACAATTTTCTCTAACTCTAGCATACGCAGTCACCATTCACAAATCACAAGGACTAACCCTAGATAAAGCAGTGATAGATATTGGGAACACAGTCTTCAAAGAAGGCATGAGCTACGTAGCACTATCACGCTTACGTATACTTGACAGTCTATTTCTAATCAACTTTGATGCAAGTAAAGTAAACGCTGATATTCCTTGCATTTTAGAATACAATAGACTATGTTCACTATACACCCCCATCTAAAAACATATCATGTTCCACAAAAAGCAAAACGTTGGAAAAGAAAACTACTTCAAACAGAAATGCAACAGGATGTCACTACAAATCCTCCAAAGAGAGTAAAAGAAACTAATACTTCATTAATTAGTACAACCAAGAAGAATCTATTACTCAAAGTAACTCAGGTACTTCTTCAAAGAAGCAACACACACTCCAAAAAAATGACTTGGACACAGAACTATCTAGTCCATTCAAATTTTCAAATGTAACTGGTGTAAGTTGCTACGCAAATGTAGCAATCAATATTCTATTTCAATTGCCATCAATTATTGACAACATTTACTTACACAGTACAGACTAATTGTGTTTGCAAATGTTAGTCCTTCATAGAAATGCAACCAAAAATCCTGACAACACCTACAGTGTTCATGGAATAAGACAAGAATGGACTACTGTGCTGGAATAGTGAAATTAACTATAAACTCACAAGAAGATCCACAAGAATTTCTAATGTACTTGCTACAAGTACTGGAAAACAAAAACATACCTATAAATGAAATCATCCAGATTTCATACGTGTGGAAACATACATGCACACTGTGCAGCAATATGCAATATGAGCAAATCCCTAATGAACGTTTTGTGTATGTATCCATACCTAACTGTGAATCTGTTCTATTTCAGCAACTTGTACAAAATGCAACCATGGCAGATTATGTACTACCTGCAATTCAGATATTCTCTCCACCTTACCTATACAAACACATAGTAAATATGTAATAGTAATGCTTCTACGTTACAATGCAGATGGTACCAAAAACAACTGTAAACTGACTGGATTCACACATGGTCAAGTATCGCTTGGTAAGAAAACATTCACAACAATACGTATAATCTACCACGTAGGAGCCACAACCAATGCAGGTCACTACACTGCATATATAAAAAGGAATTGTGGATGGTTCAAATATAATGATAATACCATTACTCTAAAGCAGAGATTACCAGCAAATCTTATAAACGCTTATTTAATCTTCTTAAAACCAAACTTTTATAACTAATCTGTACTTAAACATTAACAAAACTTCAATTACAAAACTATAAACAGTTAGAATACGCCAACAGGTATCTAACTGCTCCAAGATTTTTCAACATCCAAACAAATAAATCAATACCACTAAATTATAAAAAGAAATAAACAGTTACAATACGCCAACAGGTATCTAACTGCCCTAAAATTCTATAACAACCAAACAGAAAAATCAATACCACTAAATTACAACAAGAAATAAACAGTTAAAATATGCCAACGTGTACCTAACTTCCCCAAGATTTTGCAACAACCCAACAGATAGATTGACAATTTGAGAATATAAATCAAAATTATAATCTCTTACAATTCAACAACAAGTATCTAACAATCTGCAATAAGCCAAAATTAGCCAGAAACAACAAATAAACACTGAAAACACAATAAATGTTATAACAAAAGGGAAATCCAACGTGGATTTTTTTTTTCCACAGTCCCAATGATTTAACAACAAACACAGAAACTTAGCAAATTGCACAGTACACTGGTTTGTAATCTACTAAATATGAGGGTCGAAATGAATAAAAACTGTCTATTATTCAATGTTATAAGTTCTTACAAACTACCGACACTAACATGATCTTTTCTTTTATCACAGAAATTGACAAATAATATATGTACTCCAGATATCAAACCAAACAGTAAGTATATTATAGTAAGTACAACTCATAAATACTGCTCCATAACACAACCATTGAAGACAACATGTAACCGTACACCACAATGCAAAATGTTTACTTCCATGGATATGTTATACTGCAGTGCTTGTTACCAATCTCTACAATCTTAATGGCATGATGTAGCCAAAACTTCACATACAAACTATACAAATCAAACAGTGCATAAACTGTAGATTTGCAAATATTTCATACATATTTGATTCTTTGGGTGTGATGTATGGGTGTGATATGCCGCGTGGTTGTGGTCAGGGCCTAGAGTCTTGGGTGTATGGCCGAACTGCCATGCAACCAAGACTCTAGGCCCTGGCCACAACCACTGCAGCATATCACACCCATAGATTACACCCATAGAATCAAACTTTTTAACCATGCAGCATGGGCATTTTTTATGTCTGCGGACACCTAAAGTGTTCTAAGAACAGTTTTATTTTGCTAGCGTACAGTACGGACAGGAATAGTGTCCTTAGGACACCCCCATTTTCCGTAAGTGCCGACATCCCGGACACCAGGCCCATTCTTAGAACAGTTTCAACTTGTCTGCAAACAGTACGGACAGGAACAGTGTCCTTAGGACACCCCGTTTGCCCAATTACGGACATCCCGGACACTGCGCATGTTCTTAGAACAGTTTCAACTTGCATGCGGACACTACGGACAGGAATACTGTCCTTAGGACACCCCTATTTTGGCATCTGCGGACATCCCGGACACCAGACCCGTTCTTAGAACAGTTTCAACTTGCCTGCAGACAGTACGGACAGGAATAGTGTCCTTAGGACACCCCTTTCGCCCAATTACGGACATGCCGGACAGCACATCTGTCCGCGAACATGACGAACACAACAGGGGTGCCTGCTACTTAAATAAATACAGCATTTGACCCATCTCTTACTCCCCTACCCTCCCCAAATGCTCTTACACACCAACACATTTGCCAAAGTTGTATTTCTCCACCATTTGTCACTGCGCTGTCCGCGGATGTCCGCAGATCCTAGATGGCAAGCGCTTCCAAAAATCTGATGCACTTCACACTCTTCACCATCCAATCAGCGAACACGTCACATGTCCACGGACATGACGCAAGTCGATTAGCCAATCAGGACACTGTCCATGGAGCGAACAGAGAAATGTGTCCGTGGAGCGGGCATAGATATCACTAATTTTTTGTGACCTACTTTTTGGTTGTTTTTTTAAAAACTACTGGACGGATTTTCACCAAATTTACAAAAGCACGCTTTCGGGACCAAGCCGCTGCTCCTGCCGCAAATGAGGTGAAATCCGTCGAGCTTTGGGACCCCCCTATAACTTTGCCCCCCCTGAACCAAACCTCACCAGGCTTTGCAAAACAATTCAGAGTAGGTCATATACTTTTTTTTGCAAAGTTTGGTGTGGATTCGTCCAGGGGGAGCGAAGTTATAAGCCGCCCAAAAAGTGCTCTTCCTATGGAAATAGCAACTTAAGCATAACTACACAGCCACTACCATGGCTGTGTAATATATATACATTCAAAAAAGCATACGAGTGAACAAAAGGGAGCAGCAGAGCAAGTCGAAATTCCTCAATCTGCACGAAACATATCAGCCGCGCATGGTAGTTTCACAGCAAAATAGTTTATTTCATGTCGTGTGGACAGATAAAAAAGCACGCAATGACGCATTTCGCAGTTCTCCAACCGCTTGTTCACATACAGGGAAACAATGTGTCGATAAACCTTTAGTCTACCATTACATCTCTATGGTTATACCAGAAAAGTTAGTCCTGCTTTAGTGTTGCTCACCAGCTCCATGTACTCGTTTTATTAATGTGTCGGACATGTTGGAATGTTCGTGAATACCATGCATATAAACACTCTAAATATGCTCAGTATCCCATTAAATGCACAATGTATCACAAAAGTCAATGTAAGTTGATTTTGTAAGCCTAAATCGGTACATAGAAGCACTATCTATAAACACATTCTGTGAACAAAATCTGTGAACACAAGGAAGAAAAATAATGCAGATTAAAAATTCTGTATTATAAAGGGTCTTATAGAGAAGCCTATAGAGTGCCTAGTGTTGTGGACACAAAGTGTATCAGTGACAATGTATTAATGTCATGCCGAATACACATAATAAAATGCTTAATGCATTTCTATACAAAACCAGCTATGTTATAAAGTGCATAGTGCATGGGTGTAATTCTATATGAACAGCACATTCATTGCATCATAAGGTGCAAAGGCATTTCTGTACAAAACCTGCTTAGTTACAGAATGCATATTAATGTCATATCTAATAAGCAATGCATGTGTTACATAATAAAGTGCATGGTGCATTTCTGTGCAAAACCAGCTTTGTTTTAAAGTGCATATTGCATAGATGTAATACTACATACACAACGCAAGTCTTACATCATAAAGTGCAAGTGCATTTCTGTACAAAACCAGTTTAGTTATAGAGTGCATATTGTATGTAAACACTGACATTATATTGAGTCGTAGGGTGCATAGTATATTTCCATACATAGCCTAATTATTCCAACATGCGTTATGCATGTAAACATGTTCACTGAATTGAGTACACATAAAAACCAGACGAGGAGAAAGATATCATAGTGCTATGAATACAGTACATTGAATGGAACTAAAGAGCATAGTGCATTTCAGTGCGGAAAGGCCATCATAATTGCTGACTGCAAATTTCAAGTTAACATGATGATATAATAAGACACACATTAAAATACTGATTTCTCTGTAGATGATGCAGTATTAAGGCAATTAATGTATAGTGTTCTATGTTGATCCTATTTCACAAACTAAGGTTTTTTTATGAAAATTTATGAATTTGTCAAGTGGAAAGGCTTGCATCATATTTCTCTTTGTAGTGAGCATGCAATAACACACATAAAAAGACTCTCTTTCTGCATTGATGGGCATGGGGAAAATGATTGAGCCCCATATAACTGCTGAAGGCCCAATGTCCAAAACCACATGTCAGCACTGGTTTGGAGGAAGGGGAAATACAATTTGAGAAAAGGACCATGATGTCCCATGTAGGTTTTCCATTTTTCTGAAGGATTGAGTGGTTAACAATAGTGAAAGCTGCAGGGAGGTCCAGGATGTTAAAACGTCGGCTGCCTGCTATTCCCAGAATGCAAAGAACATAATCCATAATTGTTCATTTTTGGGAATCACCCAGGAACACAACTGTTTATTGTCTGTACATTTTATTAAAAAAGAAAGACTGGTGGCGTTACAAAAATTGTTGCTGTTATTAGGCCTGGCAGCATGCTTTGGGCCAGTTTATCAAGTTGTTAAGCAATTCCAATTGCTGTGACAAAGCATTGATGTATTCTGATTTTTCAATGTTTGCTACAAAAACTCCTAATTTCCCTGGCACCTTTCAATTAAGTGGGTTGTTTTACAGGGAGACTGAATTTGAAACAGGTGTGTCTTCATGGGTAGTTTTGATGTGTGAATAGGTTGTTCTATGGCTTTAGATTTGGTTTGGTGGATTTGGTTTGCTTGTCGTGTTTTTCATATGTTGTAGATTAAGTAAGGAACTTGTACTAGGGTGTTGCGATCAGCATATTTCTTGCAAATTCCTTTCTTCATTTAAAGAGAACCATTGTGCAGATTTCTTTTCTTCTTTTATGGCAGAACTTTATCCCATGGGTGTTGCATATTGGTGGGACCGTCAGAGGGTCATTGGGAACACTGATTTGGTTGAACTCTGGCAATCCATTTTAGGACCATTACATAATCTCGTGGAAAAAGCCTGCTCACATCCCAGCATAGGCTATCTTTATGCACTCATAACACCAGCTGCCCGCCCCCCCCCCAGCCACCTTCCTACATCAGACCTATAGCCTTTTTTCCATATTAATTGCCTCATCTAATCTGTTATTTAGCCCTCACATTTCATCCTTTGGCCAGAGATATTTTTTCATCAATGTTTCTCATTTTGCGTCCTTTCTATTTTTCTCTCATGTTTTTATACAATCCTTTTCATAGGTTAAACCTATTCTGAGGCCGATTCATGGAATTAATGTGCGCCGAAAATTCCGGCGCAGATGTGCCAAAACGTGCGATTCGCAGTGAAAGTGCGAAAATCGCAGTGCAACTGCGAAAATCGCAGGGAAATCAGCGCACATCGATTCATGGAAGTCCGTGTGCGAGAAAAATATTGGATGTGCGCTGAAAAAGTGTGCGGCGCACACCGGCACACAGGTCATCCAACGGCGTGCGCCACCGCTGCTGCGAAATCGCACATAGCGCTGCGCACATTACAAAAGTAGGCGTAACACAGGGCGTAACACTCGGAATGGGGAACAACGCGTGAAAATATGGGCGTCACGGGGGAAGTACAGGAGTCAAGTGCGCGGAACGCCCACACGCTTGCCTACAACTCGTATTCATGGAATCGAATAGGGCAAACCAGCGCTCAGTCAAGGATGCGCACAGGGCCAAACAAAAACGCCACATGAAAGCAGGCGGTAGCGTCCCTGCGCCTGAAATAAATGTGCGCCAAAATGTGCGCTAACAAAAAGCACCCATATACAGCTATGATGAATGATCCATACTGTGGCCCTCTAGGACAAATGAGGTGCAAAGGGGTACCGACAAACACGGACACCCGCTGTGTGAAAAATAGCGTGTGCGTGTATTACGGGGTGTGCGGGAAATTCCACACGCGATTAGCCTGGGCACGTGTATTCTGGGGTGCGCGGGAAGTTCCACACGCAATTTCAGCAGGGTACGTGTATTTTGGGGTGCGCAGGAAGTTTCACACACAAATTTGCAGGGTAAGTGTATTTTCGGTGTGCGCGTGAAGTTCCACACGCAATTTCAGCAGGGTACATGTACTCCGGGTGCGCGGGAAATTCCACACGCGAATCCAGCAGCCTACATGTATTTTGGGGGTGCCGGAGAGTCCCACACGTGAATTGGCCGTGTGGGTCCTCCCAGCTGTTCCCTCTACACCCTCTGTAGAGAATCTTCCTGTAAGAGGCAAGAAGTTAGAACAAATAGAGAGATTGCTGGCGAACCAAAGTCTGGGTACTGGTTCAGAGGAACCAATTTCTCCAGCAAATGTAGATAACAGTCATGGTGTTGATCTAAATCGTAATTCTGATGATAGCGATGAAGAGGCTGACGAGGACGGAGAGGCTAACGAAACTGTCTCCCCTGCTCCTCTACCTGCCTTACCAGCTGTACCTACGGGGCCCATACCAGGTCCCACAAGTAACCCTGCTTATTTTGAACTTGAAAAAATGAAGCTCGAATTAGAATACAAACGGTTCTTGGCTCAATCTGAACAAAACCAAGAGCTCGAGTTCAGACGGATGAATGCCCAGGCTGAGCAGAAGCAAGCTGAGTTAAGACTCAGAGAAATAGAACTTAATCATGAGTTAGAAATGAAAAAGTTGTCTATGGAAAATGCTTCTCTCTCCTCTGGTTCCTCTAGGAGCTCCAGTCCCAAAAGACCCCGGATGCCGAAGGAATTAGTGGGTATGTATGAACCGAGATTGGATGTGTTGGATTGGTTAAAACTGTTTGAGTACAATCATGGGCTCCAGGACATCACCGGGAATGATTTACTTCCCTGGTTGTTCTCTAGGCTCTCTCCTGTTGCGACTGATGTGGTAATGAGTTGGGGGAGGCGGATAAGACGGATTACGAAACTAGCTTTGATAGCTAGATCCGGGAAGACCCCTTCCCAGTATCTTAAGAGGTTTAGAACCCTCAAAAAGCATGATGGTACCCCTTGGGCTACCTGGGTGAGTGAAGGGTTGAAAAACTTAGAGGGATGGATTAAGGGTTACAAAGTGAACACTTGTGAGGGTATGAAGAATCCTTTTATGTTGGAGTCGATTTATGATGCCTGTTCTCCTGAGCTCAGACAGCACTTGGCTGATTCGAAGGAATTGGATTCCCGGACGCTAGCTAAGGCCGCTGACTTGTGGGTTGCCAACAGGGCTACTCATAAGGATTCTGGGGCAACTCAGAAAAAGGATGAGGGAAAACAGCCTAAAAAAGACTCAAAAGCGAATTCGAATAACTCAAATTCCAAAGAGGTCCCCAAACAAAACCAGAAGGGTAAGCCACCGGGAAAACCACAGCAGAATAGTGTGTCTTCTGGTGCCAAACCGGAAGGAGGTCAGAACAAGCCACCATTCCAAAAAGCGTTCGGTAAATGCTTTGTTTGTGGCTCGACTGACCACGTGAAAGGAGATCCCAGATGTAAGGGTAAACCTTCAGGGGTCCAGCTTGTCTCCTTAGCCTTCGCTCCAGAGGAGGAAGTCCAAATGGCAAGTGGAAACTTTCTACTGCTAGCTGACGCAGCCAGTGTTTCTTTAGTATCTCTGGGGTTGTGGGAACAACAGAATTTAGATGTCTATAATTCTATCCCCGATAATACTAAAGAGTATTATAAGGACAGTGTCCAGGTGAATGGCCAGGAGACTCCTGCCATTAGGGACACTGTGGCCAGCATAACTGTGGTGGATAAATCGTTTCTTTTCAGGCTGAGGATGTTGCTAAGGCACACAAACGCCTCACCAAGTTAGCTGGAGGGCCTGTGCAGATGCTTCCCCAATTACCAGTTCTCATCCAGTGTAACGACATGACTGTAAAGATACCTGACAGCATACAGAGTGAGGTACCAGGACGCGTACTGTTGGGCAACGATTTGAAAACTCTCGGAGTTGTATCGCATACTCCCAGACCTTCTAGTAAACGGTTACAGGAGCTAACCAGACCCGCAAGAGAGAGGACCATGCGCGGTACTCTCCAGGAGATGATGAAGACAGAAATCACTCCTGCTCCACTAGAATTGTCGGCCGCTGTCTCCAAGAAATCAGAAGCGAAAGGGAAACCTAAGACTTCTATCCCGAAACCAGCAGCCAGCATTTCAGTGCAGCCAACACGGACTTCCCCGCGGTTGTCCAAAGTTACACCCGTAACTCCACCTCCAGCTGAGGCTGAGAGGGAGGTACAACCCTGTGTGGTAGAATTAGACTCTGAGGAAGAGCTAATGGAAGGCCAGGAACTCATTGGAGATCTGGATCCTGTTGACCATCCTAAGCTGCAGTCTTTACTGGCAGAAGGTGGAGCCAGCAGGGCAGACTTCAGTAAGGGACAGAGAGAATGTCCAACTCTAGAAGGTCTTCGCCGCCAGGCAGAAGCTCAGGCTGAAGGGCAAGAGCCTGGTAAATACAGGTTGCACTGGGAAGATGGCCTCTTCTACAGTGAAACGACTGAGTCTGCACCTGGAGACTACAAACGACTTGTAGTACTCCAAGAGAACAGACCACAGTTCTTGCAGTTAGCCCACGAGATTCCTTTGGCTGGTCACTTGAGTTTCAAGAAGACTAAGGAAAGGCTCTCTCTCTACTTCTATTGGCCAAAGATGGGGGCCGAAGTAGAAAAACACTGCAGGAGCTGCCACACCTGCCACACCTCTGGTAAGGTTGGCTCCAAGAATGTGGCACCGTTAGTGCCTCTCCCAGTTGTGGGAGTCCCATTTGAGAGAGTAGGGATTGACATATTTGGTCCCCTTGATCCTCCAACCTCCTCAGGCAACAGTTTTATACTTGTTGTAGTGGACCATGCTACTAGGTATCCTGAGGCAATTCCTATGAGGACTGTTACAGCTCTGGCTGTGGCTAAGGCCCTCCTTGGTATTTTTATTAGGGTCGGGTTTCCTAACGAAGTAATCTCTGACAGGGGGTCAAACTTTATGTCCCACTACATGAAAGCCATGTGGAAAACCTGTGGAGTTACTTACAAGTTCTCAACAGCTTACCACCCCCAAACCAATGGGTTGGTAGAACAGTTCAACCGAACCATGAAGAGCATGATACGTGCTTTAGAAGAACCCCTTAAGCGTAAGTGGGACCTTCTACTGCCATGCCTTCTCTTTGCTTATAGAGAAGTCCCTCAGGAGGGAGTAGGTTACTCTCCCTTCGAACTTCTCTATGGTCATCCCGTCAGAGGTCCATTGGCCCTGATTAAGGAGGGGTTGGAGAGTGCTCCTTCCCCCAAGCCAGTCAGAGTGACTGACTACGTCATAGGTCTCCGGAGGAGAATGTCGCACATGATGACGGAAGCAAGCGATAACTTGAAAGCTGGACAAGCATTGGTCAAGCACTGGCACGATCAAAAGGCTAACATGGTTGAGTTCGCTGAAGACCAGCTCGTTCTCGTTATGATCCCAACAAGGCAGAGGACCTTTCAAGATAAATGGATGGGACCCTTCAGAGTTGTGGGTAAACTCAGAGAGGTTAACTATCTGGTGGACTTGGGCAATCCCAAGGAGGCTCCGACCGTCTTCCACACCAACCGCCTCAAAGCGTATGTCTCATGACCTGATGTAGGAGCGTTGCTTCTAGCATCATCCGAGGAAGAAGAAGAGAGTGAAGCTCTTCCGGATCTCCTCAGAGGCTTACCTTTAGACGAACAAATTGAAGGAGTAAATCTTTCCTCCAATCTGACACCTGAGCAACAAGAAGAGTGCAAATCCATGTTGAATAGGTTTGCCTCCCTGTTCTCACTTTCACCAGGCTTGACCCCTTGGGGCCAGCATGACATACTCACTGGTGACTGTCTGCCAGTCAAAAGCAGAAGATACAGAATGTCAGAAAACGTACGAACCCACATCAAAGGTGAGGTCAGCAAGATGCTTGATCTCGGGGTAATAGAGCCCTCTATTAGTCTATGGTCTAGCCCAGTTGTGTTAGTACCAAAGGCTGGATCTAAAGAGCTTAGATTCTGCGTGGATTATAGAGCTCTTAATGCAGTCACCAAGATTGATGCCCACCCTTTGCCAAGAACAGATGAGTTGGTGGATAAACTTGGCGCCGCCAAGTTCCTCAGCACATTTGACTTGACGTCAGGCTATTGGCAAATAGCCCTGACAGACCATGCCAAGGAGAAAACTGCATTTTCTACCCCCGTTGGCTTATACCAGTTTAATGTAATGCCTTTCGGATTGAAGAATGCACCTGCTACGTTTCAACGGATGGTAAACCAGGTTCTGAATGGGATGGAGGACTTCTGCATGGCATACTTGGATGACATCGCAGTGTTCAGCAATTCCTGGGATGAACATGTAACCCACCTGAGAGATGTTTTGCAGGCTCTTGGATGAGCCAATCTGACCATAAAGGCGAGTAAATGCCAAATTGGACAGAGTAAGGTAGTCTATCTTGGACATGAGGTAGGAGGTGGAGAAATAAGGCCTTTGCTCAGTAAGATTGAAGCTGTGCAAAATTGGACAACGCCTACTACTCAAACCCAAGTGAGAGCCTTCCTAGGGCTCACTGGGTACTACAGGAATTTCCTAGAGAACTATGGGACCACAGCTTCTCCACTGAATGTCATCTCCTCGCCCAAATTTCCTAAAAAGGTTAAATGGAACGAGGAGTGCAATCAGGCTTTTGAAAACCTGAAAAAGGCTCTTTGCTAAGCCCCAGTACTCAGAGCTCCTGATTACCACCAACTCTTCATTGTGCAGACAGATGCTTCCAATGTAGGGATAGGTGCCGTACTCAGTCAACTGGATGGGAAAGGTAGCAGCACCCCGTTTGTTTCATCAGCCGCAAGCTGAAGGATCCTGAAACAAGGTGGGCAACAATCGAAAGAGAGTGCTTTGCTATCGTGTGGGCTCTGAAGAAGTTTAGGCCGTACTTGTATGGTTCTACTTTTGTCATTCAGACTGACGACCAACCCTTGAGATGGTTAATGCAAATGAAAGGGGAAAACCCAAAACTATTGAGATGGTCGATCTGCCTGCAAGGGTTTGATTTCACCATTGACACAGGTCAGGATGTCACCCGCAAAATGCTGATGGTCTCTCTAGGATATATGTCATCGACTAGAGGTATGAGATTCATCCAGGAGTGGATTAAATCCTCCTGTCCCTTAGTCTGGGGGGGCGAGTGTTAGGGAGAATTCTCTGTTTAGGCTGAATTTCATGACCTAGTGAGTCCCCCAGCAGCTTTGCTGGATTTCTATGGAGTTTGTTTTTTCCATCCTGCCAAGAGTGAGACTCTTTTCTTCCCACTCTTGGACATGAATATGTGTAATTCCTTTGAATGTCAATGTGTTCTATGGGCTATGGGGTCTTTTACTCCATAGGGTCTCATATGTTTTTCTATGTGTGTTACACCGCACCCTACGTGCAGTAACACTGGGGCGTCCTAGTGGACCTCCACCATAGACTCCATACCCGGGGACTGACTACTGTCTCCCCGGGCATGTAAAGTCACCATTGGCTTTACTAGACCTAAATTTACTAACAGAACTAGTACAAACCATCTTATTGTGGACGTGCTAGTAGGGGCAATTCGTTTACTCCTGGGTCTGTTACTCGAGGGGGCACAGTCCCGCCCTCCCTCGTCGAGTTTTGGCTGGTGGCAGTGGAAATTACTTGTTATGTTCGACCCAGGACATAACCCTATGAGATTCGTCCCATCGTTGGCGATTGATACTTTTACTCGTTAATCTCTAACGTACCGCCGGTCTACTTATCTTAAATAAGTTTATCGGATGGTATTTTCTGCCAGAACTCGGTTTTTAAAATGGCGTCTGTGTTCGTCTCTGTGACTCCTAAACCAAAGGTTGAGCCCTTTGTTCCACTTTTGGCGGGCCTCTGTACAGAGACCCTCCAAAGTGGTACAATTCTGTCTGGGTTACCACAGGGGTGTGGGAGGGGGTTTAGGCACCTTGGACCGAGTTCCCTTGCCAACTCCGGTCGCACTCTGGAGTGATTGGCCCAACTGGTGAGCCTCCCCGCTCACCACTTAGCATGTGTTGATTGACAGCTAGGCCGAATGAATGGGGGTTTTCTGCATAAAAGCAGGGCTTTTGGGACTGGATCTTCAGAAGTCGCCACAGGACCTAAGAATCCGACGAGGGTAACGCTGAGCCGACCTGCACGACGACACCTCCGGTGGAGCCCTGCTGAACCGACTCACCACTTCCCGGCGACAGAGGAGATCTCCCTGCCAGAGAGTCTCTTCCCCTGACTGGTGGGAACAACCAGTCCCCTTTGCCTTTTCTTCGCCTCAGGACGCGGTGGTCGAATTGCCCGTGCAGAGCACCCCGGCAACCGGATAGCCACTACCCCTGTACCGCGACCAAAAGGTGGTGCCTTGTGACGGAGCACTCCGCGGCTGGTCTCTTCCCTGGTGGTGCACCGGACTTCACTTTCCTTCGACGACGAGATCATCTCTACTCTTGGCAAAGACCCGACGTGCACCCACCACCAGGAACAACTGCCCCTGCCGGAGCTGTCTCTCCACAACAAGGTACCGTGTCCGCCTGGCTTCCCTTTCGATCGGTTCAAGTGAGGTGTCTTAATCCTCGCCTTTCCGTTGGGTCGCCTCCAAGCTTTTTCTAGGGTGTTGTTCTGAACTGGTTCAATCTGCCGATAACAATTTGCTACAAAGACTCAAACGCATTTCCACTAGAGACTTTTTGGGACATATCGCCTTGCCTCTCTCCGAGTGGGCCTGGCCTCTGAACTTTATGATCTATTGTGGTTCTTGCCTTCTTGCCTTGCATTTTACCCGTGAAGTATTGAACTGTGTTGATTTCATAACCTGCCTATTTTTCTCTCCCGTCCTAACTAAATATTAGAGTGCCATCTAGGTTGAGGCATACACCTCTGTCTGTAAATAAGTGATGCCGGTAGAACCTAGACTTGTCGAAATATTGTTAGGGGGTTTGATCGTTTCTTCTTCGTAGAGTAATTGTGTTTGATTTGTTTGCCGTGATAGTGCCATAGTGTTTTTGATAGCTGTTTCGTTATAAATAAATACCTTAATATCTTTACACTGAAGCCTTGTTGCGTGTTTGCTTGTCTTACTGTGAAGAATTGTCCTATATTGTATACTCCACATACTGCTTAACTCTTCTTGAGAGAAGTCTGACTGCTCAGCCACAGCTACCAAGTGAATCTGTGTGGTACAGACTGCTACCAAGTGGGTTTACTGCCAAACACCTGTAGTCCTAAATCTTTTGCAGTGGTCCCAGAGGGAACTGCACAGGTTTCCACCTAACACCCTCCACGGCCCCTGCAGGCGGCCCACACCACAGGGGACTACCCTGCACCCCTGCACATGTCCTGCAGGCAGCCCATCCACCATGGCCATGTCCCCCAGCCAACCCACATGTCACCTTGCACTACTGCCCACCAACGCATGTCTCCCAGCATCCCCACCCCCCAGCATCCAGTGGCACCCTCCACCAGGCCCCCACTCATGTCCCCCTGCACCCCCACCCCCCAGCATCCAGGGGCACCCTCCACCAGAACCCCACTCCTATCTCCCTGCACCCCCACCCCCAGCATCCAGGGGCACCCTCCACCAGACCCCCACTCCTGTCTCCCTCCACCCCCACCCCCCAGCATCCAGGGGCACCCTCCACCAGGCCCCCACTCCTGTCTCCCTGCACCCCCACCCCCCAGCATCCAGGGGCACCCTCCACCAGACCCCCACTCCTGTCTCCCTCCACCCCCACCCCCCAGCATCCAGGGGCACCATCCACCAGGCCCCCACTCCTGTCTCCCTGCACCCCCACCCCCCAGCACTGTAGGGCACCCTCCACCAGGCCCCCACTCATGTCCAACTCATGTCCCCCTGCACCCCCACCCCCCTGCATCCAGGGGTACCCTTCACCAGGCCCCCACTCCTGTCTCCCTGCACCCCCACCCCCCAGCACTGTAGGGCACCCTCCACCAGGCCCCCACTCCTGCCTCCCTGCACCCTCACCCCCCTGCATCCAGGGGCACCCTCCACCAGGCCCCCACTCCTGTCTCCCTGCACCCCCAACCCCCTGCATCCAGGGGCACCCTCCACCAGGCCCCCACTCCTGTCTCCCTGCACCCCCACCCCCCTGCATCCAGGGGCACCCTCCACCAGGCCCCCACTCCTGTCTCCCTGCACCCCCACCCCCCCAGCACTGTAGGGCACCCTCCACCAGGCCCCCACTCATGTCCAACTCATTTCCCCCTGCACCCCCACCCCCCAGCACTGTAGGGCACCCTCCACCAGGCCCCCACTCCTGTCTCCCTTCACCCCCACCCCAGCACTGTGGAGCACCCTCCACCAGGCCCCCACTCCTGTCTCCCTTCACCCCCACCCCAGCACTGTGGAGCACCCTCCACCAGGCCCCCACTCATGTCTCCCACCCCTCCCACCCCCCAGCAGTGCGATTTGCCTGGGTATGTGTATTTCAGGGGTGCGTGGGTAGTCTTACACACAATTTCATCAGGGTATGTGTATTATGGGTCCATGTGAACTTCCACACGCAATTTCAGCAGGGTATGTGTACTCCGGGTGCGCGGGAAATTCCACACGCGAATCCAGCAGCCTATGTGTATTTCGGGGGTGCCGGGGAGTCCCACACGTGAATTGGCCATGTGGGTCCTCCCAGCTGTTCCCTCTACACCCTTCACGGCCCCTGCAGGCGGCCCACACCACAGGGGACTACCCTGCACCCCTGCACATGTCCCGCAGGCAAGCCATCCACCATGGCCATGACCCCCAGCCAACCCACATGTCACCTTGCACTACTGCCCACCAACGCATGTCTCCCAGCACCCCCACTCCCCAGCATCCAAGGGCACCCTCCACCAGGCCCCCACTCATGTCCCCCTGCACACCCACCCCCCAGCATCCAGGGGCACCCTCCACCAGACCCCCACTCCTGTCTCCCTGCACCCCCACCCTCCAGTACTGTGGGGCACCCTCCACCAGGCCCCCACTCATGTCCAACTCATGTCCCCCTGCACCCCCACCCCCTGCATCCAGGGGCACCCTCCACCAGGCCCCCACTCCTGTATCCCTGCACCCCCAACCCCCAGCACTGTAGGGCACCCTCCACCAGGCCCCCACTCCTGTCTACCTGCACCCCCACCCCCCTGCATCCAGGGGCACCCTCCAACAGGCCCCCACTCCTGTCTCCCTGCACCCCCACCCCCCCGCATCCAGGGGCACCCTCCACCAGGCCCCCACTCCTGTCTCCCTGCACCCCCACACCCCAGCACTGTAGGGCACCCTCCACCAGGCCCCCATTCCTGTCTCCCTGCACCCCCACACCCCTGCATCCAGGGGCACCCTCCACCAGGCCCCCTCTCATGTCCAACTCATGTCCACCTGAACCCCACCCCCCAGCACTCTAGGGCACCCTCCACCAGGCCCCCACTCCTGTCTCCCTGCACCCCCACCCCCAGCACTGTGGGCACCCTCCACCAGGCCCCCACACATGTCTCACACCCGCCGACCCCTCAGCAGTGCGATTTGCCTGGGTACGTGCATTTCAGGGGTGCGCAGGTAGTCTTACATGCGATTTCATCAGGGTACGTGTATTATGGGTCGACGTGAACTTCCACACGCGATATCAGCAGGGTACGTGTATTACGGGGTTTGCGGGAAGTTCCACACGCGATTGCCCTGGGTATGTGTATTTCGGGGTGCGCGGGAAGTTTCACACGCAAATTTGCATGGTACGTGTATTTCGGTGTGCGCGTGAAGTTCCACACGCAATTTCAGCAGGGTACATGTACTCCGGGTGTGCGGGAAATTCGACACGCGAATCCAGCAGCCTACGTGTATTTCGGGGGTGTCGGGGAGTCCCACATGTGAATTGGCCGTGTGGGTCCTCCCAGTTGTTCCCTCTACACCCTCCGCGGCCCCTGCAGGCGGCCCACACCGCAGGGGGCTACCCTGCACCCCTGCACATGTCCCACAGGCAGCCCATCCACCATGGCCATGCCCCCAAGCCAACCCACATGTCACCTTGCACTACTGCCCACCAACGCATGTCTCCCAGCACCCCCACACCCCAGCATCCAGGGGCACCCTCCACCAGGCCCCCACTCATGTCCCCTTGCACCCCCACCCCCCAGCATCCAGGGGCACCCTCCACCAGAACCCCACTCCTGTCTCCCTGCACCCCCACCCCCCAGCACTGTGGGGCACTCTCCACCAGGGCCCCACTCATATCCAACTCATGTCCCCCTGTACCCCCACCCCCCTTCATCCAGGGGCACCCTCCACCAGGCCCCCACTCCTGTCTTCCTGCACCCCCACCCCCCAGCACTGTAGGGCACCCTCCACCAGGCCCCCACTCCTGTCTCCCTGCACCCCCACCCCCCTGCATCCAGGGGCACCCTCCACCAGGCCCCCACTCCTGTCTCCCTGCACCCCCACCCCCCAGCATCCAGGGGCACCCTCCACCAGACCCCCACTCCTGTCTCCCTGCACCCCCACCCCCCAGCATCCAGGGGCACCCTCCACCAGGCCCCCACTCCTGTCTCCCTGCACCCCCACCCCCAGCACTGTAGGGCTCCCTCCACCAGGCCCCCACTCATGTCCAACTCATGTCCCCCCGCACCCCAACCCCTGCATCCAGGGGCACCCTCCACCAAGCCCCCACTCCTGTCTCCCTGCACTCCCACCCCCAGCACTGTAGGGCACCCTCCACCAGGCCCCCACTCCTGTCTCCCTGCACCCCCACCCCCCTGCATCCAGGGGCACCCTCCACCAGGCCCCCCTCCTGTCTCTCTGCACCTCCACCCTCCAGCACTGTAGGGCACCCTCCACCAGGCCCCCACTCCTGTCTCCCTGCACCCCCACCCCCCTGCATCCAGGGGCACCCTCCACCAGGCCCCCACTCCTGTCTCCCTGCACCCCCACCCCCCTGCATCCAGGGGCACCCTCCACCAGGCCCCCACTCCTGTCTCCCTGCACCCCCACCCCCCAGCACTGTAGGGCACCCTCCACCAGGCCCCCACTCATGTCCAACTCATTTCCCCCTGCACCCCCACCCCCCAGCACTGTAGGGCACCCTCCACCAGGCCCCCACTCCTGTCTCCCTTCACCCCCACCCCAGCACTGTGGAGCACCCTCCACCAGGCCCCCACTCATGTCTCCCACCCCTCCCACCCCCCAGCAGTGCGATTTGCCTGGGTATGTGTATTTCAGGGGCGCGCGGGTAGTCTTACACACAATTTCATCAGGGTATGTGTATTATGGGTCCATGTGAACTTCCACACGCAATATCAGCAGGGTACGTGTATTACGGGGTTCGCGGGAATTTCCACACGCAATTGCCCTGGGTACGTGTATTTCGGGGTGCGTGGGAAGTTTTACATGCAAATTTGCAGGGTACGTGTATTTCGGTGTGCGCGTGAAGTTCCACACGCAATTTCAGCAGGGTACGTGTACTCCGGGTGCGCGGGAAATTCCACACGCGAATCCAGCAGCCTATGTGTATTTCGGGGGTGCCGGGGAGTCCCACACGTGAATTGGCCATGTGGGTCCTCCCAGCTGTCCCTCTACACCCTTCACGGCCCCTGCAGGCGGCCCACACCACAGGGGACTACCCTGCACCCCTGCACATGTCCCGCAGGCAAGCCATCCACCATGGCCATGCCCCCCAGCCAACCCACATGTCACCTTGCACTACTGCCCACCAACGCATGTCTCCCAGCACCCCCACCCCCCAGCATCCAAGGGCACCCTCCACCAGGCCCCCACTCCTGTCTCCCTGCACCCCCACCCCCAGCACTGTGGGGCACCCTCCACCAGGCCCCCACACATGTCTCACACCCCCCAACCCCTCAGCAGTGCGATTTGCCTGGGTACGTGCATTTCAGGGGTGCGCAGGTAGTCTTACATGCGATTGCATCAGGGTACGTGTATTATGGGTCCACGTGAACTTCCACACGCGATATCAGCAGGGTACGTGTATTACGGGGTTTGCGGGAAGTTCCACACGCGATTGCCCTGGGTATGTGTATTTCGGGGTGCGCGGGAAGTTTCACACGCAAATTTGCATGGTACGTGTATTTCGGTGTGCGCGTGAAGTTCCACACGCAATTTCAGCAGGGTACATGTACTCCGGGTGTGCGGGAAATTCGACACGCGAATCTAGCAGCCTACGTGTATTTCGGGGGTGTCGGGGAGTCCCACACGTGAATTGGCCGTGTGGGTCCTCCCAGTTGTTCCCTCTACACCCTCCGCGGCCCCTGCAGGCGGCCCACACCGCAGGGGGCTACCCTGCACCCCTGCACATGTCCCACAGGCAGCCCATCCACCATGGCCATGCCCCCCAGCCAACCCACATGTCACCTTGCACTACTGCCCACCAACGCATGTCTCCCAGCACCCCCACACCCCAGCATCCAGGGGCACCCTCCACCAGGCCCCCACTCATGTCCCCTTGCACCCCCACCCCCCAGCATCCAGGGGCACCCTCCACCAGAACCCCACTCCTGTCTCCCTGCACCCCCACCCCCCAGCACTGCGGGGCACCCTCCACCAGGGCCCCACTCATATCCAACTCATGTCCCCCTGTACCCCCACCCCCCTTCATCCAGGGGCACCCTCCACCAGGCCCCCACTCCTGTCTTCCTGCACCCCCACCCCCCAGCACTGTAGGGCACCCTCCACCAGGCCCCAACTCCTGTCTCCCTGCACCCCCACCCCCCTGCATCCAGGGGCACCCTCCACCAGGCCCCCACTCCTGTCTCCCTGCACCCCCACCCCCCAGCATCCAGGGGCACCCTCCACCAGACCCCCACTCCTGTCTCCCTGCACCCCCACCCCCCAGCATCCAGGGGCACCCTCCACCAGGCCCCCACTCCTGTCTCCCTGCACCCCCACCCCCAGCACTGTAGGGCTCCCTCCACCAGGCCCCCACTCATGTCCAACTCATGTCCCCCCGCACCCCCACCCCCCTGCATCCAGGGGCACCCTCCACCAAGCCCCCACTCCTGTCTCCCTGCACTCCCACCCCCAGCACTGTAGGGCACCCTCCACCAGGCCCCCACTCCTGTCTCCCTGCACCCCCACCCCCCTGCATCCAGGGGCACCCTCCACCAGGCCCCCACTCCTGTCTCCCTGCACCCCCACCCCCCTGCATCCAGGGGCACCCTCCACCAGGCCCCCCTCCTGTCTCTCTGCACCTCCACCCTCCAGCACTGTAGGGCACCCTCCACCAGGCCCCCACTCCTCTCTCCCTGCACCCCCAACCCCCTGCATCCAGGGGCACCCTCCACCAGGCCCCCACTCCTGTCTCCCTGCACCCCCACCCCCCTGCATCCAGGGGCACCCTCCACCAGGCCCCCACTCCTGTCTCCCTGCACCCCCACCCCCCAGCACTGTAGGGCACCCTCCACCAGGCCCCCACTCATGTCCAACTCATTTCCCCCTGCACCCCCACCCCCCAGCACTGTAGGGCACCCTCCACCAGGCCCCCACTCCTGTCTCCCTTCACCCCCACCCCAGCACTGTGGAGCACCCTCCACCAGGCCCCCACTCATGTCTCCCACCCCTCCCACCCCCCAGCAGTGCGATTTGCCTGGGTATGTGTATTTCA
Source organism: Ambystoma mexicanum (assembly GCF_040938575.1). Taxonomy (NCBI): domain Eukaryota; kingdom Metazoa; phylum Chordata; class Amphibia; order Caudata; family Ambystomatidae; genus Ambystoma; species Ambystoma mexicanum. The sequence continues at coordinate 520,615,866 of NC_090923.1, forward strand.
GGGGCGCGCGGGTAGTCTTACACACAATTTCATCAGGGTATGTGTATTATGGGTCCATGTGAACTTCCACACGCAATATCAGCAGGGTACGTGTATTACGGGGTTCGCGGGAAGTTCCACACGCAATTGCCCTGGGTACGTGTATTTCGGGGTGCGTGGGAAGTTTTACATGCAAATTTGCAGGGTACGTGTATTTCGGTGTGCGCGTGAAGTTCGACACGCAATTTCAGCAGGGTACGTGTACTCCGGGTGCGCGGGAAATTCCACACGCGAATCCAGCAGCCTATGTGTATTTCGGGGGTGCCGGGGAGTCCCACACGTGAATTGGCCATGTGGGTCCTCCCAGCTGTTCCCTCTACACCCTTCACGGCCCCTGCAGGCGGCCCACACCACAGGGGAGTACCCTGCACCCCTGCACATGTCCCGCAGGCAAGCCATCCACCATGGCCATGCCCCCCAGCCATCCCACATGTCACCTTGCACTACTGCCCACCAACGCATGTCTCCCAGCACCCCCACCCCCCAGCATCCAAGGGCACCCTCCACCAGGCCCCCACTCATGTCCCCCTGCACCCCCACCCCCCAGCATCCAGGGGCACCCTCCACCAGACCCCCACTCCTGTCTCCCTGCACCCCCACCCTCCAGTACTGTGGGGCACCCTCCACCAGGCCCCCACTCATGTCCAACTCATGTCCCCCTGCACCCCCACCCCCTGCATCCAGGGGCACCCTCCACCAGGCCCGCACTCCTGTATCCCTGCACCCCCAACCCCCAGCACTGTAGGGCACCCTCCACCAGGCCCCCACTTCTGTCTCCCTGCACCCCCACCCCCCTGCATCCAGGGGCACCCTCCAACAGGCCCCCACTCCTGTCTCCCTGCACCCCCACCCCCCCGCATCCAGGGGCACCCTCCACCAGGCCCCCACTCCTGTCTCCCTGCACCCCCACACCCCAGCACTGTAGGGCACCCTCCACCAGGCCCCCATTCCTGTCTACCTGCACCCCCACACCCCTGCATCCAGGGGCACCCTCCACCAGGCCCCCTCTCATGTCCAACTCATGTCCACCTGAACCCCACCCCCCAGCACTCTAGGGCACCCTCCACCAGGCCCCCACTCCTGTCTCCCTGCACCCCCACCCCCAGCACTGTGGGGCACCCTCCACCAGGCCCCCACACATGTCTCACACCCCCCGACCCCCCAGCAGTGCGATTTGCCTGGGTACGTGCATTTCAGGGGTGCGCAGGTAGTCTTACATGCGATTTCATCAGGGTACGTGTATTATGGGTCCACGTGAACTTCCACACGCGATATCAGCAGGATATGTGTATTACGGGGTTTGCGGGAAGTTCCACACGCGATTGCCCTGGGTATGTGTATTTCGGGGTGCGCGGGAAGTTTCACACGCGAATTTGCATGGTACGTGTATTTCGGTGTGCGCGTGAAGTTCCACACGCAATTTCAGCAGGGTACATGTACTCCGGGTGTGCCGGAAATTCGACACGCGAATCCAGCAGCCTACGTGTATTTCGGGGGTGTCGGGGAGTCCCACACGTGAATTGGCCGTGTGGGTCCTCCCAGTTGTTCCCTCTACACCCTCCGCGGCCCCTGCAGGCGGCCCACACCGCAGGGGGCTACCCTGCACCCCTGCCCATGTCCCACAGGCAGCCCATCCACCATGGCCATGCCCCCCAGCCAACCCACATGTCACCTTGCACTACTGCCCACCAACGCATGTCTCCCAGCACCCCCACACCCCAGCATCCAGGGGCACCCTCCACCAGGCCCCCACTCATGTCCCCTTGCACCCCCACCCCCCAGCATCCAGGGGCACCCTCCACCAGAACCCCACTCCTGTCTCCCTGCACCCCCACCCCCCAGCACTGTGGGGCACCCTCCACCAGGGCCCCACTCATATCCAACTCATTTCCCCCTGCACCCCCACCCCCCTTCATCCAGGGGCACCCTCCACCAGGCACCCACTCCTGTCTTCCTGCACCCCCACCCCCCAGCACTGTAGGGCACCCTCCACCAGGCCCCCACTCCTGTCTCCCTGCACCCCCACCCCCCTGCATCCAGGGGCACCCTCCACCAGGCCCCCACTCCTGTCTCCCTGCACCCCCACCCCCCAGCATCCAGGGGCACCCTCCACCAGAACCCCACTCCTGTCTCCCTGCACCCCCACCCCCCAGCATCCAGGGGCACCTCCACCAGGCCCCCACTCCTGTCTCCCTGCACCCCCACCCCCAGCACTGTAGGGCACCCTCCGCCAGGCCCCCACTCATGTCCAACTCATGTCCCCCCGCACCCCCACCCCCCTGCATCCAGGGACACCCTCCACCAAGCCCCCACTCCTGTCTCCCTGCACCCCCACCCCCAGCACTGTAGGGCACCCTCCACCAGGCCCCCACTCCTGTCTCCCTGCACCCCCACCCCCTGCATCCAGGGGCACCCTCCACCAGGCCCCCACTCCTGTCTCCCTGCACCCCCACCCCCCTGCATCCAGGGGCACCCTCCACCAGGCCCCCACTCCTGTCTCCCTGCACCCCCACCCCCAGCACTGTAGGGCACCCTCCACCAGGCCCCCACTCCTGTCTCCCTGCACCCCCACCCCCTGCATCCAGGGGCACCCTCCACCAGGCCCCCACTCCTGTCTCCCTGCACCCCCCCTGCATCCAGGGGCACCCTCCACCAGGCCCCCCTCCTGTCTCTCTGCACCTCCACCCTCCAGCACTGTAGGGCACCCTCCACCAGGCCCCCCTCCTGTCTCTCTGCACCTCCACCCCCCTGCATCCAGGGGCACCCTCCACCAGGCCCCCACTCATGTCCAACTCATGTCCCCTTGCACTCCCACCCCCCAGCACTGTAGGGCACCCTCCACCAGGCCCCCACTCCTGTCTCCCTGCACCCCCACCCCCAGCACTGTGGGGCACCCTCCACCAGGCCCCCATTCATGTCTCCCATCCCCCCACCCCCCAGCAGTGCTATTTGCCTGGGAACGTGTATTTCGGGGTGCGTGGGAAGTTTCACACGCAAATTTGCAGGGTACGTGTATTTCGGTGTGCGCGTGAAGTTCCACACGCGACTGGGCCTGTGAGAGTGGGGTACGTGTATTCCAGGGGTGGGCGGGAATATTTACTCACGACTGGGCCTGGGAGAACGTGTTACGTGTATTCCTGGGGTGGGTGGGAAGATTTACACGGTCGCCTACAACGCACCAAAAAAAAAAGGTCCAATCCGGAAACACGTACGCCAGTATGAAGCAGGCGCACGTCCCGCGCAGCATAAAGTGTGCAAACAACAAACAAGCTCAGACGCCAGGATGAATATACCGTTCCTAGCAGCAGTGGCCGTGAGATACCGCAGGAGGAGGAGAAGGATAGTCAGGGCCAGAATCTTCACACCCAGAACCAGCCTTTCTGGGATGCCTGATGACCAGGTCTATGGGAGGTATAGGTTTCCACCACACATAATACTCAACCTGGTCAGTGAGTGGGAGGATGACCTCACATCACCCACCCTGTGCTCCCAAGCACTTAGCCCCCTAGAGAAGGTCCTCAATGTACTGCACTTCTTGGCTACCTGATCATTTCAGCGGACAAGTGCCATAGTGGGGGGGGTGTCACAGGCCACACAGTCACAGTGCCTACACCAGGTGTTGAGGTTTCAAAATAGGGATTGCCTTACTGCCACAGGTTCTTCAGGCTAAATATAATGGAACAACAAAAATGAACATGGGCGAAATGAGATCAGAACATCTGTACACATTTAAACAATACCAGGTCTTGTCAAAAAATATATATATTTATTTATAAACAATTTACACAAATATTTATTGTTCTCAACATCCCCATTTAAACACCACCATTCATTCCATCATTCATTCACACTCTCACTATACATGTCAATATTCCACACTTGTGCTACTCAGACCACCTAGAACCAATATATTAACATAAATTTCAACACCTCTTGGTGATTACAGTAAGTGTTAATACAAAAACAAATAGCATCCTGCTTATTTACTGTAGCTCAACATATGTTTCGGGCGTCACAATAGGCCCCTAATTTAAGCCGGTAAATATAAGCGACCTTCTTCAGGAGACGGATGGTACTGTTGCAACCAATCCGAAATATCAAAAGGTGGAGGATGTCATCAAACCTCAATCTACAAACAAACAATATACATAACATCAGAATTCCGATCTCTTATTTGTTTAGACACAGATATATCTTGTGTGTATATCTCAGTTTATGTGTATACAGATTGGCACTCAACTCCACGGGAATTAATGGAGACGCGTGTCAATGATGGACTAAATCCTGCAGTGGTGCTAGATAACTCTGCGCCTATACTGCAACATAAGAGGAGGACAAAGCATCTTAGTAAGCCTTCCCTATAAACAATACACCATTATTGTATAAATGGTCTAGACACACTGTCTTACCTGATCAAAGATTCAGGTATGGGGGTGTCTTGCGTCTTTAGTCAATAAATCCAAAGAGGAAAAATCCCTGTTCTCGCCTGAAATGCAACACAGAGACTCAATACTCTCACCTCATGTGGCCGAGTCCAGAAATGTTCTAATCTGGTACCCCTGTTTTTTTCTCACTGCGCGGTGATTCCAGTTCAATGTTCCTGAAGGGATACATGGAACAAAACGTCATGCTCATATATGTAACTAGCTCAAAGCATAATCAAGGTTTTTTTAATGCTGTTGTCTCACTCCCCTGCCCCTCCCCACATAGAGTTTTGTGGAGGAAACATATTAAAATTCCCTTTATGAACCTTTGTTCAATCATGCTGGAGTTCTATAACAACCCCACTCTCATATTAGGCTTTTCTGACCCTAAAAATAATAATGGGTCAGCGTGCACAGTGACTGCCAAACAGCTTCTAATGCTTATGGAAAAACACACAACTGCTGCCCTAACTGGGCTCCATGGCTGTTCAAACGCCTCTATACGAGTGAAAAGGGGAAAAAACAGACACATCCAGCATCTGTTTACATGTGCTATGCATGCTGATTGTCAGCAGAAATGGAATTGAAAGGTTTGAGTTTACCCTCGCACTCTCTCTCTCTTCAAAACTGCAAATAAACTTTGTGGATTTAAACACTCAAACCCACACACACATTTTACTTACCATGGGTTCCTTCTCTCTTGTCCTGCACACACTCCTCTGACGTGCTTATTTTTTCTACGCGCCATGGAAAACGCAAGTGCGCGTAACGTCATAGACGCGCCTACACACTGGGGGCCTTTGGGCCAATGAATTCACGTACGTGTGCTGATGCGTTTACGCGCTAAGGCCCTTTCCTCGAATTACACGCAGACGTGCTTGATTTTCACGTGCCAAATCACTCCGTATCAAGCTGGCCTTGCGTAAGCACACGGAAGACCACGCTCCTGCCCAGAAGGCTGAATTACTGCCCCCCAGAGCTCCGAGCACGCCCCCACCTGCCATCTGCTGCTGCCTGATTGCCTACTGCCCACGTGCCCTGCCATTTGCTGCCTACACATCAGCCAGGGGTGCTGTTGCTGTGACCACCCCTGCTGGAACCGAAGACTCCCGACTGGGATTCCATCGCTCCACAGACCAGCCCCAGGACCCAGTTGCCCACCCACTCCTGCCTCTGGGGCTGTCATGTCGGGCACTGCAACATCTGACACCACTGGCAACCCCCAGCCAGAGAGGCAGAGGGCCACCAGCTTCACTGCCACCGAAGTTGGTGTCCTGGTGGAGCAAGTCCTGGCGCAGTATGATGCCCTCTTCGGAGGTTTGCGCGCCGACAAGGAAGGACTGACTCGGATCTGGACGGACATCGTGACTGCCATCAACGTGGAGGGGGTGGCAGTCCGACTATTCCATCATGTCAAGAAGCGCTGGGAGGACTTCAGGTCCAGGACCCTCAACAAGGCCCGGCGCCTCTTGAAGGCAGCGGATGCTAAGGGGCGCCGGGGCCACTTGTCGGACGATCAGATGAGGGTCCTGGAACGCATATCCCCAGCGCTCCACGTCCAGGTCCTTGAGAGGCAGACCCATCTGGAGTCGAGCAGTACGTGTATATGCATCATGATTGTAAGCTGTGCGTGTGGTGGTGTGCCAGTAGTGTGCAGGTTGCACATGTGTTTTTATGGGGCCAAGTATGGGGGGGTGTACAGGGCTGTGAGGCTAACACATGTGAGGGCTCTCATGTGTGAGACATGGATGGTGCTTGTGTGTGTAGGCTTGCATGCCAAATGCAGATGTGTGGGCACACATGTTTGGATGAATGTGTATGTAAGTAGGCATGTTCGTGATGTCACACCTGGATGTTGGTTTCAGCTGCATGTATCAGCACTGTGTACATGTGCATGTGTGTGTATTTGACAAGGGGGCAACAGTGATGCAACATGGATGCATGTGACAGCGGGATGTGGAAGCCTGATTGGCAGATGTGACATGGATGCCAATCTCAACACTGCAAAAGTTGGCAGAGGCGTACACATACGTGCAAGTGTGGTGGTGTGTGTGCATGTGTAGTGCACTCCCTGTGTTGCATGTGATGTCTGGCTCACCTTTGCTCATGCTGTTGTATGTGTATGGATGATGCTGGCTGTTGCAATATGGCTGTGTATGGCTCATGTGTGCGAGTTGAAATGACATGTGTGTTGGCGAATGTGATGCCATGTCTGAGGTTTCCAAATGCCACTCATGTACAACTGTCATGTGTGTATGTGTCCATTGTACAGTGCCCTGATGCCTATGTTTTATTTCTCCCTGTCTGCAGCGTCAACTGCTGAAGAGGACGGAGAAGGTGCTGTGGAGCACAGCAGCAGGGATTGCACCGCCAGCCGGAGACGCAAGGCCCGGCTCCCCTCCCAGGTTGTCATCTCGTCGGGGAGTGAGGAGTCCGGTGCCACGTCCCAGGCCGCAGCTGCCGGGGGGAGGTCCAAGAGGCGGAGGTCGGAGTTGGACTCCTCGGCAGCAGAAGGGGCAGCTGGGACCCCACAGGGCCCAACGGGGGAAGATGGCACGGAGTCATCCAGGTTGGTGGGGGGTTTGGTAGAGGAGGAGGCCGTGCAAGCGGCAGAGACGGGGTCTGGAGGTGGGGATTCCACTGGTGCTAGTGGTGCAGTGCAGGACCAGGGACAGGAGGCAGCACAGGCCGCCGCGGAGGTGCCTGTGTGCAATCATGTCCCTGATCATGTCACTGCATCATCTTGCACCAGCAGGGATGCCTAAGTCCAGACCCGTTTTCAGGCAGGGGATGAGCTTACAACAACTGGCCTTCCTCTGCCTGCAGACGTGGCTATCCAGGTATGGGTTGAGCCTGTCCTGACTGGTGTGGCGTTGCGTCAATGGGCCATGCGAAGTGACCTGCAGTCTTTTCATGAGGAGACTGCACGTCATCTCGAATGGCTCGCTGACCGCGTCGGCCTACTGGGACAGGTCACCCAGGCCGGATTCCTCCGTTTGCTGGAGCTTGTTCCGACCCCCTCCTCCACTGAACACCCTATGCATCTTTCCACCCATTTGTCACCTGGGTGCCCTGTGGAGCTGCCTCTGACGGTGCGGCCAGGCTGGTGGAGGACACATCCCTGCCACAGTCGGGAGTCGGACATCCAGCAGGGGTGGCCACATCAACGACTGCACCCCGGCCGATGGAGGATGTGCAGGCAGCAGGAGCCAGGGCACGGGCACAGGCACAGCAGCAGCAGCAACGAGGTGGGAGCCATGATGACTCGGGGCCTTCGACATCAGAGGGGCAGGCATCGGCCGGAGGGCAGGAGGACCCAGGACGGGAAGTGTCTTCCGTGTGGCAGCGGTTGGGCCACGCCATAGATGCGGAGCGGCAGCGGGCGGAAGAGGCACGGCTCACGATGGTCAGGGCGAGAACTCCATGCGGAGGGCCCTGAGGCGGGCCAAGTGCCTCGAGGCAATCCGCAGGGAGTTGGAGGAGAACATGTCGTCAGCCCTGCGGACCCTCGGGGCCATGGAGGAGGACCGCCTCCGGGACATTGAGCAGGAGTTCGATGATGCCCTGGCCCGGAACATCCAGAAGTGAGCCGTCGTACTAGCCCGCTGCCCTTGTAAATAGTTCTTTAGTGTTAAGTTTCCTTTCGGTTTTGTTTTGTTTTGAGGCGCTTCGACAATGCCCCAACCTCTTGTATATAGTTCTTCATTAGGTAGTATTTTATTGGTTTCATTTAAAGGATTGGGCACTTGGTTCTGGATGTTCAATTTGTACAATGGATTATGATTTTTGATTTTTTTTTCACATGGATCAATGTTTTTTTCTTATTTTGGAACATTGGATTTATTTTCTCGGACTGACACTTTGGAGACTTGCTTTTGGATTGCCTTTCATTTGGATTTCATGCATCTTTTTCATTTATTGGACATGCTGGATTTCATTTATTATTTCCATTTTCTTCTGTTCCATTTCATTGCCTTGCTTTTCTGTTTAATACATTATAATTTTGTACTTCAATGTGTGGTATTCTCTCTTTGGTTTCATGCATGTCACAATGTGTGTTCTATCATTCACATGCTGTCATTGTGTGGGTTTGGCGAATATGTGTTGATGTGCAGACTAGCCATTTGGGATGCATCATGTTGTTGATTTCTGTGTCGGGTGGATGTCATACCTGGTGATGTGTTCGGACTGGGGTGGCGTAGGCAGTGTATTGAGTGGGCATGGGGCCATGATTATGGATCGTCATGAGGTGTTGGGGGGACATGTATGGGGGCCTGCTGGCAGGTGCCCTGCACTGCTGGAGGGTGGGGGTGCTGGGAGACATGAGTGGGGGCCTGGTGGAGGGTGCCCCTGGATGCTGGGAGGTGGGGGTGCTGTGAGACATGTGTGGGGGCATGGTGGAGGGTGCCCTGCACTGCTGGGGGGTGGGGGTGCTGGGAGACATGAGTTGGACATGAGTGGGGGCCTGGTGGAGCGTGCTCCTGACTGCTGGGGGGTGGGAGACATGAGTGGGGCCTCGTGGGGGTGCCCCTGGATGCTGGCGGGTGGGGGTGCAGGGGGACATGCGTGGGGGCCTGGTGGCGGGTGCCCCTAGATGCTGGGGGGTGGGGGTGCTGGAGACATGAGTTGGGCCTGGTGGGGGGTGCCCTTGGATGCTGGGGGTGGGGGTGCAGGGAGACATGTGTGGGGGCATGGTGGAGGGTGCCCTGCACTGCTGGGGGGTGGGGGTGCTGTGAGACATGAGTGGGGACCTGGTGGAGGGTGCCCCTGATTGCTGGGGGGTGGGGGTGCAGGGGGACATGAGTGGGGGCCTTGTGGACGGTGCCCCTGGATGCTGGGGGGTGGGGGTGCTGGGAGACATGTGTGGGGGCATGGTGGAGGGTGCCTGCACTGCTGGGGAGTGAGGGTGCTGGGAGACATGTGTGGGGGCATGGTGGAGGGTGCCCTGCACTGCTGGGGGGTGGCAGTGCTGGGAGACATGTGTGGGGGCCTGGTGGAGGGTGCCCCTGGATGCTGGGGGGTGGGGGAGCTGGGAGACATGTGTGGGGGCATGGTGGAGGGTGCCCTGCACTGCTGGGGGGTGGGGGTGCTGGGAGACATGAGTGGGGGCCTGATGGAGGGTGCCCCTGGATGCTGGGGCTGGGGTGCTGGGAGACATGAGTGGGGGCCTGGTGGACGGTGCCCCTGACTGCTGTGGTGTGGGGATGCAGGGGGACATGAGTTAGACATGAGTGGGGGCCTGCTGGCAGGTGCCCCACAGTGCTGGGGGGTGGGGGTGCTGGGAGACATGCGTTGTTTATCAGTAGTGCAAGGTGACATGTGGCTTGGCTGGGGGTCATGCCCATGGTGGATGGGTTGCCTGTGGGACATGAGCAGGGGTGCAGGGTAGTCCCCTGTGGTGTGGGCTGCCTGCAGGGGCCGTGGAGGGTGTAGAGGGAACACCTGGGAGGACCCACACAGCCAAATCACGTGTAGTACTCCCCGCGCACCCCTGAAATACATGTACCCTGCTGAATTTGCGTGTGAAACTTCCTGTGCACCCCAGTAATACACGTACCCCGCTCGCACAGGGCCAATCGTGTGTGAGACTTCCCGCGCACCCCAGTAATACACGTGCCCCGCACGCACAGGGCCAATCGCGTGTGAAACTTCCCGCGCACCCCAGTAATACACGTACCCCGCTCGCACAAGGGCCAATCGCATGTGTAACTTCCTGCGCACCCCAGTAATACACGTGCCCCGCTCGCACAGGGCCAATCGCGTGTGAAACTTCCCGTGCACCCCAGTGATACATGTACCGCGCTCGCACAAGGGCCAATCGCGTGTGAAACCTCCCGCGCACCCCAGTAATACACATACCCCGCTCACACAGGGCCAATCGCGTGTAAAACTTCCCGCACACCCCAGTAATACACGTACCCTGCTGAAATCGCGTGTGAAACTTCCGGCGCACCCCAGTAATATACGTACCATGCTGAAATTGCGTGTGAAACTTCCCGCGCAGCCCAGTAATACACAGACCCCGCTTGGCGTTTGCTGTTTGGCAGCCCTGTAAACTGGTCCAGGGTTAGCGCAGACATTTGTGATGAATTGGGGATTTTGATGGATTTTTCTTGTGTGAGGGTGTTCTTGGGACGTAACTGGCGCTGCTGCAGGGTCGCTGTGCCACTCTGCGCCACGGCTGGTTTTGGGGGCTAAAATCCATGAATACGCTGTGCGATGAAATGGATTCTATCGCACGCGGCTGGCGCAGTGTATCGCACGGAGACACTGTGCACCAGCCGCGTGCGCCACTTTTGTGCGAAATTCTATGAATTACCCTGTAAGTAAGGAACTTGTACTAGGGTGTTGTGATCAGCATATTTCTTGCAAATTCCTTTCTTCATTTAAAGAGAGCCATTGTGCGGATTTCTTTTCTTCTTTTATGGCAGAACTTTATCCCATGGGTGTTGCATATTGGTGGGACCGTTAGAGGGTCAGTGGGAACACTGATTTGGTTGAACTCTGGCAATCCATTTTAGGACCATTACATAATCTCGTGGAAAAAGCCTGCTCACATCCCAGCATCGGCTAACTTTATGCACTCATAACACCAGCTGCCTGCCCCCCCAGCCACCTTCCTACATCAGACCTATAGCCTTTTTTCCATATTAATTGCCTCATCTAATCTGTTATTTAGCCCTCACATTTCATCCTTTGGCCAGAGATATTTTTTCATGAATTTTTCTCATTTTGCGTCCTTTCTATTTTTCTCTCATGTGTTTATACAATCCTTTTCATTGGTTAAACCTACTATGAGGCCGATTCATGGAATTAATGTGCGCCGAAAATGTCAGCGCAAGTGTGCGAAAGCATGCGAAAGCGTGCGAATTGCAGTGCCAGCGCGAAAATCGCAGCGAAACCCGCGCACAGCGATTCATGGAAATCAGTGCGCATGGAAATCCATGGATGTGCGCCAAAATCATGTTCGGCGCACGCTGGCGCACATGCCTTCAAACAGCGTGCACTAAGCGCACAGCGAAAGCGCACATAGCGCGGTGCACACAACAAATGTAGGCATAACACAGGCGTGACACACAGAATGGGGAACAACGCGTGAAAATGTGGGTGTCAGGGGGAAGTACAGGAGGCAAGTGCGCGGAACGCCCACACGCTTGCCTACAACACGTATTCATGGAATCAAATGGGGCTAATGCATGTGCCAAAAAAGACACGCTAATCCGGAAACACGTACTCCAGCAGAAAGCAGGCATACGTGGACCCGCGCAGCATAAAAGTGTGCGCAAAAAACAAACAAGCACAGATGCCAGAATGAATATACCGTTCCTAGCAGCAGTGGTCATGGGATACCGCAGGAGGAGGAGGATAGTCAGGCCCAGAATTTTCACACCCAGAACCAGCCTTTTTGGGATGCCTGATGACCAGGTGTATGGGAGGTACAGGTTTCCACCTCACATAGTACTGGACCTGGTGAGTGAGTGGGAGGATGACCTCACATCACCCACCCTGTGCTCCCAAGCACTCAGCCCCCTGGAGAAGGTCCTCAAAGTACTGCACTTCTTGGGCACTGGATCATTTCAGCGGACAAGTGCTATAGTGGGGGGATGTCACAGGCCACGCAGTCCCGCTGCCTGAACTAGGTGTTGGGCATTATGACTGCACGCCCATCAGTCCGCAGGCACATATACCTGCCCAGAACACCTGCCGAAAGGCAGGCTGTCGTCCAGGATTTTTACGGGGTGGCACACTTGCCCAAAGTGCTAGGTGCCATTGACTGCACCCATGTGGCTCTACGTTCTCCCAGGGCATCTGAGCACATCTATAGAAACCGCAAGCACTGGCATTCCATCAAAGTCCAGGTAGTATGTGTTGCCAAGGGAATCATCACCTCAGTATATGCCAACTATCCAGAGTCCACTCACGACAGTTTCATTTACAGAATGTCAACCCTAAACCGGGACCTAGAAGCTGGGCGGCATGGCGATACACGGCTGCTTGGTGAGTATAAATGCCACAGCACATGCATGCATGTCAGATACTGAGTAATATCGCAACCCCATTAATGATACCCATCACCACCTCCCCAGGGGACAGTGCCTACCCTCTGAGCACCCACATGATGACGCCAATTCGGAACCCCACCACGCCACCTGAGGTAAGATACAACACAGCCCATATTGCAACCCGGGGCATAGTGGAGCGCACATTCGTAGTGCTCAAGTCACGCTTTCGCTCCCTTGACCGTTCTGGTGGGCAGCTGTTATACGCTCCCCCAGTAGTGTGCAGGATCATAGTGGCAGCATGTGTCCTGCACAACGTTGCAACACGCCGGGGCCTGCCTGTGGACATGGTGGTGCCCCCACATCCCCAACCACATGCACGCCCGCTGCACATGGGAGGGGAAACGGCATGGGGTGAGGCAGCCCCTACGCAGCTGGTGGCTAATTACTTCACCTAAAATCACACCCCTGGGGAGTGCACACAGCCCTGGCACATACCAGCTGACAATCAATGATGATGACATAAGGGACAGTCAACTGTCACAACCATACCAGCCTGAGATTGGTCACCTGGAAGTGTTACATTGTGTGCATCCCTACCTACACAAACACCACCAATGCTGTGTCGTCAAAAGACGCTTCTATGCTGCTAAATTCATGGCCCCCTTTAAAATACAACATGACAACAGCGCCATGTCACCCAACCCCTCCTCAGCTCCGCCACCCAACACACCATGGCATGTCATGCTATGTGAAAGCAAACAAAGCAATCCCCAAAACCTGACACAAGTGTCACAAAGTACACTGTCCCTAATGGAAACTGGCCACACACAATATGCTCCCAGTAATGTAGAACTAACAACACACATGACCAAATACTTACTAACAATACAATGCAGCAACACAACCTCAACAACCATAGGAAAAACATGACAGTACTAAGTTAAAGTAGTCGTAGTCTTACAACCTGAATATGCCACCACATCTACCCCTTCCAACTGTAGTGTTGCAGCCTTCCAAATTTGTCAGTGTACTGCATAGAACATGAACTCCATCTCCAAAGTAGATGGCCTTGTGAAGACATGAGGAAGGAACCTGCAAATTTGGAGGGAGACATGGAAGCACAAGCACATATCAATACACCATGCAGTGTACAATACAACAACAATATCCACTAGGAATGTATACACAGTATTGACTACAGACTGCCCACACAGCTCATGGGAGTCCAACGTCACTGTGTAATTCACTGTCACTTCGGCACACCCTTTGCAAGCCCTTGGAAACGGGAAGCAGGAGGGGTGTGTGTCTCACGAACCCAAGCATCTGACCCAAACTCAGGACAAGCCTGCATGTGCCCAGCTGGAATACAGTGGATGCCCACGGGAGCCACACAAGGCAACACACTGTAAAAAAATATAAAAAATCAAAAAACCAAAAATGGCCATGTGGGGGCCGGGGGGGGGAGGCCACCCAGGAGGTCCGAGGCCAGGGTGTGCACCAACAGCCACCTGTGTGGATGTTGGGACAAAAAACACCTCCATGGGCTCACGGCCTGCATGGCTACACTATTGTGGGAGAATTGCTGCTGTCGCTCTCATCACCCTCTGCTGCTGCATCAGGAGGTGGTGGTGCTATGGGAGGCAGCCCACGCAAAGCCCTGGTATGGTCCTCCATAGCAGCAAGCATGCGGATGTTGAAGGTCTGATTCTGGAGGATTAAAGTGCGGCGATCCCCATGCACCACCTCACGGGTTGCATGCATTTCTGCACGCATGGCCTCCCGTGATGTCCAGATCTCCTCACGTGTTCTCTGCATCTCAGCTGAGAGCGAACGTGTGAGCCGCTCCAGGTGCTGTTCTGTCCTGAAATTAGTGGAAGCCTCAAGGTCAAGAAGAGTCTCCCTGAGGTTATGGAGATCTTCCCTCAGGGCTTCCCTGTGGGCCTGGGACTCTATTGAGATGGATTGGCACAGAGCCTCCTGCAGTGCCGCCCGTCAGTCCCTGTTGGACGCCAACATGTCTTCCCTGTGTGATTGGCAAATGGAGTCTGTTGCCTACTGTAGTAGCTCCATCTGCCTTTCAGGGGGGACAATGGAAGTGGCCACCCTCTCCATTGCTTGAGCCATCATCTCAACTGATGCTGCCTGTTGGGTTGCCATACCGTACATGGATTGTTCCCATACGGTATTGCCTGGTGGCGTACGGACACCGCGTCGGCGGGCACCACACCTGTTTGGGACAAGGCGATCTGCGCCTTGTTGTGCCGGCAATGCCTGAGGCTGCAGGACTGCATTCACCCTCCGATCTGCTGGCCCAGGAACAGGATCAGATGTTGACCCTGCATCCGTAACCGCCAAAGGCGGACTTACCAACACTGACATCCCCATAGAGGGTTCTACCCCTGGTGCAGGTGGGTTGGACAGAACAGAATCCCTGCCAGAAACACTTACCTGTGAAGGCACATAGGCTTCATCATCCGAATCAGCACCTGAATAGATGTCTGGGGAGGTGCACCCAGAGACACCCCTGGACAGAATCGTCTGCAGCAAGATTGGGTTCTCACCCACTACCACACCACGTCCCCCACTGGTGCCCAGTCGTGCCTGAGAGTCCTCCTGGGTCTGCACCATCTCCTCAACCTCAACAGCTTCAAGTGCATCATCCCCTGCAAAAACATGAAAGACAGAAAATGGAAACCGGCATTAGCACCATAGCACACAAATAGGCCTGACAAGCTACAGAAGCAGTACATGATTTACACATGTCCCACATGACTCTAACCCTCCCATGCATGCACTGTCACTGAGTTTGAAGGGGAGGCAAAAGGCAGACACTGATGACACCAAGATGGAAGAGCAACACATTTGCTGCATGCTGGGTAGCACTGCCATCACACATTGGCCTGTGAATGGCATGTCCAATACACATACATGACACATGCCATCACACAGATGGCATGTACAATAGCCATGGTACATTCCACAAGTACATCCATATGTCAGTGAATGAGTACTGTCAGCCATCCATGTTAGATGGACATGATGAGATGAAAAATGCTACATAGTGTGACAAAATACGCATGTGCCACACACTGCAACACATCCAGTGAACAAAAATACAGTGATTGCAGGCCGATGTACACATCAATGGTTGTGCACTTCAACATGACAGGAAACAACTATCATGTTCCACATTCAATTAGGCCCCAAAAATGTATGTGATCAGGCCAATACTCAATCAACCTGAATGGTCAAATCATTCACCTAAAAAGGTAACACATGTGGGCCAATGTGGGGTTCATCAATGACAGAAGCATGTCACATATGTGACAATAGGGCTGAGGAATGCATAGCAAAAGTGGGAGAATTGAAACAATCAGCCTGAACGAACACTGAAAAATACAACCAATGTTGTTGCAAGATTCCCGTTTCAAGGGCAACTGCCGTAATGTTGCGCTAAATTACTACTGTGGGCAGAAGGGACACTGTCACACCCAAATTCAAGGCTGCTGAATGTTTTGGATGAAGCACATGGGTGACCCATACCACTCAGGCACACACACCCTCACCTGGCACTCAATCAGAACCCGTTACCCAAACAACATACACATGGATTACACACACATGCATGGGCACTCACGGGACAATGTGTCGTAATCAGGTAGTTCTCCCACACCTTGAATCTGTTCCTCTGTGACAAAGGCCCCAGCAACAGACTCATGTTCAGTGAGTTTGTTGTCCTCTGGTGGAGACCCACCGCCAGTCACCAGAGTAGCGGCATGATTTGAGGCCAGCTTGTTCTTTGCTCTGCGTTTCAGGTCATTCCACCGCTTGTACCAATCATCAGCTGTGCGCCTCACAAATCCAAGGGCACTTATGCGGTCTGCGATGGTCTGCCAGTGTGCCCTACGTTGACCAGGTGTGGTCTTGCACCCTGGAGTCACCAACATTTTGCGGCTATGTGTTGACACATAGGTCACAAGTGCATCAAGTTCCGGGTCATTAAAGCTAGGCTTCCTTGACGTGCTGGAGTGTGTAGCCGTGTCTGGGGTCTCAGCCTGTTGTGCCAGAGCACCCTTCTTCCTCTTTTTTAGAAGGTGGAGCGGAGCCCGAGTGGCTTACGCTGCTCTGGTCAGTAGGGGCAGAAGCACCGGTGGACTGGGTAGTAGGAGTGTGGGAATTCACAATGACCATAGGACTTGGTGCAGGCATTGGTTGCAAGGTCTTGTTGGCAGGGGGAACGTCAGTTTGATGGACCTGGACCAACACTGTCCTGGCTAGGAGAGTCAGAGCTGGGGCGGATGGAGCTGCAGCTGCCCCTGTAGCCTCCCCACCCTGCCTACTTGGGGCAGCAGATGACATAGCTGCCCCAGATCCACGTGGCTTGGTGACAACAACTTGCACCACCACACGTGGCCTAGACTTGCTGACCTGGAAGTCAGCCTGGGAGTCATCCTGTGCCAGGTCAGGTGCCACAATGGGCTGGTCCAACAAGGGCTGAACTGGGATGGTCTCAGCCACGTTTCCCTCAACCATGGGGGGGGCATGGGTGTCACTGATAGGTCCTCCACACCTATTGAAGGTCGGCCACCTTTGCCTCCCTTACCGCTTGGTTGCCTCCCAACCATGGCACTGATGTTGTGCGAATGGGAGGAGCAGTGAACTATTGTTCTGGGCAATTGGGGGTCAAAGGGGTAGGGTACTAGATGGAATTCGTACCCTAGTGCTCTAACAAGGCTGTCTGTGACCCCTGGGGGAAGATGGCAGGTCACGCAACGCACAGGCATCCCAAAACAAAAACTAACGTGCATGTAACCCCTCATAGACCACGTGTGTGGAAAAATTAACCTGCACCACGCTGTGCACCCAGAAACACAAAAATAAGCGTACGCGTAATACACACAGCCTACAATGACCTCTGAAGGGGTACCCGACACACAGGGCAAGCACAGTTGGTAAATATGTGCGCGACTCACCATCTGCCTGGAAAAAGAACGTGAAAAAGAAGCACGTGTGCACGTTGGCAACACCCATGCCAAAAGAAGAATTGAACATTGTTTGAGGAGACAGGACAAAAGGAGAAGTGAACGCTGTTTGAGGAAACAGGCCCAAAAAATGAAGAAAAATGAAAGTTGTCAAAGGTAACAGGGAGTATGAACTAGAAATGCTGTGAAGTTATCGCGTGTGAACCAACAAGAAGTACAGATTTCACCCACTCGCTCTCCACGAAAAGCACGTACAAGGAAATGGCATCCTACACGTAGCTTTTAAACCGGCCCACACGTACACGTCACATACGCATGTACGCGGGCCCTTTCCGCCAATTACACGCAATGACACTCGGACGTGCAGTTTTTCCACGTGGGCTCTGTCATCACGTGCTAGGAGGGAAACACCCACGTGCGTCACGTCACAGACACGCTTATGCGCTAAGGGCCTTTGGTCCAATGAACCCACATACATGTGCTGACGCGCTTGCGAGCTAAGGGCCTTTCCTCGAATTACACGCAAATGTGTAAGATTTTCACATGCCAAATTACTCCATTTCAAGCTGGCCACGCAACAACACACAGAAGACCATGCTCCTGCCCAGAAGGCCGAATTACTGCCCCCCAGAGCCCTGAGCACGCTCCCACCTGCCATCTGCTGCTGCCTGACTGCCTGCTGCCCACGTGCCCTGCTATTTGCTGCCTGCACATCAGCCAGGGGTGCAGTTGCTGTGACCACCCCTGCTGGAACCAAAGACTCCCAAATGGTATACCATTGCTCCGTAGCCCAGCCCCAGGACCCAGTTGCCCACCCACTCCTGCCTCTGGGGTTGCCATGTCGGACACAACATCATCTGGCACCACTGGCAACCCCCAGCCAGAGAGGCAGAGGGCCACCAGCTTCACTGCCACCGAAGTTGGTGTCCTGGTGGAGCAAGTCCTGGGGAAGTATGATGCCCTCTTTGGAAGTTCGCGCGCCGACAAGGAAGGACGGACCAGGATCTGGATGGACATCGTGACTGCCATAAACGCGGAGGGAGTGGCAGTCCGCGACTTACAACATGTCAAGAAGCGCTAGGAGGACTTCAGGTCCAGGACCGTCAACAAGGCCTGGTGCCTCTTGAAGGCAGCGGATGCTAACTGGCGCCGGGGCCACCTGTCGGAACACCAAATGAGGGTCCTGGAACGCATATGCCCAGCGCTCCACGTCCAGGTCCTTGAGAGGCAGACCCTTCTGGAGTCGAGCGGTAAGTGTACATGCATACTGATTGTACGCTGTGCGTGTCGTGGTGTGCCTGTAGTGGGCAGGTTGCACATGTGTTTTTGTATGGCCATGTATGGATGTTTATGTACAGGGGGGTGATGCTGACACATGCAAGACCTCTCATGTGTGAGACAAATGGATGGTGTATGTGTGGGTAAGGATGCAGGCCAAATGCAGATGTGGGAGCACACCTTTGAAATTCTGTGTATGTACGTTGGCATGATTGTGGTGTCACACATGGATGGTGGTTCCTGCTGCATGTATCTGCACTGTGTACATGTGCATTTGTGTGTATTTGACAAGTGTGCGACTGTGATGCAACTTGGATGCATGTGGAACTAACATGTGGAAGGCTGAATGCCAGATGTGACATGGATGGCGATCTCATCACTGTGACAGTTGGTGGACATGTACACATGCATGTAAGTGTGGTGGCGTGTGTGCATGTGTTGTGCACTCCCCATCTTTCATGTGATGTCTGGCTCACCTTCGGATGCTCATGCTGTCGTATGTGTATGGATGGTGCTGGCTGGTGCGATATGGCTGTGGAATTGCTCATGTGTGTGAGTTGAAATGACATGTGTGTTGGGGATTGTGATGCCATGTCTGAAGTTTGACACTGCCACTCATGTGCAACTGGCATGTGTGTATCAGTCCATTGTACAGTGCCCTGATGTCTGTGTTCGTTCTCTCCCTGTCTGCAGCGTCAACTGATGAAGAGGGGGCGGAGAGGGTGCTGTGGAGCACAGCGGCAGGGATCGCAACGCCAGCCGGAGACGCAAGGCCCGGCTCCCCTCCCAAGTTGTCATCTCATCAGGGAGTGAGGAGTCCGGTGCCGTGTCCCAGGCCGCAGCTACCGAGGGTAGGTCCAAGAGGCGGAGGTCGGAGTTGGACTCCTCGGCAGCAGAAGGGGCAGCTGAGACCCCACAGGGTCCGACGGAGGAAGATGGCATGCAGTCATCCAGGTTGGTGGAGGGTTTGGTGGAGGAGGAGGCCGTGGAAGGGACAGACACAGGGTCTGGAGGTGGGGATTCCACTGGTACTAGTGGTGCAGTGCAGGGGCTGGGACAGGAGGCAGCACAGGCCGCCGCGGAGGTGCCTGTGTGTAATCCTGTCCCCGATCCTGTGACTGCATCATCCTGCACCAGCAGGGATGCCTACGTCCAGACCCGTTTTCAGGGAGGGGATCTGCTTACAACAACTGGCCTTCCTCTCCCTGCGGACGTGGCTATCCGGGACCGGATTGAGCCTGTCCTGAGTGGGCTGGTGTTGCGTCAACGGGGCATGCGAGGTGACCTGCAGTGTTTTCGTGAGCACACTGCACGTCATCTCGAATGTCTCATTGGCCGCGTTGACCTACTGGGACAGGTCACCAGGGCCGGATTCCTCCGTTTGCTGGACCTTGTTCCGACCCCCTCCTCACCTGAACCCCCTATGCGCCAGTCGTCCTCCATGCCATCTTCCCACCCATGTATCACCTGGGTACTCTGTGGAGCTGCCACTGACCCTGCGGCCAGGCTGGTGGAGGAAAGATCCCTGCCACAGTCGGGAGTCGGACGTCCAGCAGGGGTGGCCACCTCGACAACTGCACCCCAGCCAGAGGAGGACGTGCAGGCAACAAGAGCCAGGGCACAGGAACAGGCACAGCAGCAGCAGCAACAAGGTGGGAGCCATGATGGCTCGGGGCCTTCAACATCGGAGGGGCAGGCATCGGCCAGAGGGCAGGAGGACCCAGGACTGGAAGTGTCTTCCGTGTGGCAGCGGTTAGGGCATGCTATAGATGCGGAGCAGCAGCAGGCGGAAGAGGCAGGGCTCACGATGGTCAGCGCGGGGAACTCCATGCGTAGGGCTCTGAGGCGGGCCGAGTGCCTCGAGGCAATTCGCAGGGACCTGGAGGTCCAGATGTCGTCGTCCCTGCGAACCCTCGGGGCCATGGAAGAGGACCGCCTCCGGGACATCGAGCAGGAGTTCGATGATGCCCTGGCCCAGGAAATCGGGAAGTGAGCAGTCGGACTAGCCCGCTGCCATTGTAAATAGTTTTTAGAGTTAGGTTTCCTTTTCGTTTTCCTTTTATTTGTGGTGAATGGACAAAGCCACACAAATTTGGATATAGTTATATTTTTAGGTAGTTTGTTAGATATGTTTCATTTGTTTGGTTGGGCTCATGGACCCTTTTCATACTCCAACAATGGATTTATTAGAAATATTCCTTTGGAGTTTGCACATGGATTAATGTTTTTTTTTTCCACATTGGATTGTAAATAGTTGGACTATGGATTCATTTGAATTTTGTTTTTTCATCATGGACATGAAGCAATGGATTTTCTTTTACTTTCCTTTGGATTTGCGTTGGTGGAGGGAGAGTTTGGACTGTTTTTCTTGCAAATTTTTTTTGGATTGGTTATGGTTTTCATTCACTCACTTTTTGCACATGCTTTTCATTTCATTTTTGCTATTTTGGTATGCTTTCTTTTCATTGATTTATTTATGTACATAATACATTTTCAAATTTTAGTTCCATGTGTGGGATTCCCTCATTGGGTTGATGCATGTGAAAATGTGGGTTTACACAATCAATGCCAACCAATGTATGTGTGTGACGGACATGTATTTGTATTTGTATTTTATTGAATTTATATAGCCCTTTAATCCAAAGTGCTTTACATGAGAACACGCAAAATACATCAAGCATAATAAAGAAATTGAATCATAACTTGAAAACAGTGTAAAGAACAATTTACAATAATGCAGAGGTGAGGACATGTGTTGATGTACATAGTTGACTTTTGGTTTATGTCTTGAGATAGGCATGTCAGTGTGGGGTGGATTGGGAAATCATTGCGTCTCAAGAATGAGGTGGCGTGAAGTGGTTTTTTTGGTGTAGAAGTGGGCCATGATTGTGCATCATTATTTTGTGTAGGGGGACATGGGTGGGTGCCTGCTGGCAGGTGCCCCTGACTGCTGGGGGGTGGGGGTGCAGGGGGACATGGGTGGGGGCCTGCTGGCAGGTGCCCCTGACTGTTGGGGAGTGGGGGTGCAGGGGGACATGGGTGGGGGCCTTCTGGCAGGTGCCCCTGATGCTGGGGGGTGGGGGAGCAGGGGGACATGGGTGGGGGCCTGCTGGCAGGTGCCCCTGACTGCTGGGGGATGGGGGTGCAGGGGGACATGGGTGGGGGCCTGCTGGCAGGTGCCCCTGACTGCTTGGGGTTGGGGGTGCAGGGGGACATGGGTGGGGGCCTGCTGGCAGGTGCCCCTCAATGCTGGGGGGTGGGGGTGCAGGGGGACATGAGTGGGGGCCTGCTGGCAGGTGCCCCTGACTGCTGGGGGGTGGGGATGCAGGGGGACATGGGTGGGGACCTGCTGAAAGGTGCCCCGCACTGCTGGGGGCGGGGGTGCAGGGGGACATGGGTGGGAAATGGGTGGGGGCCTGCTGGCAGGTGCCCCTAACTGCTGGGGGCTGGGGGTGCAGGGGGACATGGGTGGGGGCCTGCTGGCAGGTGCCCCTGACTGCTGGGGGGTGGGGGTGCTGGGGGACATGGGTGGGACTTGGGTGGGGGCCTGCTGGCAGGTGCCCTTGACTGCTGGGGGGTGGGGGTGCAGGGGGACATAGGTGGGGGCCTGATGGCAGGTGCCCCTGACTGCTGGTGGTGGGGGTGCAGGGGGACATGGGGGGGACATGTGTGGGGGCCTGCTGGCAGGTGCCCCTGACTGCTGGGGGGTGGGGGCGCAGGGGGACATGGGTGGTGGCCTGCTGGCAGGTGCCCTGACTGCTGGGGGGTGGGGTGCAGGGGGACATGGGGGGGACATGTGTGGGGGCCTGCTGGCAGGTGCCCCTGACTGCTGGGGGGTGGGGGCGCAGGGGGACATGGGTGGGGGCCTGCTGGCAGGTGCCCCGCACTGCTCGGGGGCAGGGGTTCAGGGGGACATGTGTGGGACATGAGTGGGGGCCTGCTGGCAGGTGCCCATGACTGCTGGGAGTGGGGGTGCAAGGGGACATGAGTTGGTGATCAGTGGTGCAAGCTGACATGTGGCTTGGCTGGGGGGCATGACCATGGTGGATCGGCTGCCTGCGGGACATGACCAGGCGTGGGGGGTAGTCCCCTGTGGTGTGGGCTGCCTGCAGGGGCCGTGGAGGGTGTAGAGGGAACACCTGGGAGGACCCACACTGCCAATTCACGTGTAGGACTCCCCGCCCACCCCTGAAATACACGTACCCCACTCGCACAGGGCCTATCGTGTGTGAAACTTCCCGCGCACCCCTGAAATACACGTACCCCACTTGCACAGGGCCTATCGTGTGTGAAACTTCCCGCGCACGCCTGAAATACACTTACCCCACTCGCACAGGGCCTATCACATGTGAGACTTCCCCTGCACCCCCAAAATACACGTACCCTGCTCAACTCACGTGTGAGACTTCCCACACACCCCCGAAATACACGTACCCTGCTCAAATTGCGTGTGAGACTTCACGCGAACCCCAGCTATACAAGTACCCTGCTCAAATCGCGTGTGAGACTTCCCGCGCACCCCTGAAATACACTTACCCCACTCGCACAGGGCCTATCACATGTGAGACTTCCCCTGCACCCCCAAAATACACGTACCCTGCTCAACTCACGTGTGAGATTTCCCACGCACCCCCGAAATACACGTACCCTGCTCAAATTGCGTGTGAGACTTCACGCGAACCCCAGTTATACACGTACCCCACTCGCACAGGGCCAATCGCGTGTGTAACTTCCCGCTCACTCCTGAAATACATGTAGCCCACTCGCACAGGGCCTATCGCGTGTGAAACTTCCCGCTCACCACTGAAATACACGTACCCCACTCGCACAGGGCCTATCGTGTGTGAGACTTCCTGCGCACCCCCGAAATACACGTACCCTGCTCAAATCGCGTGTGAAACTTCACGTGCACCCTTGAAATACACTTACCCTTATCTATCGAAGATATCTCAACCACACCATGTATTTGGTCAGATCATTTCTTCGTTACCTGTGCCTTGCGGCTTCCTGCCCTTGCACGCAGAGTACACGTTCCCATGCATCAAGTTAGAGTCCGAAATTTAAAAAACATAACCTCACCTGTCCTAACTGATTACCTACACTCCTTGATGACTATAACCAAGGATACTGACGATCCTGAGTTATTAATAGATAAATACAATACCCTGATCACTGATATGCTAGATAAATTCGCTCCTATGAAAGATAAGCTGGTCAGGGATTTACCAAATCGCCAGAAATGGTTCTCCCCCTACCCGGCTGACCTTAGAGCAAGTAAAAGGCAGGCTGAACATATCTGGCGTAAAGATGGTTCTATGGCCAACTTGTCGGACTGGAAGCTAAAAGAGAAGCAGTATAAATCAGCTATTCTCGAGGCCAAGAAAACGTATTACAACGATCAAATCAATTCTGGAGGTGATCAGACCAAAGAACTTTTTCGCCTCTTTAGATACTGGGAAAAACCCATCGCTTGTGGCTCCATTATTAAACCCACCACTGAGGATTGCAACCGTGTGCAGAAAGCTTTTGCGTATAAACTTCGCAAAGCCCAAGACAAAATTAAGCAGGAAACCCTGACTCTCCCATCGTCCACAGTTAAGACTATACCTCTGTCTAGACAGGTACCACAACCTGATGTTAAACCTAAGATTATTGAACAAAATTCTATGCCCAATACTGTCACCAAAACCAAATCTGCAGATGGCTTTTCCTTTAAGGAAACCTCTGTAGTAGAAATGGTTAACATTATGAAATCTATGCGACCTACTAACTGCCCAGGTGAACTTCTCACATCCAAAATCATCTTGGAGCACAAAGAGCAATTTGCGCCTTTCTTATGCAGATTTACTAATGCCTCTTTTCGGTCAGGCAAAATCCCCCAGCCACTAAAAAATGTTGCAGTCTCACCTTTACTAAAAAAAGCTGGACTGGACCCCACTGACGCTGCCAACCTAAGGCCAATTAGTAATACTCTGTTTCTACTCAAACTGATTGACAAAGTTGCAACCATCCAATTGCAGAACTATGTATTGATGGCTGTTATACTCCATACTAAACAATCAGGTTTTAGAAGCCATCATGGCACTGAGACCGCCCTCCTGGACTTGCAGACTCACATGCTTTCTAAGTTGGAAGAAAGCAGGTCAGGGCTGCTGATGTTGTTGGACTTATCGGCAGCTTTCGACCTGCTCGATCATAACATACTTCTTGAGAGAATGCAGTCAGTTGGGGGCCTCTCTGCAAATGCTATAGAATGGCTAAGATCATTCCTCGAGGGTCGTCGATCACAGATATACTGGGGGGATTGCGCCTCGGAATCTCAACTGCTAACCTGTGGAGTTCCACAGGGGGCCTGTCTTTCCCCTTTATTATTTAATATCTATATCCTCCCCCTTTGTAATGATTTGGAATTCTTTCACATTTTCTTTTGCAATTATGCAGATGATTTCCAATTGATCCTTGACATCACAGGTAATCATGACAAAGACCAAAATCTGGTGGATATGGTATATCAACTGATAAAAAAAATGGATGTCTACAAACTGGCTTTGCCTTAATGCCTCGAAGACTGAGCTCATGCTATTCGGACCCCGTCAGGTGCTAACCAAACTGGACCAGGCATATTCAGGTTTCAAGATTGATGGTAGTGATATAAAAGTTGTACAGAAGGTTAAAACGTTAGGCACCTTCATGGAGAGTAGCTTAGACTGCGAAGCTCACTTTGCTGCCATATCAAAGAGCACTAACTACCATCTTAAAGCGCTCAGACAGGTTGCCCCACTTGTTTCCATCAAAAACCGTACTAAACTGGTGAGAGCTGTTATTCTACCACGTGTAGACTATTGTAATGCTCTCCTATGTGGGGCAAGCAAGGCCAACATCCTTGAACACCAAAAAGTCCAAAATAAAGCTATTTGCACCATCTATCAAATGAAATATTCAGAACCCACCACTACTGCTAGGGAAAAACTACATTGGCTTCCTGTTGAGGCCCGAATTCGGTTTAAGCTTCTCACCATCTGTCATAAATGCGTCTTTGGGACTG
Source organism: Ambystoma mexicanum (assembly GCF_040938575.1). Taxonomy (NCBI): domain Eukaryota; kingdom Metazoa; phylum Chordata; class Amphibia; order Caudata; family Ambystomatidae; genus Ambystoma; species Ambystoma mexicanum. Next base: position 520,641,637 of record NC_090923.1, read on the forward strand.
CACCAATTTATTTGAAGTATGTGGTAAGTGTTTATGAACCCTCAAGAAGGCTCAGATCAGCGGAAGATCTCTTGCTAGTCCAACATCGTGTGAAACGGTCCTGTGGGCTAGGCAGAGCATTTCACATCCAAGGCGCTAAGGCCTGGAATGCGTTACCAGCTACGCTGCGTAAGGCTGCGGATTTACTCTCCTTTAGGAAACAGCTGAAGACCTATCTCTTTAATTAGTACCCTTTTCTTCCCATAGGTAGCCTGTATGGTCTGCCTCTTGGCGCCTGGATGCCTACGGGCTTTGGCGCGGTATAAGATAAAATAACATAACATAACATAACCCCACTCGCACAGGGCCTATCGCGTGTGAAACTTCCCGCGTACCCCTGAAATACACGTACCCCACTCGCACAGGGCCTATCGCATGGGAAACTTCCCGCGCACCCCTGAAATACATGTACCCTGCTCAAATCGCATGTGAGACTTCCCGCGAACCCCAGTAATACACGTTCCCCACTTGCCGTGTGTTGTGTGGCAGCCCTGTATACTGGTAGAGGGTTAGCACAGCCCTTTGCGCTGGATTGGGGATTTTGATGGCTTTTCCTTGTGCGAGGGGCCTTCTTGGGGGCGTAACTGGCGCTGCTGCAGGGTCACTGCGCCACTGTGCGCCACGGCTGGTTTTGGTAGTTAAAATCCATGAATATGCTGTGCGTGGAAATGGATTTTAGCGCACGCGGCTGGCGCAGAGGTTCGCACACGCACACTGTGCTTCAGCTGCGTGCGCCACTTGTGCGCTAATTTCTATGAACTACCGTGCACATTTTTTGTATCATCCACTTTACCATTCCTTTTATGCTTACACAAGAGGACTCCTTTAGGGATGTCATTTGGGGCATGCCAGGGGTACCCCTGGTTCCCCCTCTGCTACCCCTATCCTTGTAACCCCTGCGCCACTGGAGAAAGAAGCAGTGCCATGAGCAGATATGTGTGTTGCACCTTAAAAAGGCGGTTGTAAATGCAGCTAAATGTGCCAGAGCTTTATTTCACCTAGAATCTAGATCTCGTTAGCTGGAGAAATATTAGGGATGCAGAAAAAACCAAGAAGCCGCCATAACTAACAGGTTGACTGTCTATTAGTGAAGAATGCCTGAATGGTTTGGTTCAGAGGCAAGGCTGTCTGTGCAGCTCATACCCAGTACCATAACAACGGGGCTAGGTCTAGCTAGCTGGGAATAGGTAAGAGCAGCCTGCACTACTCACAGCATTAAAACAGATATCATCAGTGTTTCTCGTTGTCTGCTTTGGACATCCAGTGAGTTACTTGACCTGTGATGAGAGGGGTGCGCCCCAGTGGCTTCTGCCACCAATCCTGCCTGAGCCCTCTGTCCCCTGACCCAGTTCTGCCAGACCTGCATCACAGGCACACTCTAGATAGACACAAGGAGAGATAATTAATTTACATGAAGTTGCCCTCCACCTTTGAAGTAAACCATCTGTTGCCTCCTCGAGAAAATACACATATATGTATTTGAAAGGATAGCTATGGGGAAACACACTTGCTTTGGGAAAAGAGAATGTAGTGTAACATGTGTTCAGTTCCTGTATCAGTGCTTAGAAGCTGGAGGAGGCTGGCATTAAGCAAGATATAATATACCAAACAAAATAATAAAATTGGCCTTTTCTAGGGACGATGTCACAGAGCTGTTGCTGCTGCTGTTTACATTTTGAAAATAAAAAAACCTGCAATTATTGTGACATGTAACACATCCATACCCTCTATCTCCCATCTAACAAAAAAGACGATGGGTTATTTACCAAATAAGCAAAACAGAAAGGTGATGGCCGGACGGTTTCAAATCATTTATAACCACTGGCACAGCTCTGGGTAACTTCCAGACCACTGTATTCTGGGTGGACTTGTGTTGGCCAGTTGCTGTTTCTAGTCTGTAGCCAGACGCTTTGGGGTTTAGGCCTCTTTGAGATGTTCTGTCTGTTTACAGTTTAGACCGAGTGATGTACAATAGTCCAGGTTGTAGTGTTGGATGTCTGCATACATTCACAGTAATTTGGCAATATGGGGCTATACACACTGATATTAATGCTGCATATGGTGAGCTATTCTTGTATGAAATGTATATCATATTACAGTAATATTGTAACCATATTTAATGTGACGCCACTTCCTGTTTTGTCAAGGTATGAAAGGTCATGTATCATCACTTTGTGTGATGTCACTTGGGGACAGGGTCAAATGATATCACTTTCTGTGATGTCATCAGAGGTCAAGGGTCAAGTGATATCACTTCTGCTACTCTTGGCATTTTGGTGAAATGGCGTCCCTCGGCTCTTTCCCACCGCATCCTTTCCACTGCTTAATGTTCACCCTTTTAATCCGGAACAGCCTTAGGTGACTCTCCAAATTTTAACAGGTGGCATAGCATTTTCTCTGTCCCTTTGCCCATGAATTGGAACTGGCTGAAATTATTTGACTAAGGACTTTCCTTTGATAACAGTATGTTTTATTCTTCCAAAGATCAATAAAAGCTTGACTAATCCTCCTGCGCGGCCTATTATTGCCACCACCAACAGTCTGTTGGAACCAATGTCAAAATACATTGATCAGATAGTACAGCCACTTATTCAATTAAGTGATAAATATCTTAAAGATACAGGACATCTTTTGAAACTATGGTACTTTTGAACCTTGGAATCATGTGTATATATTTACGATAGATGTAGTGAGCTTTTATACCTCCATCCCACTCTATACTGGGTTGGAAGCGATGGAATGGATCCTTTTGAGAAGTAGTGAATGGTGCAAAGAAACATTTTCATCTTAAAATATTTAAAACTGATACTCTATAACAGCTCTTTCCAGTTCAATTATAAATATTTTCTACAAATTGCAGGAACCTTCATGGGGGCTACTATGGCCTCAACCAAAGCTAAGACTTTTATGTATTATCTTGAACATTCTAACTTACTACAGAACCTACAATTGAATAATTATCTTATATGTCATAAGAGATATATTGATGACATCATAGGAAATTGCAGCAGGACGGAAGGAGAACTATTCAATTTATTTGAATACATGAATAACATGCATCCACGCATTAAATTCACAAATGAGTACAGCAGGAGTGAAATACTTTATGTAGACTTTAAGCTATATATACAAGATGCCAAGTTACATACTACAATATACACTAAACCTACTGACTGGAACAATACCCTTATGGGTAACAGTTTCAAGAAAGTTGGAAAAAGTATATTCCATATAGCCAACTACAACGGTACAAAGGGATTATCTCAGATAACGAAGAGTACAATTTGAAGTAAAGTGAACTTCTCAACAAATTCAACCAAAGACACTGCAATGATAATATACGAACAGGTGGTGCAGATAAAATTAAAAAGTTATCCCATGAAGATTTGTTGAAAGAGAAACCTAAGACAGACAATTCTAAACTTATATATATCACGTCTCACTCTCAGCAGAGTCAACAAATCACAAAATGCATTAAACAAACCTGGAAAATCTTGAATTTAGAACTTGAGTTAAATCAATGCTTTCAGAAAACAGCAGTGTTTGCCTATAAAACAATAGAGACACATATCAAGGAATTGTCAGGCTTTAAAAATGATTCAACTGTTGAACGCATAAAGAGATTGAAGAAAGATCTGATTAAGTTTAGACATGAGAGTAGTTTCCCATACACCCTGAATGACTATGTCAATGACAGAAATGGTGATCCTTAAGATGAGAACAAGATAAATAGGTCAGGGACACGTCCTATAGTTCGAGTGCGGATAGCTCCACTGAGGAAGCTGAATCGGGCACCTCAGGGATTAGGAATAGTTATGAGGAATAGCACAACGTTGACATGGGAAATCGAAGCTGAAGCACGGGTCCGCAAGGGAGATTTCAGGGCCAACAGCAACAGAGAAATTCTTCTGCTTTTTTAGATAGGGGCAGAAGACAGTGGGATTATGACCGGGTACAGGCAAGGAGCGAGACACAGTGGTAATAAATCTATCCACTTATAGCCTGACCCCTGAAGAAGAACAAGTTATCAATAAGGGTCTAGGATTTGTAGTCCACAACACATCACGATATGTTTGAGTTCCGCAATGAATTCTTCAATTTCATGAGAAAAATCCACCTGAAAGAATGCTTTCAACTGGTCAAGAACTTTGAACATAACAACTACTCAGGTCTAAAAATCCCTCCACTTTTTGTGCCCCTACACATTCCCACTCCCCCGGATCTTTCTTATTTGAAAATAAAGTTTTACAAGATCCGAAAATTATGGAGGCACAAGTAAGACCATTGCACTCCAATTTATCCAAACTAGAGATATACATCCTTCAAAAATTGGGTAATAATGATGACATTGTTATTCAACAGGCAGATAAGGGTGGGGGGATTGTGATCCTCAATAAAAAAGACTATATTGATGAATGCAATCGCCTTTTTTCAGACGGTGTGAGTTTCCCAAAAATTCCAGGGGATCCCACCGCAGAACTCTCAGGCTTGAATGAATCTAAAGTGATGGGGGCACTTGAACATGGATGGCTTAGCACCCAGGAAGCAGAATATTTGGTCAAAAAGAATGGTTGAATGCCAATCTTTAATATTGTGCACAAAGTACACAATAGATAAACAAACACTCCCGGAATACCCATTGTTTCAGGTGTCTCATCCATCCTGGAACCTCTCTCAAAGTTTGTAGATGTTTGCGTACGTCCATTTGTTATGTTGATGGACTATATACAAGACACTAGGAGCATTATTAACAAAGTTGAAGGTGTGACATTTGAGCCTGACACACAATTGCTCATTTGTATGGATTTTGAATCTCTTTAAACAAGCATCCCCCAACGGGCCACCTTAGATGTTATCAGAAAGGTGTTGTTGGGGAGAACGGATAGCCATCCGGTTCCTAACACCTTTATTATGTGGTGTATCATATTGGCCTTTACAAAAGGCAAAAAACACTTTCAGATTCCAAGAACAAATTCTTTTGCAACTTGCAGGGACTGCCATGGTTTCTGCGATGGCTTCCAATTTGGGCAATCTTTATGTAGACACTTTTGAAAAAAATGTCGTATATGCAGATTCTAATCCATATAAATCTCAGATTACTGCACGGTATTGATGCATACATGATATCTTTATTATTTGATCAGGAAGTTCTATTGAAGCCTATTCATTCATCAAATGGATAAATGTACAAAATGCTTTTCTGAAATGTTCCCATGAGTTGAGTGCCAACAGTGTCAGTCTTTTAGAAAACTATTTAACTATTTACCATCATAATGGAACTTTACAAGTAAAACCTTTTCCTAAGCAGGCCGATTGGGAACACTCTGCTTCAACATGATAGCCACAATCCGGTGCATATTAAATCTAATTTACCTTTTGGCCAGTTCCTGAGGCTTAAAAGAAATAGCAGTACTAAGGAAGCTAACAGGAATGGGGTCTCGACTTTAACCACAAAACTACAGAACAGCGAGTATCCACCTGTTACAGTTACACAAGTTAAGATACGAGCATGGAACAACAATCGTGAATCTTTGTTAGAACATATCAGGGATAAGTACCCTTCTAATAGATTGGTTTTCATGAATACTTTCACTGACTTATCTTACAAAATCAAACCATGGTGAATTAACATTGGAACAAGTGTTTAATAAAGGCTGTGAGCGACCACTATTTGCATTTGAAAATGGTAAAAATGTATGAGACATGCTAATACACAATGATCTTAGAAAACCACCCTTGGGAACAATGACTTTACCCCATATATGGGGACTTCCACCTCTGATTGGTCATTTTAAATGTGGTAGTTGTACTATGTGCAATCAGACCTATATAATATATATAGATCTGATATTTTCTCTGAAAAGAAGCAGGGTTTTAACAAATTTAAGTGGGTGATACTAATGAAGGTCAGAGGTAAAATCCAGGATCAGGTGAATCATAGATTACTGGCGATGGAACAGCACTTGATTTTTAAACTACAAAGACATTTAAAAGGCTTAAATGAATGCATTGAATGGCACAATGCGTAGGATGAACACTATTTAGCTATGTAATCACTATACTGGTTAGTGTCACACTTTGTTACAAATGTATAATGAGGCTATATTATCTTTGGAAACACTCTCCACAGTATGTTACCAATTGTTGTGATGATCTGCAGGAGGTTAGAAGGGTATATACTGTGCAGGCTTAGAGTTCCGTGTTAGTGAAGTAGTTATGATAGCATGGTGTTAGATATGTGCAATGTATGTGTAATATACTTATATGCTATTGCTGGGTGACCTGCTCCACTGCATTATGTTTTTGAATCAATTCAGCGTTGCAATAATACATTGTTTTTTAACTACACATTATCTTCTGAATAACTCTATGTGAATTGCCCATAGACTGACCATGCTGATTGTAATTAAAATACAGGTGTTATATGAGTTGTGAATAACTCCATGTGAATTGCTTACATACTGCACAGGCAGATTATGACGAAAAATGTAGGTGTTACATGTACATTGTACATCCTCTATGTTTTGCATTTGATGTCCTATCGCGACCTTCTGTCTGGGGCATTTAGAACTCTTTACATAGCATTGGCTGTAACTGACAGATTCAGTGTTTTGATACTGTATGATGCATTGGACAGGATCCATAGACCTTCTGCTTTGGGAGTTCACCCCACATGCTGAACACCATTAGGAGTGCATTCATTTAATTTATTTTACTGCCATATGGTGCCATCACCAAGCACTGTTGGGTTATGTAGTTTTTTTACAAGCCCTTCCAACTTGCTAGCTCAGGTTGATTGGCTATGCAAGCCGGTGTGTGTGCAGTCCACAACGTGCCCACACCATGATCACATGAGAACTGCACACTATTTATGCGTCCCTGCACTCTGCTTGATACAGGGATCTTGCCGGGACTTTGCAGATGGACAACTTTATTCTGTTTTTAGGTAAGAGAGTCTCTACGTGTTCTGTTGGACACTGGGGGAAGCCGAGAGTCATAATTTGGGTGATTGTTTTGGTACACAAGCATTTGTCCAGTTTGTTGTTATTTCAAAATGTTGCAGAGATGTAATGTATTTCTCTCCTACTATGGACAGTATTTTTCCATATTCTGCAGACTGGGAACTCTGAGAATTAAGAAGTTGTCATCATGCTCCTCAGAGTATTGGAAGGGTGAGTGCAGTGCTGAATTTTGGCATACATTCACAATATCCAGCCTTTACATTGTGGAAGGTATGTGATATGTGGTAGACCAGGCATATTTACTCATGTGCTATACACTTTACTTGGAGGTGGCTGTTTTCTAACTGCCCACTCACACACCACTATGGAAATGATTCTTTTCAGGGCTCTGGTGATGGAATGGCTGTCCTCAGTTTTCACTTCTAGGGGTGCTGGTTGTCTTCCGGCCTGTGCAGTGTCTCACATTACTTTCCCCCCTTTCACCTGCTTTTTAACACTCTGGAATCCCATTTATGTGCATGCTCACTGAGCCCTGTTGGTGTTTATTTCAGTGGCCTCCATTATTAATGGTAGGTACATTTCTCATGGTTTACTCTCACATATTCTAGAAGGCGAATTGGTCCCTGAAGCTTTATGAAATTACCTACTTTGGAGGTCCCAATTAATTTGTCAAAGCCTATTATAACCTATGTGTGATACCGGCATTAACTTACATGGTATGTTGGAGGTTGTTGCTACATTTTCTTTCCATTTTTGTACTTTTGGATAGGGTGGGATGAGGGCCCGGTTGGTGTAGTTGTAGATTTTATCAGCGTTAATTGATGGTTTTCATATTTTTTTGTTCTTTTTAGAATTGTTGATTGTTATCTTGATTAACAATTAAAGACCATGACATCGAAGATACACATTTTGGAAATGTTGGGCCTAAGCTCTTCCATTCATTGGAACTCGTGGAGTTGGGGTGTTGTGTGTACTATTGTCCATTTCCACACTTTATTTGACTTCTGGTACCCCCTGTGGAATGTCCTCCATCTATAGAATGTTGGACTGAAACATGTAGGGTTAGGTTGATGTAACTAGGGTATCACATTTATATAGGTTTTCATGTGTTGAGGTCATTAGGTGTGGCCATAAGATCCATTTGGATTTGAGAGAGGTTTTTAGGTGCGATCAGTCTGTACCTTGGATAAATGCATTGGGACTATTTATAATATATGTTTTTCTGATTTGGTCAAATTGTAATGCTGTGATATATGTTTTTTAATTATGTTACTTATGAAAATATTGAAGATTAAAAAGGATTATTTTTTAAATTTATTTTTTGGTGGTATTGCATCTCCTGTCCTCTTCTCCCTAACAATATAAATGTGGCTACCTCCACCAGGTTATTCCACCTTGGTTCTATGATGTCATTCATTGCCCCCAGGCCGTTGTTTCCTGAGATTCCTCCCTCTCAGGCAACTGGGGTCGTGCTCGTGTTGAACCTATGAATATGGCTATAAAAAGAGTAACTCTACCAGGAATATATTAGTGCATGCAACATGTCTTTGGAGACTTCATTAAAATCCATGCATAAAGGCACGGTTCCATGCATGAATTGTGTTAAGTGCACTAACATAATTAGAGGCAATGTGATGCAACATCCTCACTCAGGTGAAAATATACCATTTTACTGTTCATGTACATGTAATTTTAAAAATGTAATATATGGTGTAAAGTGTCCTTGTGGGCTTTTTTATGTAAGCATGACTAAAGGTAAGGCAAAAATAAGCTGGTATGAGCATTAATACAACATCAGCACTAGTAATTGTAATTCTCCTATTACAATGCACTTTCTGGAAAAGGGGCACGCTATTGCCCAATTAAAATTCATAATTATTGAAAATGTGTCTGTGTCTAAGCTAGAGGGGAATCTAAATCAGAAATTGTTACAATGAGAAGTATTCTGGATTACAAAATTCGATACCATGAGTCCAAAAGGAATGAACCATGATTGTGACTTTTCCTGTTTTCTTTAAGATATATGACAGTTATTGTGTACATATTCCCCTTATGTAGAAAAGTGTGAATAGATTTTTCTATATGATACACAAACATTAATTGGTAATCGTCCAGTTTGATTGTTTTATAACATCTAATAATGTTTACCCTTTGTATTGGTATTTTAATAGTCTCATGCTCACCAAAATACACTGCAACCACGGAGCATTCCGCGTGTGCCGGGTGTTTTGTACAGCTTCCTCCGGGAAGCAGTGATGGCAAAGGAAAACAGACTCCAATAAAGTGGTGCAGTAGAAGAAAGAGCATAGGCAGTCTCAGGCTCACCAAAACACACTGTTCAGACATTTCTATTACACCAGTAGTGCGTTTACAACTCCAATTAATTCATTAACTCTCAGAAGAGTGCTTTGAAAAAACACTGGCAGGCGGTTTGAGTGCCACGTTTGATGGTAAGGCTTGTTTAAAGCTAGCTCAACGAGATCCCAGGAGGAGGCGTTTTGGGAGAGGAGGGGCAGGACTTGGGTGGGAATGGCCATACGGAATAGCATGCCATTTTTCCCTATCTGTACGCCAATGCAATCGTTTTGACTTATAGGTGGCACAAATATCCCAAACTAAAAATATTTCTATCATCAAAGCCAGATGAACAGTTTGCACTGCAAATACAAACATGCTTTGTCTTTTAACAGCGTGACCACCTTATTGCATTGAACTAGCAAACACATATCTCTCTCTACCACAAGAGCCACTTGTATTAACAACTTTGCCTCACTTAAGAACTCTTTGCAGAGGAATATGGAAGGAATATGGATATGTTGGGGTTGGGATTGAGGAAGGGGGGACCAGCAAACAAGACTGCTCCAGGGTTTGCTGGGCAGCAATGTGTGCTACCTCCTCCACTCAAAGAGTGACCTGTGGATATTTACTGTCATTGAATTGTTAAAGTTATGATGGACAAATATTAACAGGGTACTTCGTGGTGACTTGTCCATGTAAGACTTACAATGACGAGAGGTAGAGGCAGTGAACAATAGGAAAGATAAGTGCCAGACAAAATAAATTGAAGATGAAAAAACAAACGGGGAGAGTGAATGTAGAAAAAAGAATGAAAACAAGAAAGAAGTAAGTGGGGTGAAGAAACCACAAAAATGAATGATATGATATGATATGGTATTTATAGCGCACCTATGCACAAGTGTTTCAAGGCGCGAGACCCATAACATTGAGCTTGCTGGTGTGAGCAGTAAGAGCTTAGGAATGTATCCATCATAAAACACAGTGGGAGAGAGAGCCGAATGGGGAAGGATGTTTTCTGCAAAAATTCAAAACAATAATTTCGACTCCAACTCATGGAGCTGATCTCTTGCATTCTTCAACGAGTAATTAACTCTTTCAAAAAAGTCTTGTTACATACTCAATTGCTTTTAATTTTACCAAAACATATAATTGAAAAGATTATTGAATTCAAATGTTTGCATATTTATATAGGCATATATGGGTTTTGTATATTTGTATATTTGGCATAGTTAAACACAATGTAGAGAAATAGCATATCCATTTGTTTTAGATTCAGACCAGTCAAGGTGGAATCTGGTTTGAAAGTCCAACATGTTTCGAATAATATATATAGCCTTCATCATGGACATCTACCATCTATGTGTTCTACAATAAATAATATTACAAGACTCATATAAGTATCATTTTTTAAAAACAATTTTTATTAATTTCCAACATGTTCACCATACAGTCAAAGAATCATTAAAGAGAAAAGAAGCATCAACGTCAAAGCTGCACTAACAAATATAGATTATCACCAACCTATTGAAAATCTGTGAAAAATGTAAGAAATATCCCAATGCTAGAGATGTAATACTATAAATAGAATCCTAATGAGAAACTCATATGTACATGGAATACAAGTATATCAAGAAGGCTCACATATCTTACCAATCCAGCAAATTCATCTCACTTAGAGTTGAACATAGTCGTCAAACTTAGACACAATCATGTAAATCTCCTTTTTGTACATGTATATAGTGTAGTCGTAAAAAAATATAGTCACATAAGTAGATTTCACTCTGAAGCTTCTTCCTCTTATCCTAACTTTTGTATAAAAAGAAATGTCAAACTTTAGTTTCCAATGCAGCCCACGGGAAACAGCCCTTATCTAGGCAAAACCATCTCTTTAAATGCTGTTAGTCAGCAAACTGACTACTCAAAATTATGTAATCAAGTCCCATCAGTAACTGTGTGTAAAAATACTGAGTGCCATGTTTAAGCAATAAGCCCTGAGTCAGGTAATGCCCTGTGGCCCATAGTTATACGAAGGCCCCGGGGCATTACCTGTCTTGGTAATGCCCCTGTGGCTCAGGGCTTATTGCTATTAGTACCCCGACCAGCAAGATCGGGCTACTAATAGCATTATTTCTATTCTGAAACGCTGCAGCATTTCGAAACAGGAAAAAAAGGAAAAGAAATGGCCACCGGGGAAGGGAAAACAGAGTATGTTTTCCCTTTCCATGGAGGCCTTCGGGAGCAGATGCGCTGGGGACAGGAGTGTTCCGAGCACATTTGCTCCCGAAAAAGCAGAAATAAGGTAAATGGGGTTGAGAGGGCGGGGAGGGGATTGTTTGCAGGGGGGGGGAAAGAAAAAACGTATCTTAATCCCCGGTGGGGGATGATGGCAGCCTCCAGCCGTGTGGAGGCTCGACGCAGGTATTGCTCCATTTCAAGCCTCCTCATTGGCTGAGGGGCTGCCACAGCCCTTGCCGGGAACAAAGGAAAGGAATCCTGTCCGAGGGATTCCCGGTCGGGTAAAGCCCCTGCGATGGCCAATCAGAATGTTTGTTACATTCTGATTGACCCTCACTGGGTACTAATGGAATATAAAAATCCAAATAGTAATCATCGGCTATCTAAGAAATAAATGAAGTCCTTCATGTAATTTGTATCGTACCATTGTGTCATCTCAAGTAAGAGAATGCTAAAGGCGTTTAATCCAAAGGCTAGATGTTCTGGTTGCGTCAACAGTAATGTTAACAGATTACTACCTGTAACTGGACCCAATTGAGGGGCCATCTTCTAATGGTAAAAATATCAACACTTTGTTACTTTATATATAGCAATCTGGTCTCAGAAGGACAATAGTCTTCAACTTCCTTAAATAAATCAAACTATACTTATTCCCAATGAATTTCCCAATGCGTCTTTTAGACTGCCCGTGCAAAAAAAAACACAGAATGTGTCTGCGCACAAGTTGTCTTGGCGCCTGGGACTGACAAAAGTGTCATTGCAACGGAAGATGAGGTGTTCCACCCCTCAAATATACATTTACATATGCTAAATGGAAGGCACAACCTATCCCTAAACAACAACAGCAAGAGGAACTCGCTAGAAGTGGTGAATAAAATCTTGCAAGGTATTTCCCAAATAAACAGGAGATGCAATTTTACTAATAAAAGTGACATTACAGTGCCTGGATCTGAAAGAAGTCAGACGTCTTCTGTGTGTGTTACTGAGGGGCCATCTGGTTTTAGCGACTATATTCCACACGGAGAAACAGTTCAAACTCGGAACAATGTACTGAATAATCAAGGCCAAGCCAGCTTTACTGTCTCTCCTCCCTTAGCCTGCTCTCAAGAACGGCGACCCCCCTTGAAAGATAAGACACAACTTCTACATAAAAAGATTGGAAAAGTAAAACATGTGTTGTCCTACAACAAAGAGGAAGGCGAAACTTAAGATCGGAGCCTCACTTCATCTGAAACCTGTTCAACTGACTCCTCAATTATAGAGCGAGACTACCGAAAAGTCAGACGAACAAAAGTGCTACAACATAAACAAGATCGCCAATCGGATTTTAAGCTGAATGAAAGACTTATCAAGGAATTACAACCGATACTGATGTCCTCCATGACAATCATGATTGCCCCCTTTTTAAAGTTATATGAACAAATGAACGACAATGTTAAGGACTTGGCAACTCTAGTGGCACTAATGAATTCAAAATTAGTAAACCTGGACAGAGACATCAACACATCAAAAAAGGAGAACATGGAAGTAAGAAAGAAATGGACTTGTCACTTCAATTATAGATCAAAAAGAAAACAACAGACTAGACAAAAAATTACTGGCCGAGATTGCCAGGTAAGCTCTGAGCCTTTTGCAATGTCGACTAGTCGCGATACAAGACACTCAATACCGAGATGTGCAAGAGTCTCAGCGCGTGCAAAAGGAAGTTAATGTGCAGCCTGAAAGTCAGAGCAGCGCCACTACGTCTCTAAACACTCAACTGATGGACGATTGTCTCATTGAAAATCGAATCACTACGGGGGTGTTTGAGAAAGTCAAGAGGACCCGAATGATAGCAGAAGAGCTTAAAATCTCAGCTGCAAGCTCTAGCAGCCACCAGTACACTCCCATGAATGTACATAAAACCACTTCAAATGCACTAGAATCAGACAAACCATGTGATTGTGCTGTAAACTCTGCTAAACCACTGAATCCACAAACTGAACCCAGCGTGTGCCCTGTAAATGCACCAGAGGTGTTACCCAAAAGTAAGAACTTTGCCAGTGTCCTGGAAACTAGTAGGGGCACAAGTAATCTTGCATCCCAGGATCCTCAACACCCCTCTACATCAGCTATGGTATCAGGTGTGAGCCCCCCCTCAAGGGGTCCCTAAGATCGCTATTCCACAGACCACCGAAAAAAGTAGTCAAATATTTGACATATTTAAAGGAACTGCTTCCCAAAAATCAGAAGCAAATGGATCAAAAACTGGCCAAATAAAAAAAAACGAAAAACCAAAGAACAAAAAATCTGAAGAGGGGCAATGATTCAATAAAATTCCTTGAAAATCTCAAAACTGTTAATGTCATTGTTCATAACAATAACACAGATGCGAGATGCCCAACAAAGAAAAATTAGCCTTACCCGCTAATCTGAATAATAACACAGAAGGGGGAACAGCACCACTAAAAAGTGTTGAGGAACCCACAATCGATCGTATGGACCTGTCAGCATATGAAGATCTGGGGAATGAAGAGGGGGGTGTTGTGCCCGAAGAGGGAGCCGCACCGGTCGAACTACCCCCTCCATTAACAGGAATTGAAGGAAGAGACCCGGGGCTCACTCAAACCCCAGCAGGGGACATCAGAATCTGCACCATGATTGAAAAATCTGCTAAGCAAGATGGTCAGTTGGCTGCCCCCTCAAGTCCTATCTTTAAAACATTGGAAGATAGGCGAAAAGTTCTCGCCGAAATATGGAACTCTTCAAGGCCCGAGAAGGGAAAAGATGCAAATCTGAGGGACTCCACGCAGCCCAATTACAACTCCAACGAGAAGATCTTTGAAGATGTTGATAACAACAATGCATTCAAGAGAAGGGCAAAACCGCATTGTAACCAGGCAATTGGCCTGACTAAAAGCTCTGATCAAAAGGGATCACGGATTGTGAATAAGAAAGACAGAAGCCTCAGAGATAAAGTCCAAACGCCTCACATAGTCCGGTTGGAACGTATTGAAAGTTGTGACAAATTAATTCTCAATCACACTAACGTCCTACGCTTATTTCACTACGTGCCCTCTCTACGAACGATTCAATCTGTGGATATCAAAACTGTTGAATTCATAGAAGAAGATCAAGATGGTAAAATCATTTTACACTTCAGATCTACTGAACATAGTATTAGACGCAGCCTCTATACTTATGTCCCGGCTTCGACATCTCGAAAGAGTTGGACAACCTCAAAACAGAATATGGGTCTGAAGTCTTAAAAAATACAGACAACATACCTTTCAGGAAAGTGCCTACAGTCAGACGAGACACCGAAGAAGAGGTGAAGACAAGTTTAGAAAACACCAGAGTAAGCGACTCTCGTCAACTCACGAATGAAGGGAAAATGGTGGCTGCCACTTATGAAAACGGCGAACCTTTGGGAAAATTGTCCAAAGAAGAAAATATCAAATCACAATCAAAGGAGATAGTGATACGAAAATGAGGTGCATCGACCAAACACTTTTAAGGATTCAAAGTGGGGACTCAAATGATTGGTGTGGGCTGGCTGAAGCACTCAGTAGACCGACAAGACGGTAACGCCAGGCAGAGGAGGAGCCTTACGTGTTCAAGATTGGATCTTGGCACACTAGGAGCTTCTCACACTTATTCCAGGAACTCTGGCCGGCCGATCTCGATGTAGTCTGCCTCCAGGAAACCTAGATGGATATCTGTCCGACCTCTGATGTCTATGAAGTGGGTGATCAACCCTGCCTTTAAAAAATCCAGAGGAAGACCAATGGCTGGTCTGTTAACATTCGCTAAAAAAGGTTTGGCTGTCGCATTATTAATTCAGTAAATCATTTGGCGTTCATACAGGTGACAACGATCGCCATAGCAAGGAAGCTAAACGATAATGTGAGCCACTTCCACATGATCAATCTATACTGGAATCATCTGCAGGCTGTTACAACTCTCTTTATAGACCAAGTTTCAACAGTGGTCGACGAGCTACTGCTAGCTAATGAGACATCAAACATTATATTATGTGGGGACTTAAATATCAACTGTGTGTCCACTAAGCAAAAAGGAAAAAACACTGAAGTTATTTACACAGCCGACATTGTGGCCACAAAGTGGATGTTGGAGATGGATGTAAGAAACCTTGCAATGCTAAATGGAAATACCATCGGTGGCATACCGGCCAACTCAACATTTACGAGGAATAACCAAAAATCCACTCTGGCCTATTTTTTCGTGTCAGAAAAAATCCAGCAAGCGACATTATCTTTGCTTGTAATGCCCATGGCTCAAAGTGACCATGAGATGGTGATCTTGTCCCTGGCAGGATCATGGCAGGTGGAACGTAGATCCTGGAATCATCGGATCCAGGTGGAGTCAAACAGAGTAAGGCTGAAACTTCAGACAGAGGAAGTTTCTAAGATTAAAAACGCTTACATTAACAAAGATCTTGAAGTGGAATATGTCCACTTATTACAACAATTTGTGGGAAAAAAACAAGGGCAGAGAAACCCTGGTTTTGTTAATAAACACAAATTCGATGTGGAGGTCATGAGACAGAAGAAGGTTTTACGTGCCACCATAAGAAACATAAGAACTAAGGAAGCCACAGGCTACTTGCAAGAAAAGCGCACTGCAAAACAAAAATACAAAAATTGGTTAAGAGCCCACAAAGCATTAATATTCCAAAACGATGCAGAATTTATGATGCAAAAGATGGGAAATAAAAACTCGGCTGACTTCTGGAAAATCTTGAACAACGAAGGTGCGCCTCAATCAGCATTGATGGCTAACATGGTACCTGAAATGGTGTGGATATCTCACTTCACTGACCTCTATCGCAAAAAAGGAAAGTGGACGCTCCCTACAATGCCGACTGGAATGGAATCTTAATTTCACTGAGGAAGATATCTTGCAGATAATCAACAATGTCAGTGTCTCGAGATCCCCTGGACCTGATGGCCTGACCAACTTTACCTTAAAACAAAATCCTGAAATATGGGCTGAAGTATGTAAAGAGCTCTTCAATAGAATCTGCAGTCGGTGCACTATGCCAAAACTGTGGAAGAAAGCTATTGCAGTCCCCATTTTTAAAAAAGGGAATCGTCTGGAGACAAAAAACTATCGCCCGATAGTGCTCCTGGCCATGCTGGGGAAAGTGAATGCCACAATGCTGCAACAGAAACTATCACATTGGATCATAGATAGCGGTCACATGGATGTGAGACAGACTGGTTTTGTAAAGGGAGTTGTATGCAGCGTAAATCTCCTGCTAATACATTTTCTAAAAATGGAATCCATAAGATCTGGGAGAAAGGTCTATTTAGCCTGATTGACTTTTTGCATGTCTTCGACTCCATTGATCGAGAGCTACTTTGGACCAAGATGATGAACTGGGATTCCCCGAGAGTCTACTAGCCGCAATTAAAGAACTCCACTCTGCTACTAACATCAAGGTCCGATTAGACCAGAGCGGATGTTTAACGGAAAAAACTAACACCTACTGCGGTGTGAAGCAAGGATGTCCATTGGCGGCGATAATTTTCAATCTGTTCTTGTCAAATATTGGTAGTGCTATTGATGATCCTCGATCGTTCTCTCCAAAAATCCATGGGTCTGCGCTAAGTTGGATGCTGTACGAGGATGACCTGATCTTGATAGATACCACGCCAATCGGTCTTCAGCGAAAAATGAATGCAGTAAAATGCTATGTGGAATCCAACGGATTGCTTATCAACAATGCAAAGAGCAAAATATTAACGTTACAGAATTTGCAAACAGGCTGGCATGGTAACAACAAAACATTTAAATGGAAATGAGACACTAAGCAATGTTGAGACCACTAAATATCTTGGTATGCAGATTAGCGCAAATATAAATGATGGTCCCTGGATGGAGACTGCGAAAATAAAATGTCGACAATTTGCCTGCCAGGCCTTGATATTGAATAGAAAATATTGGAAGTACTCACTAAGGCCGGTGATAACTTTCTATCAGCATAAAGTGGTTCCAGCCCTAATATACGGAGCGGAAAATGCCTTTGGATGTCCGGAAGAACTTTGGTCAACCCTGGAACACATATTTTGAGTAAAAATACTTCATCTACCCAATAGTATTTCAACAGCTTGTTTACGAAATGAGGTAGGTTTGATTTTCATCAAAGCCCGTATCTGTTGGAACACTGTTGCACTGTTTAGGAAAACCATCTTGACAAAGGTCACTCCGCAATTCAGAATCCTAAATAAGCCCAGTAGAGGTAATCCTGTTGTTTATTATCTATATGGAGTTCAAGATGTGAGGACCTGTTGACAATGTACGAAACTGACTTAAAAACTTTCCAGGAAAATCCGGATCTGGTGAAGAAAAAGATCTGGAAACTAGACTGGATTTTAACTGGTGAGGAAAGAAGCATGGCTAAACTAATAAAAAATGTGCCTTGTGAAGTTAGAGCTTACAATAGCCTACAAAACTATGTAGCCCTATTCCCTGACAATAAGAGAAGATCCACATGCATGCGTTTTCGTGTAAATCTGATCAAGACTAAAGACAGAACCAAGAATTGGGCTGGTAGGGATTAGATGAATGTAAACTGTAGGTTTTGTGAATCTTGTGAAGAAACGACTAAACATCTTGTCCTATTTTGCCCTTTATTCCAAACACAAAGAACGAAATGCCGTGGCCCCTTGATAGCAGGCTTGTCAACGATGAATGCAGAAGAGTGGTGGCACTTGATGTTTACTGGAGAGAACAAAAAACGGACAATCGCACTAACCTTGCTCTTGGATGAGATTGAAAAGTGTCTTGAAACCACGGAAAATGACTGCACACGGTGTACTTCTTAGTGGCTAGCTTTGTTTTCGGGTTGTGGCAGTAAATTAATGATCATTGCCTAATTATGACCTGGCCAAGGTAGATGCAGACTCTTTGCTAAGTAGATGAGAAGCCTATCGTATGCAACTGATGTGTTGAAATGTGATTTGTTTGCTTTTTGTTTTAAAGGCGTGTAAAAGCCAATAAAAATCAAAAATCAAAATGTCTTAACCAGGTCTGGCTTCAACCACTCTCTTTATAAGCACTACATGTGTCCTTCACTGAAGTCCTACTAAACAAAGGCATTGACAAAGCTAACAATTTTGGCTTGTACATAAGTATTAGGGATTCGCCAGGCACTGCTATTATATAGCCATTTACTGGCACCACGTTGCACCTGCAAACAGCAATAATCAGTAATACCACTACGGCAGTGCCTGGCAAGTGTCTTTTAACTGCCCACACAAAAGCCAAAACTGTTGGCATTGCCAATGATTGTCCTATTTATAATGTGAGCAGGGTCGCTCATGCTAGAAACAAACAAAAAAATCCTTTTCCATTTCCAATTCGTGTGGTTAGGTAGAAAAGTGTACCACTACTCAGTAGTGGTCTGCCTGGTGCGGGCAGAGCAGTGTGGGATGTAAAGTCCAAGTGGAGGGGTAACAACTCGTCCTTCTCTGCAGGACATTTTCTTTTAATTTTTATTGTGTTATTAGTTTTTAAAAGTAGACCTTTCCCATTTCAACATATTACAGTACAAGACAAGTCATCAAGAAAAAAGATAAAAGAAGAAAGTAATAGAAGAAAAGACAAATGTAAAATAAAACATGTACACATTCTGTAGTTCATAATTCAGAAATTAATTTCTTTACATATCCTAAGCGATTTCTTCTAGTCTCCTGAATGCCTCTACTAAAAAACCATGAAGGGCAATTATGAGCGATACACTATCACCCCACATCAGACAAGCCCAAAAGGTATCTCCCAGGGCGCATTGTTTAGAGGGCACTACTGATCTTGTGTCTTTTAGCTGAGTGCAGTCTAGAACCAGGTGCTTCAAGGTTTCACAGACCGTCATAGAGTCACACAATCTGACCTATTACCTGCCTCTGGTTTCCAGGAACCTACTCGCTCTAATGTGAGGAGTTGGTTCAGAGGAGAGCGTATGTACAATGCTCGTATTTCATTGCTAGGACAAATACACGAAGTTGGGAAGATCCTCCCTTTTTCTATGGAATCTTGCATATTTGCTGCAAGACTTGTGATGAGATAGGTCATCCACCGTTATGCGCCAGTCCAATGTGAATGTTTTTTTTGTAGCAGACGTCCTAGAGATCAATTCCTCTTCTGAGGAATTATTAGCCTGTGGAATGCCCATTCAGTTTGCTTTAAACACATTTAGTGATCATACTGACTGGTTTGTTAACAGTTCACCCAGGTCCTCGTATAGAGATTTGTTAGGAGGGGAGATCATTTTTAGATAGTTTGACAGTTGCCTCCATTGGGTTCTAACTGAAGAGAAATCAAGCCCAACTCATGCAGAATTATTCTCTGGGGAATAGTATTGGAGAGGCGTAAGGTCTCTTTCCATATCACTCTCTGAATGGTGTTTAGGTATGGGCCCAGGTCAAGTCTAGCCCATACAAAATGGATGTCTCCCCCGTTGCCAAGTAGTACTTGATGGCAGGAAGGAGGGAGAATTTTCAGAGACTAGACATCAATCTTTTCATCCGGCAGATTAAAGGCCTGGATTTTTCTTTAAGGTGGTTCTTACTTACTGCCAGTGTGTGAATGTTCGTGAGATCATAACCCAAATATTGCATTGAAGCTACCCTCTCCAAATCTGTTCGCCCACCTTCCATATCATTACTTTCGGTTTAGCTTTGTTGGAAAAAATAATGATCTTATATTTCTCTCCATTGACCGTGAGATTTTTCCTGATGGAGTAGGTGAAAAATAAGTTTTGTTTTCTTCGTAAGCCTATGGGAGTTTTGTCAAAAAAGATTAAATCATCGGCAAATATTAGGTTGTTTAGCTTCATATGCCCCAGATTAACTGGGAATGTGACTGCATCTAACCAGAGGCTTTCTAAGTCGCTGATGTAAACGTTGAAGAGGATGGGTGCCAGGACAAAGCCTTGTCTTAAGCCCACAAAGGTCTGTACTGGGCCTGACACCTCACTCTCTTTTGTCAGCCTAATCCTGACAGACCTGCTCCAATGGAGACTAGGCATTAGTTGCACTAGTTTCAAAGGAAGAGACCTTCCCAGCAGCGTATTCCATGGAAGTGGTGAATGTACTCTGTCGAATGCACTGCTCATATAAAGGGAGGCCATATAGATGGTAGCCAAGGCCCCCTTTTTAACCGACTACAGTAGGTGTCCCATGATGGTAGCGTTAAGGGCAGGTCCCATACCTGGTCTAAAACCCACCTAGCAGCGATTTAACAACCCCAGATGTGCTAGCGAACAATTCAGGTCTTGTAGGAGAAGAGAAGAGAATATCTTGCTGGCTGCATCGAGGAGTGCAATCAGTCAATAATTATTAGGGTGATAGGCCAGACCCTTTTTAAAAATAGGTACAAGGGTCGATTCATGCCAGGAGGGGCAAGGGATCCACCCATGCCTGTGGGTCACTTTTGAGTAAAACAGGTGCCAAACCGTCATGACTGGGTGCCCTGGAAGCTTTTGTCTTTGATATTGCTCATGATATGTACTCCTCCACCGAAGGACAACCTCCTGGTTACAAAGGACCCGTCAGTCACGGATCCTCCAGTACAGACCCTTTCGGTGCGGTAAACATAGCAGAATAGTAGTTAGACCAAGTGGATTCTGTGATCAAACATGTCAGGGTGGATTTGACTGGTGCCGACCTGGTTCCAACAGTTTCCCAGAATTCTGCAGTATTACAGAGTGATAGCTGTTCAAGAATAATTTGATTGTCTTTGATATGCATTTGAGCTTTGATTCTTTTTACAGCATTCTTATAACTCTGTAATATGCATTTCTTTCCCAGTAGAAAGACTTCCGTCGTCATATGGTTTTTTTGGAGGTTTCTCAAACGAGTTTTCTCATGTTTTTTTACTCTACTAGACTATTGTTGTACATGTGGATATGTGTCTTGGACTGTCAAAACCTTCCTTTGTTCGACAGGGATGTTAGATTCTGTATTGTGGTTCTGTTAAAGTGGCATTGGTGAATAAATACCAGCTGTTTCCTCCACTTATTTGTTCTGCATCAATCTTTCTTTGCTGAATGAATAAGTAGTCGTGGCACAAACTCACATTCCACTTTATAGTTAGTCCACCGCTGTAGTTGTAGAGGGGAGCCAAGAATTGTGAGCTTGTACATGTTTTCACCTGCAGTTGTACCCTTAGATAAAGGGCTGAGTGGTCACTAAATCCAAGGTCCTCTGTTACCAAACAACCACACATAGAGTGTAGATAGTTGGTGAGGTATATATAGGCTATCCAAGAAGTCAATGAGCATCGACTCCAGGATTACATCTCCCCTCCGTCAGACATTGTTCAGCTTGCACCGCCGGGCCGTCTAAAGACCGAACTGGAGCCGGATTTTTGTTGTTTAACTTGGCGCCCTCTATATAACTGGCATTGAAGTCTCCACCCACAATGATGTTAAAAGGGTTGCCTTGATAGAGCCATTTTGTAAAAAGATCCACCAACCCCACTTGCATAGTGTTAAGTGACTTATTTGGAGGTTTCCAGTAAAGATTAACAATCAGTACAGCCAGTTTGGGGCATTCTGATATGAAAGCTATCGCTAATAGTCCATCAGAACTTGCTTCTATTAACTCATAGTTAGCCTTTAGGCTGAGATCAATGGTGATTCCAAGTCCTCCAGATGGGCAACCTGTGTTATCACCTCTAGTGTCTGGTTTTGTGAAGTTAAAGAACCCTTTGAGTTCAAAATGACACCCAAACATGGTTTCCTGCAGAAGTAGAATTTTGTTTATCCAGGAAAATGTGTGTCAAGTTCGAAGCCTTAACCAGGATATTATAGACACAGGCATTCCAGGAAATTAAGGTTAAGTTGGAGGTGCTAAAGCTGCTGTAGAGCTTGCCTCGAAAATGCAAATATCTTAAATACCGCCTGCAACCATGTCCACTTCTGATTTGGGCCTGTTGTGGCACCTTGAATTAGGTTTGTAATTTGAGTCACTGGTTGGACACTTACGCATTGTTGTAAAATGTTGTTTGCTGAATCTGCCTTAGCTGTAGGTGTCGCTAAGAAGGACCTTGCCTCTACATCGTTGTTAATTTCATAGAGGTCGGATCCTAAAGATCTTAAGGTAGCTTGCACCTCAAAGACCAGTTTTGCAACCAAGTTTCGATAAAAGTGACATACCAATCGATTGCTGTGTAAATCTGAAAATTCTACGTAATCTATGTCACCAGAGTGCAGAAATCGCAGGGATGCTATTGCTTGGAATTAGTCAAGAACTTTCCTGTTCATGGTTATCTCCTCATTAATGTGGGTAATATTAGCCCATCCAACGGATTTAGAGGCCAACTTATTAAATGACCTTGGATCTTTGGTCAACTGCTCTTGAATTAATGAAGACCCGTTGGATGTTTGTTGCAGTGGGTTAAGTAGCAGTTTAGTTCCATTTTGAGCCAGTGTAGCCACCTGCACTAAATGTGCCCAGGCGTATTGTCATTGGAGGTGGAATTTTGTGTGTCTGTTGTTCGTGTCTCAAGAGAAGACGGACTATAAACTGTACCAAAGCCTCCAGGTGGTGGCCAGAAAAGATGTTATTTTTTCAGTTGGTTTGTTTTGTTCACCTTCACAGGAATCAATGAACCCTCTTCTTCACTCATTGATCCCACAAAAGGCAAGAGTTGTGAACCCCCAATTTCATCAGTGGATTCACTGGAGAGTTCCTCCACCATCGACAGTGACCTCAAGAACTTTAATGGGGATTTTATTCTGTTCTTGTTCTTTGCTGGCCGTTTCTTAATTTTCTTCTTTTGTTGTTGTTGTTGTCTTTTTTTTTTGCTCTTATTTGTATTTGTATTTTTTATTTTATTTATTTGTATAGCGCACTAGGCCCGAGGGCAACCAGGCGCATCTCTTAAGGTACAGAGTGCAAACATGGCGTAGATACAGTTGCAAAGTGCAAACATGGCATAGATACAGTTACAGGCATCGAATAGATACACACGTGTTTATTTTAAGGCACATAGGTACAAACAGGCAAAAACATGAGTTCTCAAGCAGTGAGGTGCAGGTAGTACGAAAAGTGGAGCTGGAGGCTTAGGCTGGTAGTGGGTGGGATGTAGAGGAAAGACATAGCTTGGCTTTGTGTTTGAAAAGCGTGGCAGATGAGAGGGTTCTGATGGACAGTGGCACAGAGTTCCAGAGTTTGGACGCAAGGACTGGGGAAACTAAGACCTCGGGCCGTCTGTAGGTTGTATTTGGGAATTGTGAGTGCATGCGCTTGGGCAGATCTTAGAGCCCGTGAGGGAATGTACTGCGAGAAGCGGGAGGTTAAGTAGGTGGGGGCTTGGTTGTTGACACATTTATGAGTCAGAGTCAGTGATTTGAGCGAGATTCTTTGGGCGACCGAGAGCCAATGTAAGCTCTTCCTAGTGTCAGAGATATGCGCCGATCTAGGAATATTGAGAGCTGCTCTGATAGCATTATTTTGGGTGATCTGCAGTTTTTAAGATTACGTTGGTTGGTGCCTTGGTACAGTGCGTTGCAGTAATCGAGTTTAGACATAACCAACGTCCTGGCGAGAGTAATGCAGTTCTGGGAGGAGAGGAATGGGCGGCAGGCTGTGATTAACTTGCATGTGTAGGCCGATGCATCGGCAACTGCGTTCGTTTGTCGGTTTAGGGATAGTGTGGAGTCCAGGTAGATACCTAGAGTTTTGGTCTCTTTAGCCACGTTGATGGAGTTACCATCAATGTTGAAGGTGCTAAAGGCCGGGTCAAGCTTGCTAAGCCTTTGTTGGGTGCCAAGGATGAGGAGCTCTGTCTTGTCATCATTAAGACAGAGCTCGTGGTGCGCCATCCATGCTTGGACGACTTGGTATACGTCGTTCAATGCTTTAGCGTCTGCAATGTAGTCACCAGTGATAGGGATGAATATCTGGGTGTCAACCGCGTAGTTGGTGTAGGTGACACCCAGATAGTCAAGCACATCGAACAATGGTTTGGTAAATACATTGTAGAGCGTCGGAGATACGCACGACCCTTGAGGAACTCCACAGGGGACCGGGGAAGGGTCAGCTGATGCAGTAGGTGAAAATACTCTCATGAGTCTATTATCCAGGAAGGATCTGATCCAGTTAGTAGATTTTTCTGAAGAGTGGGCAGCAGATTTCAGGTATTGGCATAAGATTTGGTGATTGACCAAATCAAAGGCTTCGGAGAGATCCAAAAGTAGTAGTAGGGCTAGTTTACCATTGTCTTTTAAGTCCTCTATTTGGGTTTTCAAATCTAGTAAGGCTGTTTCTGTCCCATGCCTAGGTCTGAAGCCAGATTGTCTTGTGCCAAGTAAGTTGTTAGTCTCCAAATATGTCTGTATCTGGAGCTGGCCGCTCTATCTAGGATTTTTAGGAGGAACGGGACCGTGGCAATTGGCCTGTAATTGGTGGGTATGGACGGATCAAATGTAGGTTTTTTCAGCAAAGGAATGACCCATGCGTCCTTCAGATTATTGGGGACAATTCCAGAGTGAAATGAGGAGTTAATGAAGGTGGTAATAAAGGGAGCAAGGTCGTGGGCAGATTCCTTAATGATGGGTGCCGGGCAGGAGTCCCCTTGGCAGTTAGAGGGTTTAAGGTTGCTGATAATTTTTTCATCTTCAGGGATGGTAAGGGGGTGGAAGCTAAATGGGGGCTGAGTGAAGGTGGTAGTGGTGTTGGGTGTAGGAGGTTTAGAGAGGAGAGAGTTTTGTTTGGTGTTGATTTTGGCTTGTAAAGTGGTTTTCTCTGAGTAGACATAAGAAGTTGGACTAGCCATAACAGCTATAACATTTAGTTTCTCATTAATAGTGTTAATGGACTCATTGCGTGTTGGCAAGAAAGGGTTGCTTCCCAATTGACAGTCGATTAATGGAGATGGACTGTTTGTGGTCGCACTCCCTATTTCCAGGTTCTGGCAAATTACTGGCATGTCATCAAAACCAGACTTTGATTGTTTAACTTGGTGCTTTCGTAATGTATACATTTAGAACTTTTCTTTTTCTTATTCATACTCACAATATTCAGCACTTTCTGGATCTTGTTGTCAGTCTTTAGGATTTGAAGTTGATTTTGCTGAACTGTCTTCTTGATGTTGTCATAGAGCTGAATAAATGATTCCAGCACCAAATGAAGTGTTGAGATTGAAGCTGGTACCAGAGCATCCAAGTTAGGTAGAATGTTTGAGTCTTGTCTACTTTGAATGTTCTGCAGAGTGAAAAAGGTCAGTAGACTGAAGTCTGTTGTGAACAGACGGTCTTTGTGTTGGACTTGCGTTGCCATCAACCTTCTGTGGTCGATGTTGCTTCTGTGCCACATATTTAGTTGGTGAACTCTCCAGTCCACTTGTGTCCTTCTCATTCAGATCACCCATGTCCCTACACAAACGTAGGAAGGATTAATCTAGAATGATAGACTCCTCAAAAATATTATTTGTGGTCTTTGGAACATGAAGTACTTCTCGAGCAGTCGTAGATCCAATATCTCCCCTCTATGTATCATCTACCTCACGTATCATGGCTAGAGAATAGGAAGTGGCACAGGATAATTGTAGGTGCCGATGTTGGTCCTCTGCCCCTTGCTGACCATCCTTGTGTAAGTCAATTGATTCAATGTAATCTCCTCCACTGAAATTAGATGACACTAGATCCAATTGTTTTGATGGCTTTGGAGTTGTCAAAGTACATGTCTCCCCTGTCTCAGCTGCAACGTGCATATTTTGTTTCAAATTAGCTGAAAATGTAATTTTAGATTGCTTTGTATGTGGCAGATTTTTCTTCACAGATATAATTCTATTTTAGCAGCTCCATTTCAAACATGAGGTGCTGCCCATGGTTCAGGTGGCCCATTTGAAAATTGATTTCAGAAACCAAGGAATGCTTAAGTGGGGTGTTAGCAGCATGTAATGCTGACATTAGTACCAGAGTAAGTGATGTCAGACAATCAGGAGGCGAGGAACGCTGATACATCCATTACTTTAAAGCTGCATTCCTTTCCAGACGCCTGCAGCACTCCCCCGAGCCTCCATGTTTGTTCCTCAGGCTGGTGATCCAAGTACCCTTTGCAACACATTTATATGATGCCTTTGCCCCCTATAAGCCAGCGTTCTGCCTGTGTAAAATCATTTCATGCTGACTGTTCCAATTCATATCCATGCTGGCTGCAGCAATGTATGCCATTATTACCACATAGAAATCTACTCATTATTGCTTTGCACATAATGTCATTACAGATACTATAAGGAAAAACGTCCATGCAGGCGCTGCCAATATATGCAATTATGCCCACTTAAGAATATACTCCTGTTGGTTTTGCCCATAGTGACAGTAAAAGAAATCCATGTCACTCTAAGAACATCACCATATTGGCTGCATCAAGGTAGGACATTATGGCAAATAAGAATACTCATCAGCTTTTCATTACCCATAATGCCAGTAAAAAAATACCATGACACAGTAAGAAAACATGATCTTGCTGGCTACACAAATCCCCCCGCCCATGTAACAATAATCATCCTGTTGATAATCGCAGTAAAAATGGCATGCCACTGTGAAAAAGCATGTCTTTGCTGCCTACACCAATTTAGCCCTGTGCCCTTAATAAGAAGACTCACTATGTTGACTTTGTCCATAATACGAGTAGAAATGTGTGCTACTTTAAGAAAACATGTCCAAGCTGGAACTCACAATGTAGCGTCCCAATCAGAGGCTAACTCCACGACCAGCATGCATGCACACACATTTATACATGCACCCAACATTCACACACACCCATGCAACACACACTCTCTCATTCACAGACACACTGCTCACTCATTTACATGTATGTCCAAATAACATACA
Source organism: Ambystoma mexicanum (assembly GCF_040938575.1). NCBI lineage: Eukaryota > Metazoa > Chordata > Amphibia > Caudata > Ambystomatidae > Ambystoma > Ambystoma mexicanum. Next base: position 520,669,018 of record NC_090923.1, read on the forward strand.
CACTGCTACCTCGTTTACATGCTTACCCATACACTAAAGCCTACACTCTTCATGCATCACATATATTCACATTGAGACACACACAGAAACCCATGCATACATGCATACATACACACACTCATACAGAGAGTTTTGTTTTTATTAGCTGCATGCCTCAACTCCAGATGCTGCCTCCTTGCTGTCTCTAGCACCCGGACACCAGGTAAACTGGAACCAAGAAGCCAGCAGAGCTACCTTATACCTGTCAAGTGCTATCAAGCCTGAGTGCCATCATCTCACCACCCAGGCCCTCTGAATGTGTGAGGAGGCACAGGAGGGCTCCTTTTACAAACTTCGCCATTCAGGACCACAGTCTCTATCACCAGTGGGCCAAGCAAGGCTGAGGAAACAAACCGGCTGGTGCCCATTGGGCATGCACACTGGGGTAATACTGCCATATAGATCCACATTTCCTTACAGACAGTGAAAAGCCAACCCAGGAGCACACCCTTAGCTGCAGCAAGCAACATATGTTGTGCTCAGTGTGTTCACTTGGCTGGCGTGGCTCCTCCATAATGAGGGGCAGGTTGGCCCCCCTGTCGCCCCCTATGGATGGGTGGGCTCTGGGAAGGTTAATGTAATCAACATGCTGGTAGTGCCCATTTTTCTGTTCGTTTTTTGGCAGCCTGCTTATATCTTTGAACCATACGGATCTAAATAGATATAAAGCAAGTGTAGCTCTTCTGGAATTAGAGAATGCCATATTGGAAATAATGCGAGCAATAGCTGACCCTATGGTCCTAGCTTGGCTGTGTAAATCAATGAGATCGAAGATTTCTGTCAATCTGAGCTGGCTTCTGTGGAGCTAATTCAAGCTTCAGGAAAGATTAAAAGTCATCTTGCATTTAATGGTTCACAAGCCTGCAAGAAGGTGTGACTAAATACATTAGAAAATGATGCATATACGTGATTGCATTTAAGTCATCTGATATTTCATGTTTACATTATGACACAAAACTGGCACATAAGCCCTGATTCCCTTTTAATTTTCCAAATACTATGGGCAAAGTTTGGGCCATGCAAGACCCTCAGCGATGGGAAGTTATATTTACTATTCGCAAAACAGATTTATTTGAAACAATGAATATGCAACCTTCCTAATAATCTATTATTTAAGTATCTACTGTTGCGGAACCTCATTGAAACTTCCGAGTTTTTGTACCAGTTGGCATCATCAAGCCTGGAAGTGTACCTTTATTTAAAAAAAAAAAACAATAACCTGAGGAAAGGTCCAGGATAGAGTTACACTAGTGCAAGCAAGTGGTAAGCCTTCTAAAGTGATTCAGAACCGGACCATGGGTTTACCAGATCCTGACATACTGCTTGTCTTTAATAATAGTTTAGCTCCATCACTTAGGATGATTCTGTCTCCTTGCTTGGAGAGACACTCTTATTAGGTGTTGTATGGAATGTACTTTACCCAGGAACCAATAAGAACATACGATCCTGAAAACCAAGCATTTCTTACAGATTCATTGTTTCAACTGACGATCTGATCCACGTTCTTGTTGAAATGCAGACAGCGCAGGAAATTCTGGCATGGTACTACTTTAATTTTTCGGACGTACTAAATACTGGCATACATTTAATATTTCAGATTGTGTACAGATTATTTGAATAACCCAAGTCAAGCAAAATGATTACATTCATACTGATTGTGATAAACAGAGATAAATATAAATATGCTGTGTACCAGGCACTTCAAATATTCCCAACCAAAAACAACATGACGTGAAACTACTTCCAACAAAAACAACGAACTGTAAAGTAAAAATGTATCTTTTAATTGCTTGAATACTAGGTATAAAAAAGTATGACTACAAAAAAGATTTATTTTTATAAACAAAATATATACTTTACCTGCCTAATAATAGCGTAACCCTATTTTATTCCCTAAACAATAATTTTACTGCCAGCTTTAAGGAATAGGATGAAAAATATTCCCACTTCTGAATATTATGTGGAGCAGTGTTGATAATCCTACTTTCTGTCAACGATTTAAAGATCTCATTGAAGACTTCATGTCAGAATAAACAGTTCTTGGCACTAGAGACTAGAGAAAGCCATAGATGCTTCAAGGATACTGTTACCAGGGACATAATTTCACCAAATGCCAGGGGTAGCGGAAGTGACATTACACAACCCTTGACCTCTGATGACATTACAGGAAGTAATGTCATTTGACCCCACCCCGAAGTGACATCATGGGAAGCGATGGAACATGCCATGTCACCCCTTCACAAAACAGGAAGTGGCATCATATAGCATTGTTTCCAAGTAAACTACGAAAAATATGGTTACATTAACACTGTAAAGTGATATACATTTCATACAAGAATGGATCACCATATGAATCATTAAACGGATAGTGCTATCAAAAATGTTATTGGCTAAAAAGATGGCCCATCAAAAATATATACAAAAAATATTTTTAAACAAAGTTATGTAGAGTTTTGAGCAAATGACGCTCAAACTCAAACATTTCAAGCACTAGGAGGCATCAATTTTAAGTTAATGTCTGCCCTTACGGCACTGATGAAGCAAATGACAGCCAACTGTAATACACAAAAGCTACCAGCAGGTGGCATTTGCTTCATTATTGCCGGAGAGCAGAGATTAACACAACCTGCTGCTGGTAAGTGCTTTACATTTAATTCTGTTTTGAAAGCACTGCAAAATAAATTCTGCGGTTTTCTTTCTAACCTAGAAAGAAAACCGCAGCATTTATAACATTGTATTTATGTTTGCTGTGGCTTCAGCTTTGAGTCTCCTAGGCTTCCCCGACCCGGGTCGGGGGATTCGAGGAGACTAAAAGCTGAAGCCACAGCAAACATAAATACAACGTTGTTGTCTTTAAATATGCTGTGGTTTTCTTTCTACGTTTCCCAGAGCCCGAGAAGCGTAGAAAGAAAACCACAGCATTTAGAAATACAGCAAAATTGTATTTCTGACTGCGGCGGCTTCAGCTTTGAGAGTCCTGGGCTCCCCCGCGTCTGGGGAGCCCAGGAGACTCAAAGCTGAATCCACAGCAAACCAAAATACAACGTTGTTGTATTTAAAAATGCTGCAGTTTTCTTTCTATGTTTCCCAGAGCCTGAGAAACGTACAGCGGCAGCTTTCGCTTGGAGTCTCCTGGACTCCACCAACCTGGGGGAGCCCGGGAGACTCAAAGTGAAAGCCGCCGTATTCAGAAATACAACAGCGTTGTATTTCTAAACACTGCAGCATTTAGAAATACAACAGCATTGTATTTGTGACTGTGGCGGCTTTCGCTTGGAGTCTCCTGGGCTCTCCCTACCCGGGGTAGCCCAAGAGACTCCAAGCGAAAGCCGCCGCAGTCAGAAATACAACTTTGTTGTATTTGTGATTGCTGTGGTTTTCCAACCACAGCAATCACAAATACAACAACGTTGTATTTATAATTGCTGCGCCTTTGCTTTTTTACTTTCATTTTATGTTTTCTGTGCTTCCCTGGGCTTGGGGAGTACCGAAAACATAAAAGGAAAGTGAAGGCAGCCTCCTCAGCTCATGCACCTCTGCTCTGGCTGCAGTAAGCAAAAGTTACCAGTAGGGGGCTTTTGATTCTTGTTTAGTGCCGCCAGGGCAGACCTTTACATGAGCTCAGCAGGCTGCCTGAAATGGCAAAATGGATGCTCCCATATAAACTCTTTGAGCCTCGTTTGCTCAAAAGTTTACATAGGAACTTTCATAAAAATGATGTTTAGTGCATGTTTTTCATTATTGCCCATCTGTTAGGGCAATAATATTTTTGAGCACACTGTTCCTTTAATATCATCATGTATAGGTCCATATTACCAAATTACTATGAATGCAAACAGGTATCCAAGGCCAAACGATAAGGATGTGTATTATATAGCACTAACGCTTAAGCGCTTCGTATAGAATAAATATAAATACAATATCACCCAACCTGTGTTGATACTCATTTATCAACCTCAGCAGGATGAAAGGCTGAGTTGACCTTGTCGGAAGTAGAGCCTGCAACCTACCGATTACACACACATTGCAGCAGCGAGCACTTAACCCACTGAGCTATCTTCCCAGCTGTAGCTATCTGAAAACCAGCCACTCCAGAAACAAAGAGTCACATGCTGATGGCTACAGCCCAGGAGCCCCAATTAAAAAAAAGTTGTATTTTTGTTTTTAGGGGTAGCAAGGGAGACCCCAGGGGTTGCACCCCTAAATGACATCCCTGGTACTTACATGAATCATTGTACGATATCTGGTTGCCACAGCACCTGCAAGCGAAATTGTAAATTGTATGACATTTTTAAAGTCTTCAGACTTTTTATGCATCTGCTTTTCAGAGGCCTACTGAAATTCAAACTGGTTTACATTGTTATTGCTTTCGGATTTCCTGTTCTCTGTCAAGAATAATGAAGTCATAACATAGCCACCTGTCCTAAATTGGACTCCTCATAGATATTGTTACTCCAGGACCACAAATCCACTGAGTCAGTAGGGTTCCTTTAACGTAGAAGTCAGATGGGTTCTTGTGAAATAAATACTATTCGCACCCTGTGAAGGCTGCTTAGCCCATGAGGTGTTTGGAACTCCCGCTGCTTCCAACCACCCGCGGCGCTTCCCCAGGGTGGCGTCATTTTTTATTTTTATTTTCATGTATAGATGCAAAAGGGAGCCTCTCCCAGTTGCCTTCCCATCCCCTACCACGTTAAACAATCCTTAACCCTTCCCTACCAACTCTCTCCCTCCCCACTTACTTGCTGGATCAGAGTTTGTGCTCCAGTCCCGGCGCTCCTCCCATCTCTCGGCCATCAAAGAAATGGAAAAGGGAGTTAGTCCCTTTTCCTTATGGCAGCTGCCATCTTTCTTCATTTTTTAAAAAACGTTTCCCTCGGGAGATTGACTGTGCAGGCAATGCCACTCTCACGAGGGGAAAAAACATTTAGACCCTGGATGCGACTGGCTTTACCCCACGTTGTGGGAGGAGAACATGGCCTTTAACGGCCCACAGCCCTCACCGAGTCCCTCACAGAGGCCTCCCTGATCTTGGTCTGGCGGGCCGTTAAAGGCCATGTCTGTCCCTCACAGCAGGGGTGAAAGCCATATTCCAAAATATGTTGTTTTTAAAATATAACTACTCTTTTTGGATGTTCCCGAATATTGCACTGAGAGTACCGTTCATATGTAGATTGACGTTTTAGAAGTCCTCTCCATGCAATATTGATTGTTAGCATGTTGAGGTCGTAATAATGAACTGCAATCTGGCCATTTCTGGGTTTTCAGGCATGTTAACACTTCAGTCTGCAAACAGTCGTAACTTCCTTTTTAGCAGTCGTCTACAATCAATATTGATTGTTTGCTTGTTGAGGTGGTAATAACGCACCGAAATCAGGACAGTTCTAGGTTTGCATGCATGCTGTCACCTCAGTGTGCAAACACTCGTAAACGCTGCCTGCCTTATCCATGCATGGCTGGACACATGTACACGGGTTCCTGTGAAATCTGACTGCTTTTAGCAGGTAGAAAAACATGCTGATTCCGTAGCAGTCGTAAGCCTCACCATCCACATCAAAATCAGATGCGGGTGGATATGCTGTCGGATATGTGACACTCAGTGGATTGGGCTACCAGAATCAGTACTTCTGATCCATGCCCCGCTCTGTGTAACAAATACCGCAAAATCTCAAAGTACCTAAAAACATGCTTAATATGTTTAGCGCATGCTTTTTACACACTGTGCACAGCCCTCGCTGCAACCAGAATGAACCCGAATGTACTGGAAGAGGTGAAGAATTAGCCTGTGTGATTGCACACATCTAGCATTGCAGTGACACCAGGATTTGGCTTCTTATTATATTCAACTTTATTCGTTTCTCACTCAGTTATCTCGGAACGATGCCATAGGCTATCTGAAAAGGCATCAGCAAAGCTTTGGGTCAATACATGTCCATTTCAGACGAGCACCACAATTATCTCAGGACATTTATTTTTAATTTGTTCCAAGCTCTTACTGTGTTGGGAAGTTGGACACCAGTTTTTTTTTCTTCTGGACAACAGGAATGCCTATTGCTTATGAAACTGAACGCAGCATTGCCCAACTTAGTTTTCTCCAAAGTGGAAAGAACAAGAGAAAAGTGTACTCTCCAGAGGCAGGGGAGGGAAGGAGGAAAGCGCTGCACCATTGGTTCTCACACTGGGAAGAGTTGGCAGTGCAGTGCGGGATTGTGTCCGGCTTGTTGCAATAATGATTAAAGTGTTCTGTTGTGTCAGCATATCCTTGGTTTGTTAGTGCTAAATGTGAACTGGCTGTATCCTGCCAGATTTGGACATGAACGCCTGCCAAGTCATCTTCACAAAATGCAGCTTTAAATAACGCAAACGATGCTGCACTTGGCTTTGGCCTTCTTTCCCAAGTGGGCTTTCCAAACGATCCTTGTTGGGGGGAGGGGAGGTGAGGCGAGGGGATAATAATCACTTTCTTTTTGTACATTTCCCGGCAGTAAGCATTGCATTGCCTTTCACGTATGCATTCTAGCAACCATTGAAACAAGGAGGCTGTATAGCTATGTGGGTGAAACGGGGATTTCTTGAATGGTTGCAGTAAAAAACAGATGGGAAAGCAGCATGATTATAGAACTCGAAAACTGATGATGGTGTGAGCCAATGAGTCGTCGACTCCAGGAAGTCCCAGGCTTCCAATGACGTCATCCTGATATTGATCAGAAATAACCTGGAAATATCGCAAAATTCCCCCAAGTATCTCAGAATACAAGGTCACAACTCAAATGATTATAGAATGCTTGACTTAACTATATAGTGCAGTGTAGAGCAGAACGTGAGGACTACTCACTTGCAGTGCCCCAGGGACTTTGGACAACCTTCCAGCCTCAACACACTTGGCAAAGTAAATATACATCAACACTGGGGCAAACCATGTCATCAATAAACCAGCTGTTGGTATTTGCCAAGGCCCCGGGTTTAAGAATGAATATCACCAAAACTAAAATCATGGCACTTCACCCCAAGTAGAGCCAAGCTCTGGACAATTCTAGATGGTGTTTGCAGGGGAGTATCATCGAACGGGTAGAGGGTTATAATTATCTGGGAGTAATTATTGACCGCAACCCTATTAGAGACGACATATTGTGGAGTTAGAGCTAGAAATAGCAACGGGGGTGGGGAGGGCAATAAGAGGGTAAGACACACAGGATTCTCTCTGGCATACGTTAGTAAGGTTTACAAAATGAAAATCGTTCCCAAACTTACTCAAGGGAGTATTGTCTGAGGACGGAAGTAAGAGAAAGAACTAAGGTGACTTGAGAGCCTTTGTTTTAAATTATTGATGTGCTTCCCTTTCCGTTTGCCAATAGAGTATGTATCGTGTGGGTTAAGTATTGGCACGATAAAGACAGCATTCATCATGCAATGTGCCACTAACTACTGCAAACGTGCAAACCCTTCCAATAAGTTATGACTTAATGGTTTACAAATCAAACTGCCTAATCAACAAAGGTGACCTGTACTTATATTTGGAGAATAGGAGAAGCCTGGGACGTGGGCTTGGGCCCAAACATGTTTCGGTTTTCCTGTGCTAAATATAAAGGACTAACCAGGGATCATTTAACAGACCTTGATCAAGAACAGCTTTGGTTAGATTTAGCCACCAGAGCTAATAATGTAGCCTACCTTGTGTTACTTAGTTTTATTATTCTATTATCCCATGTACCGCACTGTCCCCTCCCCCCACCCCCTCGCACTCTCCCCTTTCCCCCTTCCCATGCACTTGCGTGATCTGAATGACACCTGGCCTAGTAGGATCGCTGTCTCTGTCTTCCCTCTGTACCCCCTCCCTTGCCTCATCGCGCCTTGAAACACTTGTTTATAGGCGCGCTATAAATGCCATATCATATCATCATATCATATCACACCTAAACTGACAACATTACTCAATTTCCCCAGACCAGTATATACATGACTTTCGCAATTCATACCTCTACAGGGAATACATGAGGCTCAAATGTAATCTCGTTGGTACCTTTTAGATACTTGGTCCAAGATTGGCGCTGACTTTAACACTCCATGTATGTAGACTGTGCAGCACTCATTTTATTGGGACAGCTAAACGCCTTCAGAGTGCTGGCCGTGGCTTCGAGCATTTGTAGGTCTCCTGGCAAACCTTGTAATATGCTTTGGAAAGCAAGAAATGCAACACAGAGAAGTGCATGAGACTTGCCCTCTCCTGCTATAGACCCAGAGTATGGAGGCACTATCCACCCTACACGTGAGGAAGAAACAGAAGACTCCACAGCCCTAAACAAACTAACTCACCTCTTTACCGAACCCTCGCTTCTATTTTTTGTACTGTCTCCATTCTTTTGTACAGTGGTCAATTGCTTGCCAAGTAGGCCTGCGCTTTGGGAAACATCCTATGCCGTCCTTTTACTGAGAGGAAGTCTTTCAAAGTATTTTACTTCGAAAAAACTCCACCAAAAACGAATTGAAAAGAAATAGTGGGGGTAAAGGGGTGAACGGAATGAGGAATGGTGATCAGTGTAGGGAAAGGGGGGCTTTAGAGGGAATCCTCCTCCAAAATAAAAACATTTTTAAAAAATCGATACATTTTGTGGGCAGAATTCCCTTGAAGTAAATTACTTCGCAGGAATTCCTATCGGCAAAACGACATAGAACCAGAAAACATACATAGGTATATACAACATATGCAAACATACATGCATGCATATACAAATATGTAGGAAGTTCTGTCCATGTTGATGTGTAGCGTCAGGAATCAACCACCTTGCTTATCTAGCACATGGCTAACTCCTCCATGTCCTACCTGACTGCGCTTGTCCCTTTTAATGTTGCCCTGTCCCCTCAAGGATCTGATCTGGTTCCCTGGCAGGAAAAACCACAAGATACAGCTCATCCTCAGCTCATTCTCTCAAAAGTCAGCCCTGCCTGCCTGAATCAGAGGCTGTGTTGTGTCTTTTGTGTGTGTGAGGGGCACAGCTATGGTGTCCTGTCTTGCCAATGAATTGAGTTACGATGCACCCAAGAGACATTAATGAGTGAAGCATTACGGAATGCTGAGAAAGTAACCTACGTATGTGGTCTGTGAGATTTGTCGGTCCCAGGGATATAGATGGTAATTAATTATCTGGTTCTATTTCTCCTCTGTATCCTGAAACTGAGGCCTGCAACCTATGAAGAATAAAGTACACCTGAGGCTCCGGCATGACCTTTGATACCTGAATGCTACAGGCTATCTGGCTGGAAACCCTGCATGTCACTTTAAACAGCACATATTCATAAAGTGTAATGTTAGTCAATTCATGTAAAAAGTCTAGGAACTTGGAAAGGTGATTCCACTCACTGAATGATGCGAAAGCCTCAACTGGAAAAAAATGATAGTCCTGTGTCCATTTAATATATGTCTGTTGCTTTGACCGTGAGATGAGACACAGAACAGTGGGTATTGGTTTCAAGCATAGCTATTTTATAGGGAATTGTCCCAAAGAAAATCGGAAAAAAAGTTGAATGCGCATTTACTGCAGATTCGGCATTGACCAAAAAAACCAATGCCATAATGCTGAACAGAGGGGGACAGGGATTGAGGGTGTGTCCCCCACTCCTCTTGTTTGCCATTATGTGTTAGGACTCTCCCCAATTCCTGGTCCTTGTGGCAGCGTTGGAGGCGCCAACATCCTAATGGCGTCCTCACCCCCCTCAAGATGGTGTTTCCTTAATGGGACTTTTTGCACTTCAAGCAGGTTTCTAGCCTTTTTCTAAAATGGCTGCTGCAGTCCATTGTCGGGACACCGGTACACGTTGTATACACTACTAAAGCAGACCGGGAACGTAGCCCGCTGCGTTGCTTCACCCTGCTTGGCCCTTGCTCCGGACTGTTGTTTTTCAATTGAGCTTCATTCTTTGTGTTGGCTTCTCCATCACCTCCTGGATCCCCGGGTGCTCGGCCTCCGTGCCGGGCCTCCTGCTCGTTGTTACCACCTTCCTTGGGTCCCGGCTCCTCCAGTACTCTCTTCTTGCTCCTGTTGCTTTGGCTTTGCTGGGTCAATCTTTTTCCTTCTCACAGCCGCAAGCTTCTTTGAGTCTGGGATCTTCTGCAACTCAGCTCTTGCTTTTCCCTCCTTTTCCGGCATCACTGGATCTGGTTCCTCCCTTCTCGCTGCCGTTATCCTTGTTCATTGTTCTCCCGCTCTGGACACTCTTCTTTCTTGGGCTCTTTCTTGGTTTCCAATTCTAATTCACGGGTTCTCTGATCCTTCTTTGGCTCTCGCTTTGGTTTCACTTGGGATTCTCTTTGCTCCTTTCACCTATTCTCTCTCCTTTTTATGTTTATTCTTCATATTCCCTTTGGACTTCCCCATTGCTCCTTTGTTACATTATGGATATGCTACATTTCAACTGGACTTCAAGACCTTATGTCTTCTGGACTAATACCAGACTGATTTTTCTTTTTTGCTGCAGTGGTTTTCCCCTACTGTCTGGGCTTGGCCTGGTGATGACTACCCTTCCCAATTTATCTTTTGGAAGGCAAGTGGTTACCAAGGCTTTTTCTATCATCATCATTCTGCAGAAATCTCACTCGACTCCTTTAGACCAGGTCAGTCTACCTTGTCAAATTTACATGGTTTGTTACGTTATGGGCTTCAGGGTTTGCATGGGGGACTCATGAAATTGGAAACGGGGAACAATAAAAGAAAAAAGGAGGATTAAAATAGAAAAGAGCACCGTATGGTGCCAGCTTCGACCCACGTTAGTGGGAGGGAACTGACGCCACAGGGGTAAAGGAGATCGGCAGGACACTTCTTTGTGTCCCGCTGAAAAAGGTAAGTGGGAGAAGGGATAGGGGTATGCGGGATTGCAGAAAGTGATCTATACGCTCACCATGCAACAGGATTTTGCGATTCGATATTTTCAGGTTCACAGTTTCCCGATGCGCAGTAATCGCGTAGATGCATTTTATAGTGCTTTTACAAAGCTTGAATTTGAGCTATTTGATGATTGGTCATGTTTACGGTTGATAGCATTCTAGTGCAAATGGCATCATTATGTTTTCTCACCGTCAGGTTGATCTTGGCCCTTGGAATGGCGCTTTTTGTCTGGAGGCATGGGAGGAAATGCCATCTGGCATGGTTGTGGTAGCACTGGCTTGTATATTTTAACTGATAATACAATTAAGTGGGTAGTTCCATCTCGGGATGGGTGGCCTGCTAATCAGGCACCAATTTTATGAAAGCTCCATGCCAAAAGCATAGTGGAAACCTTTGACGTCATTCATCAGTATCTTGATTGTAGCACCTGCTCTCTAATGGAATAGTGTAGGTTTAAAGGTCACAGGTGTCCTTTCCTGAGCTGCTGAGACCGAGGTTACATGTAAACCTGCTTATGGGAAGATGAACTGACTTCATGAATGTCAGGACTGGGACATGTAAGATGTTTGATGAATTTATATTGCGCTAAACCTGGCAGACATAACTGCATTTGGGCGCAGATGGTGTAAGTAGCATATATTCCCTCTTACTGTCATTCAATATAGTCTGAATGAGGATAAACAGAAGACATCTAGGTAAAGCCCTTAATTAAAAAATAAATGTTTTATCATTTTTCAAAATCAAAGAATTTCTGTGCTATTTCGAAGTTACCATGAAAGAGAGTTCCAAAGTCTAGGACCATAAACCGCAAAACAACGGTCCCCTCTAGAAACACAGCGAAAGGGAGGAGTCATCAGCAGAAGCATATCAGCAGACCTAAGCATTCCACTTGGATGGTACCATTTGAGCTTCTGGGCTAAATATGGTGCTGCAAGACCAGGAAGGCATTTAAAAATCAAATCAAGCAAAGTATCTTAAACGCGATTCTTTCCTTCACCAGAAGCCAGTGGGGGGACGTTCATAGTGGTGAAATTGGGGACAATGTAGGTGCTTTATAAAATTATCCAGACTGCCACGTTTGAGCCTTCTGAAGCCTCATCATTTGTCTCCCAGGACAGCCTGCTGAAAGGCTATTTCCATTGTCCAAACGAGAGTTAACTAAAACTCCCACTATCATAGCATGATCATTTTGAGATATAAAAGGAAGGGAAAGGCACAATAGTCGGAGAGAATGAAAAACAGATGAAAGGGCAGAGCCCTGGGGGACAAAACAAGTAACTCGGAGTCTGTCTGATAAAAACCTTTCATGGTTTACTTGTTGATGACGAATGGTCAGAAAAGAATTGAACCATAAAAGGGCCTTTTCTGAAACCCCACCAAGCATGTTAGTAGGATGCCATGATCCACCGTGCTTGTCTAACGCCGCCGACAGGTCAAACATCACTAAAAGAGCAAGTTCACCATTATCAGACCAGGCCAAAGTATCATCCCAGACCGTAATCAACGCAGCTTCCATTCCATGTCTTGATTCCGTTCCAAGCCTGATTGAAAGGTGTCCAGGAGAGCATATTTCTCAACATGTTCCTGCAATGGGGAATTCACCATTTATTTCCAAGATCTTCACTAGCCAAGGCAGTCCTGCGACAGGGCGGTAGTTTTGAAGATCGTTAGGACCAAGATTTCATTTTTTACAAATATGAGACACTGTGGAGAGTTTGTGGAAGTAATTTGCCTTCCTGTTGCTCCGCACTTTCATCAAGATAAAGCAACGGGACTGAGCACCACATTTACAGGGTTTTCACTGAGTTGCTGGTGTGTTTGCACCCATTTCTCTCCACTATCCTGAAAAAGGAGTGCACAATAATGGGTCCGACTGTGATAACACGCAACAGTCCTATCACTGTGTTAGCCGTCGTGCAGAGGCAGTCTCTACTTTCATGCCCATGGCCACTCCAAACTCAGTGACTTAGAAGGAGTGCGCTATAGGTACAAAAGTGGCATTAGGAGCCGTCTTCTAAAGAAGAAATGAAAAGCCTAAACAGCACTCTCACATCTCAGCAGTGTCAACTATTTTGATTTCCTCTGCTGCGTCGTTTATGAGCCCAAAGGTGTAGACGCTACAGCTTGGAACAACTTTACACCAGTGTTGCTTGAATTTTACGCGATGTTAGCACTAGAACAAAAACTGTCTTAGGGCAAAAACATTTTCTTTCAGTTTAGTTTTGCGCCAGGGCAATGTTTGCTGGAAGGCTAAGGAGTTCTAAAGCAAACTTTGTCCTGGTTCTAAAATGAATTGATTGCATACATTGTTTGCACTATTTTTTTTCTTTGTTGCCAAATCACACTTGCACCATGACAAAGTTCTGTGGTATGGCTCCAGATGTCCATAGCTTCGAAACCAAAGGATGGGACCCGGTAGGTGGGGGATATATATGGGTAATATACCATATAAACACAGAGGTCTCTTTCCTTTTGCCCTTCGCTTCTGGATCTCTCACCGTCCTCCAACTCGTCTGTTTTTCTTGTTTGCTCTCTATGACCGCGCTCTGAGGCGCATGTGGCGTGATTTATGAAAATTTTCAATAAATAATAAATAAATAAGGTGTAGGCAAAGGAAGGCACTTTACTGCTATATATTAAAGAGCAGTAAGAACGTGTACAAATATACTTTATTAAAGCTTCATACAAAGCCAAAATTACTTTAAAACCAAAATACTATACATATAGCCATATAAAATCATTCAATGGATATCACAACTGAAAAAAATGAATATTCGGCACCACACCCAGTGGCAAGATGTCCATTAGCATCTGTTATCCTGCTGAAGTTTCCAATGTCATGTCACATTTCACTACAAAGCATTTCCCTACAATATTAAAAGCAATATGAAACAAATAATATTCAGATGCATTATATAATTCATAGAGGATTTTCCTATGGGATTGTGCCATTATAAAACGCTTCTGTAAATCAGGCCCTCAGTCTTCTCACAACTGGGCAAAACTCTACCTTATTTTCTTTGATATTTGTCATTAAAGTCAGGATGATCCCAAAACATGAGCTGCAAGTATTTCTGCATACAATATACTTTCTCAAAGTAAAATGAGCAGCATAAATTAACAGGTTATCCACCCTGCACTTTTTGGAGAGAGGTAGTTTTGTCTACAGGAAAATGATATCTGAGGTATTTGCGACTATAGAATAAAATGTACTGTAAACATGGCAACAACGCACAACGAAATCAGGGTCTGTAGGAACGTTTGGGTTATGTAGCGGTAGTATTGTATTTCAGAAAATGACCTTAACATGAAATCAAGGTTTTTCTGTTATTATAGTGAAGAGTCTTTCCACTTGACAGATAACAATGTGCTTTATAATCGAAAGCGTCTCTATACGCATTAACTGACAATGACTAATAGGTTATGTAGATATTTAGTTTGATGCACTTTTTTTAGATTTTGGCTCATAGAGCAAAAACCCTTTGACAAGGATAGCATCAGATGGCAAATGTGTATGAACACACATCTGCATTAGCGAGATGCCATTATCCCTCCATTTTGTTTTTTTTCAGCATAAGGTGGCACAAAGCGCTAGCCTGTGGTGAAAACTAATGCTACAGGTAACAGAGAAGGAAAACGGGTGCCGGGAAGCAGCTTGTCAGGTTGACGTGGCAACTAGCAATGCTTCTGGCATGAACTGGCCAAAATACTGATTGTTACGTTTCCATGTTCCTGTGCCAAATCAACCAATGGGCCGGAGCGTTCCTTATTTGTAACCCGGGCCAATCAATAGGTAAGGCCAACGTTGCACCCACACTGGAGGTTTAGGAGTACCCGTCTCATTGTTTTCCCCAGCATCTCCATCCCTCTGGCACACACAGTTATTGTGGTGTTATCTCGTGCATTGCCACAGCTATACATTGCTTTAAGTAATCGTGAGCACCACTGAGTGTCTGGTGCAGGGATTATTGTTTCTTTAGAGAGGGTCTCTGTGGCCTGTTGCCACTGAGCATGCCTTGAGAGAAAAGTGCTACTTTTGTGAACGCATACTGTGGAGCAATGACTCTGTACGTGCCTCAATGAAAAGTGTTCCACATTGCATCTTTCATTTTTTCGTTGCTCCTTTCCCACATGCTTCTCTGATCCCTTTGGCTGGGCTTCTCTGGCCCTGATCTGGGGTCGCCAGTCACTCTCTGTTTCAGGCTGTTGGCCTTGCTGCCTGGACTCGTCTGTTTCGGGCTGTCTGCCTTGCTGCCTGGACACATCTGTTTCAGGCTGTCTGCCTTGCAGGCCGGACTCGTCTGTTCCAGGTTGTCTTCCTTGCTGCCTGGACTCTTCTGTTTCAGGCTGTCTGCCTTGCTGCCTGGACTGGTCTGTTTCAGGCTGTCGGCCTTGCTGCTTGGACTCGTCTGTTTCAGGCTGTCTGCCTTGCTGCCTGGAGCCCGTGGGCTTTTATTGCAGTTCATCCCCTTGTCGCCCTGTCTTGTTTGCTGGTGGGTTTCTGAAAGTGTTTTTAGACAGGTCCCAGAAAGCACTTCCATTTGGTTTGCACCCTTTCTGTCTTGTCACATGGTTTCTGTTGTGCCTCTGAGTTTGACTGTGGCATATCCTGTCACTGATAGGGTGCTAGATGTGGCGGAAATAATTGAAATGGATTTGTGTGCTGTGGCAGTTCTTTTCATCGTATACTGCACCATTTTACGGCTGCCTCGGGTCTCTGGTGGAGGGAGGGGTGGAATCGGGTCGGCCATCATTGCCTCCACAATGTGTCCAGTCGGTAAGGTTTTTCCTGGTGCAGACAGGCATTTATATGTGCATTCCCGTGGCAGTTCCTTCTCCACTGCTACTATGTTTCTTGAGTGAT
Organism: Ambystoma mexicanum; assembly: GCF_040938575.1. Taxonomy (NCBI): domain Eukaryota; kingdom Metazoa; phylum Chordata; class Amphibia; order Caudata; family Ambystomatidae; genus Ambystoma; species Ambystoma mexicanum. The sequence goes on from NC_090923.1 coordinate 520,684,801, forward strand.
ATGGGCGTTTGGTTTCTTAGTGGTACTGTGGCTTATATAACTGGACAAATATGTTCTACTTAATTTTGTCTGTATCCTCAAAAATTCCCCGTTTGTTGCTCATGCCTTTGAGGGTCTCTTCATTTGGCGTCTGGTGCTGTCTCACCAGACGCGTGCTTGTAAAGGGAGTAGTGGGTTGATTTTCAGTGCTTGCAGGGATCTGAAGTGAAATTGAGGCTACTGTTTTAGGATAGCATGTGTTGCCTGTCTTTTGGTGTTGTGTGAAGCTGTAATAAAAGCTCTGATTGGTTGCCCCATCAGGGACCTTCTTCTCTAGGAGCAGGCATCTTTCCTCAGCAGCCATCCCCTCACCCTCACACAGGCTCTGCATCCACAGAGGGTGCGAAGGTTCTGGTATGCCCACTAAAACCATCAGTGCCTCGTTGTAATAAGTTATTGTTTACGCTCTGGATTTCCAATGTGACATTGCAGGAAGTTTGTTTTCTAAGAAAAATGACAAACCAAGAGGTCAGGAAATATTCTGTGTTGCACTAAGTCACTTAACTTTGGTAGCCCTTAAACACATGGCACGTCATATATTAAAAAGCTCAGATATTTTGTGTACAGCACCATTCCACAATCAGTCGATCATGAAAGAAGAGGTGTTGCATGTTACTACAGTCAGTTCCATGCCTGCATCAGGGCCGGCCTTAGCTCTAGCAGCACCTGGGACAAGGAAACAAATTTGGCGCCCCTCCCAGGTTAAAGCCATTCAGGGGTGCAGATAGCACCAGCTCTCTGTTTAAGTGATTATCTCCCTGCTCCTGTGCTGGAGTGGGGAGTTAATCACTTCAATAGGGTGCTGATGTGCATGGGGCAACCTTTCAAAGGCTGCCCCGTGCTGATTTAGCTTTAGCGTGCTATTGTGATGAAAAGTGCCCTGCTCCATGCTGGAGCGCCCTGTGCCAGCACGAGAGCAGGGTGCATTTCCTTCCAGGAAAGACTCCCCCAAACTGGCATGGCCGGGGGCTAATGTGGCACCCCGAGCAACTGCCTAGGTTGCCCTTGCCTAAAGCCAGCACTGGCCTGGATGTTATGGTGCCAGTCACATTTTGCCGAGGTACTTGCAAAGATGGACAGAATAATTTCATGGAGTAGTTCGTACTTATGAGCATAGGTTTTCCTATTAATTAGCCAGACCACACAGCTGGTTTAGCAAACCTACGGACAAGCATCATCAGAAGTTTTAAATCTAAGCCCGTCGGTGTAAAGGGCGATCTACAGACGCTGTTTGCTGCTCTTGTGCCTCCTGTTGCTCTTGCTGAGCTTCTGTTATTCTGTGCAGCTGAATACCTTGAAGTGATTGCCTGTCACACTCTGAATCGCGTCAGACTGCGGCTGGAGCTGTAGCAGTTTGAATCGAGCGTGCCTAAAAACCGATGTGCATCACGTGGTAACAACAAGCCACGCCCCCCGGAAGCACAGACAAAAGGAAGACCCGACTGCCCTTGCGGCGTTAAGCCCGTCGGTGTAAAGGGCGATCTACAGACGCTGTTTGCTGCTGTTTACGGCTGGTGACGCGGTAAGCACAATAACTTTTTCTTTCAACACAATTGTATAGGATTGATCTAATTGCGAGATAGAGATAATGGACTCCACTAAACCCTGCACTAGATTACAGGAAAAATTGGAAGAGACATTAGCTAATGCGCCAAAACACCCCATACCTACCGATCCAGTTGCAAGCCCCAGTCAAGATCAACTTAGCACTCTCGCTAACACAATAAAAAAGACTGACCAACCGCCTCTTGCTGAGTCAAAGACAGAAGATAAATTAATCACAGCCCTTATACACAACTCAACAGGAAAGGATGAACAATCTGATATAAAACCTGCAACGAAGCAAGACAAAAACAAAACTAAGCAGACCGCTCTAGCAATTCAAAACAGCGTGCCTCCTTCACACACTGTGACATCCACACAAGCGGCAAACAATTGTTCAAAGACATACCCGGATTTACCCTGTACCCCATCTTTACAGCAAAGAGCGGAAATGCAAAACAACAATGGCAAACGTCGTATTACCTGCTAGACTCTCCACAACGAAACACAAATAAACAAATGGAAAACCGTGTGACCCGCCTATCTCTTGACATCACGGACATAGAAGCAATTATGGACTCACAGGAACAAGGAAAAGAAATTTTCGGAGGCCCAAAGATCAATAAAACAATGGCAACAAACAGCACATCCACGCCAATTGACAATCAAATCAATTCCATGCACATTAAAACCTCTCCCCCCCATGCCTCCGCATCAAAATCCTCACCAATGGACAATACTCGAGCTGCAATAGACGAGATTACAATGAACATTCCCACTGAGACTCCACAAAGAATTCCAACCACAATGCTGGATCTCCCAAACACGCTAGTGGCTGTTCTCTCATTAGCAATGGTACCCTTCCTTAAGATCCAAGAAGCAATGGTAGATACTACAAAAGATCAAGTGACCCTATTGACTATTATCTTAACAAAACAAATCAATATTGAAGCCTTCATAGGTACGATACAAGAACGTCTCAACTGTGAGGCAGAAGCTTCCAAGACCTGGCAAAGCCGACTGGCAGAAATCACAAGAATTGACCGGGTTGATAAACAAAACCTTACAGATACCCTGACAACGATCACAAAGAAAATGTTGAATGACAAATCAAAAAAACATCTTGGCACAGACAACAAACCAGATCACTTCTTAACACAACCCCAAAGTGATAAACCAGAAAAAGCTACATCTGATGTCAAAATCAAAATAAACCAAACTACTCAATATGAAATTCAAGTAGACTCTGTAAAACCACTTATAAGTATGGCAAATACTGAACCCTCATCATGCACCCCTTTTGACATCTTTGACCTAACCAAACGAGGCCATCTAGGAAACCAACCAATGCCAAAGAAAAAAACTGCAAAAAAACACCAGACAGGTTCCTGAGCGTTCCTAAGAAAACTCCAGGTGGTCGAAAAAACAACAAACGACACCTATAATATCAACTCAAAAAAATCCTGCAAATATGAAGGAACAAGCTCGACTAGACATGAGGAAAGCCTCCACTACACCAAGATCAGATCCCAAAGAAGTAACGACTGGCTCGGAACAAGCATCGATTGTTTAAGACTCCAATCAAGCAGTCCCACTAAGTCAGTGCCTTTTCTGGGATTGCTCAAGGGAAGCCCTTATTTATATATTATTGTGTCCAGTTTGTGTACTCTGGATGACAACCCTTATATAACACCCCTCTCTTAGAATCCCCCTGACCCCACTGAGCCAAGAAGTAAGTTTGTTTTGCAAATTTAAAAGGTTTATTTGAGAATTAAACAATATATATATATATACATATATATATCGCACTTTTATAATAAATCAATAACTGATATCACATTTGTGAATATGAACAGTAATTAGCAATAGGTAATCTTACATCAGCACAGTTCTGGTAACTTATGACTAGGAACAGGGGAATAAGGTATCAGAGAATGCTTATGGTTTCAAGGAGATGCAAAGATGAATAAGAGGCAGTACAGAAATAAACTTGATATGATTTCAGCAAAAGATAATGTGATCACTTTTTCTTCGACAATTCACTCCCACCCTATGCAATGTAAGGAGATGGAAGTAACACGCACAATTCTCAGGAATACACACAAATGGAATACAAAGTTCCAGTTCCCCTCAGCGAGCTTAGAGGAAAACAGATATGATTTCAAACACAGGCAAAATCCTTTTAAAGGTGGTGGCAATGAAGTGAAAAATATACTCAAATTGCTTTTAATTCCCAATAGGAGGTTTAGGGTGAGTGATAGCTACTTTAAATTAGTTCAGGATCACTTTAGCAATGCTCTATGAATGATTGTCAGGTTGCAAACGAATTTCAGCAAAGGAAAGCAAGGAGCTGCTATTTTGACAGGTGAAGAAATTGAGCCAAATCGCAAATCGCGGCAAATTTTTCGAGTGCGTCGAGCGCGATTACAGAAAAAGTATAATGAATAGAAAGTCGGTTCTGGGTTCGTTGGAAAGCCCAGAATCTTATGAAAGATGAAAGTTTCGTTCCTAGGACAAACGGTTCCGGAGATACGGACGATTTTGTGAAGGTAGATTCTCAAAAGAAAAGTCAAGCTCAGAATGACAGATGACAGTTTTCAGGTTTGAGATCACAGAAGGAACACAAGATTTCTAGGATGCAGTTCTCAATAGGTTAAAATAGTTTGAATTAGATTATTTTACACTAAGAGATTGGGTTTTGCACAGTTCTGGCGGTACTCACACTATATTTTGGACAGCAATGCGACTTCGCCACAGATCGGGTCAGGATTGGACTGTGGTTCCCTCGCCACGGATGGTCTCTGCCTGGTTCTGCTCACAGCGATCTGGGTCAGCTCTGCTAGCGGCACTGCACAGCGGTCTGGATCTCTGGTTCTGGAAAAAGTTCTTGGCACTGCACGGCGGTCTGGTCTCTGGTTCCGGGTGTTTCTGGCACAGGGTTTTAGGCCAGAATCAAACAGCTCAGCCCGGCTGCTTTACTCTGATGTGCCCCTTGGAAGTCTGGGGTGTATCAGTTTGCAAAAGATTTTGAGGCCTGCTGACAAATTCTGAAGTCTGAATTCAAAGTTCTGGTCTCTGTCTGGATTTGAATTCTAAGTGCTGGATCTGGTGTCTTCTGGCAAAACACTCTGCAAGAAAACAGCTTGAAGTGGGAAGTGAATGTCCCTACCTGTCCTGCACAGTCTCCTTTTATGTGTTTAGAAAGTGGGAGGGTCGGCTCATCTTCTATGCCCAACCCTCTCAACTTATCATTGGCCAGTTCCTCCTCTCTCCCCTGATTGGGGGAACTGGGTTGTGAGTCAGAGTGCTGAGGTAGGTTTATGGTCAGAGGATCCTCCCCTTGTCAAATTGCACACAAATCTATTTCTGATGCAAATACATATTTATCTATGTACCATTTTTCTAATATTATATGTCCAGTTAACATATTTTCTGTAGCACCAAACCATCCGATCCCTGTCTTTGTGAGATGTCGTGTCCACTTATGACAGAATTCTCCCCTTTTCATCCAGATAACGACCTCTAAACCTTTCCCGATTTTATACAAATGTGCACCAGGGATATGGGTTGCAGATGATAAAGTGTCAGATTTTTAACATGCATACATTTGGAGTAACAACCTTTTTTCTGCTACTATCCCCAAGAACATACCACAGGGTCCCAACACCTCTTAAAATGTGCACAGAAAAATCACAAGAATGATGATTTTTATTTATATAATTTTTACTAGTCCGCACTATGAATTATCCATCTTTTTAAAATTATGCTCTGGCCCCAAAGGGGTGTGGTTTTCCAAAGCACATGGTGGAATTTCTGGTTTATCCACTTCCCTCAAGCTCAGCTGGCTCACAGATGCAGTGCCCCTCCTCGATTCCTTCCAAGAGGAAGCCATTTACGACCCCCCTAATTCAACATTTGCCTGGGCCAAGGACAGTGCTTTGTTTAGTTTCCTGTAGTCCCCAGGTGCACCTCCCCTAATTCAATCAGAGAGGTGTCATCTTCTTTTGGCAGGGGCAGCAGAATGCAGCCAGGCCTAGGAAAAGTGGCTGAGCAAGTTTCACTCCTGTCGGGGGTAGTTGCCGGGCAGAATTCACTCTCTTCAAGCCAGGCTTCAGCTAAATGTCACTTTAGTTCCCAGTTTTCTACATTCAAACCCAACTTGCAATTTTTACACATGCAGCTAGAACGCTGATTCTAAGTTCAAAACTATGACATTTCAACAGTTGCAAACTATGTGACACTCAACAGTAGGTCACTCATTTCTTTTAAACATTTAGATTTTAGTGTCTTTCAGACCAATTTCACTTCAGCTGCTGACATCCACAGCTCAGCCAGTTTTGTTATAAACATTGTTCTGGGCTCTTTCTCTTTCCAGATTTAGTATGCACACAAGAATACATTCTGCCAAATGTCTGCTGGTGTTCATTGAGATTTTTGAATATCTTGCAATGCTTAAAATAGGCATTTTTAGCTTGCAATTCAGGGAAACAAAGTTGATTTCAAAGCGCTTTTTTTTTAGCCACCGGCACTGCTGTTTTTCCTTTAGCACACATTTCTCTCATGGCACTCCTGGCCCCTCACGCTCGCACTGGGGGGTGGCAGGTCAGGGGACCATTTTGCTATGCGCAAAAAACTGCACGGTTCTCCAGGATTCTGGCGCAAATGTGGGTTTTTCTGCCCTCTTGGATTTCCTAAGCCCACAGCACCAAGTGTTGCAGCATAATAACTTGAACGTGGGCCAAGACACCCAACACGATGCAAAGAGAGGACAAACCACTCGATGCACTACTAGCTGTCATTGACCAAGACGCAGTAATCGATTTGACGAGGAACCGTCCTGACAATCGTATAGTGCCTAGTACTCCTATCGAACTGGATGACACACTGACTGATCCGCAAGATGAGTTACTAATAGTCCTAGATGAATGTTCTGAGAACTCAATTGCCAATTCGATCTCAATTAACACATCCACCAATATCTCCTTCACATATTCTACAGTATCAAATGAGGAAAGTTGGACTTCAGTTGAAACTGAAAACTCCTATAAAATCGAGGAAACGACTACGGGACAAGGCGAATACACACCCATTCGACCAATCTTTGTGGATCCGAGGAAAGTAAATAATATCTTCCGGCTATCATTGTCGGTAACCAACCTAAATCCTACTGAATCATTAATTATGAACAGATCAAACATTTTACGTCTATTCACAGTTATTCCACAATTAACCCAAATCACCTCGAGAGACATCAATGTCCTACACGTTCCAAATAAAAACCAGATGGACCGAGTCCACATTGACTTCTACAATCAAAAGACGATGATGCATGTCCTGTTAACAAATAATCACCTAATGAAACTGGGATTTACAACAGAAGTAGTCCTTAACCAAATCTATGGCCTCAAAAAAACTAAAAATAACTATGAACCAAAAGTATTTGAATCAAAATAAACAGAAGATTATCGAAAAGAAAAAAAAAACATTATGCAGTTAACACCTTACAATGACCTGCGGGACAAAGATATGCAATCAAGTTATCATCCGATCAGCAGGACAGACAAAATGCGTCTCGACATGTCTTACAATGCTCAAATTAAACAAAAACAAACACAACGAGCTGACACTCAAAACTCAAGAATTAAGACCTACTATAACAACCAAAAACTAAAGAAACAAAGATATAAGAGATAACACTATGCTCCTGGAATACCAGAGGTTCAAACCATCTCTTCGAAGAAGGATCTTTAAATCAAAAAAATGCAACTATAATCTGCCTTCAAGAAATGTGGCTGTCTGAAGAGGTAATATGTGAAGGCTTTTCGACCTTCATGAATCCAGCGATTATTTCACATCAAGGTAGACCGTCATCAGGCATGCTGATTATGACCAAAATAAATCCATCTTGGTCAATCGTATCAAAGCAAAATCTACACTCCTGGGCTCAATAGATTATCATGTGTATCCAAACCCCAAAAAAGGAATCCAGCTATCTAATAGTCTTCAATATTTATTGGAACCCAACATCAATGAATGAGAACACATTCCTCAATTCAATTTTTGATGAATTCGACACAATTGGCAGTTTATTTAACTCGACAGAATTTATAATTGCTGGTGATTTGAATATCTATCTCTATAGCCCAGAAGGTTTGAGATTACATTCCTCCAATCTATCCCCAAAAGCAAAACAATGCTCCAAAGAAACTTGTATTAGAAACTGGCTGAGCAACCACGAAATGATCAAGATAAATCTCCTCCAACATGGACCCGTGAAAAATCCAACTCAATTATAGACTATATCTTCATCTCAGAAATGATACTACAAAACCTAACAGCAACTGCAAATGATCCACAAATAAATAGTGATCACCACCAAATTCTAGTAACATGGACTGCTGCACAAACTCAAATTCCACGATAAAATCTCCCAGAGTTGGAACTAAACAATGGTTTAAACAAGCTTTGAATAAACCAACATCAAATGGCCGATCTGCTGACAAATTTTGAGTCCTCAAATTTACGAGACCACTCAAAACTCAACTATGAGTGGATCCTGAACAAATATCAGCAACCCAAAAAAACTTGTGGAAACCACCTAAGCAAACACAAACATCAGTTTAACCACAACATTAAATCAATGAAAAAGAACTTATATAAAAAAAATTTGACAACTCAAAAAACAGAAAACAATAGGCTTTGCTGTAGAAATAAAAAAAGAAAAACAAAAATATTCCGACTTCATAAAATCACATAAAGCTATAATGCGACAATCAGTTGCAGAAGCGATTCCGGCAGCTTTAGAACAGAAAAACACCAGACAGCTGTGGTCGCTTCTAAATGAAAAATATAACGGATCAACCATGATACAAGAGGCAGAAGCTGAAGAATGATCACATAATTTCAAAAACCTCTACAAAGCGAAAACAGACATTTCACCAGCAGAAAGCTTGAATAACCAACATGCCTGGTACCTACAATGGGATAGAGATGAGATCAGAAAAATATATATATCCTTAAATCCATCGCGAGCACCTGGCCCTGATGGGCTTTCCAACGCCAACTTAAAATCTGCCCCTGAAGAATGGGCTAACTTTTTTTCAAAACTGCTTAACCTAATAGAGAAATCTAAACAAATTCCTCGCACCTGGACCCTTGCGATATTGATACCGGATATGATGTGATATGATATGATATGATAGGTTATGATAGGTTATTTATTTATACCGATCTATAAAGCTGGTGACAGGAAAATGCCAACAAACAATAAACCCATAGCCCTTCTTGATCCATTGGGAAAACTGTTAGCGGATTTCTAATGAAAAAAATCAATTCATAGGCAGCAGAAAATGGTTTTCAAGAGAAGAGGCAGACTGGTTTTGCTAATAAAATCGGCACAAATGCCAATCTACTACTGCTGAACATGATTAAGTATGAAGTGACAATAAAGAAACATCAAGTTTACACTGTGTTTATAGACCTAAAAACAGCATTTGATTCGGTGAATAGAGAAAAACTATGGTTGAAGCTAACATCATGGGGTTGCCCCCCAGCCATTCTCAATCCAATTAAACAGCTCTACTCTAATACATCGATCAGAATAAGATTGCCAAAAGACGGTGCAGTAACAGATGAAATTACCACCTGGAACGGCCTGAGACAAGGGTGCCCCCTTGCTGCTTGTCTATAAAATGTATTCACTTTTGGCTTTGTACAAGCGATTCATGATCCACTCTCGAATCCACCGAAGATCAATAACGAACCGCTAAAGACCTTAATGTACGCAGACGACATCATTGTCATGAACAAAACGCAATCAGGTCTACAAAAAACATTAAATAAAGTGGGCTCCTTCATGAAAGAGAATGACCTACACATTAATATTCCTAAAACCAAGCTAATGAGATTAACATCTTTACATAGCACCAGACGACAAAATGTGAAACCACAACTAGAAGATAAGGAGATTGAAGAAACCAAAACACTCAAATATCTTGGCGCCTTGATAAATTCGTCACCAGTTGAGCAAGAATGGAAAGACCTCATTGAGAGAAAAGCAAGATCCCTAGCTCGATTGGGGCGCTATTTTCATTGCAAATTTGGAACTTTTCCAATAAAATCAACAATCCTATTGTATAGACAAAAAGTGGTCCCCATCTTAACTTACGCTGGAGAAACAATAATCAACCAAGACACAATGAAATGGCAACAATATGAGGCCATATTCTGTAGAAAAACTCTCGCTTTACCTAACTCATTTCCAATCCCAAGAATTTGTTTTGAATTGGCCCTACAATCTCTAGAATCTATAATTACCTGGAAAAAAATGGATCTCTACAGAAAAATAAATTGTCAGGACAAAATTCCATCTTTAGAAACACTCAAGGAAAAAAAGAACCCTGTATGTGTAACAGCTCTTCAATACTGGACCAATCAGATAAAAAAAGAAAATGAAGTCCGAAGACATTAGTGAAGACATGCTAATAAACAGACCACAATATGCTAAAAGAAGAGTTCAACAAAATGATTGGATCAAAACAATAGAGGAACTATCAAAATATAAACAAGTGATGACCTGTTCAATAGAATCAAGAACTCTTAACGAATTACCACCATATGTAGCATGCTTTCCAGAACAATCAATACGAGATCTATTCTTACGATTTCGCCTAAACATATTACCAACCCATGATTACCTATCTAACATAAAACATTCAACAACAACGACCACAGATTGCCGGTTTTGTAAGATTGCCAATACTAGAGAGACTCTCTTGCATGTAATCATGGATTGCCATTCTCGGACGGACAAAAGAAACTTGTTCAAGGACTTCTTTAAAATTTCCCAGAAACAGATGAATACACAAGAACGAAGGGCCCATCTCTTAAAGGGACACAATAAGAACTTAATTCTAACAGTAATTACATTTTGGACTGCAATCCTGAACAACAGCACGTCTTGAGAATCAGAAACATAAATGTCAATTTCTTATTTTTTTGTTTTCTCTTCTCTCTCTTTTTTCTATTCTGTAAATTATATAATGAAAGGTTTGTATTACCAAACAAAACATTTAAAAAAAATAAAAAATCTAATTTGTAGTATTGAAGCAAGTTAACTTTCATTTTATGTACTACCGAAATGTTAGAGCATAAGGGTTTTTATACTAGTCGCAACAAGTACATAGGTGCCAACCATCCGTAAAACATGTTTTTGTGTTTTTCACTATGAGGGAGCTAACCTAGGCAAGTAGTGGAAACAGCTAGGCATTACATGTGATTTGTATATGTTATGTTATGTTATTGGGCATTTGTATGGCGCCTTTTGACATTGGTATGAATCCAAAGCATTGTGGGTGGAACACCCTCAGGGACCACAGTCCATGTCAGTGGAGAAAGTAATACAGTAAAGCGTGCATGAGTGCACTCTGTATGTGTACAGCAGTGTGCAATAGAGGTGTATAGCTGCATACTAGTGCTAAGTGTGATGCAGTAGTTGTGTGAGATCAGTAGAATGTGTGCAGCAAGACCAGTGGACTTCGAATCTGCATTCCGATGGTGCTGGTGTTTGTGAGTGAAACTATGTGTGCAGCTGGGCCATTTTGGAGGGGTATGGCTGTGTTCTAAAGGCTGTTGAGGTAGACGTATAGGTGTGTAAGTATGTGTGCAACTAGGCCAAATTAATCGAGGGGTATAGCTGCATTCTATTGTTGGTTGGTGCAGAGAAGAGAGTTAGCATAGTGGTGTGTTTGAGTGCCTGTGATTTACAGGGGGCCTTGTTCCTGTTGAGCTTCCAGTGACTGTCGAGGCGGTGGTATCTCCTTTGGGTTCAGGCTGTTAGGATAAGGTCCTCCCTGTGTTTTGTTGGGACAAAATGCTTTGGCGAAGACTGACCATTGGTGACAGGCAGATCTGTCCCAAAACTCTTGTTGTTACTGAATAGGTGCTAGCGACGTCCTCGGTCGGTAGTTCTGCCAAACAGATTCCCCAATATGAAGTTCCACTAAGACATTCACAGATAGTTGGGATTAGTAAAGAACATGTGCTAGAATGTTCCTTGGTAAATAGTTCTTCTCAAGGATTTCCAGATGTGTTGGATTAGCAAGCAAGGGCAGTTTCTGGACTGATAGTGTAGTGCATATTTGTATGGCAATTATCAAGTTCATAAGTACTATTAGTGCATCGATGATAATTCTGCTAGAGAGATTCCCGGTAGGTAGTTCTGCTAAATACAATCACTGGTAGGTGTGATTAGCAAAATAAGTGCTAGACGGCCACCCAGTGTCTAGTTCTGCTCATGCATTTCCAGATGCGTAGGATTAGCAGGCATGTGCCTTCTTGGACTGATTGCGTAGTGCAACTTGCATGGCCTTGATCAAGCCCATGAGTGTTATTGGTGCTTGGGATACATGTCTAGCACAGTGGGTCTAGATTATTGCTGATAGATGACTCTAGGCCTCAGAGCGTACAGTATTCCTGCGGATGAGGTAATTAATCAATTCCGTCAAGTACGTGGGTGCCACTACCATTCGGGTTTAAAGTCTGGAGAAAAGGCTCCCTGTAATAAGGGTAGATATCGTCTAGCCTGAGCATCTATGAAAGGGTCCGTAAGGAGCAGGATAGAACACCAGTTGTTGGTCGAGGTGGTAAGTCGAGTGATTCACTGCATTCCCTTGAGTTTTTAGGCAAAGAGAGAGGCTTTGTTAAGTCCCTTTTGTAAAGCCATGTAGTCTTCACTGCATCTGGTGTGAGGAGGCAGTGAGTTCCACAAAGTTGGCGCAAGGATGAGTAGACCGACCATGGCGCATTGGAGGTGGGGACCACTAGGGCAGTACTTGACCTTAGAGTCCAACTTCGGTGGTAAGGCATAATCTGTCCTTCTAGGAATTTGGGGCCTGATTTGTGCACCACTTGGTAAGTAATACATAGGAATTTGAAGATGGCCCTACGTCCAATTGGGACCCAGTGTAGGATTACGGAGAGCAGGTGAGATGTGGTCCCTTCATCCCAATGCGAAAAGCAGTCTGGCAGCCGAGTTTTGTGCTCTTTGGAGTTTGTTTAACTGGTAGGTAGGTGCACTCATGTAGAGGGGGTTCACATAGTCAAGTCTGAACATGCCAATGGACATAATTGCAGCCAGTCTGTTGGGGTAGGAAAGGTAAGGGAAGATACGCTTCAGGAGCCTAAGGTGGAAATTACATGATTTGGATGCATTGTTGATCTGGTGCGAAAGAGTTAGGTCCAAGTCCGTTGTTCAGCCAAGGCTTTTGACAATGGTGATGGTCAGCGGGATGGAGGCAGATTGAGGGTGACCAGGGAGTTGGTAAGGGGGAATAGAGCAGTTTTGATGCTTACCATGATCTCTGTTTTACCTGGGTTCAGAAGGAGATAGTTAGTCGTCATCCAGCGGTCAATATCTGTGAAACATGCTGCTAGGTCAGGACGAGGGTAGGTGGTCGATTTAGGAATTCTCAAGATGATTTGTGTGTCATCTGCATAGTTATAGGAGGTGAGGTTGTGTGAGTGGATGATCCTGGCAATGGGGTCATATAAAGGTTGAAAATAAGGTGAGAGAGTCAGGCCCCTTGGGGTACACCGGTGTTTACTGGGTGTGCAGCTGAGTTAAAAGAGGGGAGATGGGTGATTTGCTGTCTATTAGTGAGGAATGAGGCGAGCCAGGTGAGTGCTGAATCTCGTATTCCTAATGAGAGCAGTCTGTCAAGGAGGATCATGTGGTTAATGGTGTCAAACACCACAGAGAGGTCAAGAAGAATAAGTGATGTGCATCCTTCTGAGACTGTAGTGACTTTGAGGTCATCCCAGATGGGGATCAGTGTGGTTTTTGTTCTGGGGCGTGGATAGAAACCTGATTGCGTGGGGTCTAGGAGATTGTTAGATTCAACTGAACCATTTTGACATGTGCAGTTTTAAGGATTCAGGGAAGTTGCCGGAGGTGAGGGAGTCCTCGCCAATTCGCCTACAAAGGTGGAGGTGAAGATTTCTTTGAGTTGAGAGGTGGGACAAGGGTCAAGGGGTGAGCAGAGGGTTGGCTGTCAGATAGTAGTTCTGCAACCTCCTTGCTCGAGATAGAGTTGAAAGAGCATAAAGAAGGGTTCTCTGGGGGTTGGGGGAGGGGGTTGAGTCAGATAGAGCAGGTGTAGAGCGGCTGGACAAGATGGAGAGTTTGGCATTGAGGGTGGGCGTCCTATCTAGGGCTGTTTTGTGGAAGTGTTCATACAGGGAGTTGCAGAGCATTTGTGAGGAGGAAGATCGGGCCTGGGGTGCAGAGTGGGTTCAGGAATTCTGAGATGATCCTGTTGAGTTATTTGCTGCCGCTACGGCAGTTCAGGATCCTTTTATTATAATAGGCTTTTTTTGGCCTTTTAGAACTCTAATTTGGTGGTGGGCGAGTACTGATTTGCTTTGTGGGGTTCTGGACACTTGCCATTTGCGCTGAAGGGTTTGGTTATGGGTGTTTAGAGTCTTCAGATGGGGTTGAACCATTTGGGGGTAGGTCCGTTGTAGACTTGAAGGGGTTAGGCAAATGAGGGAGTCATTTAGCCAGGAGTGAAAGAGCTCTATGGGTAAGGGTCTAGCTGTGGTCGGGATTGACAGGAGGGCGCTTAGCAGAACCGTGGCTAGGTCTGGTAGTACCTTGACCTTGTTCCAGCAGTTACACTGAGATGTAGGAGTAGAGGTTGGTTTGGGGATGGCGACAGTGTGAGGAGGGAGAAAGGTATGCCAGAGTGGTCTATCCAGATGAGAGGTTGTGGGGTGGCCGTGTCGATGAGGTCGGAAGAGCTGAAAATTATGTTGAGGGTGTGGTCAGCAGTTTGCGTGGTCCTCTGATATGCTGGGTGAGGTTGAGTGCCTCTAGGCAGTTGACTGGGGTAGAGCCATGGAGTTGTTGGGGACGAACCAGATGTTAAAGTCTCCCAGTAGGATGAGTGCCAGGTGGTTAACTAGAATGGCTGCTAGCAGGTCACATAGGGTGTTGGCAAAGTGTCTGACTGTAGTGTGTGAGAGAATGAGTCAGAAAACATGGTGCCAATGCCCTGCCATCTTGGATATTCACTTCCATTTGCTGCAAGAAAACAGAAATGAAAGTCCACGTTTTCCTGGGCTTAGCTAGCAAACATGTATTTCTGCTGCAAAGACAAGGTCACATATTTATGTCAGATGACCGAGCTGGGGAGAATAGTTATTGTATTATCTGCCGAAGGACAAGCTAGAAAGGGAGTCGAAGCACTCTGCAGGTGCAGTGATAAGGGGCAGTGGGAACTACAGCAAGGGGGGAAGATGGGTTTTTCCGCTTCTAACTTGAATATTCCACTCTGTTTATACCTCATGATTATTATCAGCTCTTCAGCCGAAAGCAGCTTGGTAACCATGAGGGGCGGGGATCAAAAGTAGCCCCCATAAGAGACAAGTGTTTTCATCTTGGAGTTCAGAGTTAGAAGTTGGACCCCATGTGTTGCAGTCTTGCTGGATGGGAGGACTCTCCACTCCAGATTGCGTTAGAACGATTGATCTCTTTGCCTACCTGCTGTGGGACTAAGCATTGTTGTTGTGGCCGAGATGAAGGTGTTGTCGGGGGGAAATTCTGCCGGGGTCGGCCGGGCCGTCCGCAGACCTCCGGGCAGGGAGGCCCCAACTCCTCCCGTATATCCCAAAAGAGATAGAGTATGAGACACACGCAAGAAGCAAGGTGTTTATTAGACAAACGGCAGGGATGGGTCAAGGAGCGTACGCGTCCGTCCTGACACACACACAATCGTGGGGCTCGCAGGCCCTTTTTACCTTAGTGTGACGCGCTACTTGCGTCACTTGGAAAGTTTAGCAAAAAACCTATCTCCACTCTGGATTGGTTACTCGAGTGGTAGGGTTAGTATAGCGCACATATAGAGAATGGTGTTAGTGGTTGAGGGTTAGTCAGGTGGTATACCTGGGCTGTCCCTTCAATTTGATACATGAAAATTGTTACATGAAGACCTCTGTGGATTGGTCAATGTTAATGGCGTCAGTGATAAGAGCCCCATGTTCTGATTGGTCCGCTCGCGAGCCTCCCAGTCTGGGACTATCGCTGTTCCCAGCTCGCGGTGCACCTGTGATTTGCAACAATGTTTTAATATGGGTAGGTGTAAACAATGTGAGGATTTATTCATATGTTGGGAGGTCGACTACTCCCACTGCTGCAGATGTCCAATGAGTCTTTTAATTGTATCTGCCTGTGTCTTGGCATCTTGTCAGGTTTGGCTTTGTCACGTGAGGTGGGACCGTGTTTGAGGCAAAATTCAACATAATTAATATTGTTTTTCCTACTGTGTGCCTGGTTTATCTTGCAGGTGCGACCTTGGCGTTGGCTTGCAGCGTGCGAGATTGCAACATCGTGCCCTTGGCGGTGTGCTTTCGCCAGGCTCAGTTTGCAGGGTCAGCAACCCAGTTCTTGCTCATTCAATGTTCATGGAAGCTTTTGCTTGCGGCCTACCTGGGCCTGGTGCATAGGTGGAACCGTTTGATGCAGAGCGCTTTAGGTTATGATATCATATTGCTCTATCCTCAGTATCGTGTCTCCGTTATATTCTTCATTATGATACATGGTTCTTAGAAGAAGCGTGAGCAAGCCTTTTTAGGTAAGTTCATGATGCGTCTTGCGTTTCTGCATTTTGAGAGCCTATGTGGAAAATAATAAAGATGCACGTCTGTGAGTGTGTCTGTCACCTACGTCATAGCACTGAGTATATTCTTCGTGTGGATTGGTGTGGGAGTGTCCGGTGTGTATATTTGCACAGGTGTGCTGACCGTTAGCTAGGTCGTCATGGCATCTCTAACGACGTGTAGGTTTAGTCGAGTTGATCCGTGCCGCAGGTGTCGGCATGGACAGGGCAGGCTGCTGGGCAGGTAGATGGGCACATCCGTATGTTCCTGTACCAGGGTATTTGGTCGTCTGGTAGATAGGCAAACTCCTCTCGTGGCGGGTGTCTAGGCCGTGATCCTCTAGGCCAAGCGCGAGAGGGGAAGGGCGGGAGCCTGGTCTTCCATTCTCCCACTTCAGTGTCTCCTGTGGTGATCATAACGGTTAAGTCCTTTTCACCTTTTGTATATATATATATATATATATATATATATATATAACTGATTATATGTTTATTCTTTCTGTTGGTTTATTATGCATGAATAGAAGGCCTTTAACACGCCCTTTTTTTAAAACCATTACTAATGTGTTATGTGTAATTTTGTGCCTATCTGAGTACAATGATAATTTTTGCAAAGGTTCGGAGAAGTACGGGATCTCCATAAGCGACCAAGATAAAGCAAAACACTGACATAGCCGGGGGGTTTGCAGATGAGTCGAAATCTATATGAGAGAGTAGGCAAGAGAGCGAGTTTGACTAGGAAGGATTTGCAGTTAGCTGCCCTGGGTTGTGTTTCAGTGGAGGTGATAGAGATATGAGGTTTGTGGAGGATGGCGAAACCACCTCCTCTAGAAGGCATGCTGTGGGTGATGCGTAAGTAGTTAGGTGGAAACACTTTGTGAACAATAGGCTTGAGGTCATCCGAGAACCAGGTTTCAATGATGAAGTTTAGATCAGGGTTCTCGGATGTTAGGAAATCATAATGCTGTGTTTGTTCTTGGCAATGGAGTGGGATTTGAAGAGGAGGCAGGTGACTTTGTGAGAGGTAGTGGCGGCGGTGTGTTCCCACCTGTGGTTAGCAGGGCTGGGATGTATGTACCTAATTCTGATACCTCATAAATAGGTTGTGGAACTCAGAGCAACATCTGGGAAAAAACACAGCAAAGATCCAGAGTGAGTGAATGAGCACAGCCATAGAGTGGACGAGTGTATGTGTGTTACAAAATGCACCAGGATCATGTAAAGGAGTCGAGGAAAATTACCCTAATTTCCCCATAGCTATCTATAAATGCTTCCTAACCCTATTCCCTGTTTCCCTAACACCACCTACTGCCCCAACCAAAAGAACCATAGACCTCTTTGCCCGTGTAGGTTACAGCGACTCTGCATACTAGTAAGGTGCAGGCGCTACGACCGCAGGGTGGAGGCTGGAGTTTGTGCTACCTCCCGGCAAGAGTCCACAAGAACCAGTGACAGCTATCACATGCACAAGTGCTTGCACCATTTTGCAGCTGCTACCATCGATGGCCAGTTTATACCACTATGGTAGGAGCTGGCAAATGCCTTTCCCATACCTACAGAAAACTGTTGGCGTTGCCAATGCTTATTTATAGTTCCAGCATTTTGATCTCCTGAATGTTAAAAATTCTGCACGTTTCATAGTTGCAATTGGATGACCCCGTTGTCAAGTTACTGGAAAGAGTGCTAGATGTTCCAATATATTTGTTTTGGTCGGCCTTTTTGACATTTGTGCTTGTTTTGTGTTTGTATGTATTTTAATGATTGTTATCTTTGAGATTTTATGGTCTTTTCTTTGAGTCATGACGTGAGCTGTATTGGGCAGTTGAGACTGCACTAAATATCCTGCAGTCAAAACATATTGGCTCAGCCAATGCATGTTTTAGTTTGGTTCCTATGTTTTAGCAAGCATTTTGGTTTAGGCAGTGGTTAAGATGGTTTCTGTTTGAATTGGATCACATAGTGAAACATGACTATAAAGCATGATTAATCAGCAAAATGTTACATTTTTGAGAAGAGACTGTGTGTGTTCATCCTGTCAGAGACATCAATTTACAAACAAGAGTATATTCATTATGCCGCTATTGTAGTCCCATCCAAATGACCAACTTTTGAAATGTAATGTATTGTTTAAAGCGCGGACCTAGCTCGAGAGCATTAGTGGAGCGCTGAACAGAGTGTGGGTGGCCAGCATTTGGGCTGGCATCTTTTAACATAGTGCAGTACTGTGATCTGAGGTCTGTGCATCGGTATGTGTGTACACTGGAATTAGTTATTGGTCAGGTATTGTTGAAAAAGCCGTGTTTTGAGAGATTTGTGGATTTGTGAAAGTGGAGAAATCTGGGGTCATTCCGAACCGACATTGGGATCGGGTTTCACGGGGTGGGCGAGTGACAAAAGAAGGATTGTTTGCAAGTCCACGCTTTGCGGATGAGTTATGATTCAAGCTGGTTGGTCAATTTACTGCGCAAAGAGTGTGTACCACCAGATATGAGGAGTTTAGCCACCAGGTATTCTGTTGTGCTACTCATGACTACTTTGTACATGATACATGCAGTTTTGAACAGTATCTTGGCTTGAAGAGGAAGCAAAGGTAGTTTGTGTAGGAGGAGGGTGATTCAGTCACATTTTTGTGCACACATAATAAGATGTGCTGCAGCGTGGTGGACTGCTTTTTGGGGAGCCAAGTAAGCAGCTGGGAGCCCTTATAAGAGAGCATTTCACCCCTCAATGTAAGAGACCACAAAGTCCTGCACTACAGTACGGCGGTCCTGCAGCAGGATGAAGGGCAGGATTTTTCAAAGGGTGGACATTCAGAGCCATGCTGTTTGCGTCTTCTTGGCTGTGTGTTTCTGGAAGGACAGGCTGCTGTCAATGGTGCAGTCTAATGATTTTGCTGAGTTCGAGAGTTGCAGATCAAATCCTTCTAGGCGCATATCATTGAGCCATTGTTGGACAAGTTGTTTCTCAACAAGTGGACCAATGAGGACAAATTCAGTCTTGGATGTGTTTGGTTTGAGGTAGGCAGTCGACATCCAGGACTTGATGATGGCTAGGTAATCGCAGTGATGGGCGATGTCCTACACACTATTTACTCTCATGTACAAATGAGTATCGTCCATGTATTGGTGGATGGCTATATTGGGATCTTGGAGGAGAGTAACCAGAGGTTCCATGTAAAGGTAGAAAGAATTGGTGAGAGGATGAAGGAGCCTTGGGGGACTCCGCAGGAGATTTGGTGTTAGTCAGAATGTAACAAGTTCATCTGGATGCCCTGGTGTCTGCCCAAGAGGTAGGAGGTAAACCAATTCAGGACAGTGCCAGAGAATCCCATCCTGGCAGCAAGGAGGGAGAGACGATGCAGTGGTCGACATTGTTGAATGCAGCCGAGAGGTCAAGAAAGTGGTCATATCCATGATTTGGAGTGCATCATCCACTACCTGGATGGTGGCTGCCTCGATGCTGCACTTGAGGCAGACCCCTGACTGATAGCCACTTATGAGGTCGAGTTGTTCGATTCTGGGGAGTAGTTGTGTAGCAACTACTCTTTACAAGATTTTGCCAGGAAATTCAAAGCTCGTAATGGGCTGGTAGTTGGCAAGGTCATCTGGATCTCGGATAGTTTTTTTCAAAAGTGGTCATATGAGACGAGTCTTGAGGGTTTCCGGGAACGACCCGTCTGTGAAGGAAGCATTAATGATGCTGACGAGCACATTGAGCACCGGACCCATCAAATAAGAAGTAGGTTTGAGGGAGGTAATTGCATTTAGATCAGTTGGAGAGTGAGGAGAGAATTGCGTCCTGAGTGGCAGTGAGTGTGCCGGGGTGCAGAGGGTGCTACTGGGGTAAGAGGTTGATTAATTTGATCTCTCAGAATCTGTATATTTTTTCAATAAATAATGTGTTGATTCTGTTTGGTAGACGTCTTTACTACTTCAAAGAGGTCTTTGCTCCTGTTAGAGGCAATAGTGATGGAGTAGTTAGGAGCTTTGGCTTCGATAATCAGAATCCTACAGATGCCAGATTTGAGGTTGGTGAGGTCTCCAGATTACGGTTTCTATGCCACTGTTTCTCTAGGGCTCTGATTGAGAGTTTGTTGGAGGTGAGCTTGTGGGTGTGACAAGGGGTGGGTGGTTTGGTCTTAGGCTGGCTAGTTTTTAGGGGGGCTTAGGTTTTAACCAGAGTCACAGAAGAGTTGTTTAATTGTTCCAGGAGGTCCGAGGCATTTCCTGTCATGGGAAGTCTGCAACGTTTGCTTCTAGCTCATTGACCGGAAGCCTTTCAATGAGCAGCATTGAGTAATGGTGCATTTAGCCTGAACTTTTTGGGTCATAGTTGTGTAATAAAGATGCAAGTTCAACGTGGTATAAAGGAACACACTTATCAGCTGCTAGAGTAGAACTGTAAATGGGGGGAGGGCTCATTCTGATGCTTGTGAAATAAAATCCATAATAAAACAAATTCATAAATACAGGGGCACAGGTACGTATACTCAAATTTAGTGGTAGGATGAAACGTGGTAAATAGGCCTGAAAAGCTTGCTTTTGCAGAAAACATGTGTTAGAATTGTATGTGCAGTAAATGTCGCTGTGGTTGGTGACTTACGGCCTCATCACGAGTTGGGCGGTAACGCCTGTGGTATTACCGCCGGCGCTATTAGCCCTACCGCCAAACCCCCTGGCGCTATTAGCACCGGATCACGCGTTTGGTGGAACTGTTAGTGCCCATTCCCCATTGAGCCCAATCACACTATTTCCCGCCGGCGGTATTAATGCCAAAAATTGGCAAAATTGCAGCAGATTTGCCCCCAGCTCAGAGCTGGGGGGAAATCCACCAAGGCTGTGATTTGGCGGACCCTTAAATGTGGCAGTAATAGCGTTACTTGCGCATTTAAGGATTACCGAAAAACTCATAATGAGGCTCCTAGCGCAGAGTCTGCAATGCCAATCTAGTACTGAGGGAAGTATATTATGGTTGTTATTTTTCTAAGTCGTAGATTGGAGCTTGCAGGTTCCGGCAACAAATAATGAATGCATGACCATCTTATAATTCAAAAATCACTTGTAAAATATGATTTTCTAAAGGAACCTAAAAGAACCAAAGCAGTTTTAAATTGCTCCATAGTACATTTTCTCTGGGAGAAAGTTTAGAGTGTTCCCGATATGCAATATTTGTGCAGCAGTAAGTCCATGGGTCAAGGCTCTGACGGTGACACGGTGGTAAACGCTTATCATGTGAATGGAAATGAGGTGACCAGGGCTAGTGATTCAAGTTTCGCTGGTCGTCTCAAATATTTCAATTAATTAACTTTGTGCTGTGGGAATTGGGGGTGGATTGTGACATCACATATTGTAATTGAGGGCAGTGTGGGAAGGCTGGTGTACCCAATTAAAGAAGCTAGTGTATGCTTTTCTATAAGGGTCTGATGTGCAAGCACCAATCAGCTTGGTGTAGGGAAATGTTTTCATGTTGCAAAGTTACAAATGTCATTCAACTTCACCATTATAAAAGTCTAAGAATTAGGTGCATTTATTTGAAAGTGCCTTTTCATGCAGTTCTATTCCACGATCTGCTTGAATATAGTTGTCCCAGCTGCACATGGGTCCTGAATATACCTACGTTACTTCTTGCCTGCGTACACTCCTTTTTGCCTACTTTTGTAATTTTTATCAGTGAGTTTCGAGGCGACCCCGACATATTTTTATGGGTGACCGATAGTGGGAATGGAGCCATGGTCAGACCAGTCAAGTTGAATAGGGCTTACACAGTTGATGAGACAGGATGATGTGAAGACTAGGTCTAGGGTGTTGGCTTTGGAAGAGCATAATTTGCTTAAGAACCATGGAACCGGTCAGTGCAAAAAGTGTATTTCAAGTGTGCTTGTCAGCCTGTGGCTCGGGGATGTTAAAATAGAGAAAGACATTATTGAAATGTGCTAATTTTGAAGAATAGATTAAGTTTAAGAAAGATGTCGGCAATGAAAGAGTCACTCCTGTGAGGTGCTTTCTTTTTGTATGAAAGGAACAGACAAGTGAGTGATTAAAATGAGCTTGTTCTGGGATAGGGGATGATGGAACATGGCCAATCGCTCCTGTGGACAATTGCACTCTGCCTCCTGGCTTTCCTGGCTGGTTTTGTAATTTTGGATGCAATAGCCTTGTGTTAGAAGGACCTTAAACCATGCCTCAGTGATGAACAGGGCATCAACTGAATGACTGCTGGGCGAACATTGCTCAACATGAGAGGGCATGTGCATGTGGTTCGTGGATGTTGTATTGGGTAAGGGTGATACTGACGAGGTTCACTAGGGTAGCTTTTCAGGGCAGTAGTTGCAACTGGTTTGCAGGTGAAATGCAGGATAGTAGGGCTGGGCCTTGGCCCTATCAGGCCCGAACAGGCCCAAACAAATGAGGTCCTTGTCTTTGTCTGTCTTTTGCTGAGGATGTTGGCGATGGGAATGCCTAAGGATGACTGGTGAAATAGGTGGTGGGCAGATCAACTGAGTGGCAGGGCCTGGTCACGTGACCAGCAGCCTACTCAATGTTGTCTGCCAGGGGCTGGCCTGGAGTCCTTAAGTAGAGGCTTGGAAGTTATGAAATCTGATGGTGGGCGGAGCAAGTGTCAGGACCTGATCACTTGACCAGTAGAGTACTCAATGCTGCCTGCCCGGCGCTGGCCTAGAGTCCTTAAGTAGAGGAGGCTTGGAAGACACAAAAATGGGTGTTTTTCTGGCAACTGAGTGGCAGGGCCTGGTCACGGGACCAGCAGCCTACTCAATGCTGTCTTCCTGGAGCTTGCCTACAGTCCTAGGTAGAGGCTTGTACGGTTCAAAAACTGATGGTGGGCGAAGCAACTGAGCAGCAGTGCCTGGTCAAATGACTACTCAATGCTGTCTGACAATGTTATATTCTATTCTGTTAAAAATTGACCATTGCCTCCAATACAAATTAAAACTAATTCTAAGGACCATTAATTGATAGATATTGCCCTCCATCGTATTCCCAGCTGTGCCATCTGCCAGTTATTAGCCTCTTTTACCCAGGTACCATATGCCTGGGTACATATACACCCCACTTCCCTTGTCTGTCAAAATGAAGAACCCTTCCAGATAGGCCAGATATTGGTATTAACAAGTGTAAAGGTACAGAAAACAGTTACTATAACCAGCACTGTGCCCTGTCTGAACCAGAGCAGCTTCATGTGCTTAATGAGAAATGCAATTATGTTATCATTATAGGCAATTATTTACATGGTGTATGTTGCGGTTGGATGTTGCCACTAATGTCAAAATACCATCTGCCTTACCATCCAAAATAAACAGCAGACTGTTGTTCAATCTTTGCACCAATTTACGCAGTGTGACTGAGACCCTTTGTGTTAATTGTCATTGTGCAGTGGTAGTATACTGGCAGTATATCCACACCTCCCAGAAACCCGCAGCCTTTGTGCCACTCTAATGTACAAGCACTGAGGATAATATTGCCTTACTCTGCCATTTGTTGTTCTTGTGTACTCTAAGTCACACTTCCCTGCAGCTGTACTATGACTAAATCAGCAGAATATTTGCTCACTAGAGAAGTTGACATCAAAGCACTCTTTGCCCCCACGGGGCTCAACCCTCAACCCTTTCAAGACGTTGGGCCTCATTAGGACCCTGGCGGAGTGGGTTTCCGCCAGCGCTAATCGCGGCGGACCCGTCCGCCGTACTACGAGTTCCCTTAGCGCCATGGAGGTTTTCTCCGCCTGGTTTTACCAGGCGGAGAAAACCATGGCGCTACGGGACCTCGTTGTTAATTACGCCACCGTATTTTACGGTGGCGTAATTAACTCCTTCCCCACTCCCATTATACCCTATGGGGCAAGAATGGGAATGGGGAAGGGCAGAATGGGGATTGGGGATTTACCGCTCCGCCAAGGTCGGAATGGGGCGGTAAATCCGCCAACCCCCATGGCGCTATCGACGGCTTTCCACCGTGCTTCGCGGTGCATTTAGCACCGCGAAATCCGCCAGGGTCCTAATGAGGCCCGTTGAGTACTGCAAAAGCTGACTTTAGATCACTCTTTTTTAAATTGGAAAGACTCAGTATTAAAGAAATCAATAAATCTTGGGAGAAAACGACTCTGAGCCACTATCCCCAAGAACAAAAAATCCCTCTAGGGCCTCAGAATACTTATTCTGCCAGATTTCGATGATCCTCAAGATACTGACCTTATCTCAGAATGGGAAATGAATCTTACTACCAGTTCTAATAATATGCTGAAACTATTAGTGGAACACGCTACACGTGAACATGCACATACAGTTATAGAAATAGACAAACTTAAAGAAGAAATTCACTTATTTGATGCTCCAAGTGCGACCATGGATAAGAATTTCAAGACCCTTTATGACACACTACGTAAACACCAGGATGAAGTTAAAATGAGGAAATCACGCAAAATCTCGAGAGATGATAGAGACTATCGAGATAACAGGATATATACTTACCAGGCCAAATATGATGAGGTCTCTAGATCACGATCAAGTAGCGCTGCCTGATCGCCAGTAAATTCTGACGTAGATAGTGACTCAAAGAAACAGATCCCAGGCCCATCTAATCTAGAAACTGAAGATCCCTCTATATCACATGATTACCTACAAGATGATTCAGAAGATAAACAATGGAACCAATTAGTACCCCCAGGCCCATCTCCTTTTTTAGAGCAGTTAAGGAGATACAAAAAGGGCAAAGGTATCGCAGCAAAAAATTATGCTTTCAAAGTCCAGTAGTCAAAAATATCATAACCCCAGGCACACCACCAGGGTCACAAGGGGCGGCAAGCCCAGGTAGCGGAAACACACCTCTGTCTCGAAGAATCACCAGAGCAACGTATCAGCAACAACTCACGAACCAAAATCCTTGAACTTGATCACTAATCTTACCACGTATTCGCTCTCTTCAGCTGAAACAGCTGTCCTCAACAGAGGCCTCTCGTTTGTACCCTCAGCCACCAATAACTACGTGTACATTCAAATCGACCTGTTTAAATTTGTCCGCAAACTTAAGCTTAAACATTTTTTTTTCCACTTAAGTCAAAAATTTCGAATCGCTACCTCCAACACCAGTACCCTCCCAAATTTCACTTCAGACACTCCTCAGTACTCATGTACTAATGACTTTGGAAGATCTCCAATCTCAAACATGTATCATGTAAGTGTTGGCAGATTTCGATATTGTTCAACAGAATGTGAAAATTAAAGAACTTACTAAGAAATCAAAGTTTACGCCCATCTTTCCTAATTACAACATTATTGATACTTTTCACCAGGCAGTTATAAAGGATGTGCATACATTAGCTGACAATCGGTCAATTCCATTTCAATCTACTCACAATCTATGCAAATCAGAATTCCAGGCACTGCAACAACTGGCAACCGATCCTGCCCTAATTATTAAAGAGGCTGATAAGGGTGGCAATGTTGTCATGATGGATAGATTAGACTACATTACTATGCGTATGAGACACCTCAACACAGGAAACTGCTACCTAGCGCTTAAAAACAACCCATTGCATCAAATTCAAACTTTGGCTAATCAACTGATACTTTAATGGCACAAACAAGGTTTACTCACAGATGTAGAAAGACATTTCCTCATGGTTGATGGTCCAATTATGCCTACGGCATATTTCTTACCTAAAATTCATAAGAATTTTGAAGATATCCCAGAAGGGAGACCAATTGTAAGTGGAAAGGTGGCGTCCTTGAACCAATTTCAATTTATATTAATGAGTGCCTATTAGCAGTTGTACTTTTGACCCCAACATTTATCAGAGATACGATGCATGTATTAGAATTATTGGACAAATGGGAATTTCAGGTTAACTTTTGGCTAGTGACTCTTGATGTGAAAGCATTGCACACCTCAATTGACCATTTGAAAGATATTGAATGTGTTCATTTTTTATTTCATCAATCATCTGTCTCTTATTTTGAACATGTTGAAATGCTGAAGGAACTTTTTTTATTTACTTCACAAAATAATGTATTTCTATTTAATATTGTTTATAATGTTTATTGTAAACAACTGATAGGCATCGCAATGGGAGCTAGCTTTGCCCCGGTACTCGCAAATGCCTTCATGAACCATTTCGAGCAAACATATGCCTTCACTAATCTTGATTTCCTACCATATATACACCTGTGGAAACGATATATTGATGACGTCATTTTGATTTGGACGGGATCAGAAAACTTACTTCACCAATTTGTCTCTTTCCTCAATAACAATGATTGGGGGATTCAATTTACTTCTACATGTAGCCAATCCAAGATAGATTTCCTTGACCTCACCATCCAACTTACTGAAAACGGTTTGTCATCCAAAACTTTCTGTAAAAGCACCTCTGTCAATGCAACTTTACATTCCCAATGTTGCCACAAAAAAACATGTAATAGATAACATCCCAAAAGGAGAATGTATTCGTGCCAGAAGAAATTGCTCAGAAATGCAAGGTTTTGGTCTGGAAAGTGACCGGATTAAATCCCGATTCATAGCAAGAGGGTATGAAACCACCCGCCTTGATAAAACCGCAGAAGAAGTTTGCCAGTTAAAGAGAGTTTAATTGCTAGTTCCAAAATCACGTACCATTACGCCAGCCTCTCAGAAAATCAGGCTGATCACTAGATTTAATTCAGATAGCTATAAGTACACAACATAGTGAGAAAACATTGGCACTTGCTCCATTTAGATTCAGATATTTCAAATTGGCTTGATCCCAAACCTATTATCACATACAGTAAAAGCAAGACACTCAAAAATAAATTATGTCCATCTTTCATGAGTACGCCTAGTCATACAACTACATGGCTACAATCCGCCCAAACCAAAGGATTTCACAAATGTGGATGCTGTAACAGGTGCAAATACGCACTGGAAACTTCAATTGTTTCCTTTGGAGCTCAGGGAGAGCATCATGTGGAATCCTTTATCAATTGTAACACCACATTTGTGGTATATTGTATTATTTGTATCTGTGGGCTGAAATACATAGGCAGTACAATCAGACCATTACAAATTTGGATTAGAGAACATATGTCGACTATTGGCAGGCAGGAAGCGAAATATCTATTAGCTAGTTACTGGCAGCACAACACCAACTAGATTGCAAGGACTTTATTCAATTTGTTGGTCTGGCCAAAGTCTCACTGCCGCTAAGAGGTGGCAACCTGACATTGAGGCTTCACCAACTGGAGGCCAGACTCATTTGTAAATATTGGACCGTGTATAATGGCCTTAATTCGGACCATGAATTTGCAGTATTCCTATAATTGTATATATTCTAAGACCCAATTGAAATGCATGATTCTCTTGCGAATGACTCGCCAATGTAACCTCACTATATGGATGTCTAGCAATATTGAATGTATCAATTTTCATTACACACTAGCAATTGCATTTACATATGTGATTAGGCAGTGACAACCATTTGGACATCTTTTGCCAAGTACATGTGGGCCAATATATTAGTTTCCAAAATGATCCTTGGATGACTTAGCTAAAAGTTTCTATCTATCCGCCTTAACCCTCCCCATGCCACCACACGTTCTAGTGACACTTATTCTGTTTCCAATTGTGGTTTAATGAATTGTTCCCTCAATTGTTCGCTTTTTTATATTGATCACAATTTACAGGTCTCAAAGTGACGCCTTCACGCGTTTCTAACTGCCTATAAGTAATCCACCGGTTTATGCTGTCAAGCTAAGTATATATTGTTTTATGTTTTCCTCATAATTAATCACCATCCAATTTAAATTTATGGCTATGTAATTGTTTGAGGGAAGGTTACGCACGCCGATGTGACAGGGTAACTGTCTGGTCTTCAACAGTTAAGTGAAAGCTACCTCACTCAAGATGGCGGCCTCCGACGAGCCACCATTTGCTTTAGACCCAACCTGGCCTAGTGGCGACCTCACCCGGAGTACTCGAGTTCATTTTGTTGTTACTTCTTCCCAGACCCGGTAAGACCCTTTTCTACGGCCACAGTGTTTGTTTTATGTTCTTTTTTACCTCAGATTTTGCCGCATTTGCAAAGCATCAGAGGTATGAGCTTTTATTGCCTTTCACACACAATCAATTCGAAATTCTGCTATTTATCTTGGCCAGTTTATTAACATGTCAACCCCTGATTTCAGTTGAACCACTCACAGGCAAATCTTTGCCATACCGTGAATTGGACAATTGAACTGCAAACATGAGGTATCACTTGAATCAAACTCCCTTACCCCAACATTTTTGGCAAAATTGTTTTTGATCGCGCTGGCCTAATTATACTGACACTAATGATGTGTTTCTGTCTCGACTTTTCCCCTCCCCATCCTTTCTTTATTTCCCCGACCCTTGTCTACCCTAATTGCCTCGTTTCTGTGAAAATGTGGATATCTAATGACATGTGAAATGTGGCATTTACTTCCTACTGATTTTATTTGCCTTTTCCTGGTGAACTATCCCTTGTGTGACCCAACATGTTGCCTTGATTGCTACATACATGATTTCATTTTGGTGGATTTGTAATGTAATGTGTGGAAACACTGCATATATGATCACTTGGCGTGATACATCAGCCTCAGATGAAGAGCCAGTAAAGCTCGAAACACGTGTCAGGCTGTTTTACCATCCAAAATGAACACCAGACTGTAATTCAATCTTTGCACCAATTGGCTCAGTGTGACTGGGACCCTATGTGTTAATTGTCATTGTGCAGTGGTAGTATACTGGCAGTATACCCACACCGCCCAGACACCTGCAGCCTTTGTGCCACTCTACTATTATGTACAAGCGCTGAGGATAATATTGACTTAATCTGACATTTGTTGTTCTTATGTTGGGCTGGATGTTGCTACTAATGTCAAAATAACATATTTAGATACCTGATTATCATCATCACTAGGCTTTCATTCGACATTCGTAATTTTGCCAGTAAATACATAACAACTCATCATAAAATATTTCATATATATAAATTGTAACATAATTTACAAGGTGAACGATGCTACAATACTTCAGCAGTATAAACACAATAGGAATTTAAAAAAGGACCTGATCTTTACCAATGTGCCAAGGGGAGCTGTTTAAACCAATCTCAATAATTCACCTCTATCCTAAACATGGCTTCCAAGTTACATCATTTCAATGAATAATAAAACAGATTCCATGGGTGGCCCCCAAGAAACGTGCAATATACCAGTGCAAACTGAATACAATTTTGAGGTAGATCAAGCAACATGATTTAAAAGGGACCTAATATTTACCAATGTTCAAAAAGGAACTATCTAAGCAAGTCTCAAAGTTCTGTTCTGTCCCAAACATGGTGTCATGTTCCTCACTGCAATCAGACAGATGGTCAGGCTCCTCACCTGATTGGTCTGGATTTATGGAGGAATCCTTCCGTCTTCCCTTCTTCTTTTGGTGGGAAGGCTTCTTCTTCTTCTGGAAGAGCTAGGGCCTACCTCGAAGGGAAGCCACTCTGTCTGACGAGAACGGTCAGCCGAGGGACACCGTCCTTGAGGCAGCCTAATAATGGGGAGAAGGTGCAAAGGCTTAAAAACCCCTTGTGATGATTGACTGAGCCGAATAGGACTAAGCGGCTGAGAAGATCCAGGAAGATACCGAGCACGAGAAGGTTCAGTGAGTCCACTGAAGATCCAGGGAATCCAAGGAGAATTCTCGATGCACAGCCCAGGAATCCTAACCCAAGCCGAACATAACTGTCCGGGAAGCAGAGAAATCCAAGAGAGCAGGCTAAGGCGAGATCCAGCGAAAAGGCCAAAGAGTGCTGGAGCAACTTCTACAAACGGGGAATGGTTTAGCGGATGGGAAGGACCCAGAGGTAAGTGGAAATATGAAGAGAGCGAGCCCAGGTGGAAAGAATACCTCCCCGCACCAGACAGAGGCAGAGAAACCAGGTAGAGGGCGCAGGTGAGCAGCAGCGCACAGCACAAGAGCACAGAACAAACAGGAGAGAAAGTAGAGCAGAAGGGAGATTACCAGGGTGGCAAAATCCTAACACTGGTGCGGAAACCCGTAACCAAAGGAATGGGTTGCAACGCGTGGATGTGTTGAGCCAGCGTTCTCTTAAGGAAGCCATGTGGCCATGGTGAAAACAATTAGACCGCTGCAGCATGTTTTTGGGAAAACGTAATGGGTGAGTCAATGGCGGCTCCTCCACCTATCTCATACACGCCAAGGCCAACCGGGCATGACACATGGCCTACAAATTACATTAAGTAGATAATGAAACAAATCCCGATGATTAGCCCCCAAGATATGAAAGATTTGCAAAATAGCAATACAGGCTGAATACAATTTTGAGATAGATTATACAACACAATCAATGTAAAAGTATACTTATTACCCAAGACACATGGACGAATACAAATGTACTTAGTATGCAAATGAAACAGGAACCATTTGAGCCTGAAAATAAGTACAGGCGTAAGGAAATCCCTAATATATGCAAGCGATTCTGGACCGCAAAGTATATGTAGCAACTTCATTAATACAGATATGGATAGAAGCAGGTTAATTGTGTAAGTCAACAGAAAATAGGTGTGTACAATGTCAATGTGGATTTGAGAATTAATTCCTATTTCCCCGTTCTCCAAAGATCTGGTTCTTGTGCACCACGCCCAGTGAATGTAGCTAGCTACACAATATACAAAGTTGATATTATTACATCGTTTAAACAGTGAGAGTGCTTGATTTACAAATCGTACACAATGTACATTGCAGATAGTTTTCAAGGACCTACTTCAGGCCGCTCGGTAGCACTGAAAAAAAACCTGGAAGTGACTTAGTGACTCCCTGGCTGATCAAACCACTGGACCTAGATCACTTCCAATTGGGAGCCATTTACTTGAGTGGTACACCGGGTTCAGTAAGTTTAGTCTAAATTTCATGAACAGACTACGCGCCAAAGGCAGATTCACCACACGCAGGTACTTTTCAAATCCTGGTGAGTACTTACCAATCAAATATGACTCATCCATTGCTAACCCGATCCATACAGTCACAAGTTCCATTTTGGCTACCGCTGGAGAAGCCCTCTTTACTAATTCTACAGTACTTTTCGTGATACCCAAAGAGTTAAACCATCTGATTATCTTATGTGCCCAGAAGAGATCTCAAGAGCAGTGCTGACCAGATTTAAATATTTTGGGCATAGTGCACAATATGGGATGGTTGAATGGTTGGGCGCCATCAGGCACATGTCTGCTAGTGCTCCATCATCATGAGCCTTATTGAGACCCAAGTGACATAGGCAGTGTGCTATGTATTCTAGAGTTTAGCACGGATCTAAATCTCTTACTCTCGATTTGGTTGAAAGTAGTAAACTACCAGAGTATGAGTACAAAAAATCCATAAGCTACTATTAAAAGAACCATTGCTGTTTCGTGTTTGAACCCAAGCAGTTTCATATTTCCGTCTATGGTGTACATATGTTGTATGATTAGAGACCATGGTCTTAATGTTGCATTTCAATGTAAACCTTTTTTTTTCGGTATGCTAATAAGAAAACAAGTGTCATAAATATTAAGATTCTAGTTCCAGCTTTTCCACATGACCACAGTGTGTGATCTTGGGCAAATCATTTTACATTGGTCGACTATTCTTTTGTTATTTGCCAGCATTTGGAGAGCTTGAATATGAGCAAAATATTTGTGAATCTCTGGTAAAGAAAACTTAAATGTTAAATTTGAGAAACCAAAGCGAGCGGGGCGTGTTGATGGAAATGTAATGAAGCAGAATGCGCAAAAACTATGGGGCATCCAACTTGGTTGGCTAAGCAGCGTAGAGTCATCAGATGTTGGACACAGAGCCTTAAGCAGATGCAAGAATGAGGCAAGCACCACACCCAGCTGACAAGAAAATGGGACACCTCTAAGAAGGGTGCCTAACAAGTGTCGTAAGGGGGAGGGAGAGATTACGGACCCTCTCAGAGTACCAGGAGGAATGCGTGAGAGATCAGGCTGGGAGATGGAGTAGGAGCACAAAGCAGAACCAAGGCTAGATATAGGTTTGTCAGAGACAAACCCGGGTACACCCAATTGAGTAAGTCCATTGAACAAATCACTAAAAAGAGAAATGCTGCATGCTGTTACTTTAAGGGAAAGTTCATAAAGGCAAGTGAGAAATTAATTGAAAAAAGACATGCTACTTGGTGGAGCTATGATGGAAACATTATTTTATTTTCATTTATTGTATTTTATTGGTATTTTGTATTGTTCCAACTCACAACAGACATCGGTTTGCAGTGCAGGGGGAAAAGAAGAATATGGTAGGGCATTTAAGAAATATAGATACCTTACAAAGTAGGGCACATTCCTTTTTGAGAACATACATCTTGGACAATTAACAAACATTAATTAAAAAAAACATAAGTGCATCGTAGAGACCTAGATTGTAGTCAGATGCTCGCTGTAGGGGGAGCGTCCTAAAACAGCGACCAGACAGACACAGCTTAAGTGAGAGCTCAGTGTTTGTTGGCTGAGTAGCTCAGGGAGTTTTCTCTAGGTGTCTTGGAAGTCTGCCACAAACAAGCTTTATTCATGGGTATGTTCGAATCTTTTGTAGTTGAGCTTGGTACTAAGGGAAGTTGGCAGGTTGTTCCATAGTTTGGGGGTGAAGGCAGTAAAGGTTCTACTGGCGTATCCTTTGCACTTGGAGTGGTCCAAGGGGTTTTCACCTGGTGAACTGTGGTTTTTGGATGGTGAGAAGTTGGTCAACACGACTTGGATGTACTTGGGACTCCGGTTGGGAGAGCTTGGTGTGTCAGATATAGTGCTTTCAGGCAGATGCTTGACTCAAATGGGAGCCAGTGATGTGCTTTGAGTGCAAATGTAATGGGGTTACCACACGTTAAGAACTAAGATCTGTCTAGCATCATAGTTTTGGATGTGCCTGAGTTGATGTGTTTGATGTTTAGTCAGACCAGGGTTCATGGAATAACAATAGTTATAAAGCCAGTTGAGAATATGAGTGAGAGGAGAAACACATCATGATGCAAATTTGAGACAAACTGAAAAAACGTGATTAATAAAAATGCGCACAACGAGAAAGGCTGCATGCTGCTAGGGAAACAAAGTCACTAAAGCAAAGTTATAGACAGGAGAAATGATATGTTCTGGACAATTAAGACAATTTTCCTATAGCCAACTGAGAAAGTGATTGATAAGAGAAATGCTAATGCTGGCAGATAGGGTAAAGACTCCTACCGCCAATTGAGAACGTGATTGAGAGGAGAAGCATTGCATGGTGAAAATGGAGTCTATTTTCCTATCTTCACTGCACATAGAGACTGAAAGGAGGACGATTGAATCCTAGGAACTCAAATTTCCAACCAGAATTTATAAAAAAAAAGACTTAGAGGAGTACGATTATTAAAAGTAAAGTAAAAAAGTAAAATTCCTAGCATTATCTGAAAGAGACAGAACTAAAGCTTTGATAAAAAGAAAAAGGAAAAAATCCAGGACATTGTGCCCAATAAGGTGAAAATCGTATTTATTAATAAATTGGCTCTTAATTGATGGCACGTGTTTCGGCCCTTATCTGCCTTTTTCAAATCAGGGCTTAGTGCATTCCTTGTACAACCATAAAGTTAGAGACAGTTACAGATTAATAATGTTTTGAGTCACATAAGTATCCAATGCAATGCCAAGCATTTAAAAGTAAAAGTTCAACAAATGAAAAACACATCACAATTATCATGTGTCAAACCAAAGCAAAAGTAGTTTGTGCGCCAGACAGAAAAGCAGGGATTGGCATTGGGAAGGATACAATGGGGTGAATGAAGAACACATTGGGCCTCATTACGACCCTTGCGGAAATGGAAAAATGATGGCGGAAATGCAATACCGCCATCGAACACCGCTCGTTGCGATCATGACCCGTCACCGTAAAGTACGATGCCATTAGCGACACCGCAGTGAACGGCAACGCTAACTGCACCAAGTACGCGCACGCGCGCCTTGCAAAACCGGAATCACCGCCATGGCGCAACGGTACGCGAATTCTGACCCTAGCGGACATGTACTGAACGCCATCAAGCACGTCGTAAAGTACCATTCCGCCATGGCGAGAAATACGGCAACGCGAACCAACCGTAAATGGCCCACTGAGTGCCTGTACTCCACTCCCTGGCCTCATTGCACAACTCCTGGCAGGCGCAATGTACCCACACTATGCAACCAGTGAAATCCACAATTCACCCATGCATGCCAACGTAGAAAAGCATGCAGGGGCTCAAAGCGCCCCGTGAGTGGGCATCCATGTACGGCATGTCACCATAGCCGTACTGACGCAGCACAGGCATGTGAAGGTACAATACATCAAAATGAAAATCAAGAACACATGACACAAAACAACAGTAGTCCCCCATCGCTTGCCACCAGCGCAAGGCAACATCCAAAACAGCATCCTGAGGGGGATTGCACCAGCCCTGTACTCATGCCAGTAAACAAACCAACCATCAGCAGAAGCATGTACCACACAAGTCGGCAGAGTGACTGAGCAGCCAGGCTCATCCCAAGAGGGGCCGATGGGAGCTGCAGGGCACAGATGGCATCAATACAGAAGCTATTCCAATGGACATGACCCCAGTCCCCCTCCAACAAACGCACGCAAACACAGTCACCTGTGACCAGCCACATTCTGAACAACCCATCATTCCACCAATCGACCTGGCTGACAGGCACCAGTCGGCCAAAAGCCAATCCCCCGCCCCTGAACAGCACATCATGTAAACAGTCACAATGGCAGCCCCTATCCGTGACCATACTGTGCTACGTAGGCAAACGCGGCCAGTACTGTACCACACAACTCAACTCAGAAGGCGGAACACAATGCAGATCATCACGCAATACATACCGCCACAAAGCGAAAATCGCCACATCACCTGCAAAGAACAACGCAACACGACAAATATCGGAATACAATTTAAATGCACATCCAAATGACAAAGGCCCCACAGCAATTTGCAAAATACCACCAAAACAACCATCATCACCGAGGGCTGCATCTGCAATAATTGACCGGCTTCCACTTGTGTGACGCCCTGTACCATCATGGCACACAGGGCCTACATCAACGTTCCAAAAGGCAACATGGAAGCGGCAAGAACCGCAGGTCCGTCCCATGAGGCAGGCACTAGTCGAGCTGAAAGGCCGAAATGTTGCACCTAGCCACCAGTACAGCGTAAGGGCATGTGGCCCATTGGCGATCGTCCCATAAGATCGAAATGGTGCTCCACTGATTCACCCGAAGCTGCAGGAGTCGAGAGTAAAAACCATCTGGAGGAGTGGCGTAGAGATGGCATCTGCAATAGGGCAGGAGATACCTGTCACCCAAAAGAAACACAAATTAACCGATTGCATTACGGGACTCATGATGCATTACAATCTTCATTCAACACACCAAATCCACACCCATATGCATGCTAGCCCACTCCAAAGGAATATACACACCCCTAAATCAGTATCGAATCATAACGAAACCAATCGAGCTAAATACACCATTGTCAACGTCGGTTACTGTGCATGCGTCCGTCAAGATAGAACCCATGACATGGGATTAGTAACGTGCCTAGACACAAGTGTATGAAGGCGCGTCGAGACAGGGAGGATCCGACAAGGGCAGATAGACGTATGTCCCACTATGGCAGCCTTGCATCACATAACGCAGGGGAAGGGGAGTGAATCAAAAAACCCATGTACATGGCAGACCCTAAACGGAATCATCAGTCCATGCATCCACACATCATTCCCTCATCCCGCAATGAAAACGCATGAATATTCACTCACATAATATGTGAAACTTCCATCGCGTCTGTGCGTAATGCAGTCCGCAAAAACCACTGTGCCCCTGGCCGGATCTGTAGTGTTGTGAAGCAAGATGGATTTGGGAACGTCCTGCCTTATCGTCCACTACGCTGTTGCGCATCCCATTCAATTCATATCATTCATTGCCTGCTCGTTATGGGCCATGTCCCAAGGACATTCTACAATAGAACGTTACATTTCCAGCCAGACCTGTGGGCGTATCCTCGCCGCTACTTCAAAACCCAAAATGCTGGCCTTCGAATTCCTCACTTGCAACATTACGTCGAAAAGGCTTCTGTGAACGCTTGCATTCACAATTACATCAATGTAGTGCGGCTGTGTGTCATGATGCTAACTGGCTGCAATCACAAATGGCACGCCACGCCCGTCGGTGAAGTACGTTACTGTGCTGCATGAGGGTCGGCCATCGATCGAGCCCTACATACCACTGACTCTTCACAGGTATGTAAGCGGCTGCAATCATAGCATGTGTAACAATGGGAGCATAGCATGAAAATCAGTCAAAGTACATCACACTGCCATCGGGATTTGATACATGATTCCAATCCCAAGATGCCATGCGGCCAAATGCAGCCTTACGTGCGGGACGTGCTCGGCCAGAAGGGATTGCATCTGCCACAGATTCATTCAATCAGCACAGGTGGAGGCCATACAGGCCGACAGCACATATATTGCAGACCCAAACCCCTCCCACAACCACTCCCACTCCAAAATGCTACCGGCAGGACTAGCGATGTTGGGCCTGGGGTACCAGATAGCACTGCAAGTGCTACAACTACAAGAAGACGACGAACAACAACAGGTACAACAACCGGGCGCACAGGGGAGACGGAGGAGAAGGAGGAGGAGGAGGGCAAGGCAGGGTCAGCAAGGCCCACAAGCACTGCCACTACCACCACGCAGGCGGCCCGCAATCCCACGCCTCCGAGCCGATCCGTTCAACCTCACTGCTGAGCAGATCCACACCCTCTACCGTTTGGACCGGGACACCATAATCGCCATTGTGGACATGACACATGCTGACCTCGTGAGCATGATAGATAGCCCAACCGCCATCCCACCCCTACTGAAGGTGGTGTCTGCACTCCACTTCCTGGCCACAGGCACCTACCAGCACACAGTGGGACAGTTGCATGGCATTTCACAGCCACTGTTCTCACGGACACTCTTCCAAGTGCACGATGCCCTCCTGAAGCACGCCGACGACCACATCACACTACCACGCACGTACCAGGAGATTACCAACGCTAAAGTGGGATTCCATGCACTTGGCGGCATCCCGGGTTGCATTGGTGCCATCGACTGCACCCATGTTGAATTGGTTGTCCCACATGCCATGGAGGTCCAGTACCGCAACCGGAAACAATTTCATTCAATCAATGTGCAAATGGTGTGTGACTCCAACAAGATATTTACGCATTGTTGTGCCAGATTTCCTGGATCTACCCATGATTCTATGGTCCTGAGGAACACAAGAATACCACGCTACATGGAGCGACACGCAGGGCACAGATCCTGGCTACTCGGTGAGTCTCATTCCATGCATGACATCGTGGCCCATTTGATGCGTCAATGACCTTGCAGGGGGGGGGGGGCTACTTAGCACTATCATTCCACTGACACCCTTTATTCGTCTCATACAGGTGATGCCGGGTATCCACTGAAGAGATGGCTCCTTACACCAATCCGGAACCCACAGAACGAGCATGAGGAGGACTACAACCATGCCCACTCACGTACCCGTGTGGTCATTGAACAGGCATTCGGCCTACTGAAGGCTCGTTTCCGCAGCCTCAGCAGGTCTGGCGGGGCACTCATGTACAGCCATGAGAAGGTTTCTAAAATGGTCATGGCATGTGTCATGCTGCACAACATGTGCATACGTAGGAATGTGCCCATGCCCCCTGACGCTGTACTGCATGCACCTGAAGATGATGATGATGATGAGGGTGGGGATGTGGAGGCACCTCAAGGAGTCCATGAGGCACAGGATGTACGTGCAATCCGACAGAGCATCATAGATGCATGCTTCTAGCAACCACGCATGGTGCCTATTACACGGAAAGGGGACCTGTGGCACTGTGTGTGTGTAGTACAGGCACATTGTGGACTGTACGCCTATGAAGGCCTCGTACGCAAATATCAATGTCCACACATGTCATTGGATGATAATGAGGTGCTGTATTGTTAATGTGATTTGATTTATACACCCTATGGACCCGCCACCCAGTGAAGCCCAACACACCCCCTCCACCCTACTACCTCCCCCCCCAACACCAGTGTCCAAATATGCATGCTGTCCGTGGGTAGACGCTATTGCAAGCCCCCTCTACGGGTATCAGGGGCACCCCTGCCCGTGGAGCGCAGGTTCCTGCCAGATCTGCGTTGGGGGCTGCCCTGGACGGAACTTGCCACGGATGATGTCTCTGCCTGCTCGCGTCCATGCATGTCTCTGAGGGTTTGTGAGAGCTCCGAGAGCACACGGCGCACAGCAGCAAGTTCAGCACAAACGTCTTTGGACGTCGCATGCAGTTCCCCCCTCAGGCTCTCGGTGCTTTTCTCCATTTGTGCTCTCAGGCTCTCGGTGCTTCTCTCCATTTCTCCCCTGAGGCTCTCACTACTTTTCTCTATTTGTGCCCTGAGTGTCTCGGTGGATGTTTCCATGGCTGCCCTGGAACCCCCGCATTCATTTGCATGGTCCTTGAGTAGCGTGGACGCTTCCTGCTGTTGCTCGATCAGCAGGTCGAGGGACTGTTGCCTCTGCTGGGCCATGGACATTTGCGGTGGTGTGACAGGGGGGCTGCTCAACACATGTTGCCTTGGCACAGGACTTGTGGGGGTTGGCCAGTCGTCGTCTTCAGGGTGCCCCTGCGTGGTTTCGTCATGGTGTAGGGGATGGAACATGCAGGGGGATTGGGAAAGGTCATGGATGGTACCTACGTCGCCAGCACTGTTTTCCGTGTCGGAGCATGCTGGCATGACAGCTGTGTCACCTATGGTGCTGCTACCACCAGAGGCAGTGCCATCAGATACGTTCTTTGGGGGGACCTGTGGTGCTGGGGTTGTGGACTTGCTGGCTGCTGGGGTGCCTGTTGCAGTCCCCTCCAGTGTGCTGCCACTTGATTCCTGCTGCTGCCGTGTCTTGATCCTTGCACCTGAGGTGGAGGCTCTTGGGACGTTGGTCCTGGCCCTCTTTGCAGGCGTGCTGGTAGGGGTGTCCTGCAGCTCGTCGTTGGTATCGGACCCTGTGGTGGAGTAAAGAGGGGCGAGCGTTAGTTATGGGTCTGTCGGATTTGGAATGGCAACGTATCAAATGCATTGGGGTGGTACATGAGGCTGATTTGGGACTGGGCCTTGGAGGTGGTCTCATTTTCGTGTGGATTGAGGATGCATTCATTTGGCTGCATGCAGTTAGGGGGTGCATGCTGCACATGTAGGGGTTGTTTATGGCTTCTTGATTGATTTGTTTGTTCATTCTGACTTTTAGAGGGCGCTGTCAGGGCAAAGTATGTATTGCACTATGGGGTCACATGGTACTGCACATGTTCGTGGTTTGTGGATTTCGCATTGTTTCTCTTGGCCAACCTACCTGATTCTCCGGATGTCGGCACTCCTTTCTCCATCCCTCCGACTCCCTCTATGCTCTCCATTCCTATGGTGGAGGCGCAGATTTCCTCCCAGGGGGTCAACTTGATGGGCGACTCTGAACCCCCCCCGGTAGCTGTGGCGATGTTCCTGTTCGCAGAAAGTATGCTGCGTACGCGGATCCGCAGGTCGTCCCACCGCTTGCGACATTGCTGTGGCGTGCGGGGTGTTGTCCCCACCGCACTTACGCGCTGTGCCACCAGGGCCCATATGGCCTTCTTGTTGGCAAGGGCCGTCCTGGTCATTTGACTGGAGAAGACGACGGCGGAATTTTCCTGGAGGGTCTCGGTGAGCAGGGTCAGTTCCTCTCGGGAGAAGTGTACCTGCCGCTTGCGGTCACACGCTTTCTTGGCTACCTTTCCCATATTTATTTTTTTAACTGGGGTTGCTAACGGGTTGGGATGTGTGTCAGGGTCGGATTTTTTATGGTTGTGTTGGGATTCGGATTTTATAGTTGTGCGGCGTGCTGTTTCCCGTTCCGGCCACATGCTTTTACTTCCGTTTCCGTATATTTACGGTGGCCGTAATTTGCGGTGCACGCTCGTTACGGTGACCGCTCATTACGGTGACCGCTAAGATGGGTGGCGGTATTGCACCTGGTGCAGCGTACGGCGGCGGTAAGGGCCGTTTTGGGGTCATTTCCGCCATCGCAGCCTTTCGGATTCCGCCATGGCGTAATGCTCGTGCCCGATGGGTCGTGATTGGCCGCACTTTGCTCCTTCGTGCAATGGCGGAAACGCTATTTACGCTGTTGCGGTCCGGTCAGTCACTTTCCGCCAGGGTCGTAATGAGGCCCATTGTCAATGATTACAATATATTAACCAAAAATGAAATAAATAGATGAAATGCAATGCAAACCGAGGGTAGGGGAAAAAGGGACGAAATGAAACAGACAAAAACACAAGACAAGAGAAAAGTCTTGTTAGTCACAATAATTCCGATTCTATACTGCCAATTGAAACTATGTCGCATTGTTTTTAAACGTACCCTTCTCGGGAGTTAGTAAATTCGTCTCAATAAATTTGTGGGAATGATCCCATTAACCTCGAAACTGTTGTCATAATAATTTAAAAGAAACAACCGTTAGTCTTAATTATCACCTACATCATGTTGAATTACTTATTAAACAGCTCTTGCTCTTAAAATAGAGTAATATGGTTTGTGGACCTCGCGTTTTCACAAAATCTTTCCTACTCCCATAATTTTTCCTATCTGTTCCTAAAATGGTCCGCAACTGGCACGCTTGTTCCTGAAGTGGAAACTTAACTAAAAAATGTATTTTAATACAATATAATCATGTATGTGCGTGCATCTAGCAGCCACCATACGGATGCCATGAATGACAAAAATACAGTAAAAGGTGATACTTTGGTATCACGAGTGAACCTTGTTCAGATCGTTGTCATGGTAACCAAATAACCCATGCAAGGTGCTAGCAAAGGATTTTATTCCGATCCCGATTATCTTGTTACTACCTAATGAAAATAAAACATTATGAAAAGTTGCGACATAGTTGTCCTGCCATATTTTTGACTGTTATCAAAATTCAAAAAATGTATATGGTGAATTTGGTCCATCTCCTTGTGCAATTCAACACACCATTCATTCTATTTGGTCTAAACAGAGAAAATTACATAATATACATGGAGTGAATTATAGGAATGACGCCATTTCCGTATCCAAATTTAAACCCAACATGGTTGTATTAAAGTAACAGATCAGTCTAGCCTCTGCTTGGCGTAGTGCTAGGACTCTGTCTCCGCCTCTTTTATTCATTTGAACGTGTTGGAGCCCCACAAATTTGATTGCAGATTTGTCATTCCACTGATGATTTTTCTGCCAGTGTGCCAACAGAGGTAGAGTCAGGTCCTGACTCCCAATTTTGCTTAAATTCTCACGAATCCTGATCCTCAGTTCTCTTTTAGTACTGCCAATATATAACTTGTTACAGGTACAAATGATCGCATAGATGACAAACTTTGTTCTACAGTTTAACATCTACTTAATCCTGAACAATTTGCCGTTAGGGCCCTTCAGTTCTTTAATCTTGTCCCCCGCATAGGGACACTTCGTGCAAAAACCACATTTGCGGAAACTTGGCTCATTCTTAGTGAGCCAGGTGACTGGTTTCTCCTTGTCTAGATCTAGTAGCAGTGACGGACAAATGATTGTTTTCAGAGTACTGGCCTTCTTAAAGATGATTGTAGGTCTATCATCAATACATTTCTTCAAACGTTCATCTAGATGAAGTAAATGCCAGTGTTTTTGTAAGGTCTTCCTAATCAGTTGGTGATCTTTATAAACTGTGTTATAAACATTAGCTTCATCTGCTTTGCCTCTGATGTGTCCTTGGCAATTAGAGTATCAGTTTGTTGAAGATTCCTAGTTTTCTCAAATGCTTTTTGTAGACATTTGTTAGTATAGCCTCTCTTCTTAAATCGATTTCTCAGGAATTGACACTCTTGTTGAAACTTATAATCATCTTTACAGTTTCTCCTTGCTCGGATATATTCTCCAAGGGGAATATTGTGAATTGTTGAACATTGATGGCAACTCTGTGCATGCAATATTGAATTGACTTCCGTCGGTTTTCGAAACGTCCATGTTTCTAGATGGTCATGCTGTACATGTATGTGAGATCCAAAAAGTTGATTTGGTTACAATTATGTTCACCAGTAAATTCTCAAATTGGTTCTCGTTGAGTCTATTGGTAAATTCACAAAATGAGGTTTCTGATCATTCCCAGATCACAAAGATATCGTCTATATACCTAGTCCAAAGTTTGACCTTATCTTTAAATGATGGAGCCTGATATACTGTATATTCTTCCAACATCCCCATGAAGATGTTTGCTAGTGCAGGGGCATATTTAGTCTCCATTGCCACCCCTTTTAATTGCTGGTACAGGCAATCATTGAAGGTAAACAAATTTGAATCCAATGTTATTTGTAACATTTCTTTTAACATGTCCATTTTTAAGTAATAGGAAGCAGAGTCATACCTAAAAGTATAGCCAATGCCCATTTGTGTTGAATTGACATATATAACGCCTTGACATCCAAGGTCGCCAGAATAAAGGAATCTCGGCAGACAAATGTTTGTAGTATGCGAGTAAGACTTGAAGAGTCTTGTAGATATGATTCAACTAAACTGGCTCGCGGTTTCAGTATGCTGTCCAAATATTCTGAAAGATTTTCTGAAACCCAACCAATCCCACTAAGGATTGGACATCCCTTAGGGATGGTTTGGTAATTTTTGTGGATCTTAGGTAGAAAGTACATAGTAGGGGTTATCGGATTTTTAGTAAGGAAATACGTTCTTTCTTCATCTGTAATCATGCCTTTTCTATGCCAGGTGAGTACTGATTCTTCAATTTGGTTTAGAATTGATTGGCGCTCTGCCAAGGTAAGCTTTCTGTAGCAACCAGGTGTTAGTAAATGATTGTATGCCATAAGTAAGTAATCTTCCCTGTCCATTATAACAATATTACCCCCCTTGTCGGCCTCTTTGATCACTATGGAGGTGTCTTCAGATAGAGTTTTGAGTGCTATTCTTTCCCCTTTAGTCAGATTGTCTTGTTCCGTGGGGTCACGTTGAATGTTAAGGGATAAGTTGTATAAATCCTGTGTAACCACTTTGTAAAAGGTATCTATGATATTATCCGATGATATTTGGGGATTAAATTTCGATTTTGTTGGACGTCATCAAAAGTTAGCCCCCTATGCTGTTTCAAACAACCTAAAGATCAATGTACAGAAATCTAAGGTGGTTATTCTTTCGACTAAAAATGACTTGAATCAGTTTTTGTGGAAGGTAGGGGAACAACCCCTTGAAAGAGCATTGTCTATGAGATATGAACAACTCTGTGCCCAACTCAGTTGTGAGGCAGGAGTTGGACCTTACATCTCTGTCAGCAAGGGATGTGTGGAAGAACCTGGCCAAATACACTTAGGTTCCTAAATCCTCCTTACAATTTACTTTACCAATGCCTGGGTGACCTGTCAAGCCTACAGTCAGTGACCATTTTAAACGAATTCAAGGTTAAAATGCGCAGGATTCTGCACTAGATAGGTTTGTCAGAGGATGAACTGAAGGTCACGCCAAGGGTGATCAAGAGGAAATTGTTTACAGCTGACTGGGCTGAAACCCTGGATTTGCTCACCACGTTCTCTCTCTAC
This sequence comes from Ambystoma mexicanum, assembly GCF_040938575.1. Classification (NCBI taxonomy): domain Eukaryota; kingdom Metazoa; phylum Chordata; class Amphibia; order Caudata; family Ambystomatidae; genus Ambystoma; species Ambystoma mexicanum. Next base: position 520,728,732 of record NC_090923.1, read on the forward strand.
ACAGAATATGTAAATTTCAGGTGAAGAAGAGTGGATATCCTGATGTATATTCTTCTGTTTCCCTGCCCGAAAATGTGCAGGTTCTATCTGTGCTTTTGCCTGAACCAATTCACTACTCTTGAGCGGAGGAGTAAATGGGATGAGTCGGTAATGAGTAGTGACTGCAGGTTTTGTTTGGAAAAAACAGAGGACATGCTAAAGCACATTGTTATGCATTGTACGCCTTTAGGGTAGCGAGACATCGTTACTTGGGTGAATCGACTCTGTCTGAAATGTTCTGCATTAGGTTGATGTGGGGTAACACAGTGAAATTGATTTTGGCTTTGTATGCTTTCTTATGTGTATGTATAAAGAAACTAGATGAATTTTAATATGTAAATGTGGTCTGTGAACTGATGTCCATCAACATGCCTCTGTAGATGGCGCCATACACCAAGGTCCCCCTCCGATCTCCGATTAATCCAGAGTAAATGACATTACCAGATTAAGCCAACTCTATCAGCTACCGCCCAGGCAGGAATTACACTCATCTCCTACAGATGTCGTAGAAAGGGCACCAACCTCAATTATTTCCACACTTTGAACACAAAGTCCATCCTCTTGTTCACCAATCATGGAGTTGCTAGAAGCTCAAAACCTAGAGCTGGACAGAACTCTGGACATCCTAGCATCTACAGTCCAGAAAGAACCATCCCACAAATGGAACAACAAAGTGTTTGATAACATGCTTGATACACAGGAAAGAAAACTGGGAAAGCTGGAACATCGGAGAAGGGGCACACAATATCCAGATGACAAACTTGCCTGAAAAATCCATTCTGGGGGAGCAATGATAGCAAGAACGAAGAACGCATATTTAGAGAATTCCCCCTAAGCACTCCTCTGAAGTATTGAAAATCTTGAATGAATGCACATCTCACTGCCTAACAGGAGGAAACTGACAAGCTGGCCTTAGCCGTACGTATACAATTCTGAAAATCCAAACATGCATAAGTAGAGAGAAGACATAGCTCTCAACCATTTGTCTTGCAAAGGCGGGTGAAATCACCCGATTTTGTTTCTGGCGGGTGAGACGCCCATTGGAATGAATGGGCGTGCAGGAGGCTTGGCGGGTGAGTCGGCCTTTTGCAAGGCGGGTGACACCCGCCAAAAGCGGGTGAGTTGAGAGCTATGAGAAGATGGTCCTGCAGGACACATCTGCACACTCTGGAGACTTCCCCAGTACTGACAGCTTTTTAAACACACAATATCCTTTACCATTATCAAACTCGTGACGGGCCTGATGTCTCCCAGAGAACAGTGTAAGTCCAGCCCTGCTGATCATCAAGAAAAACGTAACTGCTCTAGCTCCATCTAGTTCCATATGTATTTTCCACATCTGGAACGCATCCCCCAAGATTAGAAAAATCACACGACTTTTCAAAGCAGCTACTATTAACTCCTTATGAAAATAAACATTCTTAGAGATCAAGGGGATAACCAACTTTTGCCCAATCTTAAATTCTCCTGAGGGGCATCTGAGCGACAGCCAAGATGGCCGCTAATTTCCATCACAGCATGCTGTGTTTGTCACACACACGCCTTTACACTGCTTAGCATGACAGTGCTAGGGGAACCACATGCCCTAACTTACTTGAGCAGTGTACTTGAGTGAGGGGATCCACTGACTTCTGGCCCTTCTGCATTCAGGACTTCCGGAATTTCTTATGTGGAATGGAGCACAGGCTACTGCTGTTATCCTCGTCCATGTAGCAGAGACGTAATTCTGACACAGTATTCCGAGGCATTCAGGGTCGGCAGCCTTTCCTCTAAAACCTGGAAAGGGGAGGCGAGACAGCTGAGGGCACAAAGGATGTTCCCTTCTTATCACTCGGTGCCAAAGGCAAATCACTGTCCTTTCTTCTCCTAATTTTTTGTGTGTCTCTCTCTCTCTCTCTGTCTCTCTCTCTCCTTCACAAGTGCACTGCACTTGTAGAGCGCTGTCACAGGTAGAGGGGCTCTATTTTGGTGAGGGCCAACGCCAGGCCTTTAGAACTCAAAACTGACAGGGACACCAGTGTTTCATTGGTCAAGCTGGCGGGCTTGTCCTTACATACTCAGGCACACGTCTGCACCATTGTATGTGTCACCTGAAGCGTGACAGGTCGCTAGGAATGGTTTACCACATATAGTCCCGGGCGGATAGCTCAGCGGCAGCGTGCGAGTCTTCGAAACAAGACGACATGAAGCAACACAGGTTCGAAGACGACACGAAGCAACACGGGTTCGATCCCAGGGTCCACGCTTAGAAACCTCTGGGTGTTTAAGAGCGTTATAAATACGTAACTAAGACAAAAAAAAAACACACACACACAATTACGCAACTAAGAAAAACAAACAATTCTTGTAACAGAGCACTTTATAAATGTAAATAAATAAAAAAAATAGTACATCATCCATCTTGAGGGGGACTCTTCCAAAGGAGGCTATTTCAGGGAAATGGCCAATTAGGTACTAGTTTCAGAATGGTGTGTTGTATTGTACTCGAGGACAGTATTTACAAATTTAACAGAAAATGCTACAGTAAAGTAAAGAATTACTGACTTACTTTACCATGTGAAATACCTCAGTGTAAACAATTGCACATACCTTTACGTTTCTATTAAAGCATATCTTGCATTAAGATCCATGTATGTGTCCTTTATCTCTTTCTTAAAGAAAAAGTAATCGTCCTTACATTATTGAACGCACACCCCTATCACGAGGCCATAAATGACTCCAAATGTATGTGGGGTTAAATAATGCCTATAGCCCAAAGACTTCTGGACTTAACTGTTGCTGATATTTTGAAGCAGTTCATAATTGTTTGCCTGAACAATTTTCAAATTCATGCTACTTCTTTTTCTCAGCATATCATTCAGTTCTGAGACGGTCTACGAAATCCGCGCCCTAGTCTGTTATTCAGTAATCCTGAGAAATGTGACTTTGAGAATGAACCTATGTATCTTGGGATTTATCCTGCCATGTACTGGGATAGGAATGGTCCCTAAAAAAGCGTGAGGCCCATGACATAAATCTACGCTTTTTATTTCTTCCACATTATGGACAAATTTGCTCAAGTAATTCATATAAAGATTACCTTAGGTGCTACAGTGGGTCATAGCATGTCGAATGGTCTCCGGAAGTTGTGTCGTCCAACACAGCCTATGTATCCCCTCTGTTCTATCGGCTTCCCAAGCCGCGGGCCCAACACTCCTAACGTAGGTAGCTGATTTAGACGTAGGAGTAAAATAAACCGTCTCAGGGCAGAAGCAGGGAATAGTATTAGATATTTCTGAGGGTGCAGATATGCAATTTGACATTCTACATAATCTGAGTAGGTTTTCAATGTACCTAGATGGGCAGGATTCCGACTCCAGTCCCATACTTTTAGTTCATTTGTGATTTCTTTTTTCAAGATGTGCTCTTCCTTCTCCCAATTAGGGATCCAACCAACACATTCAAACATGTCCATGCACTTACTTTTAAGTTCCCCCAGGACAGAGTTGTTTTCTTTCTGATATAACAGCCCATGAGGTATAATATGGGGTATGTTGGTCCTTTCATTGCCTTTATGCATAGGGGGCCCTGTTGTAGTCAGACCTGCACAAAGTAGATTTCCAGGTCCAGAGGAGAGTAAAGGGCCAGAAGAACCAGGAGCACATGGGGCAGCCCTGAATGGTTATTGTTTTCTTTCTCACTCACTCTATCACTCGCTCACACACTAGTCTCAAACAGAGTGACTATTGTTTTAGGTGCTAACAATTGTAATTTGTGTATAAGAATCTGGATGATGGCTATGGCCTTCCTGGATTATATACTGGCCGATTCATGGAATTAATGTGCGCCGAAAATCTCTGCGCAAGCGTGCAAAAGCATGCGAATCGCAGCACAAGTGCGAAAATTGCAGTGCAAGCGTGCGAAAGCCGCGCACATCGATTCATGGAAGTCCGTGCGCGTGTAAATCCTGGGATATGTGCTAAAATCCTGCGTGGCGCACGCGGGTGCACATGTCATCAAACGGCGGGCGCTACGCGTATTCATTGAATCGAACAGGGGAAACGCGTGCGCCAAAAAAGATGTGCTAATCCGGAAACACGTACGCCAGTAGGAAGCAAGTGTACGCGGCCCTGCTCAGCATAAAAGTGCGCGCAAACAACAAACAAGCTCAGAGGCTAAGATGAACATACCGATCCTTGCAGCAGTGGTCGTGGAAAACCGCAGGAGGAGGAGGATAGCCAGGCCCAGAATTTTTACACCCAGGACCAGCCTTTTGGGATGCCTGATGACCAGGTGTATGGGAGGTACAGGTTTCCACCTCACATAATACTCGACCTGGTGAGTGAGTGGGAGGATGACCTCACATCACCCACCCTGTGCTCCCAAGCACTGAGCCCCTTGGAAAAGGTGCTCAATGTACTGCACTTCTTGGCCACTGGTTCATTTCAGCGGACAAGTGCCATAGTGAGGGGGGTGTCACAGGCCACGCAGTCACGCTGCCTACACCAGGTGTTGGCCATCATGACTGCACGATCTCCAGTCCGCAGGCACATATACCTGCCCAGAACACCTGCAGAAAGGCAGGCTGCCGTCCAGGATTTGTACGGGCTGGCAAACTTCCCCAAAGTGCTAGGTGCCATTGATTGCACCCATGTGGCTCTACGTCATTGGTGGACATGGTGCTGCCCCCACACCCCCAACCACATGCACAGCCGCTGCGCAGGGGAGGGGAAAGGGCACGTGGTGAGGCAGCCCGCACGCAGCTGGTAGCTAATTACGTCACCTAAAATCACACCCCTGTGGAGTGCGCACAGCCTTGGCACATACCAGCTGACAATCAATGATGATGACATAAGGGACAGTCAACTGTCACAACCATACCAGCCTGAGATTGGTCACCTGGAAGTGTTACATTGTGTGCATCCCTGCCTACCGAAAGACAACCAATGCTGTGTCACAAAAAGACACACATTTATGCTGCATGAATGACTACTCCCTTGCAAAATACAACATGAAAACAGCACCGTGTCACCCACCCCCTCCCCATCTCCGCTACCCAACACACCATGGCATGTCATGCAATGTGAAAGCAAACAAAGGAATGCACAACACATGACACAAGTGTCACAAAGTGCACTGTCCAAAATGGAAACAGGCCACAGACAATATGCTCCCAGTAATCAATAACAAACATCACACATGGCCAAATACTTACCAGCAACACAATACAGCAACACAGGATGAAACATTGCCAAAATATGACAGTACCAAATCAAAGTAGTGAAAGTCTTACAACCTGAATAAGCCAGCACATCGACACCCTCCAACTGCAGAGTGTTGCTGTCAGGCAAATGTGTCAGTGTACTGCATACAACATGAACTGCATCTGCAAAGGAGACGGCCTTGTGAAGACATGAAGAAGGTACCTGTGAATAAGGAGGAAGACATGAATGCACAAGCACATATCAATACACCATGCAGTGTTCAATACAACAACAATCCCCACTAGGGATGTACACAGTTTTGACTACAGACTGCCCACACGGCACAAGGGAGCCCAGTGTCACTGTTTAAGTCACTGTCACTTGGTCACACCCTTTGCAAGCCCATTGAAAGGGAAGTAGGAGGGGTGTGTGTGTCAGGAACCAAAGCATCTAACCCAAAGACAGGACAAGCCTGCATGTGCCGAGCTGGAATACACAGTGGACGCCCACGGGAGCCAAACAAGGCAACACATTGTAAAAAAAAAAAATAAAAGGCCATGTGGGGGTCAGGGGGTGGAGGCCACCTAGGAGGTTCGAGGACAGGGTGCACACCAACACCCACCTGCAAGGATCTTGCGGAAAAAAAAACCTCCATGGGCTCATGGCCTGCACGGGTACGCTATTGTGGGAGAACTGCTGCTGTCACTCTCTTACCCTCTGCTGCTGCATCAGGAGGTGGTGGTGCTATGGGAGGCAGCCCACGCAAAGCCCTGGTATGGTCCTCCATGGCAGCAAGCATGCAGGTGTTGAAGGTCTGATTCTGGAGGATGATAGTGAGGAGATCCCCATGCAGCACCTCATGGGTTGCCTGCATTTCTGCACGCATGGCCTCGCGTAATGCCCGGATCTCCTCCTGAGTTGCCTGCAGCTCAGCTGAGAGTGAACGTGTGAGCTGCTCCAGCTGCTGTTCTCACCTTAAATTTCAGGAAGCCTCAAGTTCACTTACAGTCTGCCTGAGGAACTGGAGTTCTAACCTCAGGGCTTCCCTGTGGCCCTGTGACTCTACAGAAATGGCATCCCGCAGAGTCTCCAGTGCCGCCCGTCAATCCCTGTTGGACGCCAACATGTCTTCCCTGTGTGATTGGCAAATGGCGTCTGTTGCCTGCTGTTGTTGCTCCATCTGCCTTTCAGGGGGGAGAATGGAAGTGGCCACCCTCTCCATTGCCTGAGCCATCATTTCAACCGATGCTCCCTGTTGTGCTGCTGCATCGTACATGGAGTTTTCCCATACAGTATTGCCTGGTGGCGTACGGCCACCACGTCGGCGGGCACCACACTTGTTTGGGGCAAGGCGATCTGCACCTTGCTGTGCTGGCACTGCCTGAGGCTGCAGGACTGCATTCCTCCTCTGATCTGCTGGCCCAGGAACAGGATCAGATGTTGTGGAGTGTGACCCTGCATCCGTAACCGCCAAAGGCGGATTTACCAACACTGACATCCCCATAGAGGGTTCTACCCCTGGTGCAGGTGCATTGGACAGAACTGAATCCCTGCCAGAAACACTCACCTGCGACAGCACATAAGTCTCATCATCCGATTCAGCACCTGAATCATAGAGATCTGGGGCGGTGCAACCAGAGACACCCCTGGACATTACGGTCTGCAGTAAGATTGGGTTTTCACCCACCACCACACCACGTCTTCCACTGGTGCCTGGTCGTGCATGAGATTCCTCCTGAGTCTGCACCCTCTCCTCCACCTCAACAGCATCAAGTGCGTCATCATCTGCAAAAACATGAAAGACAACCAATGGAAGCAGGCATGAGCACCATAGCACACACATAGGCCTGACAAGCCAGAGATCCAGTACATGAATGGCATGCATGCACTGTCAATGAGTTGGAAGGGGAGGCAAAAAGCAGACACTGAGGACACCAAGATGGAAAAGCAACACATTTGTTGCATGCTGGGTAGCACTGGCATCACACATTAGCCTCTGAGTGGCATGCCCAATACACATACATGACACATGCCAGCACATTGATGCCATGTAGCATAGCCATGGTACATTTCACAAGTACAGCCATATGTCAGTGAATGAGTACTGTCACCCATCCATGTGAGATGGACATGATGAGATGAAAAATGCAAAATAGTGTGTCAAAATACGCATGTGCCACACACTGCAACACATCCAGTGTACAATGATACAGTGATGGCATGCAGATGGATACATCAATGGTTGGTCACTTCAACATGACACGAAAAGACTATCATGTTCCACATTCAAACAGGCCACAAACATTTTCGTGAGCAGGCCCTTACTAAATCAGCCTGAATGGTCTAATCATTCCCATAACAAGGTAATAAATGTGGCCCAATGTGGGGTGTAATCAATGACAGAAGCATGTCACATATGTGGCATTAGGGCTGAAAAATGCGTTTGAAAAATGGGACAATTGAAACAATCAGGCTGACTGAACACAGAACAATTCAGAACAATGTTGTTGCAAGGTGACAGTTCAAGGGCAACTGCAGTAATGTTGTGCTAATTGGTTGCTGTGGTCAGAAGGGATACTGTCATACCCAAATCCAAGGCCGCTGAATGTTTTGGAGGAAGCACATGGGTGACCCATACCACTCAGTACTACACACCCTCACCTGGCACTCAATCTGAACACGTCACCCATGCAACATACACATGGATTACACACAGATGCATGGGCACTCACCGGACAATCCTTTGTAATCAGGTAGGTCTCCCATGCCTTGGATCTGTTCCTCTGTGACGAAGGTTCCAGCAACAGACTCATGTTCAGTGAGTTGGTTTTCCTCTGGTGGAGACACACCACCAGTCACCAGAGTAGAGGCATGATTGGAAGCCAGCTTGTTCTTTGCTCTGCGTTTCAGGTCATTCCACCACTTGTAGCAATCATCAACTGTGCGCCTCACAAATCCAAGGGCATTAATGTGGTCCGCGTTGGTCTGCCGTGTGCCCTACATTGACCAGGTGTGGTCTTGCACCCTGCAGTCACCAACATTTCGCGGCTATGTGCCGACACATAGGCCACAAGTGCATCAAGTTCAGCGTCATTAAAGCTAGGCTTCCTTGACGTGCCAGAGTGTGTAGCCGTGTCTGGGGTCTCAGCCTGTAGTGCCAGAGCACCCTTCTTCTTCTTCAAAGGTGGTGCCGATCCTGAGTGACTTACACCGCTCTGGTCAGTAGGGGCAGAAGCGCAGGTGGACTGGGTAACAGAAGCCTGTAAAGGCACAATGACCATAGGTCTTGGTGCAGGCATTGGCTGCAGGGTGATGTTGGCAGGGCCAACGTCGGTTTGATGGACCTGGATTGACACTGTCCCAGCTGGGAGACTCTGAGCTGGGGTGGATTGAGCTGCAGCTGCCCCTGCAGCCTCCCCACCCTGGCTACTTGGGGCAGCAGATGTCATTGCTGCCCCAGATCCACGTGGCCTGGTGACAGTAACTTTCACCGCCACTCGTGGCTTAGACTTGCTGACCTGGAAGTCAGCTTGGGAGTCATCCTGTGCCGGTTCAGGTGCCAAAATGGGCCGGTCCAACAAGGGCTGAGCTGGGATGGTGTCAGCTATGTCTCCCACAACCATTGGGGGGGCGTGGGTGTCCCCGATTGGTCCTCCACACACAGGGCTCTAGGGGCACCCTGCAAATCCTGGCCACTTCCCCTACCATGCCCACCACACCCACCTTTTGGAGGTCGGCCACCTTTGCCTCTCTTACTGCTTGGTCACCTCCCAACCATGGCACTGATGTTGTTGTACGTATGGGAGTTGCAGTAAACAATTGTCCTGGGCAATTGGGGTGAAAGGGATAGGGTACTAGATGGCATTCACACCCTAGTGCTCTGGCAAGGCTGTATGTGACCCCTGGGGGAAGATGACAGGTCACGCAAACGCACAGGCACCCCAAAAATAAAAGCATATGTGCATGCAACCCCTGGTAGACCACGTGCGTGGAAAAATAAAACCACACTATGCTGTGGCACCCAGAACCACAAAAATAAGCGTACGCGTGTTACAAGCAGCCTACAGTGACCTCTGAAGGGGTACGCGACACACAGGGGCAACCACAGTTGGGAAATATGTGCGCGACTCACCGTCTGCCTTGAAAAAGAACGTGAAAAAGACGCGTGTGTGCGCGTTGGCAACACCCCCACCAAAAGAAGAAAAGAACGCAGTCTGAGGAAACAGGGAGTATGAACTGGAAACGTTCTGAAGTAATTGCATGTGTACCGACAAGAAATACAAGATACACCCGCTAGCTCTCCACAAAAAGCATGTACAAGGAAATTACGTGATACTTAAGCCAGCCCACACGTGAAACGTCACTTACGCGCTTACGCGCTAAGGCCCTTTCCTCCAATAGCACGGTGACGTGCAGTTTTCTCACGTGTTGATTCACTATGCACCCGTGTTGTGGGCAACGCCTGCGCTTGTAACTTCACTGACGCGCTAACGCGCTAAGGGCCTTTCCTCGAATTACACGCTGATGTGCAATTTTTTCACATACCAAATCACTACGTATCAAGCTGGCCATGTGAATAGACACGGAAGACCATGCTCCTGCCCAAAAGGCCATGTTTCTGCCCCCAAGAACCCCGAGCACGCTCCCACCAGCCATCTGCTGCTGCCTGCCTGCTGCGCATGTGGCCTGCTATTTTGTGCATGCACGTCAGCCATCTGCCGTGGTCCAGTTACTGTGTCTACCCCTGCTGGAACAGAAGACTCCCGACTGGGATAACATCGCTCCACAGCCCAGCCCCAGGACCCAGTTGCCCACCCATGCCTTCCTCGGGGGTCGCCATGTCGGGGCAAACACCATCTGAGACCACTGGCGACCCCCAGTCAGAGAGGCAGAGGGCCACCAGCTTCAGTTAGATGGAAGTTGGTGTCCTGGTGGAGCATGTCCTGGGGCATTATGATGCCCTCTTCGGAACATCACGTGCCAACAAGGAAGGACGGTTGAGGATCTGGGAGGACGCAGTGGTTGCCATCAACGCGGAGGAGGTGGCAACCCGCGACATCAAGCATGTCAAGAAGCGCTGGGAGGACCTGAGGTCCAGGACCCTGTACAAGGCCCGGCGCCTCGCAGAGGGGGGCCGGGGCAGCATGAGTAACATCCAGATGAGGGTCCTGGAACACGTAGCCCCAGCGCTCCATGCCCAGATCCTTCAGAGGCAGACTCGTCTGGAGTTGAGCGGTAAGTGGCCAAGCATTGATGTGTGAGACAGGGCATGTTGCAGTATGCTGGTAGTCTGATACTTGCCTGTACGTGTGACATAGGCCATGTATGGATGTGTTTGTGCAGGGACATCATGATCATACATGTCAGACCAGTAATGTATGAACCACATGGATGGTGCATGTGTTCCAGTGCAACATGGGGAGCTGTATGCAGAATGCACACATGAATGCATGCCAGTCTCTGTTATTGGACATGGAGGGGGGTGAGGGATGGGTGCTGCTGTCATGTACATGTATGGTGCACATGTGTGTGTGTCTGAGAAGTATGTGTGTGTGACTTTGAAACGCCATGGTGGCAGATCACACGAGTTGGTGTCAGATCACTCTCTTCGGCAGGGGCCTCTCTCTGGAACAGCCTTCCTGCCTCCCTGAAACTCGAGGAGAACCACCTCTGGTTTTGGAAACACCTCAAAACCTTCCTCTTTGCTTCTGCTTTCTCTCCTCCCCTCAGATCTCTGGCCCAGGCCCTGTCAACTGCCCACCTGCACTGCCTCCCTGGCAACCCCTGCACTTGGGGACTGTTTCTGTATCCCTTCAGTCCCCTTTCCAGCACTTTCCGCACTTCCTGCACTTGCCTGTTTTTTTCATGTGTTTTATTTATCTTATTTATTCCACTTCCCATGTACTGCACTTCCCCCTCTCCCTTCCCCCCCTTGAACTCTTCCTTTCTCCCTTCCCATGCACTTGTGCGATCTGAATGACACCTGGCCTAGTAAGATCGTTATCTGTCCTCCCTTTGCCCCCCCTTGCATCGTCGCGCCTTAAAACACTTGTGTATAGGCGCGTTATTAATGCCATATCATATCATATCATGACACATGTCCGTGATGATGTGTAGATTCACTCATGCAGTGCGGTCACCGTTGTATCCACTGTGTCTATCCACTGTGTCTGTGGTGTGCAAGCCATGATGCATGGCCCTCCGGTGATGTGTGTGCATGGGACCAGTGTGAGCCATGATGCATGTGAGTTTGAAGACAACATTTTGGTTAACAGAGGCCCTTGTACATGGATGCTGATGTTGATTGTAGGCGCCGGGACTGTTTCTGCATGTGTGTTGCGTGCATTCACCCATGTGTTGTGGAGGGACAGGATGGAAGTGACATTTTACAGTGCCACTCATGTGTTATTGTTTCCTGTCTAGGGGAATATTGTACTGTACCCTGATGCTTGTGTTCTATGTCTCCCTCTACGCAGCGGCAAGTGAAGAAGAGGGCGGAGAAGGCGCTGTGGAGCCAAGCAGCGGGGATGCCTCCACCGGGCGGCGATGCAAGGCCCAGCCACCCTCCCAGGATTTGCCAACATCTGGGAGCGAGGGGGCTGGTGCCGCGTCTGCCACTATGGCTATAGCGGAAGGGCCGGGTGAGCCCCACAGGGGCTTGCAATGGCGGAAGATGGTGTGGAGACATCCAGGTTGGTGGTCTCCACAGAGGAGGAGGAGCCTGCTACTGAGCCGCACATGGGGCCTGGTGGGGGTAGTACCACTGGTGCAAGTGGTGCAGTCCAGGGCCAGGGTCAGGAGGCAGCACAGGTCACCGCGGAGGGGCCTGTGCATGTCGCTGTCCTTGACCCTGTGACTGCACCACCATGCACCAGCAGGGATGCCCCGTCCCAGGCCCGTCCGCAGGTAGGGGGGAGTGCCACGTCATTTGCCTTTCCACTACCTGCAGACGAGGGGTCCCACGACCGTATGGGCTCCGTCCTGGTTGGTGTTGCGTTGCACACACGTGACATTCGTGATGACGTGCGTGCTTCCTGGGCAGAGCACGCACGCCATCATGAACAGCAGCGTTGCGACATGGCACTGTTGGGAGGGGCCCTGGTCGGTGGGTTCCTACATGTGCCGTGCACTCTGGCTCCTCCTCTGTGGAGACTATGCACCAGTCGTTCTCCCTGCCGTCTTCCGTCCCAGATTCCACCAGGCCCCCTGTGGACCTGGCTTGACCAACACAGCCAGCTTGGTGGAGATCCCATCCCTGCCACAATCGGGAGTCGGCGGTCCAGCAGGGGTGGACACCCCAACAACTGGAGTCCAGCAGATGGAGGATGTGCAGGCATCGGACAGGGCACATGGACAGCAGCAACAGCAGCAGGCTCTAAGTGGGAGCAATGATGGCTCTGGGCCATTGACATCAGAGGGGCAGGCATCGGCCAGAGGGCAGGAGAACCCTGGAATGGGTGTGTCTTCCGTGTGGCTGCGGTTGGGCCAGCGCATAGATGCGGAGCGGCGGTGGGCAGAAGAGGCGCGGCTCACCATGGTCAGGGCAGAGTTCTCCATGCGTCGGGCGTTGAGGCGGGCAGAGTGCCTCGAGGCAACTCGCAGGGAGTTGGAACAGGCCATGAGTGCATCCCTGCGAGACCTCGGGGTCAGGGCAGAGGCCCGCCTCTGGGACATCGACATGGAGTTCGATGATGCCCTGGCCCGAGACATCACAGGGTGAGCCGCAGGACTTGCCCGCCGCCATTGTATATAGTTAGATAGCGTTAGGTTTCCTTTGTTCTTCTTTTAATTTGGAGTTAATGGACATTGCTCCACTTTGTGTGTATATAGTTTTTTCTTCCTAGGACTTTTTTGTAGGTTTCCTTTTGTTTGTGGATCATGGACCATTTGTACTTACATTGTATATAGTTGCAGACTGTACATGATTTCTTTTTCTATATTCCCATGGATCAATGTTTTTTTTAAATTTGGATTATGTTTTTATTATGGACATTGGCAATGGACCACTTTTTTATTGTACGTGAGTTTTCTTTTTTTTAACTTTATTGGATTTACAATAATTGTTTTCTACTTCGGTCATTGTACATTGATTTTCAGTTTACTATTCCTCAAAGTCAGTTCTTTATGTTTTTAATACATTTTGTATTACTTCAGAATTGGTGTTGTGTTCTGTAATTGCATGTCTCATTGAACATTTCCTCAGTCACGTGTTGCCACTGTGTGGCTACGTTGTGCATTCCTGCATGGGCCTGGTGGTTCATTTCATCTATCATGATGTGGGTAATTTGGGAGTGGGTTCTGTGGATGATTGCATGCTTGGATTGGGGGTAAGGGGGATTAGGGTTGGCTTTCGGGACATGGGTCTGTTTTGTTAGGACATGTTTGTTGGGACATAAGTCTGGGCCTGAGGCTCACTGCTGGGGTGGTGGGGGTGCTGGGGGACATGAGTCGGGGCCTGAGGCTCACTGCTGGGGGGGTGGGGGTGCTGGGGGACATGAGTCGGGGCCTGCTAGCAGGTGCCCATCACTGCTGGGGGGTGGGGGTGCTGGGGGACATGAGTCGGGGCCTGCTGGCAGGTGCCCATCACTGCTGGGGCTGGGGGTGCTGGGGGACATGAGTCGGGGCCTGCTGGCAGGTGCCCATCACTGCTAGGGGGTGGGGGTGCTGGGGGACATGAGTCGGGGCCTGCTGGCAGGTGCCCATCACTGCTGGGGAGTGTGGTGCTGGGGGACATGAGTCAGGGCCTGCTGGCAGGTGCCCATCACTGCTGGGGGCGGGGGTGCTGGGGGACATGAATCGGGGCCTGCTGGCAGGTGCCCATCACTGCTGGGGGGTGCGGGTGCTGGGGGACATGGGTTGGTGATCACTAGTAGAAGGTGACATGTGGGCTGGCTGGGGGGCATGCCCATGGTAGATGGGCTGTGTGCGGGACATGACCAGGGGTGCAGGGTTGTCCCCTGTGGTGTGGGTTGCCTGCAGGGGCTGTGGAGGGGGTAGAGGGCACACCTGGGAGGACCCACACTGCCAATTCACATGTGGGACTCCCCGCGCACCCCACTGGATACACGTACCCGCTCTGACAGCGAAATCACGTGTGAAACTTCCCGCGAACCACAGTAATACACATACCCTGCTTGCACAGGCCCAATCACATGTGAAACTTCCCGCACACCCCCGAAATACACGTACCCCGCTCGCACAGGGCCAATCGCCTGTGAAACTTCCTGCAAACCCCAGTAATACACGTACCCCGCTCGCACAGGCCCAATCACGTGTGAAACTTCCCGCGAACCCCAGTAATACACGTACCCCGCTCGCACAGGCCCAATCGCATGTGAAACTTCCCGCGAACCCCAGTAATACACGTACCCCGCTCGCACAGGCCCAATCACGTGTGAAACTTCCCGCGAACCCCAGTAATACACGTACCCCGCTCGCACAGGCCCAATCGCATGTGAAACTTCCCGCGAACCCCAGTAATACACGTACCCCGCTCGCACAGGCCCAATCGCATGTGAAACTTCCCGCGCACCCCCGAAATACACCTACCCCGCTCGCACAGGGCCATTCGCGTGTGAACCTTCGCGCACACCCCAGTAATACACGTACCCTGCTCGCACAGGGCCAATCGCGTGTGAAACTTCCCACGCACCCCCGAAATGCACGTACCCAGCTCGCACAGGCCCAATCGCGTGTGAAACTTTGCGCGCACCCTAGTAATACACGTACCCCGCTCGCACAGGGCCATTCACGTGTGAAACTTCCCGCGCACCCCAGTAATACACGTACCCCGCTCGCACAGGCCCAATAACATGTGAAACTTCCCGCGAACCCCAGTAATACACGCACCCTGCTCGCACAGGCCCATCGCGTGTGAAACTTCCCGCGCACCCCCGAAATACACATACCCCGCTCGCACAGGGCCATTCGCATGTGAAACTTCCCCGCACCCCAGTAATACACATACCCCACTTGCACAGGGCCAATCGCGTGTGAAACTTCCCGCGCACCCCCGAAATGCACGTACACTGCTCGCACAGGGCCAATTGCGTGTGAAACTTCCCGCGCAGTGGGGTACGTGTATTCGGAGGGGTGCGCGGGGAGTTTTACAGGCGGTTCTGTGGTTGGGGGCCTGTGTGCCATGTGCAGGATTTGTGGGCTGTACATGGCGCACAGGGAGGGGTTGGGGGCGTAACCGGCACTGCAGCAGGGTCTCTGCGCCACTCTGCGCCACGGCTGGTAATGGATGTTCAAATCCATGAATACGCTGTGCGCGGAAATGGATTTTGGCGCACGTGGCTGGCGCAGACTGTCGCACGCGCACACTGTGCGCCAGCCGCGTGCGCCACTTGTGCGATAAATACTATGAATTACCCCCTAAATCTGTCCTGGTGTAAGGAAGAATAGTTGTGTGGAGCCAAGGGAGACTAGGCAGGATAGTAGGAGGTTTCTGAAACAAACAAAATATCAAGGTCATGCTCTCCAAATAAAACTGCAAGCTGAGTGGCATGAGCCTCTGCCAAGCAACTGTTCTGCATTTAAGAAGATTTGGAAGAACGGGATAGGAATTCATAGGTGTGAAGTGAGTAGACAAAGGAGTAAAAGAAACATTTAGGACCGAAGTTGATATTGGAAATTCTGGAAATAGCATTTTGCTTTATTTTGTATTGAAACTCAGGAGGCAAAGGGATATTGATGTGAATTCAATTTGAGGAGGTCCACACCTATATAAGGAATCCAACTAATGCGAAGATGATCAGCATGATCCGATAGATGTGGGAAGTATGGTGCATTACGAGCCACTGAAATCAAATGTAGTAGAGGCGCTGAAGAAAGGACTTCTCGCCGGAGGTAAGGTGAAACAGCCTTGCCAGATGGCCAGCTAGCATTACCGGTTAAAACATGCTTCTAAGGCTCACAGAGATGACAATACATTAAGACGACTAGCTAAGAATGCTTAGATATCTAGTTCAGCTTTAGCTTTAGCTATGTTCCTAAATATGTGCCTTGGCCCAGAAGACGACATGCATGTGCTTGGAAGCGTGTACTAAACGCAGCATGCTACTCGTTGCTAGTTCTTATTGTCAATAACTGGTAATCACCACGTTCACAGAAAAATGTAGACAATTCACAATGCCACTGAAAATAGCAAGTCACATTATTTGAAATATATAAACACTGATAGTCTCCTCAATCATGCAATTTAATACATTTCAGGGGGACAGGTGTTGTCAATGCCCCTGCAGGATATTTAATCCTTAAATGTTTACTTTTCTCTCTCTCTGCAAGAGTACATAGTCACCAAAATAAACCACTTCATCATGTACCTACACAACAGCACATTCACATTCCCTTTGTGTTGGTGGCGAAGCCCTACCTTTAGGCTACTGAAACACATTGCATACATGTATTGAATAACCTTTGACACTGTAAAGAGATATTTTAGCTAGCACATCCAATCAAACGTCCTCCACAGACTCCACCACCAGGGCCCCTATTTTTGCTTTGGGATCTCAGGACAAGCTCTCGTAAAACTCATTTGCCCAATTCTGAGGCAGTTATCCCACTGAGCAGTCCAGTTAGTGTCTTAGCAAGCATTGGGTTCTAAAAAGTAAATGCAAAACTTGGGTGAACAAAAAGATCAAAGGAAAAAACATCTCTGTGATTTCCCAGCTAAATTCCCAACACCCTTGTCTGAGTGGTGACTGGAACAATGCAAATACAGTACCTTCCACCATATGGACCTCACCATCATATTTCTTCATATGATAATTGGACCATCATTTCATATTCCCACGTCTTATCCATCCAAGTCTGCACCCATGTAGTATTGGTGGTCCCTAAATCCATAGAGGCGGTGTACCGCAATCGCTAGGAATATCTCTCCATCAATGTGCAGGTGGTATGTGACTCCAGCAAGATCATCACACATTGCTGTGCCCGATATCCCGGATCTACACATGATGCCATGGTGCTGCGTAACTCCATGCTACCCCGCTGCATGGAACGACATGCTTGATGAGTGCCTGGCTGCTCGGTAAATTGCCTGACTGGGCCATGGCAGTGCATTGGGGTTGTGAGGTGGGGGGATGCATACTCCACCTGGGTGGGATTGGGGGGATGCATACTCCGCCTGGGTGGGATTGGGGGGATGCATACTCCACCTGGGTGGGATTGGGGGGTGCATAGTTCACCTGGGTGGGATTGGGCGGTGGGTGGACAATGCACTCAGAGCTAAACACTGTTGTCCTGAACATCCCAACCTGACATGACACATCAATGCCATACATAAGACCAATGCCGCACATCAATGACAACATGCCAGACACACAAGCAGGCCACCATGGGTATGTGAAGCGATGCATGACTAATCATGATTACAACTGTGGCAATTCTGCTAGTGTGGTTAGGTACAGAATAGCATACACTGCAATAATGGGTGGCAAGACATTGTTCCCCATCCACAGTACATCCGCATCAGCATGCAAGTGAACACTCTGCATCATCTGTACAATGCAATCCACACTAGTAGACCACTGTGCAGTACACAATGCATTAAATGAACCTGTGTGAATACACACAGGGACATGTGCATGTCAACACCAAAATGCTGCAGACATGGCCGTTAATCCTAAAGGTGTCAGCTCAATTTCACTCACGCATACCTATTTGTGCTCCCATGCAGGTGATGGAGGCTATCCCTTGAAGCCATGGCTACTTACCCCTATGCGGGACCCACGTAACATGCACTAAGAGGACTACATTGGGTTCATACCCGTGCCCGTGTTGTGATTGAGCAGACCTTTGGCCTATTGAAGGCACGGTTCCGCTGCCAAAACAGGTCTGGTGGAGCAATCCTTTATGGCCCTGAGAAGGTGGCAAAGATCACCATGGTCTGTGTCATGCGGCACAATATGTGCATCCAGAGAAACGTACCACTGCCACCTGACACTGAACTTGAACAATACAAAGAACATGCAAGCATCCTGATATAATATGATAGTTTATTTATATAGCGCCTATACACAATGTGTTTCAAAGCGCTTCAAGGCAAGGGAGGGAACAAGGGAAAATGCAATGACATTCTTACAGGCCATGAACAGTAAGGATGTGAAATAACTATCATACTCGGCCTGACAACATTTCAGATAGTGCAAGAGCTATGACATAGATAAGGAAGGGAGGGGGAGAGTGGGAAGGAAATGGAAACAGACAGGCGACTACCGTACTAGGCCTGACGACATTTCTGGTAGAGCCAGAGAAAACAAAAGGGGAGGGAGAGGAGGGCAGAAAGGGAGGGGAGGAACAAAACAAGCGACTATCATACTAGGCCTGACGACATTTCAGATAGTGCTGGAGGGGAGGTGGGGAGGAAAAAAACAGTAATGGGAGGGTGGAGGAAACAGACGAGGTTGCTATCATATTAAGTCCAGGGACAATTCTGATAGTGTAACTGCATAGAAGAAAGAAATCCTGAAAAACAAACTTCTCAGTAGAGGCAACCCTAAAAGATTAGTCCGCAAGACTACCAAGCGAGCACAATATACTCCACGCGAAACTCTACTCACCCCCAAAATACGAAACATGGATAACCAACAACTGATGACATGTGTGACCACCTTTGGCCCCAATACAACTAAACTCAAGGCCATCATCAAGAAATGTTGGCCCTTAGTACAACTGAGCCTCCCGAATGAACCAACCCTGAGAATGGCACTCAAGCGGCGTAAAAATCTTAAAGACATGCTGACCCATGGCAGGCTTAATAAAAAGTCCCAAAGGACCAGACTTTGGAATATGCGGGAATTAGTGGGTCATCACCCATGTGGCACATGTAATGTGTGCAGGTTCACCAGGAAGACAACATCATTCCAGATTGAAGGAAAGGAATGGAAGATCAAACACTTCTCAAATTGTAAATCTACAAATGTGGTCTACATTATCAAATGTCCTTGCGGACTCAGATATGTTGGCCAAACTTAGAGGCAAGTCAACAAAAGGATTGGCGAACATCGCTCTAGCATCCGATGTTGAGCCAACACAGCACCATTAGTCTTGCACTATATGGAGTATCAACACAGTGCGGACGACATACACTGGTGGATTGTAGATACAGTACTCAACACCACCAACGCATCCAATGCGCTAAACCATAAGGAATCATGGTGGATTTTTAAACTTAAAGCCACCACTAAGGGTCTCAATGAGGCTATGCCAACCATCTTCAGATGACTGGGTAGTCCCTACCCCTACACCCAAGAATCAGGGGGACCCAACACACCCCTGCCCCTACACAAATAGGTCAGCCTACTTTGTTTTTGTGTAACACGCCAAGTGTGTCACCAACACCCACCAGTAACTAAGACTGCAGTACTGCACAGAGACACAGCATGTCCACCCTGTGCCAGTTCCTTTGCATCCGTTGCATAGTGGAGCACTATTTAGAAATGTGCTCGCCTTTGTACCACTCATGTAAATGTACACGAATCATCCCATGCAAACTAATTAATGCTGTGCACAAGTAGTGTGAGTTTGCAATTTATCACATCCCAGGCCAACTTTGTCATGTTTGCATGTGTTATTGATCACTTGCCTTGGTACCACTCGTGAATATGTATACATACACCCAATCATCATAAGCAAACCAATTAATGCTCTATTATTTATATTACACTAATCTACCAGCAGTGTAGGCTCTTACACCTGTGACCCACCGCAGTCCACACTTACACGTTCCTTTTGACTTACAACTCTAAGTGCAGTCCACACGACAGAGGCCCTTGATCCCTCCATTTCCTCAACGCATGCCCGCGCCTCTCGCAAACCAAACGGTTGCCATGCCAAACCCGGGCTGCGCTGAACGCGCGTGCGCAGGGACACAGCCACTACATACTGGCGCCTGCGCCGTGCGCGCTTTAGATACAGCTCTGCACTTCGCGGTACCGACGCCGGCTCCCGCAGTCGGTTGTTGTATCCCAGAAAAGTGATCCACTAGTTCCGGGACACGCAGGTACGAGCACTCTGTCGGGCCAATTATGTGGCAGTCGGGGTTCATCGCCCCCGCCACGGGAGTCTTCCGTGGTTTTAGTTTTCCCCTTCCACTATGGACCGGACTAATCTAGCACGGTCTCTTGTCCTACCTAGCTTTCAGACTTTTTAGCGTCAGTTTTATGCTTTACCCTGTTTTCTTAGGGTCCCACAGCCACATCAAACCACGGCCAAATCAGACCCTACAAACCGGGGAGCCCCATAAACATATGGGCCACCGCCTGATTGCCATCCACAAGCATCCTTCAAAGGGATTTTCCTAATCCTGCACAGCCAAGACTCTCCAAACAGCTGCATGACTGCTTTACAGGTATTCTGACGCCATCTTTTTATAGTCAGGCTCACCACTATATATTAGCGATCATTACCATCACCGGTTATACTCATCTGCCTGTATATATATGTTTTTTATAATTCCCCACATACCCCAGTGTATTCAGCTCACCAGCTATCTATCTGCAGGAACCTCCTCCAACTGTTTGAAGTGGTCTGCTACATACTACTCCCAGTTTACTTCCGTCCAGGTCAGTAACCAAGTGCCAGTAAGCAATTGGACAATGTCACCATTGTCCACTTACATGGTCCCAATTAGATTTTATTGCATGCCAGTATTACTAGCAGCAGATTTAATCTTTTTAGACGAGCTCTACAACAATTTGAGCCCCTCTTTTCTCCCTTTTTCTTTTTCTTTGTTTCTCACATAGGAGAGACCGAGTCGAGGCCCATGAAGAAGGCTTCCCGCCGAAACGTCACGGGACTACATCATTTTGAGGGCATTATTCCCCCAATCCTGTTACATAATTCGATCTGTTTCTAGACGTTGACCAACAACTAGGTCCCTTTTTCCTAGGAGTCAACAACAATATACTCAGTTTCAGAAGGAAATAATGCCCTTTCTCTGACACCTGGTTTTGTCTCCACGCGCTTAATTATAGTTGTTTGCCTTATGTTTAAACATTATACCATGTTTCTTTGTATTCATTGCACATTTAGGCAAACCACCATTGATTGTGCATTTGTATGTTTTGCTTGTTAATTTTTCTTAAGCATGTGCTATTTTTTCTTTGATGCATTTGTTAAATAAGATGAATGTACTTTGATCCATGTGTACACTAAAAAAACGAAAAAGTTTTATGTTAAACTGAATGCAGGAAATTCTCTCTGCACTTACTAACACTGGCTAAATAAAAAGCTATGGTGCACTCTTTAAGGGCTTAATTGCCTGTCTTTTTGAACACGTATGACAGTTAGCTTAATGAAATGGCTTTTGTCATACTAAGCATGCCGAACAACCTAGCCTTTACTAAAATATATATGTAAAGAGACTAAAAGTAAGTGGCAGAACGCCATCCCTTTTGTTTCAAGTACCTGACACTGACAGGCATGCACCGGGTGAGGATGATGAGGATGATGATGATGGAGGAGAAGCAGCACCCTGGCAGCACGTGATGCACAAGATGGCCGTGCTGTACGCCAGTCACTGATTGATGATTACTTCTGAACCACAGGGACATTGATGGTTATGTGTCAGTACTACACTGAGCATTGGGACCATGTGGACATGGACACAGGGTGTGTGGGGAGTTGGGCACTGTGCGCTGTAATGAATAGAATGAACACACACGAAATTAACAATGTCCAGCTATTAAATGATTTTGAACACAACGGGTGTATTAAGAAAAATTACAACATAGTGATTCCGCCGTCCACCACTCACATGCCCTCCCCCCAAAACACCCCATGCCCCCCCAAACACCCCATACCCCCCAAACAACCCATACCATAACTCCCCAAACAACGCATACCCCCCAAACAACCCATACCCCCATGAACACTCCCTTAATCCCCTCAACACCACCAACACCACCTTCCCCCACACCCATTGTCATCTCACACACGATGTGTTTTGACTGGCTACTTCTGGACTTTTTTTGGGTCAGGGGGCAGCATTTCTGTCTGCCTTGCACTGCGCCTTGTCATCCCCACAGGACTTGAGAGAGTGGAGCTTGGAGGTGTGGATGATGGGGTGGATGCGGATGGGTTTTGCAATGCCGGTGCCAGTTGTTGGTGCTGCAGGTGTTCGAACATCCTGTTTAGGACCTGTGTAACGGCACCTAAACTGTCACGTATCATAATGGCACTTGCATTGATGGCCGCAATGGTTCCTGCATTCGCCTCCCGGATCTCATGGCGTGTTTCCTCGCCCTCGTCCACATACTGGCACCCCAGCTCGATCATCGAGTCCTGGCGGGCCTCTACCCTAGACAGCCGTGCCTCCATGTCAGTGGGGGCAGTGGAGGTTAAGGGTGCTATGGCTGGGTGGGCTATTGTAGGGCTGGCCTCTGGGATGCTTGTAGGTTGCGGACTGTGCAGTTGGACCACTGGGTCCTGCATGGGGCTGGTCAGTGTGGCCTGAGTGGTGTATTGGGGGACTCGATGGGGGGTTGGGGTTTGAGGACATTCGACATGTGTTGTGCCGTCTAAGTCCTTATACTCCCCCGCGTGTACATCCACATCGCTGAGTGGGGCTGTGACTGCTTCCTCACCCACTGAACTGGTGGCAGCGGACAACGTGCCATCAGCCTCGCCTTCAGCTGTTGTTGCCAGCACAGTATTTGCAGTCTCATCTGCTGCTGTTGTCTCCTCAGCAGCCTGCCTGGCCTGTACAGGTGCCCTGGGTTGTACTCTTGGCCGCCTTGCTGCCCCAGAGGTGGAATGCCCAGTGCCCTGTGGTCTGGTCCTAGATGTTGATGGCCTTGCGGCAGGGTCCTGCCCTTCACCTTCTGCATCAGTGCCTGTGGGGAACAAGAGATGCAGGGCATCAGTGATGGTGTTACATGCAAGATGTATGAGTTGGTGCTGTGCAGTATTTCATTTTGCATGCATTGCATTCTTATAGGTGTGTCACACAGGGTACTTTCAAGGGCGGCATATTGGCATAAGCTGTGGTGTCTCCATTCGGCACTGGTGCGTACCAGGTGGCATGCCATTGTATTGAGGTTTGTGTGATGTATGACATGCAAATGGTCACTGTGTGTTGGGTGTCTGTTGGTAATGTGATTGGCACACAGCATGCATTTCATTGTGCCAGGGTTTGGGCCTCCATCTTGACATGGATCTGTATATGTGTGTATGATGGCCCATGCATTGGCTTGGCTCACTTTCACATCAGTTGCACTACGTCATGGTTTGGCCTACTGGGGTTTGCTAAGTCACTCACCTCCATCTCGCGATGTCGCAGAACCTGTCTCCATTTCACCAAAGCTCCATTTGGATGTCTTGCTGCAGGTCTCTTCCCAGCGCATCAGTTTGATTGGTAGTGGGCACCCCCGCCTGTGGCCCAGGCCTCCCTACGATTACAGGCCAGGATATTCCAGACCCGGAGACGTAGGTCGTCCCATCATTTTTTACAGTCTTTGACTGCGGGGGGTGGTGCCAACTGCTGACACCTTGTGCGCAACCTCCTCCCAGATTTCTTTCTTTCTTAACTGAACTTCCATTTTGAGGTTGTTTTCAAAAACCTCATCTGCATGGGCTGCAAGGGTATCAGCCAGCATGTTTAGCTCCTCATCGGAGAAGCACTTCTTGTGCAGGCGCGGGGTTGTCTTGCGGGTAACCTTCGACATGCTGGATGGTATGGCCCTGATCTCTCCTCTGTATCACTGCTGGATTGATAGGATTGCAATGGATTGTGTTTTTAATGATGGCCGCCGGCGCATTTCCCGTTCCAACGTAATAACGTTACTTCCGGGTCCGGTATTACGAGCCCGGTATTAGCATGATGTTATTACCGGGTCATTATTAAGCGGTTGATCCTTAACGGAGGCGGTATCGGCGGGTCCCGTGATGGCGCTATCGTGGGATTGGAGGGCCTTTTGCGGCATGACGGTGCAGCCATTACCGGCATGGGGGATCGCGTATGCTTGGGCACTCGTAATCAGCCGCTATTAGCGGCGTCAAGGGAGCACGGACGCGCTACTACCTCCATGCCGGTAATGACTCCGATTTTAGCGGGATTCTCATAATGAGGCTCAGTGCCTCGTCCATGAACAATCCATGGCCACAAATGAGCTGCCTCAAAGGCAGGATCATTATCCAAAACCTTATCACATGAAATAACCAGTGTCATACCCAATCTGAAGCAGACCCAGTAAAGCTTCTGAATCACCACTGCAGCTTTTAGGGTATGGCAAGTTTGAGAATGATGTTGAAATCACCAGTGTCATACCCAATCTGAAGCAGGCCCAGTAAAGCTTCTGAATCACCACTGCAGCATTTAGGGTATGGCAAGTTTGAGATTGATGTTGCACTGTTGGGTGGTTTATGATGATCAGTGTGACAACATGATGACTGCCCTGCAGGAGTTGCAGGATGAGTATTGGCTCAACTACCTACTCAGCCCTCACACTCAGAACAACAGTGATCCCAATTATAAAGAGGAAGCAGGCAGAGTCAAGGGATATACCTCCTCCTCCACCTTTTGTTGTAACGTGGGCCAAGGGTGGGCTATACTCTTTAGAGGGGTGTGAATGTGATAACAGCAGCAACCCAACGGCAATAGCAAACAGTCCAAAATAAAGGCATGTCCAATCAAGATTCTATAAATAAACATACTTATATTAAACACACCATTTGCAATAAGTGTACTATAAAACACTAACAAAATCCCACCCTTGCAAAAAGAACTCTCTTCTAGAAGCAGCAACAGCAGTTCGAGGAGATTTGAAGACGTGCCAAAAGCAGCTCCTGGGTTTTGGTTGTTTAAGGCATTTGAACACTGTTGAAGATCGTTTGATAGCGGTTGAACACTGTATTTATTTATTTATTTGTCATTTGTAAAGCGTGCCAAACCCAAAGGCATCTGGGTGCTGGTTGCAGTACATACATGATGTAGAAAAAAGAACATTAGTCACAATATGAACAAAAATGGAATGTGCCGGACATTGTGGCCTATGGGTCTTGTGTGGGGATCCAGGTTTTAAGTTTTTGCGGAAGGACCAGAAAGAGGGGTCAGATCTAATGGACAAGGGGAGGGCATTCCACTGTTTGGCAGCCACAACTGGGAAACTACATGCCCCGGTCTTTTCTTTTTTGAATTTAGCCGTGGCGAAGATGTGCAAGGTAGTGGCCCATGTGGGTCTGTTGGAGTGGGGTTTGGCAAATTTGTTGGAGAGGTATTTCAGGGCCATGTTTGTTAGGCACTTATGCGCGATAGACAGAGTTTTGAATCTGATGCGGTCTTGGACAGGTAGCGAGTGGACATTACGTCTAGCTTTGGAGATGTGTTCTTTCTTAGAGATGTTCAATGCTGCTCTTAGGGCATTGTTCCGGATGACTTGTAGTTTTTTGAGGTGGCTTGTGGAGGAGCCTGTGAAGAGGGCATTGCAGTGATCTAGTCTGGACAGTATGAGGTATCTGGCTAGTGTGATGCAGCTATCTGACGTTAGGAATGGTGAGTAGCCATGAATGAGTTTAGCAGTATGGGCTGCTGCAGAGGTCATTGCATTAACTTGTCTGGTTAGAGAGAGTGAGGAGTCTAGGATGGCGACTACAAATCTTTCACTATAGATGGGAACCCCTTCACTTCTTTCAGGACAGTGATGGAGTTCCCATCTATAGTGAAAAATGTGAAGTCACCATCCAGTTTGTTTAGTCGGGATTGGGTCCCTACCAAAAGGAGTTCAGTTTTATTGTCATTTAGGAGAAGTTCATGTTTGGATGATTTGGTGGGTTTTGTTAAGGGCATTGGTGTCCTTGTTGTAGTTCCCGAAGATAGGCAGAAAGAGCTGTGTATCTTCTGCATAGTTGGTGTAGGAGTTACCTAGTTCGTCCAGGAGGTCGAACAGGGGCTTTGTGAACATTTTATGAACTAGTTGATACACACAAGCCTTGGGGCACGCCACAAAGCACTGGGGCTGGCATAGCAGTCGCTAAATTAGAGAAGACCCTCATTGTGAGATCAGAAAGGAAGGATTCAACCCACGCTATGGCTTTGGTAGAGGAGTGGGCTGCGGAGGAGAGGTGTTGGCATAGTATTTTGTAATTCACTAGATCCAATGCCGCAGGGAGATCGAGCAGGAGTAAGATGGCTAGATTCTCGTTAGCTATCATCTTGTTCATTTGGATTTTCAGGTCTGGGAGTGCTGTCTCTGTCCCATATTATGGGCGGCAGCCAGATTGGCAAAGGTCAACGAGGTTGTTCAACTTGAGGTGTTCTTGTTTTTGCAGGTATGCTGCTATGTCTAGGATTTTAAGGAGTAAGGGGATGGTAGTGATGGGAGGGTAGTTTGTCGGAATGTTAAGGTCTAGTTTTTTTTTTATGAGCGGGAAAACCCATGCATCTTGCAGATTTTTTGGACGATATTTTGAGTAAAGGAATTGTTAATGAGTGATGTGATGAAAGGGGGGAATTCTGTCATGTAGTCTTTAAAGAAGGAGGGGGCAGGGCAGATGTCGCTTTGGCATCTTGAGAGTTTTAGGCCTTTGATGATTTTGGTGACTTCTGGTATCGAGACGAGTCTAAATTCAAATAATGTGTTAGGTTTGAGCAGGGTGTTGGTATCTGCAGGAGCATCTGGCAGGAGTAATCTATTTATTTGTAGGCAATTTTGTTTTGTAATTGGGTGTTTTTATCCAATAGTGTCTTTTAGATGTTAGTGCACCATGAGGTGTCCGTAAGGCAGCTTTCTGGGGGGTTGATCGGAGATTCGAGTTCCCCCAGGATGGCGAATAGTTCTTTTGTGCCTGTTTTGGGGTTTGCTATGCGCTCGTTATAGGTGATGTTCTTCGCTTGGAGAATGGCCTGTTTGTACGTTTTAGCTGCAATGAGGAACTGGTGTTTATTAGCTTTTGACAGCGTCGTTTTTCACGTGGCTTCAGCGACTCGCTTGAAGGACCATAGGGTTTTAAGGTTAGATGTATACCAGGAGTTAAGATGAGCTGTTGTTTTCGGTTTGCATGTGCTCAGAGGAGCGACTTTGTCTATCGCAATAAGGAGAGTATAATTGTAAACATCTACCATGACTTTGGGGCAAGATTCTGTGTGTAGATGGTCTGTGATGGGATGTAGAATTGGGAGCATTTTCCCAGGGGTGACATTGCGTGTATTTCTTGACCACGAGTCTGGAGCTAACTGTGGTGGGGCTTTGGGCATAGTGGATTTGGGGATGGAGAAGGTGATGACATTGTGATCAGACCAGGGGCATGGATAGTTGGAAATGACATTGGTTCTACCTTTCATGTCCGCCAACCAGTCTAGTGTGTGACCATTGTATGTGGGGAGGGTGATGCACTGGGTGAATCCTAGCGAGAGAATCGTGTCATTTATGGCCAGGGTGTTAACATTTGCTGGGTCATTGAGGCCTGGATTGCAGTCACCCAGAATAATAATTCTGGAGGAAGGTTTGGAATTGTTAGCGAGGAGGAAGGCTATGTCCTCATTGAATGATTGTGGTGGGCCTGGTGGCCTGTAGATGATATGGATGGTAAGTGAGGCAGTGTCGGGGAATGAGAGTTTGATCGAGAACAATTCTCCCAAAGGGAAGGTTTGACCGGGAAATCCTCTAATAGTCAAATGAATGTTGGCGATAAGAGCCACAACGCCTCCTTTGGTAAGAGGACTGTCTTTTCTGAGGATGGAATAACCCTTGGGGATAGCTAGGGAGAGGGACGGGCTGGCTGCTGAGTGCAGCCACGTTTCCGTGATGGCTAATAGGTCGAGCTGGTTGGAGGTGATGAGATCTGCAATGTTGAGGGCATGGGCTAGCAGGGATCTAGCGTTAATTAGCCCTCCTTGGATGTTTGCTGGCGAGGTGCTGTAGGGACTCATGCAAGATAGCAGCAGAGGGTTCACTTAGGCAGGGCTCATACAACATAGAAGCAACGGGTTCACTAAGGCAGGGCTCATACACAATGGCAGCAGTGGGTTCACTTATGCAGGTCGCATACAAGTTAAGAGCAGTGGGTTCACCTAGGCAGAGCACATGCAAGGTAACAGCAGTGGGTTCACTTAGGTAGGGCTCATACAAGGTAAGAGCAATGGGTTCACTTAAGCAGGGCTCATACAAGGTAAGAGCAGTGGGTTCACCTAGGCATAGCACATGCAAGGTAACAGCAGTGGGTTCACTTAGGTAGGGCTCATACACGGTAAGAACAGTGGGTTCACTTGGGCAGGGCTAATACAAGGTAAGAGCAGTGGGTTCACTTAGTCAGGGCTAATACAAGGTTAGAGCAGTGGGTTCACCTAGGCAGGGCTCATGCAAAATAGCAGCAGAGGGTTCACTTAGATAGGTCTCATACAAGGTAAGAACAGTGGGTTCACTTAGGCAGGGTTCATGCAAGGTATGAGCAGTGGGTTCACTTAGTCAGGGCTAATACAAGGTAAGAGCAGTGGGTTCACTTAGTCAGGGCTAATACAAGGTAAGACCAGTGGGTTCACCTAGACAGGGCTCATGCAAAATAGCAGCAGAGGGTTCGCTTAGGCAGGGCTCATGCACAATAGCAGAAGTGGGTTCACTTAGGCGGGGCTCATACAAGGTAACAGCAGTGGGTTCACTCAGGCAAGGCTCATACAAGGTAAGAGCAGTGGGTTCACTTAAGCAGGGCTCATACAAGGTAAGAGCAGTGGGTTCATCTAGGCAGAGCACATGCAAGGTAACAGCAGTGAGTTCACTTAGGTATGGTGCATACAACATAGGAGCAGAGGGTTCGCTTGGGCAGGCCCACTGTAGAGTGCCGTTTTGCTTCTTCTGCTGCTGAGTCCCAATCCAGGGGCTAAGGTACAATGTTGGTCCTTGTTCTCTTCACTCCCAACCCAGGGATGGCAAACTAACACCTGGCGGACTCTAGATGCTTTCCCAGTAGGACCAAAACAAATTCTTCTTGAATCTGGAAAGAACCTTTCCTGCAGTGCATTTTGAATACATTCCGTTGCAAGCACTATATTTAGGTAGAAAGACTACCCTGACTGGGATTGTGACATCATTTAACTTGTGCATTTTCTGTGTGTATAAACATTCGCCCTAAATAGTATTCATTCTCATGCGACTTTGCACATCCTAAGCAACATGGCACATTTGGTAGTGGCACAAGTGTGTCTTGCCACGGCTCAGCTATCACCTCCTATTCACTGTCAACCACCATCAACAGTTTCTTCATCAACAAGATCAGCATTATCAACTGGCTTGTAGACACTGCCAAAACTAACAACACACCACACATCCCATCTCTCCAAACCACCACTACCTTTCAAGAGACTCACCAAGGAAGCCCTTACCATCACCTCTAGCATCCTTCAGGGCTACATTGTACCTGGATAACATCCTCCCTGCCTTCGTTCACAGAACCCTTCAGACTGAAGCCCGCCTCTCTTATCAGGAAATCAGCAAAAGCTCCCCCACACAAGGCAGCTTCCTCCCACTTCTCAATAAACCAACACTGGACC
The DNA here is from genome assembly GCF_040938575.1 of Ambystoma mexicanum. NCBI lineage: Eukaryota > Metazoa > Chordata > Amphibia > Caudata > Ambystomatidae > Ambystoma > Ambystoma mexicanum. The sequence continues at coordinate 520,758,444 of NC_090923.1, forward strand.
CAGATAAACTCAGCAACTACTGCCCCGTCACCCATCTTAACTTCCTAGGTGAGATCCTTGAAATCCTTGAAATAGAAGTACCCCCCAACTCCTCCAACACATTGATGGCAACTATTTCCTTCACTCTAACCAACATGCCTTCATATCCAGATGCAGCAGTGGGTATCAAGGTAATTTATGATCGTCTTAACATCCGCTTTGACTCTTGGTTACCCTTGACCTCTCAGCCACATCCGAACAAGTAGGCTACCAGACTCTCACCGACATTGTACATCGCTTCATGTGGATCAGCAAGACAGTCCTCAGTTGGTTCAAATCTTGATGACCATAACCAATTCATCCAAATAGATTCCTCCAGCTCACCAACTCTACCCATTACCTGTGGAGTCCTTCAAGGATCCATCCTCTCATCCTGGATCTGCAACCCTGACATATAACCATTCAGAATCAACCTGTCTCTGCATAACATCCATATCTAACAATATGCATGCAGCTCTATCTAAATATATTCTCCATCGAAGACATCCACAGGGTCAAGACTCACATCATGTTGATCCAGTCCTGGATATCCAGTGTTTACCTGAAGCTCAACCCCTCCAAAACCGAATTCCTAACCAAACATCCTGACACATATCCCTGGATTTCTGTGATGAACGTCCAGGGCTTCACACCGCAGCTGAACACCTACATCAAGTCCCCTGGTGTCTACATTCACATATACCCCGCCAAGGAATTCACAAACGGTTTGGTACCTACACCATGCGCTTCATCCCTGCTAAAAATGTCACAGTTGTTGTCCAATTAATGGTCCACTCATACCTGGGCGATGCCGATGCCTTCCTGGAAGGCCTTCTGGTGAACACGTTGGCAGCCCAGAGATGTGTCCTACATGCTGCAGAATGCTCATCAAAGGACACTGCAAATTCGACCACATTATCAGGACCTTCATTAAAGTGCACTGGCTCTCGCTGCAAACGGGTATCTCCTTCAAATCATGTTACATCATCTACATTTGGGATTCGAATGGTACGGCTGCAAGCCTTTGCTCGTTTTATTTGCTGATTTTATCTTTTAAATTGTGTTTCATTACGCTCACGTTTTCATTTCTTTTTAGGCTCCGGCTTCTGCCCGGGTCGCGGTGCGTGACTGGGCGCCTCTCACTCCCACTTATTATAATTTTAATTTGATCATTTTGTATTTATTATTTTACTATTTTTTACTGACTATTTTCCTTGTAGTGCCAGACCCACCTGGCTGAGGGTGCCTGGCCTCAGGGCATCCCGAGGGTCGGTGGATTGTTGACCAGAGTCAAGGGCGAGTCTGTGTTCGCTGTCTAGCTTGACCCGCAGCTGATTGGTTACCGAGGAGCTTAGTCTCCTCACTGCTGGTTCTCGCCAGTATGGGAATGGCACGGCTGCGAGCATCCGCTTATTTTATTTGCTGATTTTATGTTTTAAATTATGTTTCACTGCGCTCATGTTTTCATTTAATTTTAGGCTCAGGGCTTCTATCCGGGGTATGGCGCGTGACTGGGTGCCTCTCTCTCCCACTCATTAACGTTTTAATTAATTTGATTGTTTTGTATTTATTAATTTACTATTATTAATTTCCTAATGTCCTTGTAGAGCCAGACCCCCCTGGATGAGGGTGCCCAGCCTCAAGGCATCCCGAGGCTCGGCTCGGTGTATTGCTGACTTTTCTTTGCTCAGTCCACTCAAAGAGTCAAGGGAGAGTCTGTCCTTGCTTCCTCCCTTGACACACAGCTGATTGGCTACAGTAATATTGTGTGCATTTATCTCAGGCAAGGCTTCGGACAGCGCAGCGGTCGTGCGCAGCGGGAGCGCGCCTATACGCTGAAGTTGGCCCAAAGTCAATGCCGCCCAGGCTAAGGACGTGCCGGTTCAGGCTTACTAGAAAGACTATCCTACAGATGGCACCTCCTAAAACCAGGTTTCCTAAAACTTTATTAAAGCCAAAAGGTATTATTCATATGCGCCAACTGGTTAACTTGATTCAATGAATATTCAAAAGCTTTTCTCCTTTTTCAATGTGTTTTTAGTTTTCCTTAGATACCAATCAATATGTTAAATCACTTTCACAATTTACTCTCTTAACATTTCTTAGCAAAATGATGAAATTAAAATACATTGAAATAACAACTAAGTGAGTCTAGGTATACCCAGGCTGTTAAAGTCTCCAGGGAAATAATGGAATAATGAGCACACAATTCTGAAATAATCAACGTGGAAAAACAGGGTTTAGAGGCGATACTGTGAGTGACCCAAAAGCAAAGCTTCTGTAACATCACACCTTGCTTGAGATCAGCATAGTGTGCGGAGGAGCTGGGGTTCAACACATAAAAAGAAAAAATATAAGCCTGACATGGTAGAAAACAAAATAAGTGAGCATCCCTGGGAATTATAAACATTAATGGGATCGTATGATTGCAGCGCAAAACCTAAAAACTATGGAAACTCATCAGGGTAAGCTGTGCAACCCTAACTTGCGCCCCCGCCATGCAAGGTGCATACACACACATTTCATCACTAGTGAGTGACATCACAACTAACTCTTAAGGATGTCATCTTTCGCAAAGGCTGATAGCTGGACTTAGGTACAGCCTATTGATTGAGTACACATAATAATACAGTAGCAGTTGGTTTCAAAACGAAGATAAATTAAGAAGTCCTGGTTTGTGGGGCTGTAGGAGACGTGATTACAAGCTGCCATGCCCAGCAAAACAATCCACATATAAAACGGACAAACAAATGATAGCTCCGGGGTGTTTGAAATGGGCAGAGTTCCACTCATCTATTGCTAAGAAATATTTCTCCATTATTATCACTAAAGACTGCTTGCAATGCAGGATTACAGCTAGAACTGCTTGCGTTCCAGTTCCACCAAATGCAGATGAATAATCACCCCTGCATCATTCTGTTTCTTTCTTTTCTGAACCACAACTATTTATTCTGCGGCTTTTCTACCTTAACTAGAAGCATTGTTTGAATTGTACTACTCCCTCGTGTAAACCTTGCAACATGCCACATAGAAATGTATGTGAACTCAGCATTCAAATGTCAGATGAATGCATTAATCTAACTGACTCACCAATCATCACGTTTTTACTGATCAAAAACAGTGAAAAAAAGAGCAAAATGCATTGACCCATGTAAAAAAGTGCCTCTCATGTAGCCGCGCTACAATATCAGGGACCTTTCTAAAACATGCGCCAAATTCATGAATGCTTGCTGAAGAAAAGTTCAGTCTCACAACAGATCTGTGTAAGCGCTTCTACAAGTTAATACTAGAGGTGGGATGAATAGCAAACATCACCTCCAAGATATTTTCACGAGAAACCACCCGAAAATCCACCATTTTGCATTGCGCAGCGCCATCGTCACACAAAATGGCTGTCAAAGCTTTAGAAAACGGTGCCCCAAAATGTCTCCCTAACCACGCACCTGTGTGTCAGGCACCACAAATTTGACTCACCAGAAGCAACTGGGCTAAATAAAGCAGGAACTTCCCGCATACGCCCATGCACATTGTGTCGTGTTTCGCTATGCCTGATTGTTTTGGATGAGGTGAAACTTCAGATGAGCTGAAGCATGCGCAATGACGTCATGCTGCACTTCCCCCAATTACTTCAGGTGAAGCAAACCACAAACGGAAGTGTTTGGGTGGCTTGTCTGGCTCTGAAAACAGAAGTGTGTCTTACTGCTCACCAGTCAGCGCACCTGTCCCAGTTGCCAATGGGGAGGGCCCAGGAGTCATCAGCGTGTTTGAAGTAGGAGGACCAGCACCAGCAGCTCCATATGTTTACCAGCATGAGGAGGAGCAGTGCCTCCATAGAGAAAGCAAAAATAGAGACCAGCTCTTTGTTGCCTTTCCCCATTTCTTCTCCTCTTTTCTCCCTGGCTCCTTTCTAAGTTTTCCCCGTTTTCCTGGCCCTTAATACCCCTTTCCTGCCAATTTCCCCCTTCTAGCACAACGCTATTATCTTACACCTCAAACTTGTTTCTCTTTTATCTTATATATTCAAGCATAGAGGCAGGTGATAACCCATCAGCAGCAAACCGTGTTACCTGCACCAGCTAAGGTAAAGCAGACACTTGAGATGCTTCCTCCAAGCAGCAACAAGGCATGGATGAGCATTGCAGATACAAGCCGGGAGTTCACCTGTTGGAGGTTGGCTTCTCCAAAAGCATGTTCCGGAGTGCAACTCAGCCTGTGGTCCACCAAGATCACACTGAATCAAACTGCATTGAAACCACTACCATCAATGAGGAGTGCACCAGGCCACTCCATCTACATGGCTCTTCAGCGACCTCGTCCTTCTGTCAGCAGTCAAGTGGATACAGAAGCCTGATGTGGTCAGCAGACTCAGCACAACAGACAGTGAGCTGGATGTCCGTCCCCTGGACCAGCAGCATCTGCAGCACCACCACAGAATCAGCAAAAACGGCATCTGAGTAACCACCAATGACATAGTGACCGCCACTGGCACAACAACCACCACATCAACAGCAAGCCTGGCAATCAGCACAAATTCTCAATGTGCTTCAGCCAGGTGGCTTGGACCCTAGATGATGAACGGCATGCCTATGAGACTGGCTCATCAGGTCACTCATCTCCCTTCTTCAGTAGGGTGTGGCATCCCAGCAAAGCCAGCACATAGATGCAGGCACCTCATCCTCTACCTGTTCACATCATGCCGGCTCTGTGGGTTGCTGCCTGCATGCAGTGAGATGATGTCTGAAAACCAGTATCAGGGAGCACACAATGAAGATGCCCCAGAGCAGTACCAAGTTGCAAAATGAGAAGAATAAGCCATCAGTAAAAGAAAGGTATACACTCTTTCTTCATCTTGCAACGCAGAGTCCACTGGGATAGCCACACTCCTGCACTTTGTCAGACAGCAGGACATGCAGAAGAGAGCTCAAAAATAAAACAACATGGCTGCTAGCGGTGCCTGAGGCCCAACCAGTGCCAGGAAGCAAGTACTACAATGTGAGAAACAATTTTCAAGCGTTTAATGGAGGCGGGTATTTTACTTACTTTTATGATTATTTGGAACAACAGCAGGCAGACGTTTTTGGTGAATGCTGTTTATTTGAGATCACACGTGTCCATTCAACTACATCGTGTCAAGACCAAGACTCAAGACAGACACAGCTCAGTTATTGTGACCACTGCAAGCAAGTATTTGTCGTGAATTGGGGTGTCTGACGGGGGCCGGTTGGGGGGCGGGTGGGTTGTGTATCAAGTTGTAATTCATTTTTAGTTTGGGCTATTAAGTGGCACTTAAATGCCAGCTATAATCCGCAACTACTGAATTGAAGTACAGGTAGGGGGGAGATGACGTGAGGAGGGACACGCAGTTTAAGGGCGTTGCTAGGCTATTAGCCCACCCTATTGACTGCCCCTGGCAATGCTAATCCCTATGGCTATTCCCACGCACTACCTGCCCCACCCCTTCAAAGCGCACATCCTCTGGCGATCTCTTTCAGCTTGTTCTATGAAAACATAACATCAACCTTTAAACGGTCACTATTATTTCTTCACGTTGCAGGGAATAAATGGTTTAATTACAGCAGCAAATGGTTACTGGAGTAAAATGTCTTAGCGAAGCGTGCCTTTTTGCCACTTGATTTATATCTCTTCCATGCACTGCAGTCCTGAAAAAAAAACAATGACAAAGACAACATTTTTGCCTTGAGGTATTAGATAGGCATTTGTCAGGTTCTGCCATCATATGCCCAGGTAATCCCTCTTTTTTCCAGCTGTTGAAATCTTATGGCCAGTATGCCAGTGTCTAGCACATGCCTATCCCATGCCTACACAAAAGCCCAAACTATTGGCTTTGCCAATGCTTGTTTAAGAAAGAAAACCGTTGTATGCTTGTGGTGGACAAACATAACATCAGTAAGGAGGAGGAGTAGAAGATCAGTAAGAAGGAGAGGGAGCAGGTCAGCGGGAGAGGAGTGGTTAAGAGCAAGGAAGTGCATCGTAGCAAAGGAGAAGTGAAACCTAGGGCATGTAAAGGTGGTGAAGCAGCGTCTCTCCACATCCTACCTACCGATGTTTAACACAACTCACCTGACCTTATCTGTCTTGCATTCTCCCTCACCTAAGCTAGCTTCATTATTGTATAATGTATCGTTTTGAAACAGAGAGAGAAAGGAAGCGTGGGCGAGAGAGGAATTAACAGTGGCAATGTGAGCTTTTGAAATGGGGCCTCTCTGCAAGAGGCTAGTAGTAGGAGTGCTGGGTTTCAGGTTGTTTTGTCTTGCGAAGCCTACTCCCCTCTTCTTCTGACTAACTGACTCCCATCTAGGATCCCGTATCACATTACGCTAAACACACAAATCCCCCACAGACGTCAGCCACAGACCTAGCCATTAGCACATCAACACTACTCGGGCAATGACTAAACTCTCCTCTTTACCCCTATCACACTTTCCCACATCAGCAGCTAACCGGACCCAAAGCACTGTAGTCTATCAGATCTTGTCTCTTCCCTATTGATAACATACTCCGAAATCTCTGCCAAACGCATGGAAGCTAGATTGACACACAGGGACCAGGTAATTCTGACCTGCACTCATCAACACCACAGGTGTTGCATCTGCCGCTGTCACTGTCCCACAAATGACCCTTCCCTTTTCTCACAGAGCCACATGCAGGGTGGCCAGCAGAAGTAGTAAATGGGTGCTATATAAAACCACTGACATTATATTTGCATTACATTGTCCCCTTCAAATGTTAAAACTCTCTCCTACGTTTAAATATCTTTGTTCCCCGTCCACTGTCTCTCCTACACACCTCTTCTATATCAAGTTAAAATCTATCTCAATGGCTCTTGATCTGGCCAAGGTTCGATGCTCTCTCTATTCCAACCCTCATACCAGCTCATGCCTTCTTCACTGTGCAGGCTTTAAAGGATATTAATCAGCCTCTCAGCCCTTCATTTGAAAACCACTACTCCAATCGGACCTTTACTCACCTACTCACCATCCATGGATCCTTTACGAGATTCACAAACCACAAAACTGATATCTGCCTTCATTTGTGTCAATGGCATACATCCTGCTCCCCTACACTTTTGTCCCCTTACAAAAAGATGTTCTCTGTCCTCACTACCAGTTTGTGTGCAGTTAAGCATACTTAATTCACTGACCAAGTTTTACCCTTGGCATCACGGACTTGCAACTGGACTGGTTGACCTCCTTCCTCTCTGACTGACCTTCTCAGGTTTGACTGACGTGTTTTCTAGCCCCCGTAACACTTCACACCTGTGGCGTCCCTCAGGGCTCTATCCTCTCACCAAGGCTCTTTAACATCTACCTTGCCCCTCTAGCCCATTTGACCTCTGCCTTCTCTACTCACTTCCAGTGTTATGCAGACAACACGCAGATCTCCTTCAAGCTTCCCTCCACTAACTCCTCTTCATCTCTCATTTCTGTCTGACTGCTATTCAGGTATGGTGTGCTGCTAACAATCTCTGCCTTAATGCCAGTAAGACTGAGATCCTTCTCATTGGGACACCTGCTCCCTTATTCCCTCCTACTCTCTGGATGCCCTCCATGTCCCCCTTCCCTCACCTTCTTGTGAGGCAAAAAGCCACGGTGTCGTCTTTGACTCCTCTCTCTCCTTCTCTCCTCACATCACAGACTTTACCAAAAAGGCCCACTTTCAGCTGCACCTCCTCAGAGTCATTCTCCTATCCTCGCCTTTCCCCAGAAACTCAAGGTCTCCAAAGCTCTGGTCCTCTCTAGGCTGGACTACTGCAACAGCCTCTTCCTCAATCTGCCTAACTCCTCCTGTTGCCCCCATCAACTAATCCAGAATAGGACTGCAAGGCTTATCCTTGGCCTCAAGCTCAAGGACCACATCTCTCCAGCCCTAAAATCTCTCCACTGGCTCCCGTTTGTTGCGAGGATAATGTTCAAGACCCTCTGCATCATCCACAAGGCTTTCTGGAGCATGGGACCCGCTACCGCCAACTCTCACTTCCTAAATACCTCCCTGCTAGAGCCCTTCAGTATTCTAGCTCAAAGTCTCTGCAGATCAGATGCTTTTCCAAGCAGAAAGTGGGAGGTAGATCTCTCTCTTCTGCAGGAACCTCCCTCTGGAATGGTCTCCCTGCCCCTCTCAGGTTTGAGTCGGATCTCTTTAAGTTCTGGAAGCTTCACTTCTTCCTTCCCTCTCCCCTTCCCCTGCTAATGCCCCCCTTTGTCGCATGTTGACTGTCTGCCTGTTCCTTCTGATTCATAAAGGCATCAGGCCCTACTCGCCCAGTCTACCCCAGCACTTCATTCTCCCCTGACCCTTCCCGCCAAACCAGCACTTGCACTCCCCCTATACTAGCCTGGCGGGGCCTCCACCACTACTGTGCCCGATCCAGCCCCGTGCTTGCACTTAGCATGTGGAGACTCACTCTCTGCTTTAATAATAATAATAATAATAATAATTTCGCATTTATATGGCGCTACGAACCCTCAGGTATCTGAGCACTGCTTATTATTACCCTTATTACCCACGGTGTGTGGTGCTCATTTATCAACCTCAGACGGATGAAAGGCTGAGTTTGGCCCTGCCGGGATTCGAACCTGCGTTAGCAAGCTCTGCACGGATGTCAAAGCGAGCGCTCTACTCTACTCGCTGTGCCACTTGACCAGCCTTTCCCCTGTCACTTGTCCACCTGGCCTCCACATAGCACTTGCCTAGCCTAGGGGCCCTCTTCCCCCTTTGTCTTCCCCTTCAGCACTTGCATACTCTCCACCATTCCCGTTCCCATCTCAGCATTAATGCATTCACCTGCACTTACCCCACCACCCCCACTAGTCTGCACTTCTTGTTACTTCACTTGCATGGTCCGAATGGCAGAAGACCTAGAAGGACCTTTTTTGTTATACTTGTTATACTTCATCCCTGCTCCCCACCCACCCTCTTTTGTCTTGTGGCGCCTTGAGACACCATTCCCTGTATAGATGCACTATAAATACCCAATAAATGTAATTAAATATATCACTAAATGATCCATAAAGCAAGATTTGCAGCATTTGCTGCACCTCTTGTCCATAATGTTACTATGGAAGCACTTTTAGTCTGGTTTCCTATGACTGTGGTTCCCTTACAGTATATTCTCATCATTTATCACCCCCTGAGCATGATTCTTTTTTAAAAATTATGTTTTGAATTTGCATCTGACCTGCAGTTGAAATTTACCAACGTAATTATAGTTGATGATTTTAATCTTAGGATGAACCAAACCAAGGATGGACTCTTTTATTGCAGCTATGTCGATTTGGGTTTCTCACTGCTTGTTTCTAAGCCTATGCAAAGCCGTGGCAACACGCTGGATCTGATATTTGCATTGGAAAGGCCTACCGCTGTTTCTTCTCTGCTACCAGCCGCTTGGTTAGCTCATTTCCTGATTCCTATTTCCTTTTGTATCAAGGACCCAGTGATGAAGTCTGTAAGCTCATCTCTTTTGAGACAGAGGTGGCGATTGGTCCCTGTGGCTAGCATTACGACTCAACTAAATGCACATTGCGCATCAGAAGAGGTTCTTACTCTATCCATGCTGACTTCAATTTGCAACAGCACTGCTGTTAATCTATCACCACAGTAGCTGTGTGCATCTAGATATCATGCAACTTAACCTTGGCATACTAATGAACTCAAATCTCTGAGGCTGAAGCGTAGGAAAGCAGAGCGTGGAGGGGTTCTTACTGTCCGATGGACAAAGATCTTCTGCGCCCTCATACTGCCATCACGCTTTGATCCACGAGGCTAAGTGAAATTACTTCACAACTAGTGTGGAATATGCAATTAACCAGCCTAGAGCTCAGTTTGATTTAGTTTGCTCTCTGTCTACTCACTCTTCCTCGGAAGAGGGGGATTACCCCTTCACTGGTCTTATATAAATTACTATCAGAATTCTTTACTCAGAAAATCACTGACATTCGAGGACTGATTGCCTGTTGGGGTTTGAATTGGATCATTCTACTCCTATAGCAGTGGTCGTGCCTCCCTTGGTTTCATGATGCACTTTTCCTGTTTTTCTAGTGGATGACATAATCATAGCTACCAAGAAATTAGCATTGCCATCTCCTCTTGACCCAAACCCTCTCTCGAATCCAAAGGAGGTAATGTCAGTCATTGCCCCTTGGTTCACCTTTGCAATTAACAACTCTTGCTCTACGGGTATCATTCCTGAGGAGCCAAAGCATGCTTTGATCGTTCCCAATCTTAAAAAAACCTTCTTTAGATGCTTCAGTTCTATTCAATTTCCACCCTATTTCTTTGCTTCCTTTTTTATGAAATGTTTAGAATCTTTGATTTCTCCTCTGCTTAGCTCTTTTTTGTAGTGTGCTGATTTTTTTGATCCCTTCCAGTTACGTTTTCAACCTGGTTGAAGCACAGAAACAGTGCTGGGTTTGGTAGTCATCTTGCTGACCTGGGTGGAGTGGGTATGCTGACCTTGTTAGATCTTTCAGCCGCCTTTGACACCACAGTTGACCACTCCACCCTGCTCGATGGCCTTGCCAGTGCTGGTCTGTCTGGTCAGGTTTTTTTCTGGGTTTCAGTCTTTCCTATCGGGTCATGTTCAATCTCATTCTCTTCCTCCTTGTTCGCTCAGAGCCAGTACCTCATGGCTCTGCATTATCCCCTATGTTATTTAAGATCTATAACCAGCCTTTTGTCGGACTCATCCACTCCCATGGCCTTTGCTGTTACTCCTATGCTGATGACACCCAAATCATTGTGAGGTTGACTCTGCTCAACCTGGCACTGTGTCACACCTGCAGGGTTGCCTGAAGGATGTCGGGGTTGGATGGCCGACAACTGGCTGAAGTTGAATGGAGACATGACAGGGGTACTGGTTACAAGATTTTCTCCCTCTTTTTCTCTTCCTGTTCCCTCTTTACGGACACTGGATCACTGACCAACAGCTCTTGGTCCCCTTCCTACACCAGTTTCAGTGGTTAAGAACCTGTGAATCGAGTTGTTGGCTTTACTTTCTATGGTGGTCCAGGTAGCGCCGGTCTGCCAAATTGTACATCTTAAACTTAGGACACTTCGCAAAGTTATTCCTTTTATACCATGCCCCAATTGTTGCCTCTTTAGTCATGAGCGGGGTTGATTATTGTAATGCTTTATACCTTGCTCAACCAGGCTACTTGACTCGTTGACTCCAACTTGACTACAAAGACGGCGGTTCGTACTCCTTTTGCAGCACACATCTACACCATCTTATGCCAGCTTCATTAGCTCCCGGTTGGTAAAAGGATCCATTTTGAATCTTTGTGCCTGGTGCATCAGGAATTTTACAGAATTGGAGCTGAATATCTCAAAAGTAAATTCTGCCCATACACACTGGGTCATCGTCTTCACTCATAAAATAGGCTTAGCATCTCTGTGCCCTGCATCTGAAGGTCCCGGATTGGTGTCTGGACCTTTTGTGTTGCAGCTGTGAGATTGTGGAATGCTCTCCCATTAGCCCTTCAGGCTATCCAAGATCATCATTCCTTCTGTTGTTCTTTAAAAACCTTTCTGTTTTAGTTGCCTCTCCCTTTTATTGCATACCTGTTGGAACATTTCTGTAGGTTTAGCACCAAGATGCCTCCGTTGTACGTGCGATCAATACATACTAAATCATCATCCTCCTTACCTCGCCCCTGCATTTCTCCAAAGATTGTTAAGATCCATGAAATTCGCAATGCCCTCTGTTGTCTCCAATTCAACCCTGCTACACCCTCTCACTTCGTACACCCTCTCACCTCTACCTCATCTTCACTTGGCTCAATCTACCCAACCTCTACCATGAGTTAGTTCCCATTTTCTGTACTACCACTCTTTCCTGGTCCCCTGTGGATCCATTCACTGCACAAGTCGTCAAAGACATTGGAGCCCTAACATGCCTCTGCAGCATATTCCTTCACATGGGACAATCAGCCTTAGAGCGGTAACGCATAATGCAAATGGCATTTGTGCACTTCCTTTTGCTGTACCCGCTCCCATTCCCTGCACCTGTCCACAAGTTTCTTTTATTAGCTGCAAGTTGCTCGTATTTGGCTAGCTCAGGGGACATCCTTTCAGCCTTCCTCCTTCTGGTAGCTGGTTTCATCACCACTGCCCTTAGACCATTCTTGAGATCCTTAGAGCTTCCCAATTAGAACTGCACGGCTGAAGGTCCCCTGTCCAGACAGCATTGACCTGGCTGTTTGTCACCTAATTTGTAGCACCAATGTCTGTGCAACACTGGGCATAGCTCACAGACTTTTTGTTTTGCTGTCAGAAAGTGATGGAGAGATTATTCTAATGTTAGGCCTTTTCAAGCTGGCCATCCTGTTTTTTTTTCTTTGTCGTTTAAACATCTTGGAGACAAGGGAAGTACAGTGGAGGAGGAAGCGGCCTGGGGTCTTAAATCCATGGTGTAGATTTTGTAAGATGCCGGAAATAGTGGGATGTCCAATGCATTTTATAATGGTTTTCCAATCATCGGTCCAAGTCAGACATTTTTTTCTAAAAGACAATGTGAAAAGTGACAACCTTGAGTCCAAGTGAGTGGTGGAAAAGGGTCCTGATAGATGAGAAAACTGGATTGGTAATTGCCACAATGAAAATGCTGGAGTTTTTGTCATCAGGGAAGGGAGAGGGCAAGGGGGACTTGAGATCCTATCTCATCATCTAGAAATAGGACAATTGAGAGAAGGATGATGATTGACTAATAATTTTAAAGGTTTTATTTATTTAACAGGATCATGTAACATGTATTTGTTCTTAAATTTTGTGTTTGTTTTAAAGCCAATAAAATATTTTAATTAAAAAAAAATGTTTTGTTTCACTGACTCTTTTTCCTCCACTTATGTAACGTTGTCACCATTGTTCAAACTTACAGCACAAATATACCTCTGTGTGAAGGCTGCACTTTTACAAAATAAGACCAAAGCAAACACAAATATGTCTGTCTTATGTTTCAACTATCCTGCATTCTATATCGTCATCTTTTTGATTTGGGGTTTCTTTTGATATTTTTGTAATATCATGCAAGTCTTTAATTGCTTCCCTGTTCTATGAGGGAGTTCCATGTGCATTATTTTAAATTGCTTACATTGGGTCTATTTACAAGTCCGGCGGTAACTGTGCTGGTAAAAATGGCAGGTTGCAGACGGATTTGTACATTTTACCGGTGCCTGACGTGCCAGAAACACGGGGGCATTACAACCCCGGCCTTCCGGGAAGTCAAGCGCCAGTAATTATAAATCCCCATTCCCATTGAGGACTCAATGAGAATGGGGACCACAGAAGCACCAGCACCCTTAATAACGGTGCCGGTGCTTCCGTGAAACTCTGCGGGCGGGTACCGTTCAGCCCACCTGGTCTGACCCTGAGTCGTACTGTGCCGGTCTGGTAACAATGGTGCCGGTGGGCTTACTGGTACCGTTGTTACCGGACCGGCAGAGTTGTAATTGGGCCCAGTGTTTTGATCCTTCATATTTTTCTGATCGTCTACCTTTGTATCAGCCAGGGTGTGTGCGGCCTCTCATCCACTTCTGTGCTATCAGCTTTCCTATGTGCACTCCCCGATTTCATTCTTTCCAATCGTTCCATTCACAACGTTTGATTTCCCCAACTCTGGGGATTCATTTGACTCCTACTTTAACATAGTTTAAGAAATGGTTAAAAAAATAATTGTTTAACGTGGCATTTACCTGACGTTGTTCGTAACATGTGAACAATGCATGTATGTATTGATTTGCCTTTAATATTCCATGCTCTTACTGTACCGATTATCATTATTTTTTGGAAAGTACTTTGGATAAACGTTTTAAATTGTAAAAATAAATAAATACACCTTCAAAGCTTCATTTCAAATAGCCTCAAATTTAACAATTTTTAAGAAGACCTGATCACAAAATACTTATGAGGTTAAAGCATCTACCACCCCCTTAAGTTGGAATTGCTTAGCCATCCCCCACAGAAGCATCATGGGTCCATGTTGACAGCTTTCTCACTAGTGTGCACCACTGCAAACGCTCCTCAGTGCTTCTTGACCTTTTTTGCAGCGTTTAAGACTGGCAGCCACCCCTCTCTCCTTCTCACCCTCACCATCTCGCAATACAGGACAACACTGCATGGCCTTCTAGCGCTCTGATCAGACTCCTTCCATGCTGCTGGAAGATGGAGGCCTTCACTTAAATGCCTCTCCCTCTAGGAGTCGCCTAAAGCTCTGTCTTCGCCCACTACTCTTTACCCTCTGCAGCTCCTCCCTTGGCAACCCCATCTTCTTTCGATTCTTATATCCCTTACTTGCCAATTATATGCAGATTTTCTTCCCTTTTATTTTCTTTATACTGGACTGCCCTTCACGGATCTCCAGCGGTCCTTTGGCCATACCTCAAAGGCTGGCACTACTCTGGCTCATGCTTCACCCCTCCAAAGTTAAAGTCATATTGAAGTTATTTAGTTTCCTGCTGGCTTCTTCCTTCCCACATTCCCCCCCACCCCGCATAGTTCCTAAACTGGTGGCTTTCTTCAACAGCAACATTAAACTTCACAGGCTCATCCCTACTGACACAAGGCTCAACGTGCTTAGCATCCAAAACCTCTGCCCCTTTCTCCGCTTCCACTGCAATACATCATTCATCTCCCGCTTTTTATTCTGCCACCTTGACCGCTCTACTTCTTTGCTCCATGAAACAAAACCCCAACTTTGGAACTTGCAGTCTGCACAACCTTCCCAGTTCTTCTCCCACCATTCCCGAAGCACCCCCTCTGATAGTTCTGATCCTTTCCAACCCTGAGCGCTCTCTCTCGCTTCCACTCCAGCTCACTTCTTGCCCCAATCCTGACATGCCATACCCCAGGAAATCAAAAATATCACTCTCTCAGGACATTATCCACCACCCTAACCCTCACTGCCCCATTATATACTCCTCTGCCGATATGTTGAGTACCCCCTGTACATTCTCCTCCCAGTCTCCTGTCGATCTGGACTATCACCATTCCCTGTTCTACACTTCCTCTGTTCTAAGCTGGTACATTCTCGATTGCTTGCTAACTCAAGGCTTAAGGCATATCTCGGATATCAGCAATGTTTGCTGTTGTATGTGTATTTGGTTGGAACACTATGTCTGTGAAATCAACATAACTACTAATAAAGTACCAGTTAATGAAGTGCTGCAGGGTGAGGGAACTGTCATGATTCCTGCCCCTCATGTCCCCAGCCCTCCAAGATGTCATGCTGGAGCCAGGCCACGATCACCTACATGGCCCTCAAGGGCCTCTCCATCCCTCCAAAGACCCACTTGGAGTCAGACTCGGTGCTTGTGGCACCAGACTCACTCACTCCCATAGGATAACATTAGGGATTGGACTTGTAGTGCTTTGATGGGGACAAGATGGATGCCTCCACATATTTCGGTTCCCAGAACTGCATGTGCAATCTAGTCTTTTGGGTGTGGTTCAGCCCAAAGACACCTGGGATAACCAGAGACTATTTAAGCCACACCCAGGCTGAGAAACATGCTTTGCGTTTTCTGCACCTGCAGCGTGACACTCACCGTGTTCGGATCGGTCTCCAGTAGGCCTGCATCTTTCTTCTGCGCTCAGCTCCTGCAAGAACAAGAACACCGTTAGGAACAGCCTTACCTTGCGGCGCTTCTGCCCATCATTCATCGCTCCTTCTGTTCTGCAGGCATCTTCGGCGGTGTCATTCCCATCCCGGCACGCCGCTTCCTAAGGAAAAGGGAAAAGAACAGAAAAAAGGCATTAGTAAGCATTCTGCAAATCTTTGCTTATTTTTAAATACTGTACGAGCTTCAAACGCTTACCTGAATCCCAGCCGCTCTGTGGGAATTCTGTCACCGGAACTTCTCATCCATCTGCAAGAGGGAAAAGACACTCCAGGTTAGCGTGGAAACATCTAGAGGCACAGCATACCGCGCTTACCCATTGCATTTGTTCTTCATAACCAGCATCCACGCTGAAAATGTCGCGGCACCTAAAAGACACAGAAAAAGAACTCAGTTCAATGCAAATATGAAAGGGGTGCATTGCGCATCGCGCTCTCACTCACCTTCAGCGCTACTCACTTCAGCAGCACGCCGCCATCCCAGGACGCCGGCCATCATCTAAGGAAGGAAAGGAACGAAGTTAGAGAACTGTTCAAAAGACTCATTATACTTACCTGTCGGACTCTTGCCAGTGAAGTAACTAGGCAGCAACGAGGCCGCATCAATCAACAGGCCCCCGTGCTGAAAGCAGGAAAGAGAGCACACTATCCAAGAAAACAAGGTGAGCTGTAGATCAAAGGGAAGGGTTGGACCCCTGGGAAGAAGGGGTTCAAGCACACAGAAACAATAGGGAGTTAAACTCTACCAATCCTGTGTTTCAGGCCTAGTCTCCAGTCGAATAGCCTCCAGGGTAGGGTTCGAGGTCGTAAGAGGTCAGAACAGGCTGAGTGACGTCCCCGTGGATACCAGGTGAGCGTTACAGAACGCAAAGCCTCACATCAAAATCCACCTGGGCGTCATGGAAACGTCAGAAACTGACCAGTTACCCACATGTTGGGGCAGCAACGTTCCGAAGTACATGCAGCCAGGCAGGAGACCAACAGCCCGAGGAGAGAGCTGATAGTAGCCAAAGAACGCACTGATGATTTAAGATGGCAACTTCTCCAGTCACAAGCAGGGCATGCACCATTGCCGGCGAAGCGTGCCCTCAAAACCAGCACCATCAGCCAATCCCGTTCAGATAACCCTTCCTGGGGCAGTTCCCTTGGCCCCGCCTGAACAATTTACGGGGGATCCCAAGAGGTTTGCAACGTTCATGAACCAGTGCCGCCTGCACTTCCTTTGTAGGCCAGGGGCCTTTCCGAATGACCAATCACGGGTCGCTTTTGTGCTATCCAACCTGAATGGTAGTGCCACGGACTGGTCTGTACCTTTTGTGGCCCAAGACGATCCTTTGCTGAATGACTTTAGAGGCTTTCAACAGGAGATGGAAAAGCTATTCGCCTGTCGTACTCATGAGCAGACATTAGACAAAGAACTTCTGTCCCTACGCCAATGGAATCAATACCTATTAACATACATAGCCAAGTTCAATAGACTCGTAGTTGAAGCAGAATGGGCAGTGGAGAAGAGAACCACGTTATTTCATCAGGGGTTGCCGGGGGGAGCTCAAGGATGTTCTCGTACAAGTAGTGAACCCCACAAAAGACTGCTCAGAATTCATTGACCTTGTTGTTCAACTGGATCATAGGTTGCAGGACCGAAGAGCAGATTGAACCAGACTGGACCCTCGCCCTATGTATGTGCGTTCAAAGGACAATACTGCCCGAACAACGGAAGGTTCGGGAGAACCAATGCAAATTGGGGGGGTCAGAGCCCCCTTGACTAAAGTGGAAAGGAATAAAAGGAGACAGCAGCAGTTATGTCTGTACTGTGGAAGGTCAGGTCATTTCCTTAAAGAGTGCCCTGTGAAGCCACCGAGGAGGACGGTAGGGGCCACGCACAAGGAAGATACCATCAAGGAATCGGAAAACTCCACCAGCCCGGCAAGTGTAGGGGTCTACTTGTCGAGCGAAGAAAGTGAACTACAGACCTCCCATTTTGCACTATCTGTGGTCTTGATCAATCACCAACAACCATCTCGGATGCACGCAGTAAGAGCGTACATAGTCAGTGGAGCCGTTGGGAATTACATCAACCAGGATCTTGCGACAAAGATGGGGCTTCCGTTACACCCTAAATCAACCACCGACACTGTTACCACTGTCGACGGAACGGAAATAGCTTCTGGTCCAGTATCCCAATGCACTGCAGCTTTAACCCTTCTGTGCCTGGATGGACACCAAGAATCTATCGTTTTTGACCTCATTAAGGCACCACAGTTCCGGTTGATTTTGGGAATGCCATGGTTGGTAGCTCACAATCCTCGAATCGATTGGGGAGCAAAAGAATTGGCCTTTCCCGAGACTTGCGCCCACACATGTTATCGCCAAGAGAAACAACCAATAGACACCAGAACCTCCATGATTGTTACTGTGGCAATCGGCACTCTACCAAGTGAATACTAGGACTTTCAAGATGTCTTTCAGAAAGAACAGGCTAATACCCTGCCACCACATAGACCATACGATTGCCAAATCAACCTGATACCCGGCGCACAAATCCCTTGTGGGCGAATTTGCGCACTCACGGAACCAGAAAACCAGCACCTGAAGGCCTATCTTGACCAATACCTGGCCAACTGGTTCATCCGTCCCTGAAAGTCTCCAGCAGCCAGTCCTCTATTCTTCGTACCGAAAAAGGAGGGGAACTTGAGAACGTGCATCGACTATCGTGCACTGAACCATATTACCGTAAAAAATCGCCATTCCCTGTCACTGATCCCTGAATTGCTTGATCAAGTCAAAGATGCCCAAATCTACACAAAACTAGACCTGAGGGGGGCATATCACCTTGTGCGCGTAAAACAGGGGGACGAATGGAAAACTGCTTTTCGCACCAAATACGGCTTGCACGAATATCAAGTAATGCCCTTTGCAACGTGCCTGCTGCATTTCAATACTTCATGAACAATGTCCTACGAGAATTTATTGATGTCTTTGCTCTAGTGTACATCAACGATATCCTAGTATATTCTGCATCAAAGCAGGACCACGTTAAACACATACGATCCGTATTGGAGAAACTCTGTCAACACCAGCTCTACACAAGCTCGAAAAGTGCTCATTCCACATCTCCGAGTTGGAATTCCTGAGCTTTATTCTCAGCCCGAATGGAATCCAAATGGATTTACACAAGGTAGATGCTATCCTGAACTGGCCATCCCCAAATTCATTCAAGTGGGTTCAAAGTATGCTGGGTTTTGCAAACTGCTACCGCCGATTCATCCCAGGATTTTTCGCAAATCGTGCATCCCATCACGTCATTACTAAGGAAAAGCAACAAAAAGTTCCAGTGGACAACAGAAGCCGAGGAGGCTTTCCAGGAACTCAAAGCAAGATTCACATCTGCCCCAATCTTATGCCACCCTCGCCCTGCTCTCCCATACCTGGTGGAATCGGATGCCTCAAGCATGGCTATGGGAGCTGCCCTCTCACAAAAGGACCCCGAAACGGGCCAGTTACACCCTGTTGCCTTCTGGTCGCGTAAATTCACACCCCCTGAACTCAATTATGCTATCACAGACAAAGAATTCCTGGCCATTAAGTCAGCCTTTAAGGCATGGTGGCACTAACTCTTGGGCGCCAGACACACAATCACCGTAATAACTTACCACTGGAACCTCCAGTACCTAAAAACGGCAAAGGCCCAATCCTCAAGGCAACTACGTTGGGCTCTTTTTTTTGCTGAATACGACTATGTGATTACATTTCGACCACGGGTGAAAAACGGGAAGGCCAATGCCCTTTCCCGTAAGTGGGTGGAAGAGCAAGGGTATCAGACCCCTGACCCAATAGCAATCATCCCGAGTGACAAGCTCCTAGGAATCACAGCAACCATAGCTCAGAAAGAATTACATGAAGAAATCCAAAACCTGATGGGTCCGGAGCAATTACAAGCATGTAGTGCACAAGGAGAACATTACATGATAAAAGATCAGTTGGCCTACTTCAGGAATTGTTTATTTTTACCAAACCAAGAACTACGAGAACAAGTCGTGTCCGGTTATCATGATTCCTTGATCGCGGGCCACCCCGGAATCGCTAAAACCCTAGCCACGGTAAAACGAAATTATTGGTGGCCCACGTGGCGTAAAGACATTATCCAATTCATCCTATCTTGTGGAGTGTGTGCTCAAAACAACTCATCCAAGCAGAAACCGGCTGGGCTATTACAACCATTGGAAATCCCACCAGCACCCTGGCACATGTTGACCCTCGATTTTATTACTGACTTACCACCCAGTCAAGGGTTTAACACTATTCTTGTGGCACATTTTCAAAAATGGCACATTTCATTCCTCTTAAGGGGCTCCCAAATGCTTCCACTCTGGCAAAGGTATTTCTTGAAGGCATCGTACAGCTCCATGGGTTTCCTTCAGTTTTGGTCTCAGACCGAGGTACTCAATTCGTATCTAACTTCTGGAGAAAATGCTGCTCTATGGCCCAGATCGACATCCGGCTATCCACCAGTCACCATCCCCAAACGGATGGTCAAACTGAGAGGACAAATCAGACGCTCGAGCAGTATCTGCGTTGCATGTTACACCAAGCTGAAGGAAGCTGGTTTGACCTATTATGGATAGCTGAATATGCTTATAATAATTCCCTACACACCAGCACTGGGCAGACACCCTTTTATACCATGTATGGCAGGCACCCACGTACTTCTGAGTTGGACGTTCCTACAACCCTGGAAATGCCAGCAGTCAAAGCCTTGTACACGACCATTTCTCAAACCTTTAAAAGGGCAGCTGAACACCTACTTCAAGCTAAGAATCACCAAAAGAAGTTTGCTGATCAACACCGAGCAAAGGCCCCCAATTACCAAGTGGGAGACAAAGTCTGGCTGGCGTCTAAACACGTGTTCATTAAAGGAGCATGAACTTTCCGTCCAAGATACCTGGGTCCATTCACCGTCACCTCCATGATAAATCTTGTGGCGGTCAGACTAGCTTTGTCGTCAAACATGCAGATTCATTCTGTGTTCCACATGTCTCTCCTTAAACCTGTCCAACCTGGGACCCGGGTAGCAACGTCACTGCAGCCAGTAGTAGTCGCCGGGGAGCCAGAATTCGAAGTCAAGGACATCCTAGATTCAACGTACGTCAGATACAAATTATACTAATTAGTAGACTGGAAGGGGTATGGTCCACAAGACAGGACATGGGAGCCTTGTGAGTACATCCATGCACCTAGCTTGCTTAGACGATTTCATCAAAACCATCCAACCAAACCAGGACCAGACAGAAGAGCCACCTTGAGAGGGGCCTTGGGGGGGAGTGCTGTCATGATTCCTGCCCCTCATGTCCCCAGCCCTCCAAGATGTCAGGCTGGAACCAGGCCACGATCACCTAAATGGTCCATCACTCCAAAGACCCACTTGGTGTCAGACCTAGCCCTTGTGGCACCAGACTCACTCACTCCCATAGGATAACATTGGGATTGGACTTGTAGTCCATTGATGGTGACAAGATTGATGCCCCCACATATTTCTGTTCCCAGAACTGCATGTGCGGTCTAGTCTTTTGGGTGTGGTTCAGCCCAGAGACACCTGGGATACCCAGAGACTATTTAAGCCACACCCAGGCTCAGAAACATGCTTACCATTTTTTGCACCTGCAGCGTGACACTCACCGTGATCGGATCGGTCTCCAGTAGGCCTGCATCTTTCTTCTGCGCTCAGCTTCTGCAAGAACAAGAACACCGTTAGGAACAGCCTTACCTTGCGGCGCTTCTGCCCATCATTCATCGCTCCTTCTGTTCTGCAGGCATCTTCGGCGGTGTCATTCCCATCCCGGCACACTGCTTCCTAAGGAAAAGGGAAAAGAAAAGAAAAAAGGCATTAGTAAGCATTCTGCAAATCTTCGCTTATTTTTAAATACTGTACGAGCTTCAAACGCTTACCCGAATCCCAGTCGCTCTGGGGGAACTCTGTCTCCGGAACTTCTCATCCATCTGCAAGAGGGAAAAGACACGCCAGGTTAGCATGGAAACATCTAGAGGCACTGCATACCGCGCTTACCCACCGCATTTGTTCTTCATAACCGGCATCCACGCTGAAAACGTTGCGGCACCTAAAAGACACAGAAAAATAGCTCAGTTCAATGCAAATACGAAAGGGGTGCATTGCGCATCGCGCTCTCACTCACCTTCAGTGCTACTCATCTCAGCAGCACGCCGCCATCCCCGGACGCCGGCCATCATCTAAGGAAGAAAAGGAACGAAATTAGAGAACTGTTCAAAAGACTCATTATACTTACCTGTCGGACTCTTGCCAGTGAAGTAACTAGGCAGCAACGAGCCTGCATCAATCAACGCGCCCCTGCGCTGAAAGCAGGATGGAGAGCACTCTATGCAAGAAAACAAGGTGAGCTGTGGATCAAAGGGAAGGATTGGACCCTGGGGAAGAAGGGTTTCAAGCACACAGAGACAATAGGGAGTTAAACTCTACCAATCCTGTGTTTCAGGCCCAGCCTCCAGTCGAATAGCCTCCAGGGAAGGGTTTGAGGTCGTAAAAGTTCAGAACAGGCTGAGTGACGTCCCCGTGGATACCAGGTGAGCATTACAGGAACAGATCTAGATACTATATTACGCTGGACATACATGCAGACCAAGAAGGGGGTGACTTGGGGAGCCACAAATATGTAAAAAAGCTGTAAGGGATGTGCACGGCAACCCAAAAGCACCTCCATAGGAGGTCCAGTGTGAGCTCGCTGTCTTTCACATAGTGTGAGAGCGGCAGAGTGAGTGTGGAACAATCACTTTAAATATTAGGTACACCACATCAATACTTTAGTTACTTCAAGTCGTAGGGAGTCATGTAGAAGTCTGAGTTAGGATTTAGTTTGTAGTGGGCGAAGTATGTTTATGTTCCACAAATTTGTAACGTCAATTGAGTGTTTGTATTAACCTTAATGTTGGCATTCCCAATATTTATAGACTAAACATTTTTAATTCACATGGTGGTTTTGGACGTTGGTAGTGCCCTTAACAATGGCATTCCCAACACTTGCAGATTTCACCTTTTTCCATTGAGGTGACTCTTGACTCTTTGACTTTCCAATTACTCTATGGCTAATGACGTGTGCCTCATTTGACAAACAAGAATCAAAATTGCAGGAAATAGTGCTTAATATAAGGGTTATAAAGCACTAAAATAGAGTGTGGTTTTGACTTTTTGCATTGGTTTTACCTTAGGTAAAATTGACAATGTTTGCTCATGTGCACAGCACAAACTGCTAGGTGGGTTTCTGCCAATTATTTTTAGTGGGCGGGCAAAGCATGGGAATGATTGCTTTGCTTGTTTTTTGGGAAATCTGCCCAGTATTGTGTTTTGCTTTACTTAAGCATAGAGTTGGGAGGTGGGGGGCACCCTCTGCCACCAAAACCATGTATATCTCACCTACTGGCATTGAAGGAGCTGAAGATTTTCAAAAGCAGAACTGCCATTTTGCTTCAGAAAATTGTGTTTTTGAAAGCAATGAGCCTGAGCTGGCTAGCAGTAACGTTATCCAGTGAAAATGTTGCCAGCAAAAATGTAGTCAGTAACAAAGTGGTGGTGAAAATACCTCTGCAGTGAAAATGTTGCCAAGCAAAATGTAGTAAAAAAATGCAGCTGAAAATTAGCCAAAAATGTCTGTTGGGTGTCCTGACCCACGTTTGAGCTATCATGCTGCAACATTTGGTGCTGTGGGCTTAGAAAATCCAAGATGGCCAAAAAGCCCACATGTGCGCCAGAATCCAGGAGAACCACGCAGTTTGTGCGTACACCAAAATGGCTGCCTAACTTGCCACCCACCAGTGCGAGCATGATGGGCCAGGGTGCCATGAGTGGAATGGGTGCCAAAGGTAAAACAGCAGCGCCTGTTAGCTCAAAAACGCTTTAAAATTACCTTTGGTTTCTCTGAATGCCAGCTCAAAATGCCTATTTTCAAACATTGCAACACATCCAAAAATCTCACTGAACACCAGCGGACATCTGGCAGAATGAAGTATGTGTGCATACAAAATCTGGGAAGATGAAGAGCCCAAAACAATGTTCATAACAAAACTGGCTGAACTATGCATGTCAGCAGCCTAACTGAAACTGGATTAAAACCACCAAAATCGAAATGTTTAAATTAACTGAGTGACCTACTTTTGAGTGTCACATAGTTTGTAACTGTTAAAATGTCACAGTTTTGAACTTAGAATCAGCATTCTAGCTGCATATGTAAAAATTGTATTGACTTAAACTGGGGAACAAAAAAATGACATGCAGCTAAAAACTGGCTTAAAGAGATTCAAATTCTGCCTGACATCTACCCCCAGAGGAGTTAAAACCTGCTCAGCCACTCTTCCCCTTGCCAAAAGGAGTTGTCACCTCTCTGATTAGATTAGGGGTGGAGCAGCTGGGGACTACAGGGAGATGAACAAAGGCCTGTCCTGGACTCAGGCAAATGTTATATTGGGGGCGTCGTAAAAGTGGCTTGCTCTTAGGAGAAACGGGAAGGGGCAGTCCCCTCTGAGGACAGGCTGAGCTTAAAGAAAGTGGATAGACTGGTTTCTCCACCATGTGACCATGGAAGACACACCCCTGTTGGCCAGAATATGATTTTAAGAAAGATAGATAACTCAAAGTGCGGACTTGTCAGAATTATATAAGTAATATCATTATATTTGTGATTTTTCTGTGAACATTTTGAGATGCGTTAGGACCCTGTGGTGTATTCTGGGGGGTTGCTAGCGGAAAATAGGGTCTCACACCAAATGACTGCATGTTAAAAATCTGACACTTCATCAATTAATGTCCATACTCCTTGCGCACATGTGTGTAAATTTGGGTAAATGTCCGATATTGCAAAACCAGTGAAAAAGCGCAAAATGTTGTCATTTTTGAATGCAAGCCCCCAGGAAGATCAGAGGAGGACAAGCATGGACCATAAGGAATATATAATGTGCACATGTAATTTCAACAAATTGTATATCTGGTAAGGATGTATTTGAATCAAATATAGATTTGTGGGCAAACTGACCAGGGGAGGATCCTCTGACCCATAAAACCTACAGCATCACTCTGACTCACATTTCCTTCCCCCAATCATGGCAGAGGGGAGAATTGGGCCAATGACAAGTAGAGAGGGGCAGGCTTAGGTAGGCCCAGGCACACACCCATTTCAAAACACATAAAAAGAGACGGCTGGGACAGGTAGAGACATTCAAATCCAGTTGCTGCGGAGCGTTTTGCCGGACCACACAACATCCAGAAGATACCAGTTCCAGACTGACTCCAGCTACATACTCTAGAACCTAGAACTTATACTTTAGAACCTAAATCAGAGGCCTAAAACCACAAGCTGAGTTCTCTGCAGCAGGCCTCAAATCATTGCAAGCTACTCACAGCCGGGCGAGCTGCTTGAATCCCTTGCCAAGAACTTTTGCCAGGACCAGTGCAGAGATCCAGGAGCCGTGCAGAGACCGCTGTATCCGGACAGACCAGACCAGTGGCAGACCAGACCAGACCGTGCAGAACCGCAGACCCAGAGACCAGATCGCTGTGTAGTGCCGCTAGCCTGATTGATCAGATCCGTGACGAGACCCAGTCCTTCCAAATATATTGTGAGTACAGCTAGGACGGGGCAAAACCAAATCTCTTAGTTTAAAGTAATATAATTCAATCTATTTAACCTAAGTAGAACTGCCTCCTAACTGTCACCTGTCATTTGTAAAGCTGCACCACTGTCATTTGTCAATTCTGCAGCTGCAAAGCTGTTACCTGTCATTTTGAGTATACTTTAAATCCGAAAAACAACCTTTACAAAATCGTTCATATCTCTGGAACCGTTTGGGCTAGGAACTTGGTTTAACTTTCCTATGAAAGCTTGGAATCTCCGCTTACCAACAAGCCTAGAACCGACTTATACGTTTGCCGTAATCACGATTCACGCACTCACGAATTTTACCGCGATTTGCGATTTGGTTACAAATTCAGCCACGTGTAACCCTCAGCAGTCATTTCTTTCCTTGCTAAAAATTCGTTTGCCTCTTAATCACCATCTCTGAATCATTGCTAAAGTGAGCCTGAACTCATCCCAAGTATCTCTCACTCGCCCTGAACCTCCTAAAGGGAATTAAAAGGATTTTCAGCATATTTCTCACTTCATTGCCACCACATTCAAAGCACTTGGGCCTGTGTTTTAAAACTCATACCGGTTTCCTCTAAGCTTGCTGGGGGGGAACTGAATTTCATATTGTATTTGATTGCATTCCTGAGAACTGTGTGCTCCTCTTTCCATCTCCTTCCATTTCTTACATTGCATAGGGGAGGGGGGTGAATTGCCAGAGAAAAAGGTATTATCTTATCTTTTGCTAAAATCATCTCAAGTATTTCTGTACTGCATTTTATTCCTCATTGCTTTTCCCTTGAAATCATAAAAGTATTTTTGCTACTTGATCCATCCTATACTAACTCCTCATTGATTATGAAGAAGTGTGCTAGTGTCACATTACTCATCGTTGATTAACATTATATTTATAAGGGCGATATCGATTATTAATTTATTATAAAAGCGTGGTATCTATATTTTGTCTTATTTCTCAAATTAACCTTTTAAACTTGCAAAACAGAACTACTTCTTGGCTCAGTGGGGTCAGGGAGATTCTAAGAGAGGGGTGTTATATAGGGGTAGTCATCCAGAACTCATGAACTGGACATAAAGATATATCAATAAGGGTTTCCATTCAGTATCCCAGACTAGGCATTGACTTAGCTGTAGTGTTGAATTGAATCCTCTTACATGTCGTGATGCTATGATAATTGTAATGGTTATGGAGGGTTTGTGTGTTTGCAATTGCCTGTTTTAGGGTTAAGATTGTGGTTAGGGTAAGGAGAGGGGTAGTGGTTACAGTAAAGATTTTGGTTAGAATTGGGGTTAGAGTTAGGGTCAGTGAGGATGCTGTAGGGCTGGTGCTGTTGGGGTTTGATTAGCTGTTACATTAGATTAAGTGTCAGGGTAAGTGTTAGAGTAGGGTTATGATAAGGCTAGGGCTAATAGAGTAATGGTTTGCGTAAGTGTTAATGAAAGGGATAGGGAAGTTGTGGAGGGCTGGTGATGTTGGCGTAGGATAGGAGTTAGGATAAACTTAGTGGTTAGAGCAAAGTAAGCATTGTACTGGTAATTGTAATTGTTTATTTATACAGCGCGTATACACAGGTGGAGTGCTTCAAAGCACTTCAAGGTGGTAAGGGAACAAGGAAATACACTAATCATTCTTAGGCCTTGAACTTTCTGAATGATCTAAACAGAAAACTAGCATACTAGGTCTGACGGCATTTCTCCTAGTGCAAGTGCATGAGTGTCACAGTTTCGCACAAGCTAGGGAGGGGTGACAGAAAAAAGATGCAGGGGTCGGGACAGGACAGACAAATTTACTATTCCTAGTACATTTAGTTAATGCATGCATGGAGGTGCAAGCAAGAGAGTGTGGGGGAAATAAATGCACCCAGTCCAACAGGGCACTGGGTTAAGTGCAGAAAGGTTGCCTTGCTCATAGAGTTTAGGAAGAAAGCGCAGTAGTGCTGAACATAGTGCAGTGGCGCAGAGGCAAGGGCAAAGACTGGCGGGGGGCCTGTGACCTGTAAGGCTCTGGAGGTGAACCAGGCAACCAGACAGCAAAACTGAGTGGAGTTAGGGAGGAGAAGGAGAAAGGAGGGTGGGGAAAAAAGAACGGAGGTTAGCAGGGTAGAGGCAGGGAGAAGGAGGAAGAGAAGAGGAAGGTCTTGAGGAGTTTCCGGAACTTAAGGTGCTCCGGCTCAAGACGGAGAGAGGCAGGGAGGTTGCTCCAGCAGGAGGCACATGTAGAGAATAAAGATCTACCCCAAATCCCTGTTTGTGAAAGCGGCTCACCCGCAGAGAGTTGGAGGAGGACGAGTGGAGAACTCTAAAGGGAGAGTATTTAGGAAGAGAGTGTTGTAGATAGTGGGGGCCCCGGCCCCAGAAAGCCATGTGGACTATGCAGAGGGTCTTGAAATTGATCCTTGCAGCCATGGGGAGCCAGTGGAGGGATTTCAGCACTAGAGTGATGCGGTCCCTGGGCTTGTGGCCAAGTATAAGTCTTGCGGTTCTGTTCTGGATCAGTTGTAGAGGACGGCGAGTAGAAGTAGGAAGGTTGAGAAAGAGGCTGTTGCAATAGTCCAGCCTAGAGAGAACCAGGGCTCTCGAGGTGGTGTACCTCTGGGGAAAAGTGAGAAAAGGTAGAATACCTCTGTGGAGGTGCAGTTGGTAGTGGGACTTTTTGGAAATGTCTGAGAAGTGTGAAGAGAAGGAGAGAGTGGAGTTGAAGATGACTCCATTGGTAAGTGAGGGCGCATGGCGAAGGGAAGTCGGCCGGCGTGAAAGTGGTAAAGCAGGAGAGAGGGGCCCAATGAGGACAATCTCTGTCTTACTGGCGTTCAGGCAGAGATCGTTAGCAGCATACCAGGACTGAATTGCGGATAGACAGTCAGGGAT
This sequence comes from Ambystoma mexicanum, assembly GCF_040938575.1. NCBI lineage: Eukaryota > Metazoa > Chordata > Amphibia > Caudata > Ambystomatidae > Ambystoma > Ambystoma mexicanum. The sequence goes on from NC_090923.1 coordinate 520,786,620, forward strand.
GAGTGAGGAGGGGGAGGAGGCTGAGTGTAGCCTGAAAGAGAGCTGAATTCATCCACCTAACACTGAAAGTTAGAGGTGAAGGTAGAGATCCTGTTGGCCAAGGGAGCCATGTAGATATTGAAGAACCAGGGCGACAGGTTAGATCCCTGGGGACACCAAAAGTAGAGAGGGTTATTGAGGAGACAAAAGGACTCAAGTTCCACCTGGGAGAGCCGGTCAGAGAGAAAGGAGGAGAGCCACACCAGGGCCTGATCTGTGATGACCAGGGTATCACAGAGATGGGTGATCAGTATGTTGTGCTTTACTGTATCAAAAGCAGAGGAGAGGTCAAGAAGAATGAGGACATAGGGAGAGTCAAGATTTGAGAGCAGGTCTTCAGAGGTGTTCAGAAGAGCAGTTTCTGTGCCTCTGGGTGCTCTAAAGCCAGACCGATGGTCATGGAGACAACCAACAGACTCAGTGTGGAGGGTAAGTTGAGTGATAGCCAGCTTCTCCAGGAGCTTTCCCAGGAATGGGGTGATGGAGATCGAGCAATAGTTTGCTGGAATAGACGTGTCGGCAGAGGGTTTTTTAAGCAGAAGGTGCACAAGAGAGTGCTTGAGATGAGAGGGGAAATTTCCAGTGGCAAAAGAGAGGTCGCAGAGGTTCACCAAGGCTGGAGCAAGAATGTCAACATTGTCCTTGATGGTTTTGGAGGGGCAGGGGTCCATCTGTTTGGAAGAGGCTTTCATAGATCGGACTTGTATCGAGACCTCATCAGGTGTGACAGAGGAGAGGGAGGAGAGAAGAGGGGGAGTGGTGGGAGCAGCCAAAGGGGGCCCACGAGATGGTGCACGAGGGGGAGCGGAAGAGATAGAGGACAGGATGTCCTGTATTTTGGTGGTGAAATGTGTGGCCAGGGCTGAGCAAAGGGCCTGGGTGGGTGCAGTAGAGGATGTGGCTTCAGTAGGGTTGGCACATTCCTTGCAGACTTTGAAAAGTTCAGCCGTGTTGTTAGATGCTGTGGAGATGCAGGCTTGAATGCAGACTCTTTTTCTTTGAGCGGATGCAGAGTCTATATTGCCTTTGTAGAAGGCGGCAGGCCAGTTTGTCAGAGGGTGCACCTGCAGATCCCCATTTCTGTTCTGCTGCTCTGCACTTGCAATTAAGGGCAGCCAGATTGGAGTTTTACCAAGAGTTGCACCTTTTGGCAGGCTTCAGTCGGACCCTCATGACAGGGGCAAGAATGTCAAGAGTGTTGGACATGGAACAGTGAAAGTTAGAGAGGGCTATATCATGGAAAAGGAGTCAGCTGCAGGAGTAGAAGGAGGAGAGTAAGTGGAGGCAAAGGCAGCCACTGACACTCTTTTCATGGGTCGAATCACCTTGAAGGCAGTAGGTGGTGTAGGGTGTGCCATTGCTAAGGGAGAAGAGAGCTTCAAGGGAGAAGAGAAAAGAGAATTATCAGTCCATGAGAGTGAGGTAGTGAGAGGAAAAGAGAGTGGGATGTCTGTGGACATGAGAGCATCCAAGGTGTGGCCAGCGGTGTGCAATGGACCAAAGGGTAGAATGGAAAGAGAAAGGGAGTCACAGAGGTTGCAGAAATATCCTGAGGAGTCCAGAGAGTCAAGATGGATGTTAAGATCCCCCAGCAGGAGGAGCGGGAAAAAGGAGGAGAGGAGAGAAGAGACCAGGTCAGCCCATTCCAAGAGGAAGAGGGTGGACTGGCCTGGTGGCTGATAGAAGGTGGTCAGAGTAAGAGAGGCAACAGGGAGAGAGAAAGCCTGAAGTCCAGGCATTCAAAGGAGGAGAAGACCTGAGTGGGAATAATGGAAACAGGGATCCACTCAGGAAAGACCAAGGCTATTCCACCTTCTGGCTTGCTGGGCCTGGCATGGAGAGGATCTTGTAGCCTTCAGGGAGAAGTGTGTCAAAACTCGTGACAGACTGGCCCTAAACCATGTCTCAGTAAGAGCAAGAACATCAAGTTTCAGGAGTTCAAGGAGGTGGCAGATGTCAGAGGAGTGCTTGACAGCAGAACAAGAGTTTAGTGTGGCAACCTGGAGCAGGTTGCCATTTTTCAAGGACTTATGGGGGGAGTGCAGAGGACCGAGGTCCCCCCTGTAAGTGGTAAGAGTGCCTGAGACAAAGAGGTAGAGAAGGCAAGGATAACAAGGGTGTCAGTGAGGAGGGTGCAGGCAAGGATGCCAAGATAGTGGGAGATGGCAAGGGAGTCAGAGTGGGAGGAGCCGCAGGAGGCAAAGGAGCTCCAGGTACTGTGGCAGTGGATGGCGAGGGCAGCAGGATGGAAGAGGCTGACAGGGTTGTCAGTGTAGTACAAGTAGGCAAGGGAGCATGTACAGTTGAAAGCGACAAGGGCGGAGTTGTGAGGGAGGTGGTGAGGTTGGTAGGGGGCAAGGAAGCACAAGTGGGCATAGTTGTCAAAAGAGCCTGGGCATCCATAGGAGTAGGTGGCAAGGCAGCCAGTGAGGACGAAAGAAAGTTGATAAGGCAAGGAAGGAGCCTATCAAAAAGTAAGAAGTTTGATTGAGGCCCTTTTACCAGGATGGTACCATTTTGATAGACATTAATGATGGCTCTGGAGGTGGAAAAGGAGGCAAGAAGGGCCGCCCAGTAGGTGCCACCATTTATGTGTGAGGAAGAGTAAGGAGAGAGCAGAGTGGGCATATGGAAAGTCCATAGGTTGGGAGAAGGAATGACAAAGAGGATGTCAGTGAGAGTCTCTCTGGCGGAAGCACTGATGTATGTGTCAGCGATAGGAAGGCCTGTGGTGGAGGCCAGTATGTCCTTCTTGAATTTCTTCCTGCCAGATTTAGTTAGAGATGAAGGATAGGAGGTGGAGCAGCAGTTAGAGAAGATGGGAGAGATAGAAAGTGCCATAGCGAGGGGTACAGAGTGTGGTACACTTAACCAGGCAGAGCAGTTGAGGTACGTGGGAGGAGGTAGGCAAGGAGTGAGCAAGTGCACAGGGAGACACAAACAGGATAGGGAAGAAACAATGGGAAATGAGGAGGGTGAGGGAACAGATAACAGACCAGAACATTGGCCAAGTGGGTAACAAGTCAGCACATTCCCATGAAAAGCAGGATGTGAAACACCTAAAAACAATTTTAGAAACAGCAGCAAAACCAATGCTGGATGTGAGCACAGCTAAATTCAATTTTAGAAACAGCAGCAAAACAATGCAGGATCTGAACACAGCTAAATACAATTTTTAAACAAGCATCAAAAGCATGTAGGATGTGTACACAGCTAAATTCAATTTCTTTTCTGGTCAACAGGTATAGTAGCACAACAGTACAGGGGTCTAGGCAGTGAAAGGAGGCAGAAAAGTGTTATGGCCTGGTGCTTGGGTACAAAAAAAGAAAAAGAAAAAGAGGTGCCTTCTGAGATGGATTAGATAGATTGTCAGGAGAGGCACAGGCACCAAGTCCGGAGGATGATGCAGCCAAATATAGCAACAGTCCACACTTACGTGATAGCTGAGGGAGGTATCCCATAGGCCAAGGGCGCCTGGATGTTGTATCCAGCCTCCAGGTGCATATTGATGGTTGGAGAAAGGTTAAAGGACACACAACGCCCAGCCAGGCCTGTACAGGCACAGACAGGAGCCTTAGGAGTGGGACCTTGGGAGGCGAGCCGGCTTTCACCTGCAGTCAGAGGGGTCCAATCAAGGCCTTCCACCAGAAGGCCAGGAACTCCAGTGCCTAAACAAAGGGGGGCATCTTGGAATGGAGGTCAATGATGCCTCAACAGTAGATTCCGGACACAAAGCACTATAAAATGTTGCACCAACGTTCTAAAGCACAACAAATTGAGTTCTTATTTTTTTTTTCAAATATGAAATAAAATGCTTTTTTTTAGATTCTTCCCCTCGTTCACCGCTTGTGCAAAGGCCAATGGTTATGGCCCCATGAAGCCCCAGAGGGGCTAACCTGTCCCAGAGGGAGTCCCAGCCTCAGGAAATCCAGAAGAGGGTCTTGTTGCAGGATTCCTAGCTCGATCTAAAGAACTTCCTTCTTAGTCAAGTTGAGAATGAGCGAGTGAGACGCCATCCAATATTTGATGGCAGAGAGCCATTTTTAAATGTTTGACAACAGCTCCTTATTTTATTTTATTTATTTATTTCCACTTATTAAGCACACAACGGCCCTCAGGCAACGTGGCTATGTTACAAGAATATTTGCTAAGGTGCTGGTTACATAGGGGAAAGTCTTGGTGTTAAGTTACATTGTAGTTGTTACATACATGCAGTTACGTGTTGGGTGCATTGTTGGTTGGCATACATGTTATACAGTAAGGCGGTAGTTATACGGTACATAGTAAGGTAAGTAGATAAACAGTAAGGTAAGCTTATAAGGCATAGCAGCTGAGAGATTATGGTCTACTTAAAAAGAATGGTCTTCAAGGCCTTTCTGAAGGCCATGAGAGAAGATTCTTTCCTAAGTCTAAGCGGGAGTGCATTCCATGATTTAGGTGCGAGCACTTCAAAACGAGATCCTCCTGCTTTGGCTCTGTTAAAGGCGGGTATTATGAGTTGGTTTGAGTATAGGTCCCGTTTGGGTTTGGAGGAAGGTGCTTGGTGTATTGGTTCGGTTAGATAAGGGGGTGCAGCTTGTGATAGGCATTTGTGGGTGATTGTGAGAGCCTTGAAAAGAATGCGCTCTTTGATAGGGAGCCAGTGGGCATCTTGTCTAGCCTGAGAGATATGCTCTCTCTTAGGGATACTGAGCGCGGCTCTGAGGGCATTGTTTTGGGATATTTGTAGTTTATTCATGTTTTTGGAGGAAGTACCTAGGAGGAGGACATTGCAGTAGTCCAATTTTGCCCCTATGGTAGCTCTTGCAATATTGAGGCGGTTTTTGGATGAGAGGTGAGGTTTGATGGCATTGATGATTTTAGTTGTGAATGCTGCTGAGGACGCGATATAGCTAACTTGTTTGTCCATGGAGAGGGTGGAGTCCAGGAAGACGCCTAGAGTTTTTACCGCGGTTGAAGCAGGGGATATAGCAGTTTCAATTTGGAAGTTACAGTATTTGGTGTCTAGTTTTTTTAAGGTTTCCTTAGGGCCAACTAGTAAGATTTCAGTTTTGTCCCCATTGAGACAGAGGCCATTAGCTGCCATCCAAGCCTGGATGATAGCGTAGATATGCTGTAGGGTTTTCTTGTTCATGGTCACCGGTAAGAGAGAGAAGAATTTGTGTATCGTCAGCATAATTGGTGAAAGTTATGCCAAATTCTTCTTAGTCCTTGAATAGTGGTAGAGTGAATAGGTTGTAGAGTGTGGGAGAGGTGCACGAGCCTTGTGGCACTCCACACCCAATAGGGGATGGGTTGGCTGAAGCCTGGTCTGAGAAAACCCTCATGGCCGGCCTTCCAGAAAGTATGTAATCCAGATGGTGGCTTCTTGGGAGAAGTGGGCAGAGTGTCTGAGGTGCCTAGCTAGGATCTCGTGGTCGACCAGGTCAAATGCTGCAGAGAGGTCGAGGAGCAGGAGGAGTGCGGCGTTGCCTTTGTCCATGTTTTCTAAAAGTTGATTTTGTAGGTCTAGCAGAGCTGACTCTGTGCTGTGCCGTGGGCGAAAGCCAGATTGCCTTTTTCCTAAGATGTTATGCATTTCAAGGTAGGACTGAATTTGTAGGTATGCCTCCTTGTCCAAGATCTTCAACAAGAAAGGCACCGTGGTGATTGGCCTGTAGTTGTTTGGGGAGTCTGGGTCTAGTGTAGGTTTTTTCAGGAGAGGCCGGACCCAGGCTTCCTTAAGGGAGGCGGGTACAATGCCAGAGGTGAAGGAGGCGTTAATGAAGGCTGTGATGAACGGGGCTAATGTTGCTGCACAGTCTTTGACTAAACTTGCTGGGCAGATGTCACCCTTGCGCAGTGATGGTTTTATGCATTTCATGATTAGAAGAACCTCAGGTATGGATACCTCCCCTAAAAATAAAAGGTGTTGTTTGCTGTAGGTTTTGAGGTGTGGGTAAGACTGGTTCTGGGTCGGTATGCATTGGGAGCATGGCAGTGGGTATGTTGTTGAGGTTGGCTTTGATTTTATCTTGCAGTAGGTCCATTCTGTTGAGCAGTGCATGTTGGATGTCGTTGCACCATTTCTCATCTTTTACAGTTTGTTGTGTAGATGAAGGAGGGATGCTCAGTTCTTTGTAGATGGCAAATCATTCCTTAGATTGAGATTTTGCATTGTCAATTCGGATATTATAGGCGGCCGCTTTAGCAGAGGCAATGGATGTTTTGTATTGTTTGGCTATTGTGAGGTAAGCCTCACGTGTGGGGCCAGATGGGCTAGAGTGCCATTTTTTAAAGGCTAGCTTTTTGATGGCATTTAAATCAAGAAGGTCTTGATTATACCAAGAGTTGGTATGTTTGATCCTTTTTGCTGTTTTGTTTTCTAAGGGGGCTATGGCGTCTTCTGATTCACTGAGGGTTGTATTGTAGAGCTCGACCAATTCTGTAGGGTTGTTAGGGAGTGGGTGTACTAACGCTGCTGCTTCGAGGAGGGGTAGAATTATGTCCTTAGTGAGCAATTTTCTGGATCTGGCCATAGCGGCTGGCATGGGGGGCATTTGTTGAGTTTCCACTTTGGCAGGTATGAGGAAGTGGAGGAGGTGGTGGTCAGTCCAGGGGCGAGGGGTGTTGTAGCTGATTTCAATGCCACAGTTGTGGTCCACTAACCAGTCAAGTATGCAACCTTTAATATGAGTTGGGGAGTCTACTTTTTGAATGAATCCTAGATCGAGGAATGACTTGGCAAATGTTTTCCCATGTTTGTCTTTTGTGTCGTTGAATCCGAGGTTGAAATCACCTAAGAGAATGGACCGAGTGCTGGCTTTAAGGTTATTACCTAGGAGATGAAGGATGTTGGGTTGGAAGTCTAGCAGTGGGCCTGGTGAGAGGTGAACTAGTTGGAGTGTAATCGTGTCATTGGGTGAGAGGGATATTTTTACTGAGAGAGCATCAATGTTGTTTGATGTGGCTGACTTTATTTATCTGGCTTTGAATGTATCTTTGACTATGAGTGCAACCCCACCGACCTTTGTGGGTGGATATGTCCTGGCAGAGGATGGCGTATCCTGGTGGGAGGGATTGGCATATGGCTGGGCCGGAAGCTTCGTGTAGCCAGGTCTCAGTAATGGCTAGTGCATCAAGCTCTAGGTCTGTGATCAGATTGTGTATTTCTGTAGCGTGGGCTTGCATAGGTCTTGCATTAATGAGTGCAAGTTGGATTTGTATGGTGTTGTTGTCATTTACTTTGGCTATGGTTGTGCTGTTGGAGAGCAAGGTGCTGGGTTTCAAGGCTCTAGGCATCAAGGTAGTTGTGAGAGAGGGCATATGAAGTGTTATCTGTGGGCACTTGTGCGAAGTGGATGTGGTCCTGATGGAACGAGATCCTAATCTATGGTTCCTTAGATATAGAGATATTGGTGTTGTAGGGGTTTGCATACTTAGTGACGGTGTGGGTGAAGTTATGTCTGAGTTTTGGGATGAAGTGGGCTTGAGGGGTGGAGGGCAGGGTCCACCAATATTGAGTGGGGGGAGGAATGGTGTGGGCGGAATCCTTTGTGTGGCAAGAGAGGCAGTATGATGATATGTGGCCATTATGCGAGTAGGTTTCTGGGTGCAGGAGTGTGGTGAGCTCGAGTGCAGTGTGAATGAGCGTTGTGTGAACTAAGTGGATATGGGCGGCAGCTGAGGTGTGCAAGGAAGTTAGGTGTTGCAATAACAGCTAATGCAAAAGTGCACAGTGGACAGCTGTTGCTATTTAGGCAGAGCAGAAGGAGGCATGGTAAAAGGAGGCATGGTAAAAAGAGCGATACATGGGGCACAATACAGTGGAGGCAACAATGGGGGTAAATTGCCTGCGCAAATGCGGGCGCTAAGGTGGGCAGCTGATACTATTTAAGCATAGCAAAAGGAGGCATGGTAGGAAACAGCAATTCATCGTGCACAATGCAATGGAGGCAACAGTGGGGGTACAATTGCAATGGGTATTGCAAGTACACCTGTCAAATGCGCCCTAGGGTTGCCACTGCAGTCCTATATCTCAGTTGTAGTGGATCACACTAGGGCAGGAGGGGAAGTGATCTCCTTTAGTCAAATAATTCCGGCTGGTGCCGTTCACCTTCGGTTGCTGAGTGTTCTTGACACCCACTGACCTCTTCAGGACCACTCTGGTGGAGCGTAGGTATATAAGTTCTTGCATCTACAGGCCCGAGTGACCTCAGAGTGATTCCAGGAATGAGGCTTACTAATGGTGCCTGTCCGCGTGAGTGGGATTCTGCCTCGGTGCTGTTGGTTCCTTGAACCACCCTCCTCTATACCTTCTCGCCTTCCTTTCAGCAGTGACCGGGTATTGACTCTGTTTGCCTTAAATTGGGCACCTGGAGTGCTACATGCGTGGTGTCATATGCATTGCATTAGTGGGAGCAAACGTCTGTGTAATGTGCTTGTGTGGTCGGGTCTCGGCTGCGGTGGGGTGAGCCATCTCTCAGCTTCGCCGGATGGGGCCCTCCTTTTCAGAGGAGAAGTTTGCCTTGTCGCATCCGTGATCGAGGGAGGAGTGCCTCACTTGATGCGTTATGCTGGTCGGCTCGGAGTTACTGCCTTACGGGTCCATTGGGGGCAATTCCTCACCTGTCTGCGCCTCAGGATTGTCAGTGTCCCATCCCCCAAAGTGCCAGCCTGGGCTCAAATGTCCTCAAGATGGTTCTGGGACACAGGGACCCAGCAAGTTTTATTGGTGCTGGGGTCCGGTTGGCCTCATTCCTTGGCTGCAAGGTCCCAGATTCCCTCCTTTGCCCGCCCTCAGGCCTATGTTGTTGTGAAATCTCCACTGGGGCTGTCGCAGCATTGGGTCCCCGTGACTTACAGTTTTCGGCAGGCCGCTCAGCTCAGTTCTGTGTCAGCTCTGGGTCTGCCAGTGGGTGTTCCGCCCTGGGGCTCTCTCCAGGAGGGGCTCGCTGTGAGGGGATGCACTTGTCCGTTGGGGCAGTGCAGTGGACGTCCGTTGTCCCTGTTTCTCTGCTCGCGATGCTCCTCTGCCGTGTGGCGGTCGCATGCTTCGGTCCGTCTTTTGGGTTCCTTCACCTTCTCCCTCCGGCCACGCAGTCTGTTCCTGGCCACGGGGAGATTCGGTTCTGACCAGGAAGGTTGTATGCCGCAGGTAGAGAGGGTAGGGGTGTCTTCGCTGGTGCTCCGTGGTGTGCGGGGACACTCTCCAATGTTCGGCTCTCGAGCCCTGTTTCGTTGGTTTGCTGGGACCCACCGTGGCATCCGCTGGGGGGGGGGGTCCTGTACCGCAGGTAAGGGGTAATTTTCCTGAGCAAGGAATTGTTTCCACCCGCTGACCTTTTATGGGTGGGGGGGCCTGCGTTGTTCGGTGGGAGGTCCACTCAGAGGGCGATCGATGCTGACCACGTTGGCCTCCGGGTTGTTATGCGGTCTCCTTCACTCCAGGTGTCATTCGGGTTTTCTCTGCAAATTCTTGTCCGATACACATCGGATTTTCTCTCGGGTGTGGGGGGATTTTCATTGACCCAATCCTCCATTGCTTTCGGTGTGGGGGTCCCGAGGTGGGGGCTCATTCCTCTTTCTCAGGACCGATTAACAGAGCTCACGCAAGGAGAGGCTGTATTCGTGCACCCCCAGGTGCGCTCCCTTAGATAAGGCATGAAAGGAATAGAAGATCTTAGTGTCGTCAGCAACGAGTTTATAGGAGAAGCTGTAAGAGGAGATCAGGGGGCACCAAGAGCTGAAGTGTAGAGAGTGAAGAAAAGTGAACCAAGCACATACTCTTGCGAAACTCCAACAGCAAGGGGGTTGAGCAGGCAGGACACCTGAACGTGTATGGGGCAAGGTGTGAAGCAAACCAGGTGAGGGACGTGTCTCTGATGCTAAGGATAGATAATGTAGAGAGAAGGTCAGAATGGTTGACAGTATCGAAGGCAGCAGAGAGGTCGAGAAGTATAAGAATAAATGAAAGGTTTGCAGTTCTTTACATATACTGAGTTTTTATAATGTACTGAGGACACACTGCACTTTGCATTTATAAACCTTAAACTACAAATTCACATCAATGCATTATTATTGTTGTGGTATGCAGAAGGGATGCCCATATGCAGGTCAAAGGGAACCTTATACATTAATCTGACGCAGGCCCCTACTCCATAGTCCTGGGACCTGCATCTATTTGATCTGGGATTGTTTTCACTTCCTGTGCTACCCCATTAAAGTTAATTTGATATTTGCAGTGTCTTCCATTTGTAGGCATAGTCCTGGGACCTGCATCTATTTGATCTGGGATTGTTTTCACTTCCTGTGCTTCCCCATTAAAGTTAATTTGATACTTGCAGTGTCTTCCATTTGTTAGTGCTGTCTTTATAAAGGCACAAGTATCAGCATGCAAAATACAGGCATGGGTGAAGTATAAAGGTCTGACATCTGTCAGCTTGAGTACAAAAGAGAGCATCCCATGGAAGATAAAGCATTCTTACTACTTTCCACTTGCACTGAAAGCATCAGCGAAGCCAAGAAGCCATCTTTATAGATGTACTAACGTATGGCAGCCAAGGTCAGTTCATGGGTTCGAAAATCGCCTTAAATAAAACTATTTTGCAGAACAATAAACACTTGTTTTCTTTTCACTAAAATGCCAATATCCTGTTTGGCAATGTATGGCACATAAGCTCTGTCAAGATGCACAAATGTAGCAATTTGCCTGGGCTGACACCATGAAAACTGTGTTCAGATTTGTTCTGCGTATAATGCGCTATTTCCCCTCAGACGTTCGCAGGATAATTTGTGTTTGTTTTTTGCTGTCCACATGCTGTGTCTTAATCTTTACCGAGCGCACACAATAGTGACTGATGCTGGTTTACCTCAGGTGAAACATATGTTCTGGTAAGCTGTGTGAGTGAGGAAAGCTGACCTAAGCAGGACAATTAAGGAATCCCTCCAGGCCTGTGAGCACAGCGGGTTGGGGGGAGGCCGAGAGGGGGGAACGTGGATCGTATAACAATCAGCAAAGCCAGTTATGGATTCCACGCAGAAAAGTGCTGGCACGAGGGAAGCTGGCACTTCTCTGTGCATTACACAGTCCTAACACTGGCGTAAAGCAGCCTCTGCGGTTCGAGGGGCCCCACACATGTCCTGGGAGGGGGCCCCCGTCAGACGAAAAAGAAAATATAAAAAATTGAAAACAGAAAAAAAGAAAGTTTTTTTTAAAGTCAGAGTGACTACAAAAAGAAACGATTTATTTCTTTATGAAGTCCTAGGGCTCCACCACCCCATGACATGGTGGCATCCAGGGTAGAGGTCTGCATGTCATGGAGTGGGAGGGGGGATCCCTATGGCTTCAAAAATAAATCGTTTCTGTTTGAAGTCACTCAACCTTCATAAAGAAATTATTTCTTTTCCGGTTCTGTCCTTCAATGGAAATCATTTATTATGAAGTCAGAGTGACTTAAAAAAATAAACCATTTCTTTGAAGTAATAGGGCTCCCCTTCACCCCATGACACAGAGGCCTCCAGATCCTCTGTAGATGACAGGAACAAGCATTCCTGGCTGCTACAGGGAACTGAAGGTCTTGATCCCTGGACCAATGTACTAAAGGTAACAAAATGTATTTTCTTTAAATGGGTGTGCGTGCATCTAAGTGTTGGTATATGTATGTTTATGTGCATAAATGAGTGAGTGCATGATATATGGGTGGCATCATCGGTATGCCTGTGTGAGTGTATAGTGAAAGGGTGCACACTTAAATGCATGGGAGGCTGGGTGGACGGGCGTTTGCGTGTATGTGTATGGTGAATAGTGTGTGTGCTTGTGTTCAGGGGGGCACCAAACCTACCTTTTGGGGGGCTAATACTACAAATGTTGGGAGAGTTGCTAACGTCATGGGTGGTGGGGGGAGGGGCACACCTATTTGTGAGGGGGCATCTATCTTTTTTACGCATTCTAATGAGACTATTTTGGTGCAGATTCAATGTTATGAACAGTTAACTCTCTCCTTTAAGTCTGCAAACACTCACTTATGGATTGCTGTGAGAATGAGTGGTCTCCTATCCCCTCTCTACCCTTCCCATCATTCCCCTGGCATGCAAGTACTAAACCCACATCACAATTTCAATTGCCTAAAAAGTTATACATTTGAATGCAGGTACTAACAGTGAAATGCTTTACGTTAGTAATTGGCAGGACTTTGTTAACAGTGAAACCCGGGTGCCGTTTAACATCTGTGTCCTGTTCTGTCTGGCAACGGCTCTGTAGTTCAGCCAGGTCGGTCAATTTAGCCGAAAATGTCAGGGGTTGGGGGAGAGGGTTGAAGCTCAGTCAGATCAATGGTGTTGTGCCCCTGCTTATGTTTAATGCCATGATTACCTACTGGTAATCTTAATCACTCCTAGCCCCATTTTTCCTCGTCCCAATACTTGTGTATGAGGCCCTTTGCCTCATACACAAGTATTGGGATGAGGTAACGGGACATGGCTTTAATGCTTGGCTTAGTTACCTGTAATATTTATTACTCCTATCTCCACTCTTCCTCATTCTAGTACTTACCTATGAGGCAAGATGACTCATATGTAAGTACTGCGACAAAGAAGAGGGATGTGGAGGTAATTCTGGGGTGAGGAGCTGATTTTGGGGTTTGGGGCAGGAGGTCCGAGAGGGAAGGGATTTGTGGGGGGAGGCCATTTTTCAATAATTTGTAATGGTAATCCATCTCCAGGCTAAGCAGGAATGATATGTGTTATTAGTGACGAGAGAGGCAGTTTGGTGCAGCCACTCTAGCCCTTTCTTACTGTGGCTTTGTATATTTTTCTGGGCATCTGTGATAAAACAACCATTATAGGTGTTATTGCTTCGACTGGCATTTTGGTGCAACCAGTTTAGGTATGTCTAAATGTGGCCTGGCATGCTTTACTGTAATATATAATTACGCGTCTAGACTGGTCTATAATGTGCAGCCTGTTGGACATGTCTTCATTGTGGCATGGCATTTTTAATAGTGAAACATTACATTAATTAAAGCATTAATGTTCCTGTGAACTGTTGGTGACTTGCATGTAATGGATTTTTGGACTGATGTTACCCTGCATAACAATTTGCAAACGCTCTGGCTTTTTAACCAATTTTTCTCAGACACTGTGCTGTATAATGCATTCAGACACACACACAAACACACATATATACAATATATATATATTTCTCCTAGTAAAGTGTGCAGCGTACCCCTGCAGCAGCACGCAGCACGTTCTTGCATATTGCGCAAGCATGGCAATCTAGGCCGGCCCAGAGAGTGACACAAGCTGTGATTTGTTGCCGAGCTGCGTGGGGTCCTCATCATGTCTCGCAGGGGGAGCCCCAAATTTTGTGCCAAGCCACTGAGTCCTAATTGCATTCAGCCCATGGGCCAGGTATAATTTTGCTGGTGGGGACCCAGATGCCTTTCATCAGCCCCTTTGCTATGAAAATGCAATCTGGGTGTCCACAGGTCCATCCGGTGTACTGCCAGAAATCTTTCCAGAGCCACAGGTCTTTAAGTACTCTGGAGTCATTTTCCAGGATTCTCGGCCAGTTGTTGTGTTGCACATATTTACGGATACTTATGAGTTCTACTTCAGGTAGTATTGTACTTCTTCACAGGCAATGTCCCTTTTCATTTTCAGCCCTGCCAGCTGTTACATTACATTACTCTGTTGATTAGCTGAAGTAGGATGTTTCTTGTTAGCTTGCTGAGTGTTCCAATTATATGGAGATTGCAATGTTTTCATTTGTATTGGCAAGCTGTGCCCCATAGATAAGCCCTGTAGTTCGGTCTAGGCGACCTAAACGGCCAACTACATGTTGCCCATTATCATTACCCCGTGCTGTAAGGGATCTATTGGCCCCATCGCATATGAAATCGCTACTTCCCCTGCGTAATTCCTCCATCTGTTCCTGAAGCCAGATGGCTGCGCTTACTTAGTAGTGACCTGGAACAGAGGCAGAGGAATTGTACATATTAGTGTGACTAATGTGGTGTTTAAAACAACATATGGGTATCCAGACCTATCTATTTTGTTCATAATATCATAAAAGAGAGACTGGCTGCATATCTGTGCATTCCTCAAGAATTCAATAGCCTCAAATGTCAGCGATACAAGAGACTGTATTAGGATGTATGTTCTGTTGCCGAAATACTCATTATGCTGACAAGTGGTTTGGGGGGGTATTGGAACACACTATAGTCATTGCCATACTATTTGTAGGGTTCAAAGTATTGAGCAAACAGCATTATAGGTCCACAGAGTTATTATAGTCCTTTCCTAACTCTACCCCGTTGATCTTCTATTCTGCATTCCCCTGGTACAGCCATCCTATGGAACCTACATGGTGGGTACCACATTGTGTTCGTCTGGTGTCTGTACCAATATATTATTTACAGGACCTTTTTTCTGCGCAACCTAGAGCACAAAACAGAATACAGAAATGTGGACGGGTCAGGATATATTTAAGGTAATAGAGTAGGTTTTACAAAGGATGTTTAATTCTTTGGCAGCTCATTAAATGTGGGTGATGGTTTAGGAACTGTTACTCAGCATCTGAAGCTTGTAGGTAGTCATCATCATACAGTCAATTTGAGAGTGTTTGTCCTGGATAGGGAATTACACTTTGGGGCCACTATTGATTGTCCAAGGAGGAACCCCAGCTATATTTGTACACCACATTTAGATTCTATGTTCATATCACATGTTCCTCTCTGTCACTAGACCACAAACCTCTTCTTATGCCAGGGCCAGGCCCTCACATCTTAGGTGGTCCCTTCATTCATCAGATTGCAACTTTGCTTCATCTCGATAAAGGAGAATATTACACCACAAACTAGAAGAAAGGCCACAAAAACAAATGAGCATACAACAGAGATTTCGATTACTTCAGCTTACAGTTGGTGCAGCCCGCTTACAGTGGGTCACGTGAACCCAAGTCTGACAATCCTGTACCTTTAGAGCAGAATTGTATAATAAGAGGAATTGGAATGGTCACTTTGGCCTGGAAGGCAGGACCAACTTCCTCTGATGCATCTTCAGTAGAACAGGGTCACCTGGCTGCTGTGAGTGGCCGGGCACTAGTGGTTCTTTGTGCAGAGCAGCCTTTACCTGGTTTCAAACAAAACTGACAGAAGAGATTAAGGACTTCACATAACCAAGGAACCTGTCATCGGTCAAATTCAAATTGTTCTCAATAATTTTAACAGGTGGAGAAAAAGGTATATGCTTTGGTCTGCTATTGAACACTCATTGAACACTTAATTAGGGCTGAGACCACTTTTTTTCTGTTAGGGGTATTTCACATGCTGAACAATGCCAGAGGGAGGGTTTCGAACCATTTCAGCCCAGTTTCCAGTCAAATTCTGTGCAATTTATTTTTGCTAACCCCGGTATGTCTCTCCACTGCACTTGCTGATTGGGATGGTGTGGACAATGCAAATTATGTTGGACGTTCAGGGTGGACAGAAGAAAGTGGGAAAACCGGTCGCTATTGATGCTAAAAGGGATCGCGGAGCAAAATCTCTCACAAGTATTTTCACAAAATGTACTGCACCTCCTCTCCTGCAGGGATAATCCTCCACCCTCCCATAGAACATATCTTATATAACCAGGAGCTACTGCCAATTGTTACAGTTAGGAAGCAAGCGAAAGTCTATGTGCAGGCCTACAAAAGGACCACATGGGGAGGCCTGGCCCCTCGGAAGCTAGTACAGCCTTCCCTACATTATTCTGGAGGCAGATGGCACAATGCTTACATTATTCATTTTCCATTTTAGAGAATTTGGAGGTGAACCATGACTTATTCAATGCCATAACCATCCCTTCTCTCTGCACATGGGTCTGGGCCGGGTACATCCTAACAAGATGTGATAGTAGAATTTCTGGTGCCACTTATTAACCTCGGACATCTCACCACAGAAAGTCATCATATAATCGACAACCCTTTTGTATCAATTGTCCTTGTCACAGAAAGAGGCATTCTCTTGCATGAGTGCTAAGTCCTCCAGAGTCTGATAGGGGGAACTGACAGGACTGGTTTTAACAGCGAGGATATACTCACCCTCTGAGTCAGTTCCCAGCCGGCTTGGTGGTTTGCTTTGCAAAATCATTGCCACAACTACCTTTGTGATCTGGGAGCTGGTGTGTGGTGCATTTGATGATAGGTATCTTTTCGGGTAGTATAATGATGCTTAGGAGAACTTTACATATTGGCTGTTTTTGATAGGGGATCCTTTCAATGTCAGAAATACTCCCTGCTTCAAGTTGACAAAGGTTATAGACTACCCTTAATGCATATTCGGAGTCAGTGTATATGTTTACATATTTCTGGGTGGCAATGGTGCATGCCCTTGTAGGCTGTGACCTGGAGTAACCTCCCACTCTCTGCCTCTGCACCCGACTCACACACCATGTACCCTGCAATGAATCTCCCATTCAGAGCTTGATAACAAAATCCATCCACACACTAAGTTATGTCTGCTTCTGGGAGATATACGTCAGGTAACTCAGTTTGGGGAGTCCACAAGCAATAAGTGATAGTTACACAATCATGTGCTTCAGTACTGCATGGTTTCACATCCTCAAGAGTGGAGAGCAAACATGTTTGGTTCAATACTGAACATCTGGTTAGCTTGACATTGGAGGATTTAAGAGAGGAATATCATATTTATTAGCAAGAGATTCAGACGTGTTCAGTAAAAGAGAAACAACTGAATGAAGCACAGTTCTCTCTAGTGGGCGTCCCAACACACATGGTCTCGCATTGCTCTACTGCCAAAGCGGCAGCTCCTACTGAATTTAGACCTTGTTGCTTTCTGGCCACAACAATGTCTAGGTATTTGCTGTAGTAAGCTATTGGTTTCTGGAGTTAGAATGGCTGGGGCAAAACCGTTCCTTTCATGACAATATAGTGTGAATCCCTTTTCATAACCCAGAAGTCCTAACGAAAGTGCATTGGCCAAACTATTATTTATCTTGGTAAAGGCTTTATCAATCATCTGCTTCCATTGTAGGGCTCTATGATATTTACTCAGGTGTATTGGTGTATGGGTTTAATAGTTTCAGTGTGCCGTAAGATCAATTGTCAGCAATAACCGATTATGCGCAGGAATACAGGAATGCCCTTGTGTGTGTCATAGTTTGGGGTTTCAGGATCTTATACACTGCCTCCTTTATTGAGGGAGCGATCAATTGGAGACCCTGGATGATAATAATAATAATAATAATAATAATAATAATAATAATAATAATAATAATAATAATAATAATAATAATAATAATAATAATAATAATAATTTGGCATTTATATAACGCTGCGAATCCTCAGGTATCTGAGCGCTGCTTGTTATTACCCACGGTGTGTGGTGACCTAAATATTGAACAGTCTGTCTGCATAGCTGTAATTATTTTTACATGCCTTATGTCCTTCCTCTGCAAAGGCGGTTATTAAGACCTGTGTGTCTTGCATACAAGCCTCATAGAATGGCAAGACAATCAATAGATCGTCCACTTACTTGGCGAGAGCTGATCCTTCAGAGAACTTTATGTCATCTAGGCCTTTCTTTAGTTACAGGGAAAAGAGGGAAGGGGACCCAGTATCCTCCTGGGGCAAACGGGTCCAGCTGTACTGCATTTCTCCCTTTGAAAACTCAATGATAATGATCTGTTATTTATATATAGCACTTTCACCAAGGTGATGCACTTAGAACATTTTATTACATACATTTATCACCCAACTGAAGTTGGTACACATTTACATAAAGATGAAATGCTGAGGTGGCCTTGTTGGGATTTGGACCTGCAACCTGTAGATTACACACAGATTGCAGCAGTGGGCACTCAACCTGCTGAGCTATCCTACTGACTATCTTTGTGTATAGGGACAGAGAAGAATGAGGAACACAGATAAACTACGGTGAAGTGTGAAGCATTTGTGGGATTCAGGATAGTATTGTGTCCGGGTTTGGGTACCAGAGAGAATGAAGCGACAACCACTGCATTGACTGCACTCAGGTCTTGTGTAAAGCAGTAAGTGGTCTTCCTTGCCTTCTTAAGTGGCAATATTGGGGTGTTACACTGACTAGTTCTGGGGACAATTATATCTTGGTTTAGGAATGATTTAATAGCAGGAGTCATTCCTTGCTCTGCTTATGACCTCAGGGGGTATTGAGGTATGCGAGGGGGCTTCTGAAGGAGGTCAACTTTTATCCTAAATGGCTCTGCCGTGTGAATGTTCCCTACCTTGTGATCATGGTTTGGCCATCAGGTGTGAAGTTAATTAAAACCTTCAAATCTTCTCATCATTCTCCCTCACATAGTAACAATCCCTCTGAGACTATATTAAGTGTTGCTAAGACTGTTTCGGTATTATCCTGGCAGAAATTCAAGATCATCCCATCTGGAGTGCACTATATGGTACAACTGAGCTTGCAAAACAAATCCCTGCCCAATAAATTATTTGGTGTTGAGGCGCTTAATATGAAAGTGTGTGTGTGTCAGTAATCGGTCCTAATGCAATGGTAAAGAGATCTCTAACTGGATGCATGACTAGAGTGTTGTTTATGCCGACAGCTTTCAACCTTTCGGTGGATATGTGTACATTGGGAAAACTGTCAATGCACAATGGACAAGGTACTGAAATTCCCGCCACATTGCACTGGCTATGGGGACCATCCTGATCAATCAGAATGAATGGGACGATTAGAACTGCCTTGCTCTGACATATTCAGAACAGGTTCTGGTCACTCTGGGGAGCCAGAGGTGGTCCGGGGACAAAGGTTCTGCTTGCTATTGGTATGTATGTTCTGAGCATTTTGTATCTGTCCCTGTCCCTGTAGGCTTTGTATCTGGGCATTCATTAGTTTACACTCAAATGTTTCCATCTTCTGTTCTTTGCATGCTTGGCAGTGGTCGCCTCTGTCACAAGCTCCACTAAGGGTTTGGTCTGCTGCCCAATACATAAATTCTTCAGCTGGGCTAGCACCTTTGGTAGGAGCTCAGCTACAAAGGAGTTATCTATTGCTTCCCTGTGCAATCCTGTCAGGCTTGGTAATGCCAGTAATCTGTATGAGATTCACCTTTATTTTACTTACAATTCCCTATCTTAGCCCTATCAGACTTTCAGTGGCAGATCTCTGGGATGGTGGCAGTTAGTATTTCTCTTGCTAAGAACAGGGCATCCCTGATACTGGGATAAGTATCTGGATAGGAGTTCCGCTCAAACCAATGCTGTCTTACCATGGATGTCATTCCTACACTCAGAATTTGATACATATCAGCCCAAAAGCGGTTGTAGCACTGAACGACAGTGGGCAGTGTTAGGTAAGACATGGTGCAATCACACTGTGTGAGACTATACCACACTTATCTGCTTAGTATTAGGTAACCCACCTTTTGGTATAGGTCTGTTCTACACAAGTTGGTAGTGTGACTGAGCAAAAAGGCCGATCTAAAAAAGGGGTAAATATGTGCTGTAGGGCTGTACAAATGAAATCTGCAAATACAAGTAGCCAAGTAACACTTACACTCAAGGTTTCAATTATAGTTATTAATTTAATTAACTTCAAGTTTTAAATAAGTGTTCTTTAAAAAGGCAATTCGTCTAACAATGTAAATACACTTTCAAATTACTTTCTGAATCAGAGCAAGTCAGTGGATAATCTTTGGATTTGCTTCCTACACAATTCCTACATCCTGAGGTGTCTACAATCATGACGACAGTAATGGCATTTATATATCACACTAGTTATACTTTGCAGATTCTGAAGTTGCAGAAAGGAAAGATTTAAGGAAGGAACAAGGTTAAACAGGTTCTCAGTAAATGTGAGTACAACTAAATCTTCCAAAGAAATCTTGATAAACCTTTCCCAGCCGTAATTGTCTAAAAGAAGTTACCACCTATGAGGTGTTAGGGAGAATTCTCAAGAATGTGCTAATTTCCCTTACCTTTAGAGACCCCTAGCAACT
The DNA here is from genome assembly GCF_040938575.1 of Ambystoma mexicanum. Lineage (NCBI taxonomy): Eukaryota > Metazoa > Chordata > Amphibia > Caudata > Ambystomatidae > Ambystoma > Ambystoma mexicanum. Next base: position 520,806,627 of record NC_090923.1, read on the forward strand.
TTGCTGGATTTCTAGGATTTTAATTTTTACCTGGAAAGAGTGTGAGCTTTTTCTCCCACTCTTTCATGTATTTTGGTGTCTGTTTTACTTTTGTGTTCTTTGGATATGGAGTTTTATATAAGCATCATCTTTTTCTTGTGTGTCACAGCACCTTCAGTGCAGTGGCACAGGGATGCTTTCAGACTTCCCAAGGTTTAAATACCTCCTCTCGGACTGACTACCGTCTCCGAGAGCATGTAAAGTTAAATTGACTTTGCTAGTCTTTTTAAATTTAGACCCAGCACAAACTATCTTCCTATAGAATGCTGGAGGGGCTGCCTAGCATCCCCTGTGTCTAAACACTTATGTAACAGTCAAATGTTACTCTTTCCTCTTGAAATGGCTGGTGGCAGTGGTTTTAGAACGAACTACCATGATTTTTCCTGACCGCGAACACCGGTATGTAAAAATCGTATCAGCCATGTTTTTCAATATGGCGCCCAAGACCCCTCCATAAAAACAGACTCCGGTTGTCTTTTTTTGCTGTTTCTTTTAGGAAAGGTCCTTCCTGTGTTTACCTCTGCACATCAAACCAGGTTTGGTCCCTTTGTTCGCTGCCCTTTGGCGGGCTTCAGTGCTGAAGCCCTCCTCTGGCTCTTGAATTTCTGGGTGGACAAGATGTGAGGGAGGTGCCCGAAACTCCCTGTGCTTAGTCTCCTAGGAGACCTGAATGCACTCTTGCATGATTGGCTTTCTGACTATCTGGCAAGGACAGCCACCCTGCTGGGTGAGTGACAGCTAGGCTGGAATGAATGAGAGAAAACTGTTTAACAGCAGGCCTCTGGGATTTGGAAGGCAGAGTCGACCACTGGAATGAAAGAACCGAAGACGAGCTGAAGGAAGACAACTGCTCCAACTCCTGGACCATTTATTTGCCTGGTGAAGCCCTGTTGCAGGTATGAATTGCCTGAAACTCCCTCGGCAGATAAGCCCTTCAAGGACGACTTCTTCTCTTGAGCTGGTGGGAATGTATGGGAGGCGAGGTCCTTGAAACCCCCTCCCCTCCATTCTAACCCCATGTGCAGATTATGATTTGTCCACCAGCCACCTGTGCGCCTGTGGCCAGGGATGTGGGATGGCTGCGGGACGACTCATATGTATGCACACATTGACCAGAAAGCTAATCCCAGACTCCATTTTTATACCACAACCAGACTCCATTTTGTACATGGTACCACAGGCCTGGCAGACCAAGGTTGCCTGCAGAGCTGCAGCTCTCCCCTCGAGATCACGCACAGCGAGCCTGTCATCTCCCTCGCCTTCCTCCCCCCTGCGTCCCTGCAGAAGGCCTGTTCCCACTGGAGACTAGGCACGAACAAGCTACATGACAAACACTGTATCTTCCACCGTCCGCAGTCCATCACTGACCTGCGGATGACCAGGCAAAGGCTTGGGTTTAAGGAATACAATCCATCTCCACAAACATGCCCCGTCCCCTTGCAGACCCCACATTTATGATGACATACACTGTGGATAACCGCCCAACCTTGTTCTCCTTTTGCAGTAACAGATATAGATTCTACGCCTGTGTGCCACCCTGGTTCACCCATACTTCTAATCCCTCTGTGAAGGTTATAAATCCTCCCCTGTAGGTGTGTATTAAGGGGCTAAATTCAGAAAACAAAACAAGAAGATCCTCACATATTTTTAATGCACATGAATCTATTGGGCATATGTCTAAGTCCTGTATTGTTGAACGAATCTTGTCTTTTGAAGAACACTCACACTAATGTATGACATGGTGATTTACTTGTTCGATATAATACAAGGTACACAATCCAGATGTTCACTGGCTTTTCAAATATACATGTGTTCACAAAATATGCTGAACTCACATACTGGTCCAAATGTATATAATGCAAGACGGTAACGTTATGAGACTGTTCTAAATGATGTGCATGCAACCCCGTAAAGTAGACGAGCTAGAAGCCACATGGCCCTCTCTCCCTTCTCCTGCAGCGCCGCGTACTCAGCCCACACCATCCTCGCCCCTCAGGCTGGAATAAAGGCCCTTGTTTTACTGATGCTGTAATGACACAAATGTACCCCCTCACCCTTCTGCTGAGCCCGCACCAAGTATCCAACTTCCCCTAAGCTTCCACCATAAAACTTGCTCTGTTCCTCCATACTCCAGTTGAAGAAACATGGGCAGCAGGCCCCTCATCCCACTGCCTTTTGATGTACCAGCTTTGTGTCCTCTGACCCGATAGTATCCCAGTTCACCCCAACCCTGACTGACCATGGTGGCCGTATATTTACTCTTGCACTAACATACTATAAAAATGTCCCCCACTAGATCTAACAAAGCAGAATGATAGAGGTATCCCTGACATGTGCCCCCTGATAAGGCACCTGAACTCATGAAGCAGTCCCTTTATTATGTAGTGTTTTTTATGATGATGAGATAAGAGAACCTGGAGTTATGTGTTATTTCTCTTGTGATGTTAGATTAACAACTTGTAGGATTTACAGGGCATTATGAAGTATAGTTAACACTGAATGAGTATGTGTGACCACAAGGTCAAATGTTAGTGCAGCCATGAAGTATCAACTCAGACATCTCCTGATCCGGCACTCCACCCTGATGAGCGCAGCTGACCTACAAGCATCACCATGACATCACGCAGAGCCTCACCGATCCTGAAGCTTCAACCCTACACATTCTATAATGCTTATTCCCCTTTGCCCAATCTCATAGATTCATGTAATCCCTAGCTCCCACGTCATAGGTGACGTGGTTTTGTAACATAATGTAGATGATTGCTGATGTTTGGCAGAGCGCCCTCGGAGTTTGCAGAATTCTCTGCTTGCCCTATTTTGGTTTTTGGATAAACTTACTTTTTACCTTCACCCGCACTTGGTCTTGGTCTCATTCCCTCCTGGAGTGTGTCCATTATTGACTCTCATTGGGGAGTGTTTTGTTGCATTTTTGGGGACGCTTACTTTCAGAAACAACCAACTTGTAAGCCACATGGACACCGTCTCCATACTGGTCAAATTTTCAACAAAGTGCTGTTGAAAACCAGATAGCTAGTGAGAAGGATACCAGTTTGTGGACTTTAAGGCACTCACACCTTAAAACCGACGTTTTTCCAAACTTGTGGCTTCTTCCCTGGGTAGTGCAGGAACCTCCCGACATCCTCCTTCTTATCCCCACGACTGAAGCTCAGGAACAGCGAGATCTGCAGGAACTGCCAGGAACAACATCCTCAGCTACAGCTTTTCTTCATACCTAAGGTACTGTGCAAACGCGGTGTGGAAATCCTTTCTGCCGCGGTGAAAGTTTGTGAAACCTTCCCAACTTTGGAGTCTTGTTCGCTCCTAATCCGACATATAACTCTGTTTCTGGCAAACTACTTTTAAGAAAATTGGCATTGACTTAACCGTTTACTACCAGAACTGTGCTATCCTATCCAAGACACTTAACCATTGATTTTGGCCCAGGCCTATTGAATTGAATTGCCTCTTGTAGTGAACTGAAGCTATTTGCCCTGACAATGAAAGTAATTGTACTGTGATTCTTTTAACCTTTGTATTTCTACCCCTTTTGAAAGTTACTGAAATGCCATTTTGCTCCCACTTAAGGGGAGCCTAACTTGTTCAGAAACGTATTGGTTGTGTACTGTAGTGTATTATAGTGTGATATTGAGCTGCTTCTTACTAGTGGAATGTTTTCTAACTAAATGTGTGAATAAATGTATATTCTTTTACCAAGAAACCTTGAGTAAGTGTTTGTTTGAACTACTGTGATTGCAAGTCCTTTGTGTAATATCTTGTACTGCTCACATCCCTCTTGAGATAAATCTGGCTGCTCAGCCACTGCTACCACATAACTGTGTAGTACAGGCTTGTACCAAAGGTGAGAGTGTGCTTACACCTGTAGTCTTAATTGTGTGTAGTGTTCCCAAAGGGTACTGCATGTAATTCTGCCTACCATGAGGGACAAACAATATGAAAGTCAATGGAATAGAAGAGTCTGCATGAAGCCAGGACAGCCAAAGCCAACTGAGACATAGGGCCTCATTACGACAATGGAGGTAGCCATGCCGCAATTTGCGGCATGGTTACGCCCATACTGGGCACTGGGTCCGGGTTCCCTGAATGGGGAAATACCGGGCCATTCCGACCTTGGAGGGCCTGGTATTTCCCCATTCAGGGAACCCGGTCCCGGAACATCCCCATTCCCATTTGAGTCCCCATAGGGCTAAATGGGAATGGGGAGGATGCAAACAACTGGCCCGTTAATGACGGGCCCGTTGTTTGCATCCTGGTCTGCTCGTGGGACTCGCTAAGGACACCTGGTTTTACCAGGGTTGGGGTATACATAGATATGCCTCTTCTTACACTACCCACTCGAGAGGGATCACAATTTACATACACAAATCCCTGGATTTCAGGCTACATGTGCAGATAGGCAACGAGGAAGGGAGATGCATAATCCTAGCTGGGGAAATCTGGGGGCTGAAACTCCTGCTGATCAATGTATACACACCGAATACTGACTCCCCAGAGTTTTTCCACAAGTGTGCCAGTCACATACAGGTTTTCCCAGGGCATGCCATGATTTGGGTCGGGGACTTCAATATGGCCCTCATATTGGAATATGACAGATCCTCCAAAACACAGCTCACCGTACCCCGTGCCGCACAAGCATGGTCAGTCATAGCTCAACACCACGACCTACATGACATATGGAGGGAAGAGCATACACATAGGAGAGAATATACTTCTGTACCATCCATGGGACCTCGTCCCGAATAGACTACACAATGACCACCTCCACCCTGGCAAGAAGTGTAACAGGCAACAATACTACCACGCTCCCTATCTGACCACTCCCCCGTCCTGGCACACGTGACTGGTTCGACGGGCCCCCCTAGACAGTTGCGGCGGAGGTTCAGAGCTGCCGCTTTGAAAGATGGTGCATTCTGCGAGGAAATAAAACAAGACATTCAGACATACTTCGATGCTAATGTAGACTCAGGTCCTGACCCAGGCATCATCTCGGAGACCTTTAAAGTGTACGTGAGAGGCTGTTGCACCTTCAAGGAGGGAGGGGTGCTGAAAACCCTGAGGAGGTCCATGCGCAAACTGGAGGGATCTATTAAGAGCCTAGAGAACCAACAAGGTGCCCAGGACTCAGAAGAAATTTGAGACTCCCTAAGGAAACAAAGAGAAGAACTCAGTCAACTAATGAATAGGGAGGACAGGTTCAAAGGCGACCCGATAGCAGCCGTTAGGTACGGAGAGGGTGACTGGTGAAGCAGAACACTTGCATGGGCCATAAAACAAGAAAGACAATTAACCCCCATAATGGCAATACAAGACCCCACTGGGCAACTCGTTCGGGATCTAGCCGGAATTAACTCAGTGTTTTGGGATTACTATGACCAGCTGTACTCTTCCCATACCACAGCTGGACACGAAGTGCTGATGGGATACCTAGATGAAGTAGTGCTAGGGTGGCTGGACCCGTAGCTAGGGGGGGGCAGAACTGAATAGACTGATAACAGAGGAGGAGATCCGTAAGGTGATCCTGACCCTTCCAAATGGCAAATCACTAGGCAATGATGACATAGCTGCCAAATTCTACAAGGCGTACGTTGATATCCTACTCCCCAGCCTACAGGACATGTATGAAAATGCACTTGCAACTGGTACCCTCCCAGAATCCACGAAAATTGCACTGATTACTGTATTACTTAAACCCTTAGAAAGACCCCAAGAAATGTACATCATCTAGACCACAATCATTGATCAATATTGATAATAAAATCCTTGCAAAAACTTTAGCGGAGAGACTACTTCCAAACATGGCCGCTTTGGCCCCTCCTGACCAGGCTGGTTTCATATCTAACTGATCTACACAACACAACTTGCAAAGATTGTTTGAACTTATGCACAATATAGACCTGGAGATCCCCATAGCGATAGTGGTATTCGATGCCGAAAAGGCTTTTGACTCCGTGGAATGGCCTTTCCTCTTCAAGGTACTCGGGCCTTGGGTTGAAATGTATACAGTGGATTAGACTGTTGTACACAGCCCCGACGGCGCTGGTATACACAAATGGGATAGCATCGAAATACATCCATCCGTCGAGGGGGACACGCAAGAGCTGTCCCTTCTCCCCAATATTGATCGTCCTGGTGATGGAACCACTGGCTTGCCACATCAGGGAACTGTGCACCCACCGGGGAGTGCATTTACAGAAACAGTTCAATATCATAGCCTTATATGCGGATTATATCCTGTTATATGTAAAACACCCAAGACTGAATCTCCCTCCACTAAGGCTGGAAATTAATAAATTTGCAGAAACCTCGGGGCTCAGAATTAATTGGAGTAAATCCAAAATACTGCCATTGACCCAAGCCGATGTAGGCCAGGAATTACGATGGTGCCCCCAGGGAATCCAATATTTGGGAGTGATGGTAACTGCGGATGTTGGGAGTCTCTAATCTGGTAACTACACGAAGACAATAGCTATACTAGAATATATAGTAGAGTCAAAGATACATCTCCCCATGTCCCAGGCAGCACGTATCTCTCTTGCCAAAATGGTCATTCTTCCCAAATTACTTTATATATTTAATAATGTGCCCATCTGGCCCCCTCAAAACTTCTGGGCACAAACAAAAAGCCTGATGATAAGGTTGGCATGTGCGGGAAAACATGCTAGGATATCCTATAACAGTCTAGTAATGCCATATGAACAGGGCAGCTTGGAATATCCAGACTTCCAGTTATACTACTTAACAGCACAGTTGCAATATATAGCAGGATGGGGACCCTACATCCCGGACTACCCACACTCCACGGATGACATAGTGGGCATGTTGTGGGGAACACGACTATGGATACCAAGGAAAGAGGTCCAACCCACAATGGTGACATACAGAGCCTGGGAACTTATAGCACAATTGACCGGCGCAGCGACAACCTACTCCCCAGGACTCCCATTGTACAATATACACGGCATACCATTCACATATGAGCGATCATTCCAGGTCCACTTCCAAGGGATGGGGGTACGAACACTAGGAGATTTGGTACAAGATGGGAACTTTATACCCTGGGAAACACTGCAAACAAGAGGGGATTGGACAGCAGTGACACTGTTTATGCATTATAGGATCAGGGAAACACTCCGAACTAAATGGCCCAAATTTCGACAAGCGCCAGAAGCCCACCCGGTTCAGCAATATGCGATTAAACCATTGTCGTCCCAGAAATTGGTGTCCTCCATATACAAACTGGCTAGGAGGAAGAGGTTGACCCCAGAACTGAGGTTCAAAGCCACCTGGGAAGGAGATCTGGGGGAGGTGATAAGCGACAAACATTGAAGAATCATATGCATGCAAACACACAAATTATCCATGAATAACAGATTTAGGCTGACACACTATAATTCCTTCACCGGGTTTACTGTTCCCCAGATAAACTACATAGAATAAATCCCGACAGATCATCTGCATGTAAGAGATGCAAAGCAGAAACTGCCGATTTTTACCATATAGCCTGGTCCTGCCTGCAAATACAACCCTTTTGGGGGAGAGTGGAAGAGGCTGTGTCGGAAATGCTGGTAACTAAGTGGGAATATACACCCACACTCAGGCTTTTAGCTCTGGTTGAGGGGGGCTCCCGAGGGGAGAGGAAACTGCTGGGAATGGCCTCAGTAACGGTGCAGCACCATATAGCCACCACATGGGGGAAGCGCACAGCAGCAGTGTTCACTAGGTGAGTGGAATACATGCACACATGTGAACAGAGGGAAACCCGGTATGCACAAACATTACCAGTCAGCAGCCAACCAATTGATTACTGGCCACCCTTCCGTCTGTTCTATTCAGAATGGGAATGTAATAAATTGTCAGGAGTGGAAGGTTCGCGATAGGTAAGACCTAAAACAAACGTTAGAACAACTCTTGTGGAAACAGAAATGGATTATATTGTACGTCAAAGAACTATCCGAGAACATGCAATCACAAGCTCATGCAGACCAGAGCCAATTAGGTCCATGACCGGGTTGTACTGAACCAATCAGCTATACAACTACAAACCTTGTGAAGGTGAACGTAACTTTAACACATTAGATAGCCCATACTGGGCACTGGGTCCGGGTTCCCTGAATGGGGAAATACCGGGCCATTCCGACCTTGGAGGGCCTGGTATTTCCCCATTCAGGGAACCCGGTCCCGGAACATCCCCATTCCCATTTGAGTCCCCATAGGGCTAAATGGGAATGGGGAGGATGCAAACAACTGGCCCGTTAATGACGGGCCCGTTGTTTGCATCCTGGTCTGCTCGTGGGACTCGCTAAGGACACCTGGTTTTACCAGGGTTGGGGTATACATAGATATGCCTCTTCTTACACTACCCACTCGAGAGGGATCACAATTTACATACACAAATCCCTGGATTTCAGGCTACATGTGCAGATAGGCAACGAGGAAGGGAGATGCATAATCCTAGCTGGGGAAATCTGGGGGCTGAAACTCCTGCTGATCAATGTATACACACCGAATACTGACTCCCCAGAGTTTTTCCACAAGTGTGCCAGTCACATACAGGTTTTCCCAGGGCATGCCATGATTTGGGTCGGGGACTTCAATATGGCCCTCATATTGGAATATGACAGATCCTCCAAAACACAGCTCACCGTACCCCGTGCCGCACAAGCATGGTCAGTCATAGCTCAACACCACGACCTACATGACATATGGAGGGAAGAGCATACACATAGGAGAGAATATACTTCTGTACCATCCATGGGACCTCGTCCCGAATAGACTACACAATGACCACCTCCACCCTGGCAAGAAGTGTAACAGGCAACAATACTACCACGCTCCCTATCTGACCACTCCCCCGTCCTGGCACACGTGACTGGTTCGACGGGCCCCCCTAGACAGTTGCGGCGGAGGTTCAGAGCTGCCGCTTTGAAAGATGGTGCATTCTGCGAGGAAATAAAACAAGACATTCAGACATACTTCGATGCTAATGTAGACTCAGGTCCTGACCCAGGCATCATCTCGGAGACCTTTAAAGTGTACGTGAGAGGCTGTTGCACCTTCAAGGAGGGAGGGGTGCTGAAAACCCTGAGGAGGTCCATGCGCAAACTGGAGGGATCTATTAAGAGCCTAGAGAACCAACAAGGTGCCCAGGACTCAGAAGAAATTTGAGACTCCCTAAGGAAACAAAGAGAAGAACTCAGTCAACTAATGAATAGGGAGGACAGGTTCAAAGGCGACCCGATAGCAGCCGTTAGGTACGGAGAGGGTGACTGGTGAAGCAGAACACTTGCATGGGCCATAAAACAAGAAAGACAATTAACCCCCATAATGGCAATACAAGACCCCACTGGGCAACTCGTTCGGGATCTAGCCGGAATTAACTCAGTGTTTTGGGATTACTATGACCAGCTGTACTCTTCCCATACCACAGCTGGACACGAAGTGCTGATGGGATACCTAGATGAAGTAGTGCTAGGGTGGCTGGACCCGTAGCTAGGGGGGGGCAGAACTGAATAGACTGATAACAGAGGAGGAGATCCGTAAGGTGATCCTGACCCTTCCAAATGGCAAATCACTAGGCAATGATGACATAGCTGCCAAATTCTACAAGGCGTACGTTGATATCCTACTCCCCAGCCTACAGGACATGTATGAAAATGCACTTGCAACTGGTACCCTCCCAGAATCCACGAAAATTGCACTGATTACTGTATTACTTAAACCCTTAGAAAGACCCCAAGAAATGTACATCATCTAGACCACAATCATTGATCAATATTGATAATAAAATCCTTGCAAAAACTTTAGCGGAGAGACTACTTCCAAACATGGCCGCTTTGGCCCCTCCTGACCAGGCTGGTTTCATATCTAACTGATCTACACAACACAACTTGCAAAGATTGTTTGAACTTATGCACAATATAGACCTGGAGATCCCCATAGCGATAGTGGTATTCGATGCCCAAAAGGCTTTTGACTCCGTGGAATGGCCTTTCCTCTTCAAGGTACTCGGGCCTTGGGTTGAAATGTATACAGTGGATTAGACTGTTGTACACAGCCCCGACGGCGCTGGTATACACAAATGGGATAGCATCGAAATACATCCATCCGTCGAGGGGGACACGCAAGAGCTGTCCCTTCTCCCCAATATTGTTCGTCCTGGTGATGGAACCACTGGCTTGCCACATCAGGGAACTGTGCACCCACCGGGGAGTGCATTTACAGAAACAGTTCAATATCATAGCCTTATATGTGGATTATATCCTGTTATATGTAAAACACCCAAGACTGAATCTCCCTCCACTAAGGCTGGAAATTAATAAATTTGCAGAAACCTCGGGGCTCAGAATTAATTGGAGTAAATCCAAAATACTGCCATTGACCCAAGCCGATGTAGGCCAGGAATTACGATGGTGCCCCCAGGGAATCCAATATTTGGGAGTGATGGTAACTGCGGATGTTGGGAGTCTCTAATCTGGTAACTACACGAAGACAATAGCTATACTAGAATATATAGTAGAGTCATAGATACATCTCCCCATGTCCCAGGCAGCACGTATCTCTCTTGCCAAAATGGTCATTCTTCCCAAATTACTTTATATATTTAATAATGTGCCCATCTGGCCCCCTCAAAACTTCTGGGCACAAACAAAAAGCCTGATGATAAGGTTGGCATGTGCGGGAAAACATGCTAGGATATCCTATAACAGTCTAGTAATGCCATATGAACAGGGCAGCTTGGAATATCCAGACTTCCACTTATACTACTTAACAGCACAGTTGTAATATATAGCAGGATGGGGACCCTACATCCCGGACTACCCACACTCCACGGATGACATAGTGGGCATGTTGTGGGGAACACGACTATGGATACCAAGGAAAGAGGTCCAACCCACAATGGTGACATACAGAGCCTGGGAACTTATAGCACAATTGACCGGCGCAGCGACAACCTACTCCCCAGGACTCCCATTGTACAATATACACGGCATACCATTCACATATGAGCGATCATTCCAGGTCCACTTCCAAGGGATGGGGGTACGAACACTAGGAGATTTGGTACAAGATGGGAACTTTATACCCTGGGAAACACTGCAAACAAGAGGGGATTGGACAGCAGTGACACTGTTTATGCATTATAGGATCAGGGAAACACTCCGAACTAAATGGCCCAAATTTCGACCAGCGCCAGAAGCCCACCCGGTTCAGCAATATGCGATTAAACCATTGTCGTCCCAGAAATTGGTGTCCTCCATATACAAACTGGCTAGGAGGAAGAGGTCGACCCCAGAACTGAGGTTCAAAGCCACCTGGGAAGGAGATCTGGGGGAGGTGATAAGCGACAAACATTGGAGAATCATATGCATGCAAACACACAAATTATCCATGAATAACAGATTTAGGCTGACACACTATAATTCCTTCACCGGGTTTACTGTTCCCCAGATAAACTACATAGAATATATCCCGACAGATCATCTGCATGTAAGAGATGCAAAGCAGAAACTGCCGATTTTTACCATATAGCCTGGTCCTGCCCGCAAATACAACCCTTTTGGGGGAGAGTGGAAGAGGCTGTGTCGGAAATGCTGGTAACTAAGTGGGAATATACACCCACACTCAGGCTTTTAGCTCTGGTTGAGGGGGGCTCCCGAGGGGAGAGGAAACTGCTGGGAATGGCCTCAGTAACGGTGCAGCACCATATAGCCACCACATGGGGGAAGCGCACAGCAGCAGTGTTCACTAGGTGAGTGGAATACATGCACACATGTGAACAGAGGGAAACCCGGTATGCACAAACATTACCAGTCAGCAGCCAACCAATTGATTACTGGCCACCCTTCCGTCTGTTCTATTCAGAATGGGAATGTAATAAATTGTCAGGAGTGGAAGGTTCGCGATAGGTAAGACCTAAAACAAACGTTAGAACAACTCTTGTGGAAACAGAAATGGATTATGTTGTACGTCAAAGAACTATCCGAGAACATGCAATCACAAGCTCATGCAGACCAGAGCCAATTAGGTCCATGACCGGGTTGTACTGAACCAATCAGCTATACAACTACAAACCTTGTGAAGGTGAACGTAACTTTAACACATTTATGTATCAACGGGGGGCGAAAGGGGTGGGAGTGGGAACTTCGAAGATTTTGAAGTTGATGTTAATGGTTGTTTCTATTATGAAAAGAAAATGACAATAAAGAAAGTTTTAAAAAAAAGTCACAAGTCTTACTGTTAAAGTTAGTGAAGATGTAATGCATGGGCAAGCACTTCCATTTTCTCCCTGTATCTCAAAAGCGAACCACTATGGATATCGGGCCCCTGCCACTCCGCCGCCGGCTCTATGAGCCCCCTCCAACTGGACCTCCTTTACCCCGTCTGCCATGAAGATGGAATTGATCAGTCCTTGGACTTTCCATCCCTCGTCCACTGCCATTTCCCCCTTCTGTTCTCTTATCCCGAGAATGCGTAAGTTGTTGCAACCTTCCCTATTCTTGAGGTCATCCAGTTTCAGCACCATTTCCTCTTCCCTAGACTCCAGATCTGTGAGCCATGCTTCATACTTCATGTCCAGAATGTCGACTTGCAGATGGTTATTTTCCATCCCCTCCATCTTATCTTCCAGTTTATCAACCCTCGCCTTGAGGTTGCATATCGAAGCTTGGATGTCATTCTGGATGGCTTTAATTTCCTGGAAAATTACCTTAAGATTGTCCATGGTCAGGGCTGGCGCGCATCCACCTTCAGCCATGGTGTCCTCCTTGTCTGGGGTGCCACCCGGGTCCACCTCAACTCATCTCCTAAAGCACTGTAAAGTCACCATTGCAGGTTCGGGGCCCTTCTGATTTGGGGTCTGGTCCTGAGGTGTCTCCAGTGTGGGTGCAGGACCTAGACTCTCCCCCTCAAACTTAATATAGGTAACATGACATGCTGATCAATGGTTCCAACATTGCAAAAATCAGAATTATAGACCTTTTTGAAGACAAAAGGTACATATAGGCCAAAATATATTTTTGGGGTCAGAATGACTCAGTAGATGAAGGGTGTCTCAGGTATTACACGTACATCATGAATATCGAAAATGTAATCTGTAAACTGGATAGAAAATGAGTTATGTTTAAAAGTAAATTGGTTTGTTGTTTGGTAGCATGGCAGAGTCTCTAGACTAAGGAAGTTCAAATGAATTCTAAGATGGATGCCGAATACAAAATGGCTGAGGGTCCAGGTGTCAGAAGGGCTGACTCATGTGAATCTAGAATATTCTTTGGCAGATGGCTGGGTATTGTATATTTAGAATTTCTTTGCAGGAAAGGCAGACAGTGATGGATCATAGATCAGCTAAAGGCCTGGGAAGACCACCAATTAGAGCAAGCAGCTGCTTACTTGGCAACAATTAAGATGAACTCATGCAGTATTCTTACAGTACAAGTGAATTTGGCATGACTCGACAATCAGATAAGGGGCTGCTTCTTAGCAGACATCCAAGGATTTATAATGAGTCCTGGATGAGTCTCATGGAAGCATATCAGATCATGTGTCAGTCAAACCATGCTTGCCAAAATGAAATCATGTGGGCTTGGTGAATGACAGTTAAGCCAGCAAATCACAGACAAATAGGGGTTTGAGTTTGCTTGAAGGGACCAATCAGTATCTATTGTGAAATCATAGGAAGTGTATAAAAGCACAATGATTTGAGGGGCTCATTGCTGTTGTTTCTGGTGTCTTGTGAACATGCATTAAAGATGATTATTTAAGCAAATTCCCGGGTGTTCGTCTCCCTGCTTATCCAGTCTGCAGTGCTTGAGTCCACAGGTGTTAAAGTCCAAGGAGGGCGCTGGGTCTTCCTGTTCACTTGGCGACCACAAGGGACCCTGAAGATCTTTCTTCCAGGGATGAACGAACCCGATCTATGCTGGCAGAGATGGGAAGATGCCTGGGGAGAGTGGCAGGGTACGTAAATTAATCTGCAGTGTGCGCCCATCTTACCAGAAGAGGTCTCCCCATAGCTGTCAGCATGAATGATGGATGGAGTATTTTGACATTGGTGGATTTTGGTATGTATTATGGGGGACTGAGGAAAGGAGGGAGTAAATAACATGCATTATGTATAACATTAAGGTGTTTGTGATAGGTAGGAAACGCAACGGGACAATGTATAAAGGTAACGGGAGGCTGTTTAGAATGTGTGATGAGAAGTGTTGTTTAAAGATATATGATGAGGAGCGTCAAGACGAGAAACGTCTGTTATCCCAGAGTCCTAAGTTCAAGGAGCATCTAGAAGGAGTTGTCTCAAAACCCAAGTGGGTAAACTAGGCTGCACACACATAGATCTGTGAGAGGAGACAATTCAAACTCCTATCGGGGTAGTTTAGGGGCAACTAAAAGCAGCGAGGAGTGCTGAGGAAATACATGTGGAAGTCAACTAGGGTGTCTGTTTGTCTATATGCCTATTTTGTAATTAAAAGTGTTAAGGAGCAACAATAAATTGTAAAAAAACTGAGAAAGGTCAACAAATAACATTATTTATTTAAGGAAAATAATTTGCACCAACCATTGATGAGCGAGCTCATGTGCATCATTTAAAATGTAATGGAAAGAAAAAAACACAAAATAAAGAAATATAGTGAAAAAGTGTGGCTAGTTTTTGACCTTGAAGCGGGTGGGCATCGGTAGCGAGAGTGTTCATTTTAATATTCCTACATAGTTGACAGCTTTAGGATACTAAATTGCTTTGAACAATAAAAATGTGCATAGCGGTTGATGTAAAGGAAGAGTTCACAAGGCATGAGATGGGAAAGAAATTAATCTTGTATCAGACAGGCAGCTACACAGTAGGAACATATTTATTTTTACTTGAAACACAAATCCAACATCAGATTCCCTGCCTCCAGCCAAAGATAAAGCTAATGTCATATATTACATGTGTTGAAAATACTCATGGAGAGATGACTATTTTTGGATGTGCTACGCAGTTGGCAGAAAGATAGCGCTGACAGTGCACAATGAAGACTTATGGTCAAAACCGCGTTGAGAATAGTTAATTAATTAAAATTTTTATTTTTATTGGTTCTTCATGGTTTTTATAATTTAAACCTTATACCAATGTGTATACATCTATTTATTTGTATTTAGCATCCAAATAAAACAGCAAACTATCTTCAAAAAGACTCCCTATTTAAACATCTATCAGTCTTTGTTAAATTCCGTCCGGACTCTCGTCACAGTTCTCTTATTCTGTGTTTTTTTCAAAAATTACTCTCAAGAGTTTTACTAGCGCTATGGTCAAGCTAATTCATTCTCCTCTCAATAACTCCAACCACCATTCGTCATATGTTCTGTCAGCATAATTTTTTGTGATTTCTCCAAGATATAGTTTTCCTTTGTCTTTTAGCCTTGGGCAAAACATTACCAGGTGTTTCAAATCTTCTTCTCAGCACACCAACGACATCCACGGTTAATTTCTTTTTTTCCCCATTGCTTTCTTATTGCTCCTGTTGGGAACAAATTTAGTCTAAAGCGGAGGAATTGGTCTCTAAAGAACCGATTAGGAAATTGCTCCAGATATCTTGGTAAGGTAATTCATTTTCTACTATCTGCAAAGTTTTTTCCATACCCCTTCAGAGGGTATCTTGTCACTTGTGTGGCATACTAATCAGCTCTGCACAATTTGGTCTTTTACTTTATCTGGATTTCCGAATAAGGTTTCTTCATTTTCATCTAGATCCCAGAGTATATCTGTGCATATCTGCTTCCATTCTTTCACCGTCGCTTCACCTTTTTTGTTCATTGTGTTGGAAATCACCTTAAACGCTCTTTGGCCTGGGTTGGTGATACATTTTCTATATAAATGCAAGGGTTTTCCATATTACTATGCATTTTAGTGCAGTCAGGCCCAATTCCATCCTCAAAGCTTGCATAGGTGTGCTTGGTGGAACTCTCATCACCTTCTTCCAAAATACTCCCTCAATGATGGTCCAGTTCCCATGTTTAAATGTCAGTACTGTTTCTGCCCCATAAGTCAGGACTGGTACCACCTTTAATCTATAAAACTCAATCAAGGGTTTTATAGTGAAACCGCAATATTTTTGTACTGGTATTTTGCCTTGGTTCGCTAGATTCAATGCTTTGGATTTCATGATTATGAGCCGCTGTTCATCTTTTCTAGAGGTGTTTATAATTACTCCCAAGTACATGAATGCATGCACCTGAAGAATCATGCTCCCTTCAAGCTGCCATTTGTTGTTTTTTTTTCTCGTTTTTATGTTATTTTCACCAAAAACCATTATCCTTGATTTCTCAGGATTGATATTTCAGCCGTTATTTATGGTATATTTGTGTATGGCTTGTAATTGCCTTTGCAGCCTGACTGGTGTCTGGTCTAGTATGACAATGTCATCTGCATACAGTGGTCTGGGTATCCTATATTTGGAGGAAAGCATCTTATCCCTTCAAAAGCTTGATCGATATCTGATATGAAGATGTTAAAGAGACCTGTGGCCAATTGTTTGTTTTGATTATTTCCGTTAGTGTTCCGGCCTGGTCTAGCTTAATTCAAATTGATGTTCCTGACTATAAGTCTTTGATTGTCTCCAGAGAGGGCATTGGGCAATTCCAATTGGACAATTTCTCCTATAATTTTGGGCATTCGATTGAGTCAAATGCTTCGCTTAAATCTATGGAGGCTATGTATAGTTTTTTCGCCTTTGATCTTTCTATTTGTGCCTTCAATAGATTTATGAGTAGTACATTTAGCGACGTGCCTAAGCTTTTAACAAAACCACTCTGCCTTGGCGCTCTTGATTTATTTAGGTTTTTTATGGCCTCACACAATGCCTCTTTACTCATTTTTTATGTTTCCCAGCTCTTACTGGTCATACCATGCCCTTTGACTTTTTCTGCCGTTTGATCAAAAAATTTGGCACAGTGTATCCTCCACTTCTCTGCAGGTATTGGGTTTGTCAATATCCCTTCTTGTCGTGCCTCTAAGTTGTTGACATGGTACCAAATCTCAGCAGTGCTTTTATTTCTATATAACATAGTTTCACTGTCAGTTTGTTGTATCCTTTTTTGATAGTACTTTAACCAATTTCGATAAATCTGTTTAGCTTTCCTTTGCACATCCCCATCTTGAAGATATTTTAAGTTTCTCAGATCTTGTCTTCTTACATTCTTCATTGCCACTAAATTAGTGTTGAACCCATGTTTGTGGACGATTTTTATTTTATTATGGCCTTTTCTTTGCTTCAAACTCCATTAATAGTGGTGTATAGTCCACTGTTTTACTTAGGTCACTTTCCTGACTTCCTTTTATCAGGATCTTCAAGCATCCTTTCAATTTGGTGATCTGTTTTTTGTTTATTCTTAACTGATTTCTTCCAGCAACCACACTCAGATTCAATGGTTTTGTCTCTCTCTTTTGTTTTCTCTCATGCCACCATGATATTTTTAGTAGATTGTGGTTACTTTGTAATTTTTATATCACTTCCATTCTTATTTGGTGTTTAAGTATATTTTCCAATACATAGAAATAATCTAGAATTTTTCCTATTTTCGTTCCTCTCCTTGTCACTTTTCTAGGTTTTTCGTTGTCTGCGTTATCGTTCACTAGGTCGAATTTTTTCGAAGCCATCATTCTCTTCCAATTCCTGCCTCTTTGTCTAATGTCCGTTGTCTCAATGGGCTCATCTTCTGTTTCGTATCCGTCTTCTGACCAGGAATTAGCATTCAGATCTCCACACATAATGAACTGCGAATTCCCCCACTTCTCTCTCTGTTCATATATCAGCTCTGCAACCTGATCAGGGAAATATTCTAGTTCTTTTTTCACTGAGTTCCAGTACAAGTTTAGTATTGTAAGTATGTTAGTTCCGTCTATTCCTTCTTCATTTGATATTTTTCCTATTAACATTTGGATGCAAGAGTTGGGATTCCAGATTTCTAACATCTCAAACTGCACCATGTTTTTGATTGCAGTTAGCAGAACCGACATGGATCTTCCTTTAAGCCCTTTTATTGCTGGGTTCAAATATGTTGTGTAACCTTCTATCATCCGGAGCTCCCTTATCCAGGTATCTTGTATGCATATGAAATCATATGCCATATCTATCCTTGCTCATACTTGAGATAGATGAATGAACCCACGTGTGTTCCAGCTTCCCATTGTTAGGAGCTCATTTTCCAAAAGCGGTCAGGTCTATGCTTTCTTCAACTTCACAGCTATTAATCCTGCCAGCCATTTCCATTGATCTTCCGTTCCTTCCTCTTCTCTATTTGCAGTTTTTTTGTGATCATAAGTGTCTTTACTCATGTCTTTCTGCTTTCCCTCATATTGCTTTGATCTTTGAGCTTTATCATTTGCCTTTCACTCATTATAGTTTTTATTTCCCCTTTCCCATTTTGGTTTATTATTTCTTTCTAGTGTCGTATCCATCGGCACTATGTCTTTTTTTATTTGTAACCAATCAAAATCCAGTGGCCTTAATTTGCTTGCTGTTTTAAGCAGTAACAGTTTTATCATTGGACTTATAAGGTGAACAATTACTTTATCCATTCCATCATCTTGTGGAAATTCTATCGTAACCAAGTCATTGGTTGTCAACCGTCTCCATTCCGGAATTTTATGAAATGGTCTTAGGACGTTAGCCCTGTTCATTATTAAGCCATCATCCAATGTCATAGTTCTTTCTAACATTAAACGAGGGTCGTCCACACATATTTCCTCGATGTCTTCAGCTTGGTCCTTCTCTTGATGTCTGTCACCTTTTTTTAATTATTTTTAATGGTGAGATATCATATTTTTTCTGTTTCTGCTGTATTCATGTATCCTTGTTCTTTTTATCCCTCTCTGTCTCACTTATTTCCATTGTGTGCTTCTTTTCTTTTATCCTGATTCTTTGGTGATCCTTGCTTTTTGTATTCTGGTTCAATAATTTTAATTAGCAATTTTTGTACCTCATTATCATGCACCTTCATGTTTTCCTTTGCATTTCGAGGACTTTGAGTTGAGCTCTTGTTTTGAGTTCTTCCAGACGTCTCTCGTATCATCTCGGGCACCTTAGCTTTAATTTTCAGCCCAACGGCCTCCGGCCCGATTGATCTACCATGCCATTCAGCTTTCTGGTTTATTTGTGTTTCATCTTCACTATCAGTCGAATGAGGTTCGTATGAGGATTCCTCATCGTATATGCTTGGAGAATCACACAAATGTTCCGACAGCATAACAGAGTACGTGTAGAGGTCCAATAAATCAATTTGTTCATCTGTCGCGGGTTGTTCTGCCGCTTGCGAATTTCCTTCAAAGTTCTTGGTTGCCACTTCCTGTATGTTGTTTTGCAGAGTCCTACTTACTGGCCATCCAATGTTTTTGATGAAACTTTTACTTCCCTTATTTCTTGCCTTTCGTTCACCTGCCATGTTTTTGGTTTTCTTTATCAATTGTTCTTTTCCTTTGTTAACTTTTATAGTTTTCATATATGTGTTTGTCATCTTTTGGCCAATGTCTTGCCCACTCGTTGTCCTTATATTCACAATCCTCTTATGTTTTTCAAAGATTGGGCACATCTTTCTCTCCAACTCTTCTTGCTGCGTTTCATGTGCGTCTTTAGTCTTGCTTTCTTTATCTTTATTTTGAACTCTTTCTTGTTCATGAGGTGTTAAATCATCCTCATCGAATAACTGCCGTTTGTATTGTCTTCTATTCAGCGGTAACACAATCTTTTTTGAGCTTTGAGTTTGTGCATCTTTGAGCTCTACTTTTTTGTGCACTATTGCTTCTTCTTGCTATTGTGTCAATTTTTTGTTGTTCTCCACATGACATCCCCTCATCTCCGAACTGTCTTCAGGTAATCTTAAATGTTCCTTGTTTTGTAGGGTTTGAGCTTGTTTTGGTTCAAAGGCATTTTGTTAGAGATGTATAGATTGCGGTTGGGTAGGTTGAGCGTTTGTATCCGCTGCTTCAAACAATCTTGATTGTTTCCTTATTTCGTTTTCTCTTATTATTGGTTCTAATATTTCCTGAAGTAGTGCAACCACATTGGCTGAGCTGTTGTTGAGATCTTTTTGTATTTCCAACACAAATCCTTCCACATGTAAGATTTTTGAGTGCAGGAATGCCAGGACTGCTGTGTTGTCCCTCATCCGTTCTCCAATGTCCTCATATAACTTCATAAACGGTGCTAGCACTGTGGGTAAAGTTGTTATTACAGCGAAGTTGTTTTTGTTCGATGTACAACATTGCAGGCTTATATTTATTTGTTTTTGTTGTACCTATTCTGTTTGAGATTCACTTGTAGTGTATTTTTTTCCTGTTGTATTTGCCACTTTTAAATTCTCAACAATGTGGCTAGTTTGGTTTTGCAAATCTCTTGACTCAACAGTTGTTTATTTCTCAGACAGAACGTGCGGAGAGCCTGACCAGTTCCATTTTACTGGTTTTCCCATTTCTCTTGCTTGCTCCCTAGGCCCTTCTGTAGTTGTAGTAATTTTTCCATCTCTAATGACCTAGATGCTTCAAATAATAATTCATCTGATATTTCTGACTGTTTTGTCTTCTCCTTAATAGGATAAATGGTAGGTATCCATGCAACTGCATTGGTCATTCTTTCCTGTGGCGGGGTAGTTAGTCTGCCTCCAACTGCGTAGTGTTTTGTTACATTTTCAAAGGCCACATGCTGAGGTCTGAGACTCATTGGCATCCATATATTGTTTATTTTCCCATTTTCAACTTCCCCATTCTCATCTTGACTTGGTGTCTTATATTTTCTTTTCTGTTGGGGCCCCAGGCATTGCTTTTCCTTTTCTATATCGAAAAGAGGCTTAGTTCTTAAGAGCTGTATTCGCTCAATTGCCATGCCTTCTAATGACTGTTCGTCAGATCCCTTTTTTTTGTGCTACTTCCTACATTTTAAGCCTCAAGACTCTCAAATGCTGGTTTGGCCCCAATGTTTAATTTCTCCAGATGCCCCAATTTGGTGACTCTCAGTTGATCACCACCAGTCTTCCTAGTGGGCGTATATTTGTCTGGGCTTGTATTCACCATCACCCCATTTCTCATACTCCCCATTATGCCCGAACCATTCTCGTCTCCATTTTCACTTTCTGCCTCTGTAAATGTTATTCCTGCTTGCAAAATATTTATATGTGATTCGGTGTGTGCTGCGATCGTCCCCACTTCAATGACTGCTATTGGGTGGATTGAACCTGTAGGGCACAGTAGTTCCCCTTGTTCTTCATTAATATTTCGGTTTGAATTTTTACATGATACACCCTCCGTGACTCCGTTACTGTCTACTTCAATGTCAATATCAATATTAGTGTCATTATTATCATTTGCATTGTTTACGTTATTAGTGTCCATCACCAGTGCCATATTGCAATTAATTTTAACTGGTCTTACCTTGTTTTGTTCTTCCAGTGCTCTTATACAGCCCAATGTTTCTGGGGCTTCCAAGGTATCCCAAAAAGATTCACAGTGTCTTTCAGTGTTAGCTTGAGCTTACAGGGACGTTCACTTGTTCCGTTTATTCTTCTTGGAGCGTTCTCCATGCACCTTCCCAGATGGCTCTGCAAAACTTCCAAATGTGCGCACCGAGCACACAGTGCAGTGCAGTGCAGTGCGTCGAAGCCTCGGAGCGGTTCAAATGAAATAATACCTGCAGTCAACACCTCTAGTGTGCCCCAGCATGACACTGTGTTTCTACAGGTTTCACACAACTTTAAAGGGGGTGGCTCCCCCTGCGCTCAATAAGGTCACCGTGGAGAAACTTCTGGCCACCTTCCGTTCTCTATGTTATTTCAGGTGTTTAACATAGGGCGGACCCTGATTCTATAGTAGGTCAATTTTAGGGCCTTCGGTGCTAGAACTTTTTTCCAGTTGTGGTTTGGCAGCGGGCATTCATGCATGCACTTCGTAACTTGATTGGGGACTGCCCCTGAACCCAACCCGCCAAACAGCCAAACAGAAGCACCTCGCCCTTTTGCCTCAGGGGTTATGCTGGTAGGGCGGTATGGGTGTGATTATTTGCGAGGCTGTTGCACAGCTGATGTGCTTCCAATGCGCTTCCCACAGAAATAAAGTGACAATTCTCCTCAGTCTGCCGCGCTGCAGAATGTCACCAATAACGCAGCTGTGGATGCAGAGTCTTAGAAAAGTAATGTAAATCCAAGGATAGTTCAGCCAGCCAGCACCAACTCACAGCCAAACAGAAGCGCCTCGCCCTTCCACCTCAGGGCTTGAGAATAGTTCAAAGCTTTTGTTCAAGGCTGAGAGATAAGAAGTTGGCAGAGTTAGGAGAATCATTTATGATTGTAGGAAAAAAGCAGGGCTGTTTCCCAGTAAGACACAGGGATAGTTCTGCGAGTTAATGTAACTAAGACAGCTTGCGCATAAGAAGCAACAGCATGCTGTTGACAATATTTGTATAAAACACTAAAGCAAAACTGCGTGCAGATTAGGAAAATATGTGGATATGTAGTCACATTAAAAAACAGGGAAAAATTACATTAAAAAAGTCATGAAAAAATGTATGGAAATATGATTAAAATAATTAGGGATGAAACTAATATGTGTATTTAATATATTAAAAAAATGTTTAGTAATTCAGTTGTGCAAGTTTGGAAACTTATTTTTTTTTGGTGCCAGGCTGGAAGTGGCCCAGCGCTCAGCCAGGCCCATATGAAATTGTTAAGTTGAACCCAAACTCCTTAAAGTAAATTGTTATTTTTGGGGGTTTTCACCATACATATATGTAATGTATGTGTTCTGTAGTAGAACGCTAAATTATGGGTTGATTTGGCTGATATCCGCTGAGTAAATTGACAGATAAGCATGTTTTGTAAAATAACATTTCTTTTAATGACATTAATTGCACGATTGTTAAAAACAGATGTGAGAGGAGCGCTGTATTCAGGTGATATGTTGTGAGGTGATGTAACCCCTGGTTATTTATTCAAGTAAGATGTGTATTTTGAAAAAATGGTTGTTTCTGTCAGAAGAGCTATTTATAGTTGAACCTTGTTTTGAATATATTGCTTTTGTATTGGAGGCTATCCCCGTCTATTGTATATGTGTGATCTGGGTGTCCTTGAGTTATTGTTTAGGGTTGCACAAGTCAATTCCCATTTTTAGGTCCTTTAATGGGGTAATAATGGATGCTTTATTGTTGAACACACACTAAGAAGCGCTTATGTTGTTGATTTATGTGGGGCAAATGGCCGTCCCTTGTTGAGGAGGGATAGGGCATTAAAAAAAAGCATTAGTCCTGGTGCAAGTATGGACCAATTGTATAGATGAAAAGGAAAGAGGAAGAATATTTCATTAAGCAGTTTTCAGTGCGTTATGAGGAACAAAAACAGATTGTTAAAGTAAAGCACAGAAGAAATTCTGTGGTTGACCACATTAGAGAGAATACTGGTAGTTAGGGACAGAGAAAAGGCATGGAATATGTATTGCAATACAATGCAGAGTCATGGGTTGAAACATGCATTTTTAGGCATGTGCACCAACATGTTAGAGCATATTGGAAGGGTGCCAAGAAGGGGAACAATTTTTCACTTACCATACATTACATCTATGAAATATAGGGGCATTTGGAGAAGAAGAAAATATTGTGTCCAGGATCACACAAATTGAAAAAGGGCTACAGAGAGTAAAATCTAATTATGAGTGCAAATTACAGTAAAAAGTAGGTTAACTTATTAGTGGATGATATTGCACTAAGCACAGTGAATATTTATGGGGAATAGCAAGGATAAATGAGACAAAAACACTTTTTTGGGAAAACATTGGAAATGCATATGAAATGCAAACATTTGCATTTAGAATGAGGAAGCAATGGGCAATGAGGAGAAGTGCTCATAAAGAGCACTGAGGCTAAGGATACACACACAACGAGTAACAGTTGGATTGAGAAAACATTAGGTTGAAAAAATATTTTTTATAGAACTACACACCTTGATGGTCTGACTTCTAAGAATAAGGAATCCACTATTTAAGGGGTTTGGCCAGGGTTTGTTCAAATAAAATGTATTCATGAATAAGCTATAACCAGGCTGGGCATTGACAAAGAACATTGAGGCAGGTTTGGCACAGTTATTGAGCACATCATGGAGTAATATTACACACGATGAAGTGATTTATTGGGGAAGAAATAGAGATGATCAAGGATAGAATCTCTATTATGATATGTTTGCAAGAAGAGGGGGCGTGTCACATGCATATACACATGCATGCACATACATACATGCACATGAGAAGGCACGCATATACACATGGACACATGATTTTATGGAAGTATAGGCGATCAACGAACTATAGACAATGCATTTAAAAAAACACATTGGCAGTCAGAAGAAGGAATTCAACATTGCAATGAGAACACGCACACCCACAGGATGTTTTTGCTTTACATTGGGAGTACTAGATGGGAACATTATGTTTTATTGAAGTGAAATATGAGAATAGCTGTTCATTTTGAAGAAATATAAATGAAAGGTGACGATCCAATTGCATATATTCAGGAGCACTGAACTCTTGAAGAGGGCGTGCAGAGGTGAAAACAGTGGCAGCATTTTACCACATTTTATGTCAGGGATTGTTTGAGCAGGAACAGGGGCACTTGGGAAGCAAGTGGTAAGGGAGGTGAAACTGTGACTTGAGATACAGTGACTATAGTACAATTGCTGCTGGCTGTTGTAGGAGAAGAATAAAAAGAAAGACGATGCTAGAAAAACTTGAGGAACCTAAGTCAGTTCACAAGAAAATATCAAAATATGCCATAGAAGGGGCAATATTGACAAGTGGAAAAGGATTGGGAGTACTGCAAGTGGTGGGTGCATCACAGGTGAATAATCAGCTCCAGATGGACCAAGGAGGGAATGGGTTTTCGCCGAGAGGCAGAGGAATGGATTTCAGAGGAAGAGGCAGTTTTTGGAATAATCAGGGTGGCTTTCAAAATAACCAGGGCAGTTTCCAGAATATGCAGAATGATAATCAAAATGTGCAAGGGCCACTTAACCAAGGGTGACTAGTCAGAAGGGCTCTATTAAATGTATGGCATAAGAGAACACATTGTGCACACATTCAGAAGCCAAGTAAATGCACAAAATGTAGAATTTCTCAAGCCGGGGGGACAGTTTATCCTCCAGTATATAGCTCCAAAACTAGGGAAGGTTTTGCCCAGGATCAAAGATTGTATCAGACATACGCGCTGAGAGTTCAACAGGTGCAGCAGCTAGAGCAAGTTTAAACTGAATTCACTACAAGGGCAATTGCAGTGAGCCTCCATAAAGGTTCAATGATATGCAAACACAGGACAGGTATTGACAGGTATTGGCAGGTATTGGCAGGTATTGAAACCCAGGATAGAAAGTGCCATTGTGCACAGGAACAGGGGTGTGCATGCACCCATAATAAAGCAGCTCACAGCGCAACTTGATGTGCTCAAAATTATTAGGAACACTAGGCCCCAAGAGGAGCCAAGGCTGAATGTGACGGTAGGAGGTGAAATCTTTGCTCTATTGGTAGACACTGGGACTGCACGTCCATGAACAAAGGAGGAAAGGTGTCAGATGGTGGGAATTATCAGAAGATTGAGGGTTCTTTGGAGCTACAAGTTGAGTTCCTTTTTTATTAATGAATTGTCAGTCTCTGTAGGAGAGTGTGGCATAATTGGTCTTTGATATATTTGTGACAGACACCAGTTAAATATTTTGGGAAGAGATTTAATAGCAAAGTTTAACATGATGATTTTATTTATTTGATCAAGGGATAGTGTATTCCACTTTTAGGATACACCATTTGAACGCAGGTGAATTTACATTGGCATGCACAGGGCAAGTGGCTCTGCGAGGTCTTTAATTAGAGCCAGAGGTCTTTCTTATCATGAGATGAGCATTTTGTTGACATTGTTACCCAGCTTAGTGGGGAGGACTATGAGGATAATTTGACATGTTTTTGTTCAGACATTAGATACCTATGGACAAAAAGGGGGGACAGGAAATACCTACGGAGTTAAAAGCAGCCATAGTATGAAACAAAATGACTATGCTCAAAGGAAGGGACAATAAGGGTGGACCATGGAGGACAGTGATGGTTCTCAAAGAAGGGTCTTGGTTGATTGACGTCTCTGATGATGACATATTTAGAGAAGACTAAATAAATGATGAAGGGGATATTCTCTAGAAGCATCACACACTGAAAAAAGGAAAGGAAACATCTCATAGCATGAGGCAATGATGTAGCAGCGCTCAGCACAATTTCAGGAAAGCTTGGAGAGAGGCCCTTATGACATGGGTCTATTAAAACAAATAGGGGAACAAAATAAAAATACACACAGGTAAGGATTATGATATGAATCATATGAAGGTTTGCGTTGTAACTAGATTAATTAATGTAGGCTAATCATAAATATATAAGGATAAAAGCACTGGAGCAAGAAGCTCAAACCAAAATAATTGATGTCAAATCAGTGAAATAAATAAATAATTTAAATAATGAATGAATGGATATTAAAGCAGTGAAAAGCACACTGGATGGTGCTGGTTACAATTGAATAGTGTAGTGTGTTTTAATAAAAGAGGCAACGTGATTAATGAAGGGGTTTGGATGCTATGTTATGTTACTTGCATTTCTATAGCGCCTTACATATCATTGGTATGATCTCAAAGTGCTGGTAGGTTGAACACCCTCGGGAACCGTAGTTCAAGTCAGTTGATAGAGAGAGAGAGAGTCATAAGGTGCGTGTGTGCACCAGATATGTGTGCAGCCGGTGTTGCATGATAGCTGCTTCTTAGCGTTAGGTGTGGTGGTTAGGAGGTCAGGTATATATGTTCATTCTGGAGGGTTGACACCGAGACTGATATCTGGCTGTGTTAGACCTGAGGAGACGCTTAAGCTAGCTGTCTGTGCTCAGCTAGCTGTGTTTAATTAGGATGATGAGGAGTATGTGGCGGGTGTTAGTATGAGAACAGCTGTACTCAATGTGTCAGTGTATCGCTGTGTTCTAGTTAAGGGCTCTGTATAGGAGAGAGTAAGCATAGTAGTGTGATATGGTGGTCATCAGTAAGGCCCTTGCGATCGAGCACTCCATCTGTAACATCTATTCTATCCGTTTTATTCACTCTGTCCATTCATTCCACTTCGTCTATTTATACATTTCGTCTGGTTCATCATTTAATTTACTAGTCTTTCCATCCATTCCATGCCTCAATCCTTCATCCACATAAACTACTCCATCCAATCCGTTGATCCATTTCATCCTTCCCATCTGTTTAGTGTATTCCATCTGTTCCATCCTTCCTATTCCTTCGATCCGCTCTGTGTGTTCCACTCATTTAATCAGTTCCATCCGCTCAATCCATTCCATACGCTCTACCCGTTCCATTCACTCCATCTGTTTTATCCACACCATCCGTTCTATCCACTCCATCTATTCCATCCACTCCATCTGTTCCATTCGCTCTATCTGTTCCATCCACTCCATCCACTCCATCTGTTTTATCCACCCCATCTGTTCTATCCACTCCATCTGGCCAAGATTGATTTGATAATATGAGAGAATTTTTTATAGAACTAGACTAAAGAAGATTTGAGCGTAATTAACGAAACATTATTTGAATGAATATGATGATGTTGATTTATGTTTTACAGATGAGATGAAAAATATTGTTATTGTTGAACACAGGAGGAGTGTCTACATGGCCTTAGCAGGGAATAGCAAATATAATGAGAAGAAACATTATATTATGACAAAAGTAAGTATTTAGTGAATGGTTAGAGAAGAAAGAGATAAGCATCAGTCCACACCACAAGTGTGTGAACACACTGTCATCATTATTAGAGTAAGAGGACCCAGGTGAGTACAGAAAATAGGCAGTAAGGGATAACGTCTTTCAAATAAAAAGCATTTTCCGAAGATAGGTGCAAACAGGTGTGAGCATAAAATACCATGTATGTGCAAGTATGACCATATCTAACGACATTGACACAGAAGACCTTGCATAAAAGGTGGAGTAACCTTTTTTAAATTCTGATAAATGGCGAGATTCCAAATGGGTACATTTTGTAAAATGTATATAAACGTTTAGGATAGGCAAAACAATGTATTTCTTATATGTCACACTCAAATACATTTTTAATAGGAACAGTGCTGGGTTCCAAATAACAGTGGGTAGGCAAGATTAGTGTAGGTGGAGCCGCAGGCGGCAAGCGGCGAAATATGTCAATTATGTGTCAACAGAATGAAAGCACAGCAAAAGAAGAAGAAGACCGTGGTCCCACACTAGCAGAAGATGACTTCAAAAGTACAGATAAGAACTCTCAGCATAGCAGGAAAAACTAAAGACAGGCCTCATTGCTACAAAAATTGATAAATCATTTGAATGTGCCCAACATATTTTTGGGAACAGAAAAGTAGGCCTGCATGACAGTGGGCTGAGAATGTCGAGAAATGAATCTCTGGTTTGAGACCACAGGGGAAAAAAAAATCTTTTTAGTACTATGCAGTTTTTTTAAATAAGAAAGCCCATGAGAACGTAGGGCAATGCCAGACATAGGCAGATGCATGTATTGTTCAATCTCATATCATAAGCCAAGTCCCAATATCAGCCAGTATTTATTTAAATGTAAGTTGAAACCGAGATATGTGAAAAGAGAAAAAAGGAGCCATTTTGTTATATTCAGTATTTTTAAGGGTTGGGTTGAGGAGACAGTACTGACTATAAAGATACACTTTTTTCAAAGGAGACTCATTCAGTTTATATTACAGAAGGGCAGGAGAGACCTATACACCAGGAGATTGGTGGCAACCAACCCTGTGAGCAGAGAGAAAAGATCGAAGGACCCAGCTAGATGGCCACTTGTGGTTATTTCTTTTTGAAACATTTTCCTGAGAGTCTCCCCTATCCTTCTGTTCACCAGAAACAATTGAGTGCCCCTCCCCATTGACTATCTGATTTCAACTGAGCAAACTAAGAGTCAGAGTACTCTTAAATGAAATAAACAATGAACATTGAAAGGGCTGGCCTATATTTAAAGGGCTGTGCGAATTTGCTGCAAAGCAGCCTAAGGGACAAAATAAAGTATGGACTAACTTGAGAAAGTATGTGGACTTGTAATGAGGAGAATAAAGAATGGGGTGGAAGACGTGTCGATAGGGGATGAATGTAAAAAAGAAGACAAGCATTAAGAATGTGCATGGGGTAGTGAATGAGAAACAAGGAAGTGCCATGAGTGGGAGGAAGGAAAAAGTGTGCAGTAAAATCGCACATGGACAATTTAAGAAATGGACTGGTGGGTTCCCTGAAGGAATGATTTATATCGATTCTCGTGGTGGCTGAAATTGCCTCTTGTGTATAGTTTATATTGAATTGAGTAATAGAGGTGGGATTCAGATAGAAGCACATAAAGCGTTTCTTTAAGGATACACACATATAAACCAAGAGGGGAATAAACATTGCAAATTACCTTTTGCTGCAGGATATTGATGTTATAAACATTGTTGACTTCGAAGAAATGTCCTTATGATACCTCCCATGTTGAGACAAATCACCACTCTGAGGGGGTTGACTGGGACAGGGATGCATAGGTTCACTGAATATGGGGGAGGGTGGACATTGGTTGTAGTGGTCATGTATTAAATAGATGTCTAAATACATACCAGAGGGGGGAGTGTAGAGCAGGTCCTACACCCCTCCCACCTCAAACTGAATACAGGTAACATGCCAGGCTGATCAATGGTTCCAGTACTGCAAAAAATCATAATTATAGAGCATATCTTGAAGACAAAGGGTACATATAGGGTGACATATATTTTTGGGGTCAGAATGACTCGGGAGATGAATGGTGTCTCGGGTATTACACATAAATCATGAATATCGAAAATGTAATCTTTAAACTGGATAGAAAATGAGTTATGTTTAAAAGTAAATTGGTTTGCTGTTTGGTAGCATTGCCAAGTGTCTAGGCTAAGCAAGTTCAAATGAATTCTAAGATGGATGTCGAATACAAAATGGCTGAGGGTCCTGCTGTCAGAAGGGCTGACTCATGATAATCTAGAATATTATTTTGCAGACTATTGGGTATTGTATATTTAGAATTTCCTGTCAGGAAAGTCTGACAGTGATGGATCATAGATCTGCTAAAAACCTGGGAAGACTACCAATTAGAGTAAGCAGCTGCCTACGTGGCAACAATCAAGATGAACTCATGCAATATTCTTACAGTATAGCCTGCCAAGTGAATTTGGCAAGTCTAGACAATCAGATAAGGGGCTGCTTCTTAGCAGACATCTAAGGATTTATAAGAAGTTCTGGATGAGTCTCACGCAAGCATATTAGATCATGTTTCAGTCAAACCATGCTTGCCAAAATGAAATCATGTGGGCTTGGTTAATGACAGTTAAGCCAGCAAATCACAGAAAAATAGGGGTTTACTTTTGGTTGAAGGGACCAATCAGTATTTATTGTGAAATCATAGGCAGTGTTGCATCAGCCTCAGAAATGTATAAAAGCATGATGATTTTGGGAGCTTATTGCTGCTGTTTCTAGTGTCTTGTGAATATCCATTAAAGATGATTTTTGAAGCACATGCCTGGGCATCCGTCTCCCTGCTTATCCAGTCTCCAGTGCCTAAGTCCACATGTGTCAAACTCCAAGGAGGGTGCTGGGTCCTCCTGTTCAGCTGGTTGTGTAGAGGCTGCCCGGGTCTAAAACGGGGCCTGGACCTACTCCGTTCCCCCATGCAGGACCCTGTGAGAAGTGTTTAGTTTTCACCTGATGTCCGTGGTTGGGGGGTTTAAATGGAGTTTGTGGGGGCCTCTCTCATACTCCAGCCCTACTTCCTAGCTCTTAGGGGTAGACCCCCATCTCACTTTGTGCGTGCATGCTTAAGGGGAGCGCTGGACTCTTGGGTCAAAGTCAATGGGGGTATCTCCCAGCCATCTGTGGTCTGGGGCCTGGCCACCACCCCTGCCAGTCCCAAGCAGTGCTCTCCTGGAATGGACCCTCCTGATCTGCTTCTGTGCTATGGCGCTGTTGGCCTCTTCGGTATGGGAGGAGGGAACCCTGCAGTTGTTGAACCTGTTAAACTCCTTGAGTCGTCTCCTGCCCCCCGAAGCAGTCTCAATCAATTCTGCGTGTGGCTCTGCTCCTAGCTGTGACTGCAGTCCTGACTGCTTTAGATTGGCCTCTCTCTGCAGCCGGGGTTCCTCTGTTCATCCAGGGCACCCACTCCAAGGGCTCTCTATATATATAAATATCACGTGAGATATACATATGTATGTATGTCACATGTGATATATATATTTTAAAGAAATTTAGTGAATGGGTTCGAATTGGAGCCTGTACGCTTGAAACCATTCTATTAAGTTCTGCTTATGGCAGGCTGCGTTCACCCTTCCATAAAGCCCACCCAGACCAGGGCCTTAAAACATTAGCAAGGAGAATTAATTTGGATACCTACCTTCTGTGGTGACTGCGTGGACGCTCCCTTGGTAATGGGGACTGCATTGCAGATGATGTAAAGAAAGTGAGAATGCATACATTGCCACATGGAAGGATTTTCTACCATCACTGTTTTGCAATATGGACCATTCATGCAGCTACGCATATATCCTTCATTGGCGGGTAGCTGCACAGGCGGCTATCATTCTTTGGTGAATGCAGGCAGACTCCATTGGGGATGAGGGGCACATTGGAGACAATGTGGGCAGTAGGTTTGAGAATGGTGCCTTGTTTTGGTCCCTTAGTATACCCATACGTCCCTGTTGGCAGGAATGCTACGTGGCCACATGTTACCATCCATTGCTCTATTGCCTTCTTGTGGGTGTGTGCACGGACTAGCCTCTTGGGTGAATGGGCGGAGGCCGTAGGACGGTGTGGGTTCCCATCGTGTTGTGGCGGTGGGTAGGGGTGGTGGAGGCAGTAGTACGTGTGTCAAGTATGGTATGTGGCGCCATGTTCCCCTGCATGCCTCCATTGCCTTGTAGTGGTTGTGGGCAAGGCCTAGGCTTTTGGGTGCATGGGCAGAGGCATGCACCCAAGAGGCTAGGCCTTGTCTACAGCCTTGCTTCAGGGAAGGCAGTAAGACAATGCCACATGGAAGGATTTTTTTACCATCACATTTTTATTTTATGCAGCTACTCAGATAAACTTCATTTGCGGGTAGCTGCACAGGCGACTATCATTTTTAGATGATTGCAGGCAGACTGAATTGGCAAAGGGCAGTGAATTGGAGAGAATATGAGGATATTTGCCATTGGTGTACTATGTTGTCTTCTGCCTGCACAGACCCTGCCTTTAGTCGGGAAAGCTACGTGGCCACATGTTCCCATGCATGGCTTTATTTCCTTCTGGTGGGTGTGTCCACGGACTAGGCTCTTGGATGCATGGGCGGTGGCCGTAGGCCTACGCATATACCCAACAGCCTAGCCCTTGAGTACAATCCCTGCAACGCAATGCAGCCATGTATGCGGCTACTGTGATATTGGTATGTGCCTTGCACACATCTGTATAAAGAGTGCATTCTATTTGCCTTAGTTGTATAAATTATTATAACCATACCTTCTGACATCCCATAGAGTTTTAAATATGTAAGTTTCCTAACCTACTCATTGTTTGCAGAATCATTGTGGAGGACATGTTAGAGGTCATACAGCACCAGTGGTGAGACATGCCACCAGTTGCCTTTGGAATAGTGTTGCCGTGAACAGAGCTTTGCTTCAGGGAGTGCAGGAAGAAATTGGAACATGCAGGGGAGCGCTGTCACAATGGTATCTTGAGTGCACACATAGGTAAACAGAGTGCATGTCATTTGGCTCTGCTAACGTCGGTAAGTTATTAAAAACATTCTTTGTTCCATCCGATACACTTTGCAATATGTGAATGTCCTAAGGTATTCACCTGTGTAGATTCATTGTGGAGGACATGTTAGACTTGCTACAGCAGCATAGGTGAGACATGCCACCATTACATATGGCCATCTGACTGTTAGTTTCCTTTTGCGTAATTGTTCAGATGACCAACAAACGCGGTTTGCGGTCCTATTGGTTGCAATTGTAATGTGTGCATCGCTTTCTTTGCCTGTACGTGTGGGCGGCATACACCATTGCAACAGTCACTGGCATAGCTGACTTTAGTTGTGGGAAGTCGTTGCGCATGGCGTGCACTGCAGGTATTTTTGTTGCGTGCATGCCAACCATTGCGCACTCTGTCATGTGAGGACGTAGCTCTGGAAAGAAACAACACAAACAAAAGCAAAAGCAGACATGCGCACACAGAGCGTATGGTTCCAGAAAATTCATCATACTTTACCAACAACACTGTGAATTGTTGCATGTGCTTTATTTTGCTACAAATTGTTCACGTGAACGTGTAAGGTGGCTGCCATCACCGCTCTTTTATTTCACAAACAAAATCTAGTGTGCAATGCCGTCTGTGCACTTCTGTACTTCTTTTGTCATCCGGCAAAGTGGAGAAAGGATAACTGTGTGGTCCTTGGTGGGCTGCGTGGAAGAACACATTTTCTTTGCAAGGTAGACAAGGTAGCAGCTGTTGCCTCTGGGATGCTTTACAGAATAAATGTTTGCATGTTGGTTTGTATTGCCGGAACTGCAAATCGGTCCACCAAGATAACAATGACGGAAAAGACATTGCTTATGGCAATCTTGCAATGCTTGGTCCACCACCCATCTGTTGGAATGTTGAAGGAGTGGCACACGCAGAAAGGTGCCATGTATCTGACAAGAAAGAGCAATAAGAATAGATGTAAGTAACCGCTATTAGTGGCAGCGTAAAGGAGAAGAGTTAGTGGGAAAGTTTGGCGTAGTAGGTGGCTGCCTCATGGACTATGTAGTGTGTGCTATTGAGTAGCGTCATATGTTAACCTACTGCTTTGCTCTCTGATTTGTAGGTGATACTATCCTTGTATAGCTCCACACAAGCAAAATGTCTTTGACACATTGCCACCAGACGCTCAGGGGAAGATGTTATGTGTGTGTTACATCTAAGGTAGGGGGCAGTGTTTCTCATGCTCTTTGATTTCAGCTTCAAAAGCACTTTGAAATTGCTCCCCCTGCAGTTTGGTGTGTTGCAGTATATACAGAGTACTGTTGTCTTCGAAAGATATGGATCAACAGCCTCTTGTATTGCTTGTAAGGTAGCTGGTGGGATTTTGTGTCCAACAGAAGTAGGCTGTGTGGTTACAGTATTGGTTGAGGAAGAAGAAATGGAGGAAGACAGCCTACTACTTGCTTAGAAAGGTACAACCTTTCTGAGAGCATTGTGGTGATTGGATTTGGTGTGGCGGCGTATCGAGGTGGTCCCATATGAGTACTGTCCAGGTCATCCGCGACTGAGTACAAAGTTGCACTCAGTGCATTTTACTTTGGTAGCTGTAGACTTTTGTACATTCCCAACAGTGGTAAAGAACTGCCACACCCTTGATTCTCTCTGGGTGCTAGAGGTAGGCACTTCCTGTACCTCATCTTCTTGATCCTCTACATTGGCTTTGGAAGTACTGCACTTTTTTTGTTGTGTAGGTCCTCCAGCTGGTGGTGGTGGTGGTGGTGGCTCTTGGGGAGGAGGGATGGGAATAGCTGATGCCATTTTTAAGATAAATAACAGTTTTGCTAATATTCTTCCAAGTATGTGCTCTGTGCTAGATTGTTAATGGATAATGAGTGAGAATAGGTGTAGGAGCTGTGCAAGGGTCAATTTTGAGCTTGAGTTCCTAGATCAGCAGGAAACACAGTTCTGAACTGATTGCGAAGCATGGACCCGTTCACAAAGTGCGGACGCATTTGCGGACACATCATGCTGCGCGCTCGTGGTCACATGACACTGTACAGAAAGTCTGCAATGACATCAGACGTTCACGGACGTTAACGAACACAGAAAAAGTTGCAAAAAGTGTGTAGAAGTGTAATAGGTCTCAAGTTGTTATAATTTCTGCAGTCTTGTTCTGTTTATTTTGGCAGCGGAGTAACCACCACCCTTTTACAGCAGTCGAGAACTTCCTTATGTTCAGAAGATGCATTAGTAAAGCGCACTAAAAAAGGGGTAAAAATCTCAGCCTTCACCAGTATGACTTTTACTGGAAAGACAACTCCTGGGTACGATGTAGGCCTCATAGTCTTAAGTGTAAGAATCATACTGGATGTATCTACTTTCTGAAACGTGAAAGAAGATCTGGCAATATTTAAAGGTTTCTCCTTTTGGGGTTCCTTTTATTTCCTTTTTATTTTTGTAATTTTTCTGTAATTTGTATTTGAGCTAGCTGTATTTTATTAGCAAAAGCTTTTTGTACTGCAATACAGTCTTCTTTAGTTCAAACAAAGGGATTTAATTGGACCTTAGGTTTTTCCAATTCTTTGAATATTTCAAAGGGTTTTTTTGAGCTATTATTAGAGTTCATTATCTGAGTGTCATAATAACAACATTTGGCCTCGCAGATTTCCCTTCTATAAAGCCTATTCAATGCTTTCCAGGAATCTTTGTTTTCAGGGATAGGACTTTTCTCCCATATCATTTCTGCTCTCTGTTTTTCCTGTTATGGTAGACTAACACACAGGACATCAAAGATGACATCACTGATGACATCACATATCTGGCCCACTTGTTTTTGTTCACTGAAATATCTACGCCAGGTGGTTTTGTTCACTGACAGTCAGAATATTACATTTCAAAGGTGCTGCATATCTAGACGTTAACCTTGTCATATATTCTTAAAGTACTTTCCTTAGGGTTTGGTCTAAGCTCATGGTGCACGTACATGGGGCAATAGGCAGGCCTCAAACACAGAAGTATACATGAAGATAAACTTTAATGATATTAACATTTTCTGATGATGCTGTTTCTTTCTTACTTACTTTAGTTTCCCTGTATGTGCCATTATACAATCACCTCTGACAGAATGTAACCAACATTATAAACACAACCCGTTGTAGGGATTTTGTTATCAAAATTACTTTCACGTGTGATGTCATCAATGACATTTGTGATGTCATCATTCATGTCCTGGGTGTTAGTCTTAACAGTGCAAGGTGGTGGTGTGAGTTATTTTAGCTTACCATAACTGTCGGATTTCTGAGGTTTTTCGGTTGTACTTGTAACCATAACGTCCCTTTAACAACGTTTTTTCATTGAATATATATATATATATATATATATATATATATATATATATATATATATATATATATATATATGAACAATTACATCAATTACATAAATCACTACAGAAATTAAATACCTGAATTTGATCGGGATATAACATATTCCTCTGATTCTGAGTACTGAGTACTTATGACGTCATGGCCCTACTAGTAAACCTGATAATAGTAGTGATGTATTTTCTTTTGAAAAGGACTCGAGGGTACATGAGAGGGTAATGGGTAGATATCCTGATAAATGTTTTTAACTGCACAATTGATTAAACAGCATTATGTGTCACAATTGGATAGCTCAGCAAGTTAAATGCTCCTCTCTGACAAGTGGCAGCCTGCACATTCCATGCCCATATTTCAGCAGTGCTGAATCCGTCCTTCATACTTCTAAGGTTGATACAGACTCGTTATATTTTACTGGTGCCTGACTTCCCGGTACCACCAGGAGATTCCAAGTCTGGCGGCCCTGAAGTCAGGCACTGGTAAAATGTAAGTCCCCATTCCCATAGAGTTCCATAGGGGACATGGAAACACCGGCACCATTGCTAACGGGGCCGGTGCTTCCGTGACCAGTCTGCCTGCCGTGTCTGCTGCACCTGACAGGGTCAGACCTGTTGGTCACAGCAGTCATGGCACGCAGACTCTGAGTTTGCCGATCCGGAAACTAGGGTGCTGGTGACCTTACAGGCACCCTTCTTTCCAGACCGGCAAACCTATAATGAGACCCTAAGTATTATTACATTTTGTACTAAGAACACCTATTTTTACGGCGCTTAATGTTTGATTCCTGATACGGTGGTATCAGGAATCAAACATTAAGTGCTATACATGCAAATATGATATATTACTATTTTACTTGGATATGGGAAAATCTAGGCGACAGTGGGCCTCATTATGAGACCGGCGGTAACCGTGCTGGTAAAACTGGCACGGCTGCTGCCGGAATCATTTTTTTTCCTGCGCCCTGGAATGGGCAATTACCGGGACATTACGGCCCCAGCGGACACGGTAATTGCTCACTCCCTGGTGCTGGAAAACATTAGTCCCCATTCCCATTTGAGTCCCATAGGACTCAAATGGGAATGGGGAGGCAGGATGCACCAGCACCATTCGTGAATGGTGCCGGTGCATCCGACGTGGTC
Source organism: Ambystoma mexicanum (assembly GCF_040938575.1). Taxonomy (NCBI): domain Eukaryota; kingdom Metazoa; phylum Chordata; class Amphibia; order Caudata; family Ambystomatidae; genus Ambystoma; species Ambystoma mexicanum. The sequence continues at coordinate 520,843,987 of NC_090923.1, forward strand.
TGCTCGCGGGTGGAGGTACGCCCGCCAGGTCAGACCTGGCGGGCGGAAAGGCAGTCGCGAGCAGACCTCGTAGTTTACCAGTACAATGAAAACGTTGTTACCGGGCAGGCAAGCTTATAATGAGGCCCAGTAACTTCAAAACATGGAGTATTTTTGTGCAAAATAAAAGGCCTCAGAAAAATAAAACAAACAAGTTCACTCTAAATAAGTAGCTTTTTATCTGGAGCATCCACTCTGTCTGGGTATACAGACAAATACTACTCTTCAGTCTTGCCTTTGCGAGTATGGCACATTAGAGAAATCCAAACTTCACCGTGAACTTCCAAAAAATAAAGTGAGTTATAAGAACCCACTTTATGTAGTGTGTAGTGAGGGGGCCTGAACCAACCAAGGATGGTCCAGGGTTCTCACAACGAGAATTGTGTTTTAATAATAGGTTAAAGTAGTGCATTATACAGCATATTGTCCTTAAAAAAATTGATTAAAAAGCCAGTTTGCAAACAGTTTGGGAGGGTAATTCATGAAAAAAATCCAGTAGATGCAAGTCACCAACAGTGCACAGGAGCATTTCCCAACGCATTGTTATGATGCCTTTCCCCACAATAGATGCCAGTATAAAAAACATGTTCACACTGCCTGTGCCCTTACATTTCCATGCTGACTGCACCTATATATGACAGTATTTCCATATAAGAACATACTCATTGTGCGCATAATGCCAGTAATGAAACCATAAGAAAACATGTCTAGAATGGCTCTGCCAATTTATGCCAGTACCCGCACTTAAGAACATACTCCTATCGGCATTGCCATTAAAAATGCCATGCCACAATAAGAAAACATGTTTCAACTGGCTGCTCCAAAGCTGGCCAGTCCAGACACATGGGGGCCGATTCATGGAACAAACGTGCGCTGAAAATCTATGCGCAAGCAGGCGCAAGGTAGCGCAAGCGCGAGAAACGCAGCGCACTCGCACGTGTGCGATTCAAGGAAGACGCTGCGCGTGTTTCCGCTGTCCGTGCGCCCAATCCAGCCATGGCGCACGCAGGCATACACGGCGTGCGCTACGCGCACAGCAAGAGCGCACATAGCGTGGCGCACACAACCAAAGTGGGGGGAACAGTGGGCGTAACACGCGGAATGGGGAATAACGCGTGAAAAAGAAGGCGTAACTGGGGAAGTACTGCAGGGAACTACACGGAACGCCCACACGCACGCGAACAACCCGTATTCATGGATCCGAATACGGGAAACCCGCGCACGGCAAAAGACGCACACAGGCGTCAACGCGTCCACCACACGAAGGCAGGAGGAAGCGTCCCCGCGCACAGTATAAAAGTGCGCGCAAACAACAAACACGTATATACAGCTACGATGAATGCCCCTTTTGTTGCAGCACCGATAATGGGACACTGCAGGAGGAGGAGAATAGCCAGGGCACGCATTTTCGCACCACGGACAAGCCTTTTTGCGATGCCTGACGACCAGGTCTATGGCAGGTATAGGTTTCCACCCCACATCATCCTAGACCTGGTCAGGGAGTGGGAAGATGACCTTACATCCCCCACCCTTTGCTCCCAAGCATTGAGCCCCTTGGAGAAGCTGCTCAATGTCCTGCATTTTTTGGCCACTGGGTCATTTCAGCAGACTACTGCCATAGTGGGCGGGGTCTCACAGGCCACGCAGTCACGCTGCCTACACCAGGTACTGGCAATCATGACAGCGCGCCCCTCAGTCCGCAGGCACATATACATGCCCAGAACACCTGCAGAAAGGCAGGCCGTTGTCCTGGATTTTTTCAGGGTGGCACACTTCCCCAAAGTGCTCGGTGCCATAGATTGCACCCATGTGGCCCTACGTCCACCTAGGGCCACTGAGCACATCTACCGAAACCGCAAGCACTGGCATTCCATCAATGTACAGGTGGTATGCGATGCAAAGGGAATCATCACCTCTGTCTATGCAAACTACCCTGGCTCCACCAATGACAGTTTCATATACAGAATGTCCGGGCCCTGGAAGCTGGGCAGCATGGCGACACATGGCTCCTAGGTGAGTACAAATGCCCTTGCACATGCATGCATGTCACACACACACACACACAAATAAGCAAACCACAATAATCAAAACCATTTACAACTCCCCAGGGGACAGTGCCTACCCTCTGAGCAACCACATGATGACGCCAATCCGGAACCCCACCACACCACCCCAGGTAAGATACAACGCCGCCCATATTGCAACCAGGGCCATAGTGGAGCGCACATTCGGAGTGCTCAAGTCATGTTTCCGCTCCCTTGACTGCTCTGGCGGGCAGCTACTCTATACACCACCAGTAGTGTGCAGGATCATTGTGGCAGCATGTGTCCTGCACAATGTTGCAACATGGCAGGGCGTCCCGGTGGACATGGTGGTGCCCCCACATCCCCAACCACAGGCCCAGGCGCTGCCCATGGGAGGGGACAGGGCACGTGGCGAGGAAGCCTGGACCCAGCTTGTGGCCACATTTTTCACCTAAACTCCCACCCCTGCGGAGTGCACACAGGCCTGGCACATACCAGGTGACAATCGATGATGACAAAGAGACAGTCAACTGTCACAACCCTACCACCATGGAAGTGCCACATTGTCTGCATCCCTAGCTACTTAAACACAAGCTCTCCTGTGTGACCAAACGGCACACATATGACATGACATGATATGGCCTATACACAAGTATTTCAAGGTGCGATGAGGCAGGGAGGGGGGAACAAGGGAAGACAGACAAAGGTACTACTAGGCCAGGTGTCATTTAGATTGTGCAAGTGCAGGGGTAGGGGGAAGGGAAAAGTGCAAGGGAAAGGGGAGGGGGGGAGTGCAGTACAGGGGAAGTAGACCAAAAAACAAATACATAGGCCAGCTGGTGGCAACTGCAAAGGTAAGTGCAGACAAGTGCTGGGAAGGGGGGGCTGTAGGGATAGAGAGACAGTACCGCAGTGCAGGGATTGCCAGGGAGACAGTGCAAGTAGAGAGTGGCTGGGCCAGGGACCGAGGTCGGTGAGAGTGGCCCAGTTGCAGATCCAGTGCAGTTCCAGTGAAGAATTTTGCAAGGGAGAGGCAGAGAGAAAGCAGAAGCAAAGAGGAAGGTCTTGAGGTGCTTCCCGAACTGGAGATGGTTCCCCTCAAGTTCCAGTGAGGCAGGAAGGCTGTTCCAGAGGGAGGGCCCTGCCGCGGAGAGAGATCTACCCCCAGCTAGTTGCTTTGAGAAGCGGATGACCCTGACATGCAAGGTGTGCATCACACACACCTGCAAAACAGGCCATGGCCATCACTGTTATGTCACTGAAACCCTCCCAAACCACAACATGACATGGCAAGCAATACCCATACACCAACACAGTAACAATAAGGTACACATTGCCATGTCCAAAATGTACAGTGGCATCAGACAATGATGCCTGACCTGGAATCAGATGAAATGACAGTCCAACAACCTCCCACCCAAAATAAGTCATTTCCAAATGCATTACAAGAGTTGTAGACGTAACATAACAATGAATGCCTGTCTACATGCACATTGTGCTTTGCAAAATCAACACTGCAGCTTCTGTGTGCTGTGTCCTACTCCTGCAACACACTGCTCAGCGCACAGCACAGTGAACAGCCATTGTGTGTGATGCACACCCTGAGCATCACATCTAAGCGACAGACCACATCAAAAAGCAAATTAGGCATGTACAGGATCCATAATTGGTCACAGAACATGTGCTGCAGGGACACAGTGGGCACCAGAAGTTTACACGTGGATATGCAAGGGTGGGAGTACATGTAGTGCATCATAGTGCAAGTGTGTGGGTCAGCAAGGACATGCACTCAACATATGCATGTGCAATCAAGTGACCATCAGTGTTCTCTACACATCACATGTGAACATTCACCATGTGTACACCCCCAGCATGTCAAACCATAACTATCCCCTCGCACCTGAAAGGTAAACACAACACATGAACAGGCATTGATCAGCAGAACACAACATGTACATAGGATACCACCATTACAATGTCAGGGTTCCCATCACACTGCAGGGCAAGGCAACTATCAACAACAACCCCCCCCCCTCCCTCACAAATGACCATGACCCACTGAACAACTGCACCTGGGTCATGGAGCCTTCAACCCTCAATTCCACCTGGCCACAGGATCACCTTTACCCTTCGTCACCATCTCCCACCTTGTGTGTAAAAAGGTGCCTGCACCCTCAGAATCCACACTCATTTCCAAAATCACAAAATCCAAGGCATAAAAACGAACCAGAACACCCTCCAGTAGATGACTTGACATAGCAGTACCTCACAAAGGCCAAGTACTACCACAATGATGCAACAACCAAGGTAGCACAGTAAAACAATGTCACAACAGGATCTGAACCATGTGTGGTACATAACATAGGATGATGCACCATGAACAGATGTGTACTGTCACAGGTCCCGTGTACAGGCGCGGGAGTGTCACGAAACAACCACCCCCACCGTGTCCCGGGTGCCTGCAGGGTCAAACTCACACAGGCCCCTGAGTCCCTGGTGGGGAAGGAGGTTCAGGGATATGCAGTCGGGACAGGTGTTGGCCCACTGGATAACTGGAATGAGTGGCAGGAGAGGGGAGGAGGAATGACACATGAAAGTAGGGAATGCACGAAAATGTACTACCTGCATGAACACATACACAATCCAAACAAACTTGGACATCATTGTCATGGCCTTCTGTAGTCCAGGCTTAGGAGTGGTACGAACCAACCACTCCCTCTAGGGTTTTGGCGCCTGCAAGTTCAGGGCTTACACAGGCATCCGCAACCCCAGCGGGGAAAGAGGGTTAGGGAACGTTGCTTGGATAGGTACGGGAAGCAGGAACACCGGGTAGAGGGTACAGGGTTCAAAATTGCATAGGATTCCGGGTGATTAGGGGGAAAAAAACATACCAAATTGAATCACACATACATCCATGCATTACTGCACCCCCCAGCAAGCCTATGCAGAGCAGTTTGAAAGAAAAACAACAAGACACTTAGCTCTGGTTTTGAGTGCTGGCCTCCTGCCTGCGCACTCTCAGGTCCGGTTACATGAGCACTGCAATGCTGCAAAGAGAGCCACAGTCAACAACCTGTACGTGCCAATTACACAAAAACACACCACCAAACATGCCCCATAGCAACAAACTACTCTACAAACAGACAATCTGGTGTAGATGCTTCGTACCCATATATAACATTACCCCTGTGACGGGTCATACACAGTCAATGCAGTAAGTCAGCCGCCGGTGGGTGCGTGGCAAATGGAACACCAATGTGTCACAATTCACACAACATGCAATGTTCCCTGGGTAAGCAGACAGACCCATATAGCAAGCAATGACTTCAGAGCAAGCTGCGTACCACCATGACCGAAACAAAGTTGGCAGTGCATTTATCATAAAGTACATGGAAATTAAATGCACTGCACCCGAGTATGTCCCTTGCTGTATGTCCCTGTGAGCTGCCCCTTTCCATGTCTTGGAAGGCTACATGGTTGATACAAGTGCCTCAATGGACCTTGGTGTACCGCAGGTTATGTGCCACTGCCCCTGCAGGTGTCCCAGACAACCTTACAATCAACAGCCATCAGTCCACCAACACATCTGAGCTGCATTGTGTGCTTCAACACCAATATTCGTCCAAGCTCACCCTCAGTGCTGTGACTAAGCCTGCATGTGCAACTCGCCTGGTGCAAGCTTTGCTGTGTTGTGGCCCCCCTGTGCTGCTCACCTTGCCTGGAGTTCCTTGGAACACGTCAGCAGTTCTAGGATGTAGGTCTGCAATCCCTGTGCCTCTGCTTGTGCACACATGTGCATGTGGGCACCAACAAACGTGTCCAGAATTCCGTCGTCCAATGGGCCATGTCTGCTGGCAAAGGTGCTCTGGAGGCTCATCCCCCTGCAGAAAGGGCATGAAACACATGATTAATGCTTCAAAGTCATCTGTGTGTATCTCTTCAGGCATCTCATTACTTGACCATGTCAGATAGTCACATCATAAATCACACCATCAGTCCGTCTTTCACATCCAAAGTGTGGAACACTATCTACTGCATGAATTGCAACAAGCACGTGTACAGTAAAGATAAGAAACATAATACACAATGCATAGCAATTAATGTACACATTAATCATGAAACACCCCATCTAGCAAAAGCTGAACAGTGGACAATAACACCAAAATCATCCCCACTAGGGGTGTAAACACAAGTCACACAGCACCAGACATGGCACAGATATGACAGTCCAAAGCCCTTGTGTAAAAGTTTGTGACACCGAACCATCCTTGCGAGCCCATGGATAAGGGAGGCAGGAGTGGCATATGTGAGTCAAGGACCCCAAGCAGCAAACACATACACAAGACAGGCCTTAAGGGCCCAGCTGGAACAGACAGTGGATGCCTTCAAAAGCCACAAAGCACCGCACCGTCACATGAAAGCACAATAGACAAGCAATTTTAAACTATATTAACTAATTACACTAACTATGGAAAACCTACATTACCTAATTAAACTATCAAACAGAAACTTAACTAACTAAACTAAAAGAAAAATCAAAAATGGCCACATACGACCCGGGGGGAGGGGAGGCACCCAGGAGGGGGGAGGTACAGGGTGCTGCTCAACATCCACATGCGATGATGCTGAGCCAAAAAAAAAAACTCCATGGGCTCAACGCCTGCACAGCCCGACCTATGTGGGAGATAGATGGTCGTCCGAGTCTGGCTCATCCTGTAAAGGAGGACGTGGCACAGTAGCCTGGCCACGCCTAACCACAGCTTGCCCCTCGTCGGCAGCAAGTCTGCCGGACGGGTGAGCCTGGTTCTGTGTGGCGATGTGACGTAGGTCTGCATGCAGAACCTCACGTGATAAACGTGCTTCCTCTTGCAAGGTAGCACGTGTAACACGGAGTTCCTCCTGCAAGGCCTGGCTGGACAACCGCTGCACCTCCCGGCAAGCCTGTAGCTCAGCCGAGATGGTACGCTCAAGCTGTGCAAACCTCTCCTCTGCCTGCTGCCTCTGGGACATCATAAGGACACCCAGAGTGGATCTGAGGGAAGCATACTCCTCCCTCAGGGCATTCATGTGCGCCTCTGCATGAGCAGCAATTGCTTGACGCAGAGACGACATTTCTGCCTGGCGTGCCCTGTCTGAGGCCACCATGCCCAGCCTCAGCGAGCGGGCCGTGGACCGTGCCACCTGCTGCTGGAGAAGCACCTGCCTAGCAGGGGGGAGCACAGATCGGGCCACACGCTCCATGCTCTCAGCGATGTTCTCCATTGCTGCCCCCTGCCGTTCTGAATTGGCAGTCATGTCTTGCTCCCACTCAGTATACTGCAGTTGCGCGCGGCGACTGCGTTGCCGGGTTGACCCCTGCAGGACTTAAGGACCGGGGTCCTCGCTATGTTGGCACCGCCCGCGGCTGCACGACTACATGCCCCCGTCGACGTGATGTCCCAGGCACATCAGTGACTGGAGTGGAGGGTGACCCTGCGTCCCGATCCACCACGGGCGGAGGAACCAAGACTGTCTGATCCCTCAGTGCAGGTGTCGCAGACAGAGGAGTGTCCACATCAGAATCACTCACCCCTGACACATGGACTTGATGCTCATCCAACTCAACATGGACGTCAGAGTCGTCATCAAGGCTGGGCTCATAGGCAGCCAGAGACAAGATGGACTGTAGCACTTGGGGGTTTTCGTGGCCTACCACCCCACGACCCTCACTAGTGCCGGGTTGATGTAGTGGTAACAACCCTGTGTCTGGCATGACAACACCATCCTCCGCCTCCATTGCGTCATCACCTGAAAAATAGAGAGAAAAAACGTCACTACACATGTCAGAAGCACACAACACACACACACACACCGACAGCAAATGCATCAGGCAGACATGTGACACACAACATATAACCTGGCATGCATGCTGGGTCAACTTTGAATTGCTTCTGTGATCAGACCTGTTGAAAGGTGGCAGTTTCCATGGAAGTGGGTCTATGCAGTGCAGAAAATGTGTACGCCACTCACTACCTACATGTACAAGGACTCCATGGTGTGTGCCAGGAAATGTGAAGGCAGTGCAATGTCAAATTAAGACATCACGTGCATTGTGCATTCAATGTGTACCATATCTAGAAGCCAAGCACCCCTCCACCCCAGTACCAAAGCAGGGATGCCTAGCATGGTATCAAAAGGCTGACCATACACCTGTGTATTGACAGGCAGTGTTGACTGGCATCAACAGCTTAATGTGATTCAAGTGACAACACTGCAAATGATGCTGGGACAGTAAGCAGGACACATGATGAAAACTCTGGATTCCGCCCATGTGTGAAGAAGACACAACAACAGTTGGACAGAGTCATTGGCCATTGAACAGGCTGAGGCCTGTGAGCCACACAGATTGTCAGACCCATAACATGTGTGCAACGCAGGACTGAGCCACAGTTGACATGGGAAGGCTGATGAGATGGCAGGCAATGTATGTAACCAAGGACTTGTATTACAGTGATCATCCAGTCAAGGACACATAGGGGCATGCGTGCAATGCACATGGGCACTCATGTCCCTGCGGGACATCTGACCTATGCACAGTACAAGTGAGATACCCTGCATCAAGTACTAAGGCTGTACCACACGGCATATGTTTGGCAGATTCTACGCTGGAAGTTAGCATCTACACAGGACGCATGAACAAGAAAGTACACATTGGCAAGATTGAAGAACACCAGTGCAAAGGTGGAACTGGGGAGCAGAGTGGCGGAGGAGGAGCAAGGGAACATGTCTACATGGAGTCCCGCATGCAGGCAGAGGAGACATGCATGATGGAATTATTGCATTACTTACACATCAGAACCATGTACACATCACATGTAGCGGCAATCATGCACAACACATCCCACAAGTGAAACACACACGTCCTCAACAAACACGCATCAACACTCACTGGACTGGGCATCAAAGTCCAGCATCTCTCCCACTCCTTCGACCAATTCAGGTGGTATGAACTCTGCAACGAGTGCCTCATGCAGAGTGAGCTCTTCCTCCTCTGGTGCAGGCCCACCGCCAGTCACCAGAGTCAAGTTGTAATTAGAGGCACGCTTAGCCTTAGTGCTGCGTTTGATGTCATTCCAACGCTTTTTGCATTCTTGCGCCGTGCGCACCTCATGGCCGAATGAACTGACATGTTCCGCAACATGCTTCCAGTGGGTGTCACATTGGGCAGCTGTAGTCTGACTATTGGCACCCACTAGCATGTCACGGCTGTGGCCCCGCACGTAGTCCACGAGGAAGTCCAGTTCCTGCTTACAGAAAGGCTTCTTCCTCGACGTGCAGGAGGTCATGGCTGTGTGTGGGGTCCCAGCCTGTGCTGCAGGTGCAACCTTCCTCCTCTTGGACTGTGGCGCAGACCCTGGCTGGCTAATGCCGCCCTGACCAGTATGGCCAGTGGGTTCGGTGGATTGAGCCAAGGGAGTGGCAGGTGGAGGGATGACCAAAGGGCTGACTTGTGTCAGTGGCAGCTGGGTGCCCACTAATGGACCCTGCGCAGCAACATCAGCTGTGGCAGGGTCATTGACCGCAACGGTCCTGGTTGGCAGACTCACAACCGGGGTGCTGTTGGGTGCATCTGCCCCTGCACTTGCCAACACCCGGCTGTTCGGGGCAGCAGATGACATGACTGCCCCAGGGACACGTGTCTTGGTCTGAGCAGCTCGGCCTGCCCCTATGGTTTCCCTCCTGGCCTGTTAGAGATCTACCAAGGGCTCCTCAAGTGCCAACGCAGCCTGCGCTGGCAGACCCCGAGCCTGGGTGCGGTGTCTACAGCTGCACCTGCAGCTACCACTACCCTTGGGCCCGTGGCAGTCGATGGAACGGACTGCCGGGTCACACGGGCGCCAAGCCAGATGCAGAAGCTGCATCCCCGGAACCACAGGGGGTGGTGGCATGACTGCACCGACACATGGCACAACATTGTGCTCAAGTGGCGCACCCCTGCCTCTTCCCCCTCTGTGGCCACCCTGGACACCCTGGAGTCCCCCTACTCCCTGGTCACCACGGCCACGTCCCCGACCACGCCCACCACGAGGAGGACGCCCAGCTGAGGCGCCCCTCACCTTTGGTGGCCTCCCAACCATGGCACAGATGTAGTAGTGCCGGCACAGATGGAGTGGTGCCAATGGGAGGTGTACACCACAATTGACCTGGGCAATTGGGGGGAAGGGGGTGGGAAGCAAGATGTTAACAGCCCCCCTGCACCTGCAAGGCTGTATGTGACCCCGGTGATGTAGTGACAGGTCACGCAACGCTCAGGCACCCCAAAACTGCAGTAAAACCGTGCATGCAACCCTGCAGCCTACATGCGTGGATTCAACCTCCCGCAGTATGCGGTGGCACCCAGTAACACGAATAACGCGTACGCGTGGGACACGCAGGCTACTATGACATCGAAAATGGATGCGATACACAGGGGCACCTGCAGTGGGAAAGAGCGTGTGTGACTCACTGTCTGACTAGCGCGATGCAGAAAAACACACATAGCCAATACCCCCGCCAAAAGAAGAGATACGTCCTTGATAGCTGTGAAGTTGTGATGGCGCGCGAAACAACAGGAAGCAGCAACACACGTCGGTCTCCACGAAAGGCACCTACAGCGAACTGCTGGGCCCGCTCACCTTTAACCCGTGCTGAGGGAAAAGCCTGCGCGCGTCACGTCACTTACGCGCATGGGCCCTTTCCTCGTATTACACGCGGACGTGCAGTTTTTCACGCGCGCTGAAATGTCCATGCACGTCTGTGTGCGTCACGTCACAGGGGCGCTTGCGCTTGAGGGGCCTTCTGTCCAATGAAATTGCGTATTCATGCAGACGCGCTTACGCGCTAAGGGCCTTTCCTCGAATTACACGCTGACGTGCAGAATTTTCATGTGCCAAATCACTCCGTATCAAGCTGGCCACACGTAAGCACACGGAAGACCACGCTCCTGCCCAGAAGGCCGAATTACTGCCCCCCAGAGCCCCGAGCACGCTCCCACCTGCCATCTGCTGCTGCCTGACTGCCTGCTGCCCACGTGCCCTGTCATTTGCTGCCTGCACATCAGCCAGGGGTGCTGTTGCTGTGACCATCCCTGCTGCAACCGAAGACTCCCGACTGGGATTCCATCGCTGCACAGCCCAGCTCCAGGACCCAGTTGCCCACCCACTCCTGCCTCTGGGGTTGTCATGTCGGGCACTGCAACATCTGGCACCACTGACAACCCCCGGCCAGAGAGGCAGAGGGGCACCAGCTTCACTGCCAGGGAAGTTGGTGTCCTGGTGGAGCAAGTCCTGGGGCAGTATGATGCCCTCTTCGGAAGTTCCCGCGCCGACAAGGAAGGACGGACAAGGATCTGGACTGACATCGTGACTGCCATCAACGCGGAGGGGGTGGCAGTCCGTAACTTACAACATGTCAAGAAGCGCTGGGAGGACTTCAGGTCCAGGACCCTGAACAAGGCCCGGCGCCTCTTGAAGGCAGCGGATGCTAAGGAGCGCGGGGCCACTTGTCGGAAGATCAGATGAGGGTCCTGGAACACATATCCCCAGCGCTCCACGTCCAGGTCCTTGAGAGGCAGACCCGTCTGGAGTCGAGCGGTAAGTGTACATGCATCATGATTGTGAGCTGTGCGTGTGGTGATGTTTCAGTAGTGTGCAGGTTGCACATCTGTTTGTATGGGGTCGAGTATGGGTGGGGGTGTACAGGGCCGTGAGGCTAACACATGCAAGGGCTGTAATGTGTGAGACATGGATGGTGCTTGTGTGTGTAGGCTTGCATGCCAAATGCAGTTGTGTGGGCACACATGTTTGGATGAATGTGTATGTAAGTAGACATGTTTGTGATGTCACGCATGTATGTTGTTTTCAGCTGCATGTATCAGCACTGTGTACATATGCATTTGTGTGTATTTGACAAGGGTGCAACAGTGATGCAACATGGATGCATGTGACAGCGGGATGTGGAAGCCAGATTGGCAGATGTGACATGGATCCCCATCTGAACACTGCAACACTTGGCAGAGGTGTACACATGCATGCAAGTGTGGTGGTGTGTGTACATGTGTAGTGCACTTCCTGTGTTGCATGTGATGTCTGGCTCAGCTTTGCCTGCTCATGCTGTTGTATGTGTATGGATGGTGCTGGCAGTTGCGATATGGCTGTGGTATGGCTCATGTGTGCGAGTTGAAATGACATGTGTGTTGGGGATTGTGATGGCATGTCTGAGGTTTGCCAATGCCACTCATGTACAACTGTCATGTGTGTATGTGTCCATTGTACAGTGCTCTGATGCCTGTGTTTTATTTCTCCCTGTCTGCAGCGTCAACTGATGAAGAGGGCGGAGAAGGTGCTGTGGAACACAATGTCAGGGATCCCACCGCCAGCCGGAGACGCAAGGCCCGGCTCCCCTCCCATGTTGTGATCTCGTCGGGGAGTGAGAAGTCCGGTGCTGCGTCCCAGGCCGCAGCTGCCGGGGGGAGGTCCAAGAGGCGAAGGTTGGAGTTGGACTCCTCGGCAGCAGAAGTGGCAGCTGGGACCCCACAGGGCCCAACGGGGGAAGATGGCACGGAGTCATCCAGGTTGGTGGGGGGTTTGGTGGAGGAGGAGGCCGTGCAAGCAACAGAGACGGGGTCTGGAGGTGGGGATCCCACTGGTGCTAGTGGTGCAGTGCAGGACCAGGGACAGGAGGCAGCACAGGCCGCCGCGGAGGTGCCTGTGTGCAATCCTGTCCCTGATCCTGTCCCTGCATCATCTTGCACCAGCAGGGATGCCTACGTCCAGACCCGTTTTCAGGCAGGGGATGAGCTAACGACAACTGGCCTTCCTCTGCCTGCGGACGTGGCTATCCGGGTCCGGGTCCGGGTTGAGCCTGTCCTGACTGGTGTGGCGTTGCGTCAACGGGCCATGCGAGGTGACCTGCAGCCTTTTCATGAGGAGACTGCACGTCATCTCGAATGGCTCGTTGACCGCGTCGGCCTACTGGGACAGGTCACCCAGGCCGGATTCCTCCGTTTGATGTGGCTTGCTACGACCCCCTCCTTAACTGAACCCCCTATGCGCCAGTCATCCTCCGTGCCATCTTCCCACCCATCAGTCACCTGGGTGCCCTGTGGAGCTCCCTCTGACGGTGCGGCCAGGCTGGTGGAGGAGGCATCCCTGCCACAGTCGGAAGTCGAACGTCCAGCAGGGGTGGCCACATAAACGACTGCACCCCAGCCGGCGGAGGATGTGCAGGCAACAGGAGGCAGTGCACGGGCAGAGGTACAGCAGCAGCAGCAACGTGGTGGGAGCCATGAAGGCTCAGGGCCTTCAACATCGGAGGGGCAGGCATCAGCCGGAGGGCAGGAGGACCCAGGACAGAGAGTGTCTTCCGTGTGGCAGCGGTTGGGCCACGCCATAGATGCGGAGCGGCAGTGGCCGGAAGAGGCATGGCTCACAATGGTCAGGCCAGAGAACTCCATGCGGAGGGCCCTGAGGCGGGCCGAGTGCCTCGAGGCAATCCGCAGGGGGTTGGAAGTGGACACATCGACGGCCCTGTGGACCCTCGGGGCCATGGAGGTGGACTGCCTCCGGGACATTGAGCAGGAGTTTGATGATGCCCTGTCCCGGGACATCCAAAAGTGAGCCGTCAGACTAGCCCGCTGCCCTTGTACATAGTTATGTAGTTAGTGTTAGGTTTCCTTTGTTTTTGAATTTATTTTGGACCTTTTGGACAATGGGCCACATTTTTGTATATAGTTTTTTTTTTATTAGTTAGTGTTGTTAGATAGGTTTCATTTCTTTTGTTGGGATAATGGACCCTGGCTTGTTCGTCTGTACATAGTTCACTGTTGGATTTTCTTTTTCTTTCACAATTTACCCATGGAGCAATGGCTTTCAATTATAATTTTCCATTGGATTTTCTTTTGTGGACTGTGACTTTGGACACCATTCCTTTGGATTATGATTTTTGGTTTTGCTTTTTTCACGGACATGCTTCTTTTCATTTTTGTACATTCCCATTTCTGTTTCTTTATTTTTGATTCAATTTATGTTTCCTTTAATACATATTTTTTGATCGAACTTCAATGTGTAGTATCACCTCATTGGTTTCATGCATATCATGATATGGATTTTGAGATTCACTGACACCCATTGGGTGTATGTGAGGGACATGTGTTTGTTTCCAAACTTGCAATTGGTGTTCTGTCGTGTTATTGCCATTTCTGAGTGGCTGGATGCAATACTCGGGTGGGTGTTTTGCATTTGGAGGCTGACCATAGGGACCAGGGATCTAGATTGTGATGACATGTTGGCTGGGGAACACGAGTTGGGGCCTGCTGGCAGGTGCCCCACAGTGCTGGGGGGTGGGGGTGCAGGGGAACATGAGTTGGACATGGGTGGGGGCCTGGTGGAGGCAGCCCCTGGTGGCTGGGGGGTGGGGGTGATAGGGGACATGAGTGGGGGCCTGGTGGAGGCTGTCCCTGCACTGCTGGGGGGTGGGGGTGCAGGGGCACATGAGTTGGACATGAGTGGGGGCCTGCTGGCAGGTGCCCCACAGTGCTGGGGGATGGGGGTGCAGGGGAACATGAGGTGGACATGGGTGGGGGCCTGGTGGAGGCTGCCCCTGGTGGCTGGGGGGTGGGGGTGATAGGGGACATGAGTGGGGGCCTGGTGGAGGCTGCCCCTGCACTGCTGGGGGGTGGGGGTGGTGGGAAACGGGTGGGGGCCTGGTGGAGGCTGCCCCTGGTGGCTGGGGGGTGGGGTGATAGGGGACATGAGTGGGGGCCTGGTGGAGACTGCCCCTGCACTGCTGGGGGGTGGGGGTGCAGGGGAACATGAGTTGGACATGGGTGGGGGCCTGGTGGAGGCTGCCCCTGGTGGCTGGGGGGTGGGGGTGGTGGGAGACATGGGTGGGGGCCTGGTGGAGGCTGCTCCTGGTGGCTGGGGGGTGGGGGTTATAGGGGACATGAGTGGGGGCCTGGTGGAGGCTGCCCCTGCACTGCTGGGGGGTGGGGGTGCAGGGGAACATGAGTTGGACATGGGTGGGGGCCTGGTGGAGGCTGCCCCTGGTGGCTGGGGGGTGGGGGTGATAGGGGACATGAGTGGGGGCCTGCTGGCAGTTGCCCCTCAGTGCTGGGGGGTGGGGGTGCAGGGGAACATGAGTTGGACATGGGTAGGGGCCTGGTGGAGGCTTCCCCTGGTGGCTGGGGGGTGGGGTGATAGGGGACATGAGTGGGGGCCTGCTGGCATGTGCCCCACAATGCTGGGGCTGGGGGGTGGGGGTGCAGGGGAACATGAGTTGGACATGGATGGGGGCCTGGTGGAGGCTGCCCCTAGTGGCTGGGGAGTGGGGGTGATAGGGGACATGAGTGGGGGCCTGCTGGCAGGTGCCCCACAGTGCTGGGGGGTGGGGGTGCAGGGGAACATGAGTTGGACATGGGTGGGGGCCTGGTGGAGGCTGCCCCTGGTGCCTGGGGGTTGGGGGTGATAAGGGACATGAGTGAGGCCTGGTGGAGGCTGCCCCTGCACTGCTGGGGGGTGGGGGTGGTGGGAGACATGGGTGGGGGCCTGGTGGAGGCTGCACCTGGTGGCTGGGGGTGCAGGGGGACATGCGTTGGTGGGCAGTAGTGCAAGTTTACATGTGGGTTGGCTGGGGGGCATGGCCATGGTGGATGGGGTGCCTGAAGGACATGTGCAGGGTAGGCCCCTGTGGTGTGGGCCACCTGCAGGGGCCTTGGAGGGTGTAGAGGGAACACCTGGGAGGACCCACACGTGCAATTCACGTGTGGTGCTCCCTGCGCACCCCTGAAATACACATACCCTGCTGATGTCGCGTGTGAAACTTCCCGCACACCCCGAAATACACGTAGCCAGGACATTCGCGTGTGGAACTTCCGGCACACCCCTGATATACATGTACCCGCTGATATCGCGTGTGAAACTTCCCGCGCACCCCAAGATACACTTAGCCAGGACATTCGCGTGTGGAACTTCCCGCGCACCCCTGATATAAATGTACCCTGCTGATTTCGCGTGTGAAACTTCCCACGCACCCCAAGATACACGTAGCCAGGACATTCGCGTGTGGAACTTTCCGCGCACCCCTGGAATACACGTACCCTGCTGATATCGCGTGTCAAACTTCCTGCGCACCCTGAAATACACGTAGCCAGGACATTCGCGTGTGGAACTTCCCGCGCACCCCTGATATACATGTACCCTGCTGATATTGCGTGTGAAACTTCCCGCGCACCCCAAGATACACGTAGCCAGGACATTCGCGTGTGGAACTTCCAGCGCACTCCTGGAATACACATACCCTGCTGATATCGCGTGTGGAACTTCCCGCGCACCCCGAAATACACGTAGCCAGGACATTCACGTGTGGAACTTCCCGCGCACCCCTGATATACACATACCCTGCTGAATTCACGTGGGAAACTTCTCGCGCACCTCAAGATACACGTAGCCAGGACATTTGCATGTGGAACTTCCCGCGCACCCCTGGAATACACGTACCCTGCTGATATTGCGTGTGAAACTTCCCGCGCACCCCGAAATACACGTAGCCAGGACATTTGCGTGTGGAACTTCCCGCGCACCCCTGATATACATGTACCCTGCTGATATCGCGTGTGAAACTTCCCGCGCACCCCAAGATACACATAGCCAGGACATTCGCGTGTGGAACTTCCAGGGCACCCCTGGAATACACGTACCCTGCTGATATCGCGTGTGGAACTTCCTGCGCACCCCGAAATACACGTAGCCAGGACATTCGCGTGTGGAACTTCCCGCGCACCCCTGATATACACGTACCCTGCTGAATTCACGTGTGAAAATTCCCGCGCACCCCCGATGTACACGTACCCTGATGGAATCGCGTGTGGAACTTCAAGCGCACCCCAGAAAAACACGTACCCAGCTGAAATGACGTGAGGTACTTCCCGCGCACCCCAGTGATACACGTAGCCCGCTTGCCATGCTGGTACAGGGTTAGCGCAGCCCTTTGCGCTGGATTGGGGATATTGATGGCGCGAGAGGCGTTCTTGGGGGCGTAACTGGCGCTGCTGCAGGGTCGCTGCGCCACTGTGCGCCACGGCTGGTTTTGGTAGCTGGAATCCATGAATACGCTGTGCGCGGAAATGGGTTCTGGCGCACGTGGCTGGCGCAGGGATTCGCACGCGCACACTGTGCGCCAGCCGCGTGCGCCACTTGTACGCTAAATTCTATGAATTACCCCCTTAATAACACTTACCATGTTCGCTTAATCTTAGATGATCACCAAAAAATGCCATACCATAGTAAGATATTACATCTAGACTGGCTGCACCAAAATGCCAGTCTAGCCATGTAATAATGCTTATTGTGCCTCCTTCATCCTAGATGCCTAGTAAAATATCATGCCACAATAAGAAATGGCAAGACTGGTTGCATCAAAATGCTAGTCTAGCCACTTAATAACACTTTTCATGCTTCCTTTGTCATGCTTTTAAGGCAAGTTTATGTGCTATTAAGTGGCTGGACTGGCATTTTGGTGTAGTAAGTCTAGCAATGTTTTATTGTGCAATGACATTCTTTACTGGACATCTATGATACTTTATCATAGATGCCCTGTAAAATATTCTGTGCCACAGTAAGAAATAACTAGGCTGATTGCATTAAGATGCCAGGCCAACCACGTCATAACACTTATAATGCATGATTTATTGCATGGCTAGACTGACTTTTTTACTGTGGCATGACATATTTTACTGGCCATCTGTACCCAGCAAAAATGTAATGCCACAGTAAGAAATGGCTAGACTGATTTCATCGAAATGCATTCTAGCCACATAATAACACTTATTAGGCTTTGCTATTTCTGTTAGTACTCACCAAGTCTGGATCAGGTATGTGGGAACGGTGACGGAGATGAAAACCAGGCAATCAAAGCCAGTACTGAGTTGCCTTAAAACCTGGGCCAATACTGACCCAAGTTTAATTAATGCTACAAACGGCCTTCGAGAAGGTTTTGTCTTTGCTCCTACGATTTTTAATTTGTATGTATCTGATGTTAAAGGAGTGCTGGAAGAGACTGCATTTGCTCCACTTTTGGTGGAGGGAATCAAAATCAGTTGGACAGCCTATGCAGATGATTTTATGTTATTTGATAAGACTGCGCTAGGGCTGCAGTGTCTGCCTTGTAAATTTAGGGATTATACCTTACTTGATAAATGAATCAAAAACTGTGATTTTACGGCTGCACTCTAGGCCGTATGTAAAGACATTTTCCTGGTATTTGAACCATATAAAACTCGTGGTCAAACCATATTTGAGATACTTAGGTTTCCCAATATACGGGGATAAAAAGAAATGAAGCTATAGGCATTATCTAGTGGGAAAAGTGGGTCCCCTAGTGGTTCAATTAAAAAAAATAGATGCAAAATATGGAAAGTTTTCATGTTTGCCGACTTTTCAAAAAACAAAAGATAATACTGCAGCCCTGTGACGGTCTTGAGGTATATCCACTTTTGGCAATAGAAGAGCTTCCCAAATATGAAGCACGTTTGTTAAGAGCAGTATTTAAATGTTTACCGAAGTGTGTTCCGCTGACAAGTACGCTCAAATAAGGCCTATTATCAGTGGTAAACACTGTCATGTGGCGAAGGGTCTCATTATTATGGAAATTAATCACTACTCCAAAGGGTACTTTATACGATTTGTTGGGAGATGGTTACTGCGGTGATACTACTAGATCGAGTTATCTTCAAAAATGTAAAATTGAATGTTTGGAGTATTTAAATAAATCGGGAACAACACTCTATCTTCTTATCTACAATCGTTTTAAGGCCATAAAAGAATGTGAATGGAGAGACTGGAGTGTCACCACGGTAAAAGTATTTGAAATGCGTTTGTACAAACACTTGGGCCCTCATTACGATACTGGCGCTAAACCATAGCGCTATTAGCACCATGGTTGGTGCCGGTATCGTAACGAGTCCGTCAATGTTCAATGGGGAATTACCACCCCATTCCAAGGTTGGCGGGGCGGTAATTCCCCATTGAACATTGGCCCTTCCCCATTCCCATTTTGCCCCATAGGGCTCAATGGGACTGGGGAAGGCGCTAAGTACGGTACCGCAAATTGCAGTACCGTACTTAGCACCAAGGTCCCTTTGCGGGGCCCTACTTTAACGGCTGGTCTAGACCAGCCGTTCAGGTCGGGTCCCGCAAAGGGACCTCGTAGTAAGGCTCTAAGTGTTTAACGGCGCCGCAGCCTTTTACGGCGCCGTTAAACACTTAGCGCCAGGGTCCTAATGAGGGCCTTGGTATCTAACATCAAGTGTGTAGGGACCCCCCGAACCGTATTTGACATTGTTCCCTGATAAGTGTCTACAGCAAAAATTTATGCGGGTCAGATCGAATGTTTTACCAACTCTCGAAATTATGGGCATGCGCAAAAATGGGTCAGAGTTCTCTACAAAATGTAGGTTTTGCAATGAATTAGGCGTAATTGAAACTTTGGAGCATTTACTAATTGATTGTACTACTCTTAGAAGTGCACCCATTCAGAATTTTGAAAACTTTGTTGCTAGCACAGAACATGTTAATCTGGATAGGTTGTCGTGGCAAATGCTACATGGTAGAGGGACCACTTTACAGATAGCTGTAATTAGGTTTTTGAATGAAATATGCAAATTCATAATTTTAGTGGACGAAGTGGCTAAATGATGAATTTAAAAGTATTCGAATGTACTTTGTGGCATCTTTTGTTAGTTATATAATTGGGGGTTTGGATAAAGTCTGTAAATCGTCAAATATAGGTAATGAAGCTGCTAAATGATGGCATTAAATGAAAAACGGTGTGACTGTTTGCAGCATTTTTATTTTCCCGAATGAGTAGGAGGCTGTGTTTAGTTGAATAAATAAAAAAAGAAATTATTTGTATAAGTTATATCAGTATTGGAGTTTAGAAGAAAATAATTTGAGAAATCATGAATTTTATCTCGCAATTAAGGTGTATTTATGCAATGTATCATTCTTTCTAAATGTTTAGTTGAATTTTTTAAGTTATTATGTAATTAGATTTTAGATCATTTCTATTTCTTTTCTTTTTCTCTTTTTGAATATTATTTTTTCCAATGGTTTGTTTTATATTTCGAAATCGTTTCTGTTCTTGAATTTTAACATTGTATTTTGTAAAGGTTATGTTTATAACCAAATATAAATAAATGAATAATAACACTGACCCAAGTCTCCTCGCAGAGGGAGTTATTTCCCTTGATACACCCCTCTAATGTGAAAAACACACCAGGACAGAGGAGCAAATCAAGTGAAAGAGCGGTAGAACACATCGCCACAGTGCCAGGCTTTAGAGAAAAGAGCTACAGATAAGACAGTTTGTTAATGGAGGAAGAAATACTATAACCACACTAAATAGAAGAACAACCTGCTGGTCTATCATGGATGTTGGAATGTCTTAGAAGGACTGAAGAACTCTTCAATGCTCTGTCTACCAATAGCAAAGATAACTGTTATATGAAGCCTGGGATCATGAGAACATACCCATAAGATTTCAATCAGGGCAATCAGGGATCATACCGGTAATGTGGTAGGCAAGCGGAAAGATGGAAGGTATTGCAGAAGACAAGGAATCCAAGGGTGAACAAACAAAGGAAATTGGGGATGTTAGTAAGGGTCTAAGCCCGAATGGCACGAGGGACACACTAGTTCCAACAAGGTGCACTGATGGTTAGCTGCAGAGCGTTCTGGTTGCATGCACTAGATAATCCTGGAGTTGGGTAAACTGCAGACCGTCCTTGGTATTTACTAAAGGAGTCGTTGTCGGAGTCCAGCAACACTAAGACGTTTGGAGGTAAGTATAGGGACGGGGAGAGGTTTCTGTTTCTGAACGAACAACAAATAGGATCAAAACGGGAGACAGAAGACAGTCCATGGGACAGGCTGAGTTCATCAACGGTGCGGGCAACGTGGTACAGAATCAGTAGATAAAAGGCAGTCCGTGGCCAAAGCAGAGGTCCAAGATAAAGCAGATTTGAATGATGGATTTGAGGTACAACTTTAGTCAGAAGCAGTGTGTGACAAAACAGGAGAAGTCTTATGCAAGCGAAGTGGGCGGAGCCGGCCGTGCAGAACTGACGGTACAACCATATGATCATTCTGCAGCGTACGGTGAGCTTGCAGTGAATCACAGCATTGCAGAAGGGTGCGTGTACATGGCACGTCTCCATGGCAACTGGCAACAATGGAAAAATGGAGAACCGTACACCAACAATGCTGAGAAGCAAGCTTCCACAAACGGCCATGCGGATAGAGGGATCATGAGTGGAACCTTGGGATTGTGACAATTTCTTACTGTGGTATGCTATTTTCTACTGAGCATCTATGATACTGTATCATAGATGCCCAGTAGAAAATGGCACACTCATCATACTTGCTTTACCATGATTTTAAAGGAAGCATGATAAGTGTTAGTACATGGCTAGAATGCATTTTCATGTGATCAGTATAGCCCTTTCTTACTGTGGCATGACATTTTCTACTCCACATCTTTGATATATTATCAATTATAGAGTGCTTCCTGGTTTCTGCACTTGCATGCGGGAGCCCTGCCTCTGTACACCTTCAGCAAGGATCATAGAGGCAGTGGAAGGTGTCACAGGGGGGGTGATCAGGGGTTGCAGCTGCAACCTCTGGTGACCTCCAAACGACATGTGTTGTTACTTCTATTTAATTTTGTCATCTTTCATATCAGCACTTGGGGAGTATTACTGAGCCTGTGCCATGCAAACACAATATTGTTGCATCAGCGGGTATGGTTGTGGATGCACATGTGGTGGAGGGAGACCATGGTGAGTTACTGTTATCCTAATGCAGGTACGTCTATATTTTAATCATGACATGGTGGTGGTGGTGGGTCTGTCAGGTGCTCCACTGCAAAGATTTAACAAGGGGGGTCCTGGGAGTCCCTCTGCCAGACATTAGTCCTGGTTACAAAGGACTTACCCAGAGTCTTTAGCTCACTATCCCTCACAGAGAAGAAATATCCCAAACATATCAGTCTTTGTCCTGCCCTGGGGCAGTCCAGCACCGAAATGCGAGGCAATTCTCCTCTGAACAAGAGTACCAACAGAAACCCCAGACACGTGTTTCGGTCTGGTTGGACCTCATCAGTAGGGTGGATCTGTGCCTCTCTAAGAATAGTGAGCAAGGGGTCCACGTCTGGATTCCCCTAGTAACTTAGGGTGAGACCCAAAGTTACTTAAATATGCAGATTTAACAAGGGGGGTCCTGGGAGTCCCTCTGCCAGACATTAGTCCTGGTTACAAAGGACTTACCCAGAGTCTTTAGCTCACTATCCCTCACAGAGAAGAAATATCCCAAACATATCAGTCTTTGTCCTGCCCTGGGGCAGTCCAGCACCGAAATGCGAGGCAATTCTCCTCTGAACAAGAGTACCAACAGAAACCCCAGACACGTGTTTCGGTCTGGTTGGACCTCATCAGTAGGGTGGATCTGTGCCTCTCTAAGAATAGTGAGCAAGGGGTCCACGTCTGGATTCCCCTAGTAACTTAGGGTGAGACCCAAAGTTACTTAAATATGCAGATTTAACAAGGGGGGTCCTGGGAGTCCCTCTGCCAGACATTAGTCCTGGTTACAAAGGACTTACCCAGAGTCTTTAGCTCACTATCCCTCACAGAGAAGAAATATCCCAAACATATCAGTCTTTGTCCTGCCCTGGGGCAGTCCAGCACCGAAATGCGAGGCAATTCTCCTCTGAACAAGAGTACCAACAGAAACCCCAGACACGTGTTTCGGTCTGGTTGGACCTCATCAGTAGGGTGGATCTGTGCCTCTCTAAGAATAGTGAGCAAGGGGTCCACGTCTGGATTCCCCTAGTAACTTAGGGTGAGACCCAAAGTTACTTAAATATGCAGATTTAACAAGGGGGGTCCTGGGAGTCCCTCTGCCAGACATTAGTCCTGGTTACAAAGGACTTACCCAGAGTCTTTAGCTCACTATCCCTCACAGAGAAGAAATATCCCAAACATATCAGTCTTTGTCCTGCCCTGGGGCAGTCCAGCACCGAAATGCGAGGCAATTCTCCTCTGAACAAGAGTACCAACAGAAACCCCAGACACGTGTTTCGGTCTGGTTGGACCTCATCAGTAGGGTGGATCTGTGCCTCTCTAAGAATAGTGAGCAAGGGGTCCACGTCTGGATTCCCCTAGTAACTTAGGGTGAGACCCAAAGTTACTTAAATATGCAGGTGCTGGACTGCCCCAGGGCAGGACAAAGACTGATATGTTTGGGATATTTCTTCTCTGTGAAAGATAGTGAGCTAAAGACTCTGGGTAAGTCCCTCGTAACCAGGACTAATGTCTGGCAGAGGGACTCCCAGGACCCCCCTTGTTAAATCTGCATATTTAAGTAACTTTGGGTCTCACCCTAAGTTACTAGGGGAATCCAGACGTGGACCCCTTGCTCACTATTCTTAGAGAGGCACAGATCCACCCTACTGATGAGGTCCAACCAGACCGAAACACGTGTCTGGGGTTTCTGTTGGTACTCTTGTTCAGAGGAGAATTGCCTCGCATTTCGGTGCTGGACTGCCCCAGGGCAGGACAAAGACTGATATGTTTGGGATATTTCTTCTCTGTGAAAGATAGTGAGCTAAAGACTCTGGGTAAGTCCCTCGTAACCAGGACTAATGTCTGGCAGAGGGACTCCCAGGACCCCCCTTGTTAAATCTGCATATTTAAGTAACTTTGGGTCTCACCCTAAGTTACTAGGGGAATCCAGACGTGGACCCCTTGCTCACTATTCTTAGAGAGGCACAGATCCACCCTACTGATGAGGTCCAACCAGACCGAAACACGTGTCTGGGGTTTCTGTTGGTACTCTTGTTCAGAGGAGAATTGCCTCGCATTTCGGTGCTGGACTGCCCCAGGGCAGGACAAAGACTGATATGTTTGGGATATTTCTTCTCTGTGAAAGATAGTGAGCTAAAGACTCTGGGTAAGTCCCTCGTAACCAGGACTAATGTCTGGCAGAGGGACTCCCAGGACCCCCCTTGTTAAATCTGCATATTTAAGTAACTTTGGGTCTCACCCTAAGTTACTAGGGGAATCCAGACGTGGACCCCTTGCTCACTATTCTTAGAGAGGCACAGATCCACCCTACTGATGAGGTCCAACCAGACCGAAACACGTGTCTGGGGTTTCTGTTGGTACTCTTGTTCAGAGGAGAATTGCCTCGCATTTCGGTGCTGGACTGCCCCAGGGCAGGACAAAGACTGATATGTTTGGGATATTTCTTCTCTGTGAAAGATAGTGAGCTAAAGACTCTGGGTAAGTCCCTCGTAACCAGGACTAATGTCTGGCAGAGGGACTCCCAGGACCCCCCTTGTTAAATCTGCATATTTAAGTAACTTTGGGTCTCACCCTAAGTTACTAGGGGAATCCAGACGTGGACCCCTTGCTCACTATTCTTAGAGAGGCACAGATCCACCCTACTGATGAGGTCCAACCAGACCGAAACACGTGTCTGGGGTTTCTGTTGGTACTCTTGTTCAGAGGAGAATTGCCTCGCATTTCGGTGCTGGACTGCCCCAGGGCAGGACAAAGACTGATATGTTTGGGATATTTCTTCTCTGTGAAAGATAGTGAGCTAAAGACTCTGGGTAAGTCCCTCGTAACCAGGACTAATGTCTGGCAGAGGGACTCCCAGGACCCCCCTTGTTAAATCTGCATATTTAAGTAACTTTGGGTCTCACCCTAAGTTACTAGGGGAATCCAGACGTGGACCCCTTGCTCACTATTCTTAGAGAGGCACAGATCCACCCTACTGATGAGGTCCAACCAGACCGAAACACGTGTCTGGGGTTTCTGTTGGTACTCTTGTTCAGAGGAGAATTGCCTCGCATTTCGGTGCTGGACTGCCCCAGGGCAGGACAAAGACTGATATGTTTGGGATATTTCTTCTCTGTGAAAGATAGTGAGCTAAAGACTCTGGGTAAGTCCCTCGTAACCAGGACTAATGTCTGGCAGAGGGACTCCCAGGACCCCCCTTGTTAAATCTGCATATTTAAGTAACTTTGGGTCTCACCCTAAGTTACTAGGGGAATCCAGACGTGGACCCCTTGCTCACTATTCTTAGAGAGGCACAGATCCACCCTACTGATGAGGTCCAACCAGACCGAAACACGTGTCTGGGGTTTCTGTTGGTACTCTTGTTCAGAGGAGAATTGCCTCGCATTTCGGTGCTGGACTGCCCCAGGGCAGGACAAAGACTGATATGTTTGGGATATTTCTTCTCTGTGAAAGATAGTGAGCTAAAGACTCTGGGTAAGTCCCTCGTAACCA
This sequence comes from Ambystoma mexicanum, assembly GCF_040938575.1. Lineage (NCBI taxonomy): Eukaryota > Metazoa > Chordata > Amphibia > Caudata > Ambystomatidae > Ambystoma > Ambystoma mexicanum. The sequence continues at coordinate 520,869,412 of NC_090923.1, forward strand.
GGACTAATGTCTGGCAGAGGGACTCCCAGGACCCCCCTTGTTAAATCTGCATATTTAAGTAACTTTGGGTCTCACCCTAAGTTACTAGGGGAATCCAGACGTGGACCCCTTGCTCACTATTCTTAGAGAGGCACAGATCCACCCTACTGATGAGGTCCAACCAGACCGAAACACGTGTCTGGGGTTTCTGTTGGTACTCTTGTTCAGAGGAGAATTGCCTCGCATTTCGGTGCTGGACTGCCCCAGGGCAGGACAAAGACTGATATGTTTGGGATATTTCTTCTCTGTGAAAGATAGTGAGCTAAAGACTCTGGGTAAGTCCCTCGTAACCAGGACTAATGTCTGGCAGAGGGACTCCCAGGACCCCCCTTGTTAAATCTGCATATTTAAGTAACTTTGGGTCTCACCCTAAGTTACTAGGGGAATCCAGACGTGGACCCCTTGCTCACTATTCTTAGAGAGGCACAGATCCACCCTACTGATGAGGTCCAACCAGACCGAAACACGTGTCTGGGGTTTCTGTTGGTACTCTTGTTCAGAGGAGAATTGCCTCGCATTTCGGTGCTGGACTGCCCCAGGGCAGGACAAAGACTGATATGTTTGGGATATTTCTTCTCTGTGAAAGATAGTGAGCTAAAGACTCTGGGTAAGTCCCTCGTAACCAGGACTAATGTCTGGCAGAGGGACTCCCAGGACCCCCCTTGTTAAATCTGCATATTTAAGTAACTTTGGGTCTCACCCTAAGTTACTAGGGGAATCCAGACGTGGACCCCTTGCTCACTATTCTTAGAGAGGCACAGATCCACCCTACTGATGAGGTCCAACCAGACCGAAACACGTGTCTGGGGTTTCTGTTGGTACTCTTGTTCAGAGGAGAATTGCCTCGCATTTCGGTGCTGGACTGCCCCAGGGCAGGACAAAGACTGATATGTTTGGGATATTTCTTCTCTGTGAAAGATAGTGAGCTAAAGACTCTGGGTAAGTCCCTCGTAACCAGGACTAATGTCTGGCAGAGGGACTCCCAGGACCCCCCTTGTTAAAGCTCCACTGCAAAGAGGCAGATGAATTAGTTGTGGAGAGTCAGAATGTGAGGGGCTTCGATAGTGCATTGAAAAGAATGAAAAAAGTGGAAATAGCTACACTGCAGGAAATACACCTCTTGACGGCTGAGATTGCCAAATTACAGTAATGGTGGAAGGGCATAATCTATGCATCATTCTTCTCAGCTTCATCCAGAGGGGCGATGATCTGGGTGTGAGATGTAATTCCATTGAATGTGGGTGACATGTTATCTGAGAAGTTAGAGAAGTATATAGGGATAACAAGTGTATTTTGTTTACTGTTTCTTTGTATCTATGCACCTAATGTTTCTGACACAAGCTTTTTTTCTGGCATTGAAGACATTTGTAGAAAATATTGGGATCATATGCTCTTATTGATGAGGACTTTAACAGTGTGTTTGATGGGAGATCTGGATGGCATGGGTGGAAGTGTTTGGCCACTTAGTGCTAATACTAAAACACTATTCATGTGAATGGAGAAGTTACAATTGCAAGAAATCTTGGAGACATTACATGCTGGAAAGGAGGGGTCTCTTTTCATTCAACGGTGCTGGGCCATACTCTTGTATGGATTTTGTGATTACAGGAAAAAGGGATTTGGGCAAATTCACATTGGCAGAGTACATAGAAAGGATCTTTATCAGATCAAGCACCTTGGCGAGTACAGTGTAATCTGGGTAGACAGCCTGCTACATTGTGCATTGTCAACATGGAGACTAATTACACATTTGTTGGGGATCCAGCATTTTGTGAATCTCTGCAAATTAATATTGTAACGTTCTTTGAGCTGAATGAGGGTTTGGTAGGTAGTTGTGGTATGGTTTGGGAGTCAATAAAGGTGATGGTTAGAGGATTTCTTATTTCCACATCAGTGGGGGTTGGGAAATTAATGATTCAGAAAAAATAGTAGACAGGCCGGTGAACTTGCCCAATTGTAATGATTGTAGACCAAAAAACGAGAGATGAAAACAATCCAAAAGGCAAAATAATAACTGCACCTCTTTGCAAAAAAAAACAAGGTTAATTATATGCAAAAAGAGTCTCAGACGGATCCGTAGAACCGAACCACACCAAGGCCTGCATTTTCTTCTGTTCAGCGTGTGCTAGGCCGTAACATACAAAATGGTGAAACTTCTGCCAAGTTAGCACACTGACCTCGCTTCTTCCACACTGCCTTATTGACTCCATCTTCAACTTATTTCACTCCTTCCAGCACATCACACTATCTTATGTCACTACAATACATCAAATAAACACCGGCCTATAATGCTGCCCTATCTATGACATCTGCAACCACAACATTAATACATTTGTTTACAACATATAGGGTAATGTTGCACTAACTTTTGAATATATTTTCCAACAGGCACAAATGTACATCACTTATGTCCTTATGCCTTTGTTCTTATGCCTTGTTTGTATGTCTGGTTATAATTCTGACTTTATCAGCATTGATATATATTTATGTGTTTTTGGTTTTAGAAGGTGCACCCTTTGTTTGTCTAAAACTTTGGCCCTTGTTCACAGAGCATTTTCCAATGGGGTTTTGACATTAGAAAAAGCTTCTGTGAATTAGGCCCTTTATCTCTAGCTTCTGTAATTACATCCACCGGGTATCCTCAAGCATGGAACCTGCCTTGAACCAATTAACATTCTAACTTCTGGTGGGGGTGTAGTCCACGTCCCCAGGGGTTGCTGTCATGAACCCTAGCAGGAGGCAAGGCACATTCTCACACAATAGCAAGGGTGGCCCCAGTAGCACAGGGAGAGTGTGGACACTAAAGGTAGTTGGCTGGCGTAGACATCTGTTAACAAGAACTGACAGCCTCCACCAAGATGGCTGCCAGGCTGAGACTCATGCATAACCCAAGATGGCCCCCAGATGGCACATGCCTTTAGTATCCATGGTGGTCTAGTGATGGAAGGTTGCAGCCCAGGGCTATAAAACTACGCCCCAGGCCACACCCTGTGCTTAGCGTTTTTCCTGCTGAACTGAAAGCAGTGTAATGCTTACTGCACCACCCGACGTGCAAGAAGTTCCCTTGTTTCTGCATTGCGGCAGCTTCCTGGGATCTCTGCTTACCTGATTTGAGCTCTGGGACTTCTGATTACTTGATTTCCAGCTCCGGAGGACTTGCACAGTTGTGTGAGCTCCTGACTTCTCTCCAGCCTCAAGACCTACCCAGATTAGCCTGGGGGACGCGTTTCTCTCAGCTGCGGCATCGCGGTTTAGCTTGGCATCTACAATAAAGAAGAACACAGTAAGCAAGCATTTCAGAAATATTCATTACTCACACCCATGCCCCCTCATCAACCTGCTTACCTGTATCTGAGGATTGGCATTCTACAGCACTCCACTCACAAGCACTCCAGCGCTCCAATAGCTCCACATTTCGGCTCCAGCAGAATTCGGCTCCTCTGCACCTGAAAAGAAAGTCAAGACAGAAGCATGAACATTATGTGAGTTGCGATCGTGTCTTGCATCCCAGCAGCAGCTGATTAGAGAAAGACATTTACAGCAGTATAGAGACATTACCTCTGCGCTGCAGCTGGACTGGGCCACCTCCAGTGAAGGAACTGGGCCAACCTCCAGTGAAGGAACTGGACCAGAGGCACATGGGACACATGGGTGCTGAACCACATATTCAAGGTAAGCCAGGCCACTTGTTAGCCAGCTAGCAAACCTTGGGGACACTGGAGGTTGGTCGAGGGAGTGCAGGTGGAAAGACACTGATATTCTTCCCTTGTTTGCCCATAGGTTATACCCCAAGCTGTCCCACACCTATACAGGCAGACTTGGGAGCCCACCAAACTACTCCCAACTGCACTGAGCACTGGGAAATAGCCATTCAGTGGAACAGTGGGAAGGGAGTGGCTGGGATCACATGTTCCACTGAAAGGGCCACGCTTTTGACGATCCGGACCAGGCGCTCCTACAGGGCCCCAGAGGGAAGCATTACAGTTTCAAAAGTCTGCTCTGTTTTTTACAATTTTTGGCCTGACAACCCCATCCCACCTATCAGTCTGGGTGTATGGGTGTACTTGTGTTTTGTGATAGGTGGAGATTTACCTGCTCCTTTTGAAATCATCATCATGGTGCTCTTCAGCAAAGTCTTTGTGCAGCACCTCTGGATCATCTGCCATAAACAAAAAATGATGAGCAAAAATACTACAATAGGAACCAGCATTTTACAGCCATCTTTAACCATGATGGGGCCCAATGAAAACATGGCATCAAACCAGTCATCTGCATTCACTCCAGTTTCTTTCTCCATGGCAAACCTCAAATTGTGACAGGTCCCTATCGCTTGGGATAACGATCTGTTGTCTGCGTAGTTTGGGGGTAGGTACATGCAGCAAGCCAGTCCAATTTTCTTGCAGACGCCTACTTCCATAGCTGCAAGCAAATCCAGAACATATTGGTTCCGGAGGGCATGAGTCCAATTGCTCTCATCTCACTCTTTATTGAATTGAGACCCTGCTCTGTCTGGATCACCATCTGAAGCATCTCCCATCTAGTTATCTGCAGCCACTTTCATTGGCTGCAGTCGAGATACTGTGACGAAACCGATGGTGTCATCACTACTTTCCTGGTGACCTCTCCCCATGTGGCCAGTGGACGGCAGCCGCTACCTAATGCTGACTGTGGGGGTGGTTATATGAGGAAGGATTGCATGGGGGGGAACAGCCTTGGATGAGACATGTTATCCCCCTTCTTCTTTTGAGGATATCCCATCCCTGTCTCATGCCTCAATGGCTTACTGTAACACTTCCCCTCATCCACTTAGGGAAGATGCTGAAGACCTATGAATGGGAGTTCTATATAAGTCATCATGATTCGACTTACACTATAAGAGTAAGGAAAATACCTTCTTAACTTCTACCTATAAGTCATCTACAACAGACTTACCTTTAAAGACCAATTTCCCAGGCTTTACCTATAGGAATTCAAGAATAGATTTTCATTGCCATTACCAACAAAGAACTGCAATGAGGAAGATGAATGGAGGAATTCAGATTAAGGAAAGCGAGTAGCACCAGTTACGCTCTAGCCTTGTGAGTGAATACCTGTGCCCGGAAGATCTAAAACAGGTGAACAGCTGACACAAGGGAACTGCATCCGGGACAAAGTTGTCTTTCACAGAGCAAGCCGATAGACTGTGAGGCTGGAAAGGGAGCTGTGAAGCAGATTGGCTCAAGGACTGAAAGCAGGGAATCTGATCACAAGGAGCATCAAGATGCAGGAACACCAGGAGCTAACTGAGGGCTTACCGGGCTTTCCAAGTGTTTGGACGCAATCTTTGCCTTACCACAGCCTGAAGACATGAGGCAGAAGAGCATAGCCGAGACCGCAGAAATGTCAGAAGCCAACAGAGGGCATACCAGCGTTCACTGTGTTTGGGCCTGAAGACACAAATCATAAGAGTCCAGTAGGGACCACAGGATATTGAGAAGTCAAAAAGTGAGTATGACAACTGAGGAGGGGACTCCGAACAACTGCTGCCAGCTTATCGTGAGAGAAGGAGAATACGCAAGCCAAAACCGGTGAGTCTACCCATGGGAAGCAAGGAGGCGGGTGTCAGGTTTTGGGGTTGGGGCAGAAAGGGGCTTGAAAAATGCTAAAGAAATGCACATGATTTATAGGAACTACATTTCCCAGCGGCATTGGGAAAGGTTTGTAGTCCCCGGCTTCGTGTGTGCAAGCAGCTGTTTGCAATCATTGTGGACTATTTTACTCTCCGGCCGCCCATGCTCAGGTGCAGATTATTGAGCATTCGGCGAGGGCGGTCACAGCACCGTTGGTGAAGGAGACTGGGAAGGGCAGGGACACTGGAGGATTGCTGGAATTGAATCCCATTGATTTGACCGAAGCGGAAATTATCGAGGCTGAAATATCCGAAAACGAAATGTTCGAATTACCAAAAGTTTGAACACTTTGTTTTTGGACATTTCAACCCCGACAATTTGCCAAAACACACATTCTCACACACACACACACACACAACACACCCATAACACCCCCCACCCACACCCTCAGCACACCCCCACCCAAACCCACACCACCAACATACACAAACCCCACTTACCTTCACCTTCACGCTGGTTCCTGCAGCGCCAGTTCCCTTTCACTTCTGTGATTGGGAACTGGCGCTGCAGGGTCCTTTTATTTTTTTTATTTTTTATTTTTTTTTAACGGACGGCTGCGGGAGACTCCATAAAGTATAGTGAGCGGGGCAATGCGGGGGACACCCCCGCAGCCCCCCTTTTTTTTTTTGTCCACGGACGGCTGCAGGGGTGTCCCCCACAGCCCCCGCTCACTATACCATAAAGTATAGTGAGCGGGGCAATGCGGGGGACACCCCCGCAGCCCCCGTTTTTTTTAATACTACCACCAGAGGATCGAACTTTTGGTGTTTGATCTTTTGGTGGTAGCATTTTTAGAACTTTTGGTCGTTTCGACCTTTTTTTTCGGTCATTTCGACCTAAACCGCTGTAATTCACTCTGGCCGCACTGCAGTGGTGAACAGGAGGAGAGTTTTCTGCTTGATATCTTCCAATACTGGTAGTCCCGTGGGGCTCCCGGACATTCAGCTAAGTAGCTGCATGTATATTTTGCTGTTGTATTTGTATGTGAACTGTACGTGCTAGCACGTGTGTATGAAACATTGTTGAAGGCTTCTGCACGAAAAAGCCCTGCTGGCTCTTAGGCTTAAGGGCCTTTTGGACATTTAAGTTTAAAAGCATTGTTTATGTTTTATGGAGAAAACTACGAATCTGCAGAAATGAGCGGAATGCCCATCTGAGTGGGAAAGTGTGTGCTATTAGAAATACACAGTCATTCCATGAGAAGGGGGTCCGGGGACTGGTAGGTTGCATTTTGGGAGACCCTTGAATATTCTGTTAGGTTATATTGGCTTTGCTTGCCCAACGGGCCATGTGTTTGTATTTTCATAGAGGGGCAAGCCCTTGTATGTGTCATGATGCTTGCTACAGTGTCAATATGTGCTTTCGTTGTTGCATTCTGTTCCATGTTATGTGTTTCACAGTCACAGTAGGAGAATTGTAGGCCTATCTAGGAGTGTCCAGGTTACTGCTTAGGTTCAGGAGACAAGCAGGGCTAGTGTTGAGAGTAGGTTAGGATTGCTTGATATATGTGTGTCTTGTTTTGTCCTAAACTCCCCCAAACCTATCCAATTACGATATGCATAATGTCTTTCCGGTCACCCTTACTTCCCCTTCCCTATCCACAAGCTCTCCCTAATCCCTCTTCCCCCCATTGGCTGCCACATGGCTACCACTTATTCCTAACATCAGGCGCCCGTGCCAACCACGGTGGGAGGGTTGATCTATTCGGCTTCTGTGATTTAGGGGAGAGTGTCGATACTCTCTCATCCTTGGTTCTTGACAGCTGGGGCATAGTGGCAGCTATGCCAGAACCACGTAAATGTTAATGAAGTTGTGATAGAGGGATAGAGTGCGAACTAAGAAGTATTTTGTACCAAGAGGGAATGGAAGGAGAATACCAAACTTCCCATAGTATGAATGAATACGATACATGTGTAAAAGAAGCCCTCACAGGATAGAATACCAGGCAAATAAACTATTTATAAAGTAGAAATAAGAAACCATCCACTTTGGAGAGGTGTGCACAGCCCACTTGAGACCAGCCCTGGTAGGGGCATACACCAGGCAAGTTAAAAATGTAAAGAGCATATAAGGAAGTCCTGGCAGGAGAGTATAGCAGGCCATTGCAAGAGAATACATTCAAGAAAGGCCTGTCAGGAGAGTATACCAAGCAATTGAAAGAGAGTGCATCCAAGAAATCCCTGGTGGAAGAAAATGCCCCAGTATAGCACCCAGGGGAGGAAGAAAAAGCCCAGCACCGTTAGCAGATCGAAGATAATTCCTTGCGCTGAAAACATATATTGTAGTATGTGCCTTATCAAAAACAAGAAAAAGCATTATTGGTGTTAATGCGAACTTATGTATATGAATCATTATAAGAGAAGTAAGAGGTTGGCATGGGTAGGTAATGGTATGTGCAATAAGGTTAAATGCACAGTATGAGACCAAACAGTGTATAAGGAGATAGAACTGTTTGAGCATGATTGGCACGTGTGGTTTGTGCAATTATGGAATTACAAAGATATTAGTAATTAAAGTGTAACCTATTGAGGATTTTCGGGATACTATGGACTTCTGTGGACACTTTGAGTTTAATTTGACGTGAGGAGAAAAGTAAGCCTGAGTGAGTGAGTCAGTAATAACAATTTTGAGGATTTGCAGGGTTAAGTTGTAAGAAACAACAAAGATTTTTACCAATTCTATAACTTTACACTATTCATGTTGTGTTTGGCTTTAGCAAAACAAAACAAAATTTTGGTAATTTTCAACATGAATAGTGTAAGTTTTCTGTGGCAAATATTTTAGAAGTACACTATGAGAATGAGTGACTGTGATTATACCAACGTTAAAAAAGGGTTTAGTGTAGTTACATGAGCAAATATTGAAGGTCATGTACCTGTAAAAAGTAATGTGGAGGTCGTGCCTTCCGCATATGGGAACGGGGAGGTTCTCCCTACCCAAAAAGGGATACAGGATGAGCTCAGGTTGCCATCATTTAGAAGAGGGAGAATTCCCTAGTAGTTAAAGGGGGTCATGCCTCAAGAGAAAATAAAAGTTGTGGTGGCGAGGTTGCGCCGGTTGCCATTCTTTAGAAGAGGGAGTGTCCCTTAGTGGTTAATAGGGATCATGCCTCGAAACAAATTTTGATGGTGAGGTCATTCCGACAATGCAACCATCTATCAGTAGTGGGAGCAGTAGTTTCCCAAATGTAGAATGAGAGGTCATGCCTTGAAAAAGTTGTGATGGTGAGGTCATGCCTGCAATGTAACCATCTATCAGTAGTGGGAGCAGTAGGTTCCCAAATGTGGAGTGAGAGGTCACACTTCGAACAAGTTGTGATGGTGAGGTAGTGCCTTTTGCCATCCATTAGTAGAGGGAGGGTTTCCTAGTGGAAAAAGGGTGTCATGCCCCGAAAAAGTTGTGATGAGGAGGTCGTGCCTGCCACCATCTATCAGTGGTGGGAATAGTAATTTCTCAGTTGATAAAAGGGGTCAATCCCACAAGTTTTGCAGAGTAGCACACCCTCTCCAAAGGTGCAATGTTGTTGTGAGAATGTGTATGTTGTGTGTCAAAATAAAAGGGAGATGTGTTGTAATGTGCAGTTGTGTGTGTGTGTGTTTGTTGTAAGGTAAGGAGATATATTGTATAGACCTTGTCAGAGTGTGCATGAGCTGAGAGAATGTTGGAGTGCTAATGTGGAATGTTGGTCTGTGAGTGTATGTTAAGGTTCAGCCCAGTGCCAGTTGGGGTTAAGCCTGCCTGGGTGATGGGACCCAGTGGTGTTCCTTTTGTAACAGCTTAAGGGAATTTACAATAAAGCTTATGTGTTGAACCTACAAAGAGTACAGAAGCTATTTTTCTACAGGGTTGGCCTAAAGCTATATAAGGCATATAAGGCCCAGACATAATTTTGAATTTCATACCGGTTTCTGTGAACAGTGCTTTTGCACTCCTCTTCCCTGAGCTCTCTTCTGAGGCTGCATGCTGCTTTCTGTGTGCACTGGTAAGCCCAGTGTGTGTTTTGTCTACATGGAAACCCTACAGAAAGCCGGAAAGGATGTTTGCTACATTTGTTTCCTTTACTAAGGGTTCAGGGCTGTGAAATGGTAACATTTCATCTCCTGCTGTGCTTTTAATATATGGAGTACAATTCTCATTACAATATACATTGGCCTGGGTTTCTATACGGGGAATAAAACATAAGAAGACCATTGTCTGGGATACTGTAGTGTTTACCCTTTGTTTATTTATAAGGAACCTTCATTTGTTTCATGAGCAGTGACTGGGGCTGAAAGGAAAGAGCTTTTATCTCCCTCTCTTCTATGGACCTCAGTAGGAACTCAATGAACACCATGAGACCGTGGTGAGCAGCACTAACAGGTTTATTGTGCCACAGTGTAGGAGGTCCTCCTAACTCCATGACTCCTCCAACACTCCTGGCTGGAACTGTGGGAAAGGGGCTTATATAACCCTGTACAGAACATAGAACTTGGAACTTATCACTCTGGCAACCACAACAACATATAATACAAGTGTGCATCTGCATGCCAGGGCCAGTGACATATGAAAGCAAACAAAGAACCTGAAAGATAAACATATAAGTTAAAGAACAACACAACAGCCTCCATGTAAAGAGTGTTTTTGGGTAGATGATGCTTCTCCTACTTTGTTCCCCTTTTGGCTATCTTTGAATTTCCCCAAACTCTGGATATGTTTCCCATACTGTCTAACCCTGCAGGATCTTTTTCTGGTCAGCTTATTTTCTAGGGCCAGAACCTGCTCTGGCATTGATATTTCTACTGAGGTCTTTATCTCATCTACAGATATCTGGTTGTTTGTCTGAATCAGGGCTTCAGCTCTTTGAAGACCTTGGCTTTCTTCTAGCTTGCTGATGCCTTCTTCTTTTCTGACATTGTGCCCCTGCTATTCTATGGTCTAGCTCTCAGACTTCCGTCGAGGTTGGGTTTCAGCTTCCTTGTTGGTAAGGGCTTTATCCTGCTCTCCACTCAGGGCTTTACTGAACCAGTACCTTAACATGCTTCTGAGCCAAGGCATCCATCTCTTTTTTGTGGTGTAGGTCCCTGCCTGTTCCAGAGACTGCTTATCAGCATTCTGTGGAGGTAGGGGTTCTTCTTCTCCAGACGGGGCTTCAACCTTTCATGGGGCCGATTCTTAATTTTTCTTTCGTCCCAGTGTGTCAACTTTCTCTTGGGTCATTGCTTCAGTTCTCCTGCTGGCAAATGCTTCAGTTTTCTCTCTGATCTGTACTCCAGCCTGCTGTTGGGCCAGGTTATCAGACAGTTGTTTTGTCAGGACTACTGTGGACTCTCTGCAGGTCTCTCCCAGAACTTGGGCTCTCTGGATTCTCTGTAGGTCTCTCCCAGACCATCAGTTCTTTAGATTCCTGATATGTCTCTCCCTGACCTCAGTGTTTTTGGCCAGATCCTGTCAGTACACCTCCCACTGTGTAAAACTGGTGTTTAGGAAATGGGTTGGGTTCCTCCGGAATGAACAGCCTTCCTTGGATTTTGCATCTTCCTTACATACTGGTAGATGGGGTTTGCTACAAAGGGTATGCTTCAACCCCCTCATGGATTCCTTATGCCTCCTTTTGGCAGCTGCAAGACTTTCTACAAACCACCTGATATACTCTCTAAGGTTATGTGTCTTTTGTTACCATCAGGGTTCAGATTTCATATCTGTTCATCGTCTTATGATGGTTCCTCTTTAGATGGTTGACTGGGCGGATCTAATGTCTTTACACAGGATGACATTTCTGGTTGGGCCAGTATGGTTTTTCTATGTCCACCTGGAGACCTGGCTACCAGGTTCGTGTAGTGCTTTTGTGGTGATTCCTTGTCAGACACATCAGGGTATTACTCCTTGGCCCAGGTGTTGCACCAGGATGAAGTAGGCATCCATCTTCATGGTTTGGTTCACTCTTGGTTGACATCCTGTATGAGCTCAGCAATTAAATCTTCCACAGCTTTTTCCTATTCTTGTTTCTTTCTCACCCATCTCTTGTCCCATTGGTCATGAATGGGTAGGGACAGGATTAGATTTATCATTAAAAGGGTCTCCTCTTGTGGTCTGTCCCATTGGTATACTTCCGAACAGTCTACTTCCTCCAGTGGCTCAAACCATCTCCTTCAGACCAGCTGGTTTCTTATTTCCAGGTCTGCGGTTCATTCCAGATCTTGGGCCATCTTGGTATGCAGGGCTGATCATTTGCATTTTGGCAAATGGATGCCAACTAATCAGGTACCACATCTTCAGTAGAAAACATAGAGTCAGTTTCTTCTGGTGTGTGCAGTATTGCACCATCACCCTAAACCTGAAGGTTTCCCAGGACAACCCACCGGTTTCTGTGCTGGACAGTTGGTTCTGATCAGTATCTGTGCTTTGTGTCTGTGCTTTGAGTGTTATGTTATGTTATGTTATGTTATGTTATGTTATGTTATATGGCATTTTTATAGCGCCTAATGACGTGTATGACCTCAAAGCACTGTAGGTGAATGCCCTTGGAGGCCCGAAGTCCGAGGTATAAGAATTCATAGGAGAATTTTGGAATGCATGTGTGCCTTTTAGCCAGTACATAGCTAGGCCAGGGCGGCTAAGTCCCTGTTAGCGACCCATGGAGATCTGGCTGGTGGATGGGTGCTATGGATAGGGTGGGCAGCCGTGCCTTAGGTGGCAGACAGCTATCTTCCATTGAGATGGAGTGCGATAGGTGCCATTGAGTCCTGTACGATATGTAGTTGCGATGATGGAATGCAGATTATCTCATGCTGATCGACTGGAATCCTTTCTATGGGCCTCATTCTGAGGTGGGCGCAAAGGGATACTGGGCACCGGTAATGACACCGTTGACGGTAATCCCTTTGCACCCTATTCTAGGTCCCTTAGCGGGTCCCTCCCTTAACGCCTGGTTTTACCAGGTGTTATGGACGGGACACGTTAAGGGATACCGGGGTCAATAACGGTACCGCAATTTGCGGTACCGTTATTGACGCCTTCCCCCTTCCCATTGAGCCTTATGGGGGCTCAAATAGGAATGGGGAATGGCTTTTACAATGGGGATTTACCGGTCCCGCCAAAGTCGGACTGGACCGGTAAGTCCCCATTGAACGAGGGCGGACACGGTCCCGTTATTGGTGCTAGTCATGGCGCTAATAGCGCCATGACTAGCACCAACCTCGTAAGAGGCCCATGTGTGCTCAGTACTATCTTGTCTCCTCGCTGGACTCATCAATGCCCCCCTACCTCTCAGGGGTTGATAGTACACCCATGAGATGTACTTGGTCAGTCAAGATGCAGTAGGGTAGAGCCAGGTCTTGAGTGCCTTGCGGAAGACAAGGTGATCCTCTCTGCGGCGGATGTTGAAAGGCATAGAGTTCTATATTGTGGGAGATTGAACTTAGAAGGCTGATCCCCCTATCATTGTTGATTTGACAAGTGGGATGACAAGGAGAAGAGCTGTGCCTGATCTCAGGTTTCTGTTAGGCCTGTAGGGGATGAGCTTGTGTTTTAGGTATTTTGGGCCTGTTTTGTGAAGAGCACAGTGGGTGATGCACATAACCATAAAGGTGGACCTTCGCCCCCGATCGGTAGCCAGTGAAGGACATGGAAGGTGGGTATGTGTGTTCTCTGGGACCTAGAGCAAGAAGGAGCCTTGCAGCAGTGTTTTGGACATTTTGTAGTTTTCTAATTTGAGATGCAGGGGTGCCCAGGCATAGGAAGTTAGCATGGTCTAGGCAAGGGAGGATGAAAGTGGTGATTGCGGTGACTCTGTGTGGGAAGGTCAGGTACAGGAAGATGCTTCGGCGAATGCGTAGATGTAGATAGCAGCATTTTGACAACTACCTAACTAGCCATGTCGCATCCTACTTCTGACACCACATGTGGAGAGCACCCACTTTGTCGACTGAGGGCTTGACACCTCATCATCTTTGTCATCAGAAACAGGGTGCACAAAACGATAAAGTGTAAGTGTTTATTTGCCAGAATGATCAACAGAATATAAGATGCCAGGATATTTGCCAAACTAAATATTAAAGGTGTCAAAATAATGGTGGGCAAATGAAAAGTAAGGGTTAATCTTCTCAAAGTGGCCATCCCGAAAGTTAAGAGGTGGTCAAAGGGGTCTTAATGAATTACTGAAGACTATAGACCTCCTCTTTTGTTCCAAAGGGTATCCAATAGACCTCCTCTTTTGTTCCAAAGGGTGTCCTTGTACAATAGTCCAGTGTTCCAAAATGGTCAACGAAAGTCTCAAAGTTCTTGGAAACATAAAGCCCCAAAGTTCAACTAAACAATCTTGCAGTGTCCAAACAAAAGTATCTTACAGCAAGTCTTGGCTTCAAGGAGGATGCTTCTTCTTATCCATTGTATTCATGTGGAGAGTGCCAATTCATCCTTCCAAGGTCCATAAATTGAGTATCACTCTGTGGGATAATAATGTCTTCTGTTATTTGAGTGCTCTGAGACCTATGGGTGTGTATCACTATATAATAATACATTATTATTATTAGAGCAGTTTGGTCCTTCGGCTCTCTCCTTAGCTAGCAAATACTCCTGTGTCACAGTTCTCTCAGGCAGATAGGTGTTTTGGTGGTCTTCCAGACATTTGCCTCCTATGTATCTTTCTCTTTGTTTGCTCAGGGTCTGTCTCCCTTGGAGGTCTTGCTGACCTGCTGGGGCTTGATGGAGATGTGCGGTTCTGTCCCTAACCATTTGCTTCCTCCTCCTACGTTGCCTCCCTGGCCTGCCTTTCATACTTTTCATCTTTCGAGTTTTTCCTTCCTGTTCTTTTCTGTTGCCATATTCATGAAACAAAAATAAAATGGACCTCGTTCAGCGTGTAGCCCCGGACAAGACGGAAGCTAGCAAAAGAGATACCCAGTCTGAATTTTCCTGGATGTACATCCCCGTATGTTCCAGACACATTTTTGTTGAACTAAACATCTTTCAATGATGAGATCAGTGCACAACTAATCACCATCAGGACTCCAATAAACAGACACGCAAGTTGACAAGTGGCGACGGTTTACAGTCCACATTCTCTGGATTTGGAGAAGGGATTGTTAGGTGCTCTGTGACCTTCGGGGCCCCACCTGATCACGAGATCCGGCCCCTGTAATTGATGTCCAGGAGGGCTGAGGATACATTCCAACGCTGACACTACTCCCAAAAAAGGATTTTTTATTGGAGATATATGCTAGATGACATCTCCCACCAGATGACACGTTGGGGTCAGGTCCCTTTTACTACCTACCCCCATCCTGAAGAAGGTCGCCAACTACTGTGGCTTAATTAGCAGCCTCAACAGCCGAGCAAAACATATGTTGATGCCATTAAATAAGCAGAATGCTATTTGATTTGCTTTTGAACACCTATTTAGTGTGGACATAGGTGCTAGGAATTGGTGTATTATATGAGTTTCCTAGGGTTCTAGAATAAGATGTATATTTATGAGTGTATGAATGAATAGTGGTATGAACGGTGGAATAGACATGTGGATGTTAAATAAGCATCAAATAAGACAAACATTGTTAAGTGGAGTTTAAATTAGGGGTGTACCAAACTTCAGCTTCGAGTAAGTATTCGGCTGAATTCCGGCTGAAAAAAAGCTATTCGGCTTCGGCCGAATTGTTTCTTGCTATTCGGCTCTTGTCGAATACTTTAACATTCTCATTTGAATACAATGCACCATGAACTCGGAAAGGCAAATATAGACTTCAGTTTGTAAAACTGAATAGAATTAGACCAGACAAATTGCTATCACACAGCTGGAAAATATCTTATATTGTAATCTGCTCTTTAGGGGATGTTTTGTTACAGATGCTTGGACAAAAAAGTTGCACATCTTTGAAACTTATCCTGCAACAATGCAGGAACATCCTTTCTTTTGGCTAATGTTAATATGAAATGTGCACTTTTTTCAGTTGGAAAAAACAAACAGAAAGAAATGTGCATAGATACTTTCAGTTCCTGTCATGTCACTTCCCGCTGCGTAAGTCATAGTCCCCCCTTTTCTTTTTTTAAGGACTTGAGTCCTGAGTTTAACATTATCTGCTATTTTATCAGGAATTATAAATTGCATATGTTTGTGCATTGGCGTGAAAGAGTGGCTAGGATAAGTGAAAAGTGAGCAGCATTTGTTTGGGTGGGGTGAATAGTTGTGAGATGGAGTTCACGCATTTCAGATTTTCTCTTGACTTGTGTCCTGCATGAGCCAATGATTTTATACATTTCTGTGTGAGCTGCAAAGAAGTTTCGAAACTCGACCACATCGACTTTGCAACTGGATAAGAATGCAATGCATTGATTCACAAAGGCAGTCCTTTAGCATTTGTGAAGCCTCCTACTTTAAATGGCACTGAATACGCAACAATCTTCTGTACATTTTGTCCCTTCTTTTTGGTTAAATCTGCTTTATTTCTGGCTTTTATGCTTTAAATAAAGATGTTACATTAATTACAATTAAGAGAAATAAAAGTATAAAATGCATTTAAAATGGTGCTTTATTTGTTTTTTTTATAACTGTGTTTTTCAAAGTGTGGAACATGATTTATTAAATAAAGCAACTATTCGGCTTCATATTCGGCTTCGGCCGAATAGTTAACAAACTATTTGGTATTCGGCCGAATACTAAATATGCTATTCGGTACAGCCCTAGTTTAAATAAATATATTTTGTGATATTAGTCACATTGAAGTTGTTTATATAAGAGAGCCTCCAATCTCACCTGCCGAGGTCCATTTTATTTTTATTTTTGTTTCATGTTACTCACCTGGAGGGCCAACAGCATTACAGGTACCCTTATTTTTTAAACTGTTTCCATATTCAGCCTGCTTCCACTCTTACACTCCTCCCTGTACCTCCCTATTCTTGTCTCTATTTCCCTCGCATGTTCCCACATGGTATGGAGCTAATCCCCTCTTTAAGCTTTCCACTTCCTCTTCAAACCAACAGGTCTCACTTTCCCAGTCCTGAGTTTCATTTATTTCCAGGTGATCTCTCTCAAAATTGTCATGCCACCAAACATCTCCCTCTGAATGGTTTCTGCCTATCTAGTTATCTCTTACTGATGCCTTGCGTCCTTGATCTCACCTCTCTCTTCCTCTGTTGTCTCGCCCAGGCTCTCTCTATCCAGCGTGACTTTACTGTCTTCATGTTTCCTTTAATGGCTTCCTAGCTGGTACCCCATGCTTCCTTCTCTAACATGAAAGCCTTCCCCCTTCTCGTCACAAGCTGTTCCTTCCCTTCTCTCCCCACAGCAATCAATCTCTTCTGCTCTTTCTGTACATCTCAGACTTCCCTTGTGCCCTGCTCTAGTTTTATTTTCCCAGATGGCATCCCTTCAGTCCCCCACCAAGTTGGCATCCGTCTCACTCTGCTCCCAAGTAATCTTCTCTATTTCCCCTTTTCTTTTGCTGCAGGTCATCCTTCTATAATGCCCTCTAATACACTTTGCCGGTGTTAGCCCTTGATTATCCCTCCGAGGAATGACCCTTCTCACTCAGCTCCAGGCAATCTTTTACCTTCTCTTAGGCTATTCTACATTATCCTCTACTTCCCAAGTGTACCCCCTGTCTCCCTCACTAAGCTGGTGCCTCTCTCTGTCTATTTTCATGCCATAATTCCCTCTCACTTTAAATACTTCTGCCTCAGTATTTCATCCAGTTGGTACCCATTGTTTCCCTCACCAAGATGCCAGAGCTTACAGGAATACAAAGTAACAAGCCTATTGTTTGGGCTGCTATAGCGTTACCCCTTTGTTTGTTTAAAGGCAGCCTGCCTCTTTCCCATGAGCAGATACTAAGATTGAACAGAGGGAGCTTTTATGCTTTTTTATTCTACAGGCCTCCCTCTAAAGGGTGGTTTCAGGCCTCTGGGGGACAAAAAACACCATTTAGAAGGAGTCATCACAGCAAATGTACAATGCTAGTTTTTTTGTGGTGGCATCCTGTGACAGACACCCGCCCCAGTAGGTCTGACTCATCACAGATGTTTAGACTGTTGGCACGGCTTATCAAAAGAGAACAGTGTTCTTGGGACATACTTAAGATATATGATAGGACTGATAACATAGTGCATGACCTGATTGAATGAGTGATAATATATTCATCTTTACAAAAAACAAATTAGACTGAGTAAGGAGCAGGTTGCACAATGGTAAGAGGGGGTGTCGATTCCATCTTTATTTCAGGAGGATTTGGTGAACCTCGTAACTGAGGCTGATGTTTGCTGGGCAATGACAATTTAAGTTGTGGTATTGATATTGATATTTTATTTGTATCGCGATCGTACATAAGTGGGGCTCCTGGTATGGATGGCGACCCAGTGGAGATTTCCAAGGCATTTAAAAGACTTCTAGCTTCTAGGTTACTTGCTGTGTTCAATGAGGCAATGCAAGTCGGGGTGCCACCTTCATGTATGAGGGAAGCAATGCTAGTATTACTACTGGAGACCGGTAAGGACACTGCCAAATGTAGTTCATACCGCCCATTGCTTAATGTATATGTGTTCACAAAATACTCTCCAAAACACTAGCAAATAAGCTGGTGTGGGTTATCTTCTGAGCCGGTTCATGGGGACCAGAAACACTAGCCTTAGTCTGTAGAGGTTGTTGCTCCACTTGGAGGCAGCTAAAGTATCTGGCAACAGCAGGGCACTGGTGAGCTTGGCTGCCCACAAGGTCTTGGCCACTGTACATTGGCAATATTTAAAACGAGCGCTGAGAAATTATGGACTGAGGAACAACCACTTTAGGTGAGTGGATGTCTTATACAAAAGACAAGTTGCTAGAGTCAAAACTAACGTAATCATACAACATTGCACCAGATAAGGGTGTCCATAGTCGCTGTTAATCTTCATATTGGACGTGGGTCCTCCAGCAGTGGTATTTGATAAGCAATTTGCTAAAATGGGGATTACATGTAAGGAGGGATAATCACTGCATTTCAATATATATTGATGATTTTTTTTGCATAAGACCTTTCGCAAGGATGGTTGAAATGGTAGCAGAGTTATTACTGGAAATTAACTGGGAAAATCAGTGATTCATCAGCTCCTGGCACTGATGATTTTTTTTGTGTAAGACTTTTCGCAAGGATTTTTGAAATGGTAGAGGAATTTGAGTTATTATTGGAAATTAACGGGGAAAATCAGTGATTCATCAGCTCCTGGGACTGAATATTCCATGAAGGGACGAGTTGCATATAAACCTTCTAAAGAGCAGCTTCACATAATAAGGGATTTTGGTGCATTTGCATACCCACCTAGTCTACCAACCGAACGTGATCAAAATAACACAAACACTAGAAGACTCCATACCCTTTGAGGAAACTCCCATTGGTGCTAAAGGGAGGAGAGGCAATAGCTAGGGTTGATGGTACCAAGCTTACTCATGTCATGCAGGTGCTGATTCATGAGAGCTTTTTCCAAAAGTTGGATGAGCTGCTGTTGAGGTTACTCTGGGGCAGTGGTGCACCAATAATTGCTTCGGAGAATACCCTATCAGTAGCCCTTCAGATAAGGGGCCACTTTGAATCCCCACAAAAGGCAATTACTCCCGAAAAAGAAAATTCAGCAGTAAAATACTCCCAACAAAAAATGGTAAACTGACACATAAGGTAAGGTGCCTGTCCCTCTGGTTTCACCCACACAGCCACACGGATATGTTTGGAATAGTAGTACATGTAGTGCCACAGGAAGAAACTACTATTATTAATGAAGACATAAACATTTCTGTTTTAATGGGCACCAATAACTAGGTGTTAGAAATATGTATTACAAAAATATTTTTTTACGTTTGAAACATATTTTATTTGCTTTAAACATACTCTCATTATGAATTTGAAATCGTTTTTTACTCCCTAAAAAATAATTTTGCTACCAACTTTAAAAAATAACTAATAACATACTCCTGATTCAAAATCTCACCTGGAGCACTGCCGATGAGCATTGGAAGTTACTGGCTCTGCGATTGCCATTAGCGGAATGCACTGGGGCATAAGTAGTGCCCCTGCAGTTTACTGCTGGTTTAAGGAGTTAAAACAAATGGATGAGATGAAAAAGGAAATTGGATATGACACATCGTGGTGAATTAATTAAATGCCAAAGAGGACCTACATCCACGTTGAATGGATTGCTTCTGGAACCAATATTTAGGGGTGTCCTTTATGAAATGTGCATGTTTTGCCCCACTGTAAGCTCAGGTTAGCACTCAAACCAGGTGGATCCACTTAAATTGTATTCCAAAAAGCTTGATCACTCTGTCTATTGTTAGATTACATACATGCCCTGTAAGATCTTTAAATGTACTTTGAGCAACTGGCTATGTTTGTGGATGTACTTGCTGTGTCCAGACCAGTCATGAAATGGTTATCTTGCTATTTTCAATGAATCTAAAAGCAATAAAGATATTAGAAAAAATAAAAATAAATCAGCAATGTTGGGTAACTGCATAGACAGTAATTCTGTGCAAATTCAGTAGCAGAAAAATAAATCTTTGCACACCCCGAAACGCGAGGCTGGTTGCTGAGAGCGGTTACAAGGTCGCAAAACTCAGAGATCACTTGCAATATCTTTTCTTACCTGAATTTGCTAGAATATTCTTCTTTTAAAAAATACATGGGTATTTCTCAACCTCAACCTCTTGCCCCTTTTCATCTCCTTTACCATCTGCATATCTTTTAATGCAGTTATCTTTCTTTTTCATTCCTCCTCTTTCCTGGTTCTCTTCTTGAAGCTTTCACGCCCAAGCAGGGGTTGGACATGGACTTTAACGGCCCGCCAGCCCGAGCTAAGGTAGGCCCTATGAGAAGGGAGGGCCCCGCCAGGGGGGATTTACCGGGGCGCACAGCGTTTTCTTTTTTTTTTATCGGTCGAGAGATCAGCTCAGCACAGAGTGAGCAAGCCTATTTCCTGACAGAGAGGAAATAAAATGGCCACCGCCATTAAAATGGAAAAGAGACTAGGTCCCGTTTCAGATGACGGTGGGCATAAAACACATGTTAAAAAATGGCCGGTGTCATCCAAAGAGGGGCCTAGTCCCCTTTTATATTTTATTCTGTGAATTGCACAATCATACCCGGGAAAGACAAATTTGTGATTGGTTAATCTGTCTTTCTCGGGTGCGAATGTTCCATTGTCATCTTTATTTTCTCCATCTCGTTCCTTTCTGAATGGCTTTTTTATTTTTTTACAATGCTTTAACCCACCACTACTATAAAAGAGAAACTCCTGTAAAATGTAAACTGTGCTCCCGTCTATCACTATTTCAGAATCAATCAGTGAGGGAACACAGATGTTCTAGGTGCCAGAGCTCCCTGTGACGGCAGCATTTAGCTGCAATAGTTCAGTGCAGGAGTAGCAGGTATTCAACTGTAATAATTCAGTGCAGGTATTTTCTAAGTACACGGGAGAGGGACCGACAGAACTCGAAAGTACTAGGAAAATAGACTGCAGGCTTGGGTGAGGAGCTTCAGTATCCCATGAATTGTATGAAAATGAATCTACAGCTTGTTCAGGGTGATTGCCGCTTCTTTTGAATCATAAATTATCTAATGAATGGGGCTACAAAATGATGAGAAAATTGAATAGGGTTAAGGAGACCAGGATACATGTCAGAGGATGTGAGAGAATGCATCTAGCTGCACAAACCTGATATTAGAAGGAGACTTTCCAGGAAAGGACTGGTTAGTATCAGGAAGTGGAGGCAACTTCCTGGATACTGTAGATAAAACACTCGGACAGCAGAAGCCAAATTATTGCTAGTTCTGGCCTTGAAAAATGACTAGCTATTCAGACAGAAGCTGTTGAAGTTGGTTCTGTGTCTAATAAGATTAATTTACTGTTTAGTACCTTTGATGAAGTTTCTGTGCCCTGTGATTTTCGGAAAAGTAATGAATTGCATTTGAAAATGTGACCCAGTTCACAGGTCCTTTATACATACATTAGGCAGCACTATTTCCGTATAGTACATATTTTCATTCTATGTTACCTTGTATTTATAAAGCGCCCCTTGCCATAGTTCATGGCGATGAAGCACGTTTGCCTTTCAGAGAGACAAAGGAGGTGTATGATAGAACATTCAGTAGTGTGAGGGAGGAGAAAGGTCGGGTAGATAGTTCGGATAACTCAGCGGGATCGATAAGGTGCTCAGGAAGCCCTGAGAAGGAAAAGGTGGAGGAGCTATGTGGACAATTGGACTGAATTTACTGTGGGGCTCAACTGTATTCTACGGGGCACAGTCCCGAAAGGAGAGATAGCTGAGGAAGAGGTGTTTGCTGCGACATGGGGTACATCTGGAATTTACCCACTGCATGGTGAGCATGGGAATGTTGAAGCCATGCCCAAGAAAATACAGACGGCAAAACCCTTCTAATTACTGCCTTATGCCCCCAACAACATTTGGGAGAGGTTGTATGGCAGGAATCCAAATTTGCTTAGTTTGCAAAAACTACCATACAAACCGAGCAAAAGAAACTCTCATTTTTGGGTTTCCTCATTTATGTCATGGTTACCAAAAGCCTAGGCGTGTGCACAAAATGCTTTAGGACACAGAGCCTGTCTATGGCTTGGGAGTGGTCAGACCCTTGAGCCTTTCACAGTGTTAGTGCCAAGGTATGTAGAGACCATGCCCAAGAAAACACAGAATGCAAAACCCCTCTACTTGCTCTCCAAAACTGCCACAAACGGCCCGATTCTATAGATGTGAAAGCTGGAAGGAAATATGGGCGCATTTAACTGAGGATGGGATTTCGGCATCGCTTCTTTGTGGGCAGAGCCCCCGCCCGAGGGCCTTTAAGGTAATGGTCATATTGGTGTGTGAGGCAGGAATCCTGATAGGATGAGGCTTGGCGCGTCTGGGAGCTAATGTAAATAATCCAGCCTTTGTCTAGCCTTCTCGCCCTGGGCTGCAGTCACTGTGCCCTGTTAATAGAAGGCCTCATGGGACTGTTCAGTGAAAACAGGGATGTATGGTCTAGTTAATAAATCAGTTTAGGGGGTTGCTACCTGCTGTTTTATGAATGCTTCAAAATGTGTCATTTGCAGCAAAACATTACATTGAAACCTCAACATAATAACATGACCTAAACAGCTAGTATAAAAGGAAACCAACATCATATTCTCCCCCACCCGGAAGGCGTGAATGAGTATATATAAAAGCACTCAGGTGGATTCTAGTTAACGTGCATTTATCTTTGGGAACAGAGCACATTGATCCCAGCAGAACAAGACATTACACAACATGTTTCCACATCTTAAAACATGACATGGCGTAAGATCACATAACTCAGTGTAGCCTACCAAACCTAACTGAGTGCAGCACTTCAAAACACGGCAGGGCATAGATAATATAGCTCAGTGCATGGGACATAGCAAAACAGGCTATCGCTAGGTATCCCAAACAAGGTTTGTTGTTTTACCGACAGCAGTTTTCAAAGTAATTTGTTTTGAAGAATTACTTCGAAAAAACGAATAGTTTTTTTTAAAAAAGTTTTTGGGTTCCCAAACCCTTTTAGCCCCTTGCCCCAATATATTTCAATTCACTTTTTTAACCATTTTTTTAAAGGAAAATTGGCCCCATCTCACCCATTATGGAGGAGCCAGCCTAGTGAAATATGAGCACTCCCTCAGTTGTTTTTTTTCAGCTCAGGGTGTACTCTTAACTGTTAAAGGGAAACAATGTTTCCCTTTAACGGTTAGCATTTCCTAGCCGTGCAAGCCTAAGGAACCATGCAAGGCTGGGGGTGTTTGCTTCCCTAGCCTCACATGGCTCAATGGAAATTCTGGCTGGGTAACTGCATGTCTGTATGTGCAAGGGGGCGCTCCTGTGCCTCTTTGCACATACAGACAGAGTAGGCTATAGTGGGGCATCCCGTCACCCACAAAATCGGGCCCCTCTATGCATGAGCAGAAACCAGGAAGATTTCTGATTCCTGTTCATGCAAGCAGGAAAGGCCCAGGTCAGAAGTTAAGTTTGTTTATGTTGTTTCTTTAATTTAAATTATGTTTATGGATGCGTGCATGCTTTTGTTGTTAGGTGAAT
Source organism: Ambystoma mexicanum (assembly GCF_040938575.1). NCBI lineage: Eukaryota > Metazoa > Chordata > Amphibia > Caudata > Ambystomatidae > Ambystoma > Ambystoma mexicanum. The sequence continues at coordinate 520,893,160 of NC_090923.1, forward strand.
GAATGTATGATGATGGGTGCTGGTGTGCATCAGAGCCTGATTGCTGTGTGCATGTTGTGTAAATGTGTGTATGTGTATGTGCATGTATTTATTTAAACATGTGTATAGATGCGTGTATGCTTGTGTTATGAGTGAGTGCATGATGGGTGCTCATGTAAATGAGAGAGGGCTTGCTGTGTGTATGTTGTGTTAGTGTGTGTGTTTGTGCTGGTCCAAGATGATTTTGGCGAGTGGGGTTAGGAGGTTTGTACAAGAGAGGCATTTTAAAAAAGGTCTCACCTTCGGCACCTTTAGAACACCCGTCCCTTTAACCTTGGAGGGTGTAAAATGGGAACGACCACTAGATACACAGACTCTGGAATAAATCATCAGGAAGAGCTTGTCTTTCAAAGCAGCTGGTCCGAACGGGCTTACGTACTTTGTGTTAAAAGAGAATCCAACAATTTGGGCTAAACTGCTGGTCTGGTTATTTAGGGAAATTCTCCTTAACAAAGTCCTGCCTCCCACCTGGAAGTCGGCTATAATAATTCCACTGCTCAAGGGAGGGGATCAGACATTACCAATATATTACCATCCAGTCGCCCTCCTGGATATTGATGGAAAGCTTTTCATGAAAATCCTTCTGGGTGAGGTGGAGAAATGGGTAAAGGAACATAAGATCCTCTCTAAGTACCAAACCGGTTTTCGAAAGGGCCTCTCAAAAGCCTTAAATTGGGTTGTGTTCAATGTCATGTCAGAGAAGACGGGTAAGCCTGGAAAAAATGTGTTGTATGGGGTTTGGGTGGACTTCTCCAGAGCTTTCGACCAGGTAAACAGGAGCAGGTGTGGGCAAAGTTAAGATCCTGGGGCATTCCTGAGGGCCTGCTTGCCATGTTGATCGATTCCACAAAGATAATACTATAAGAATTCGACTTGAAGAGAAAGGAAACTTGTCTGAGTCTATCAAAGTGAAAAAGGGGTTCCGTCAGGGATGTCTGGGTGCCCCATTGTTTTTCAATTTGTACCTGGCAGATGCGGGAGAATGCCTGAAACACTTTGCGCTGGCCAGCCCAGTGATCGGTAGTTCAAGGGTGCACTGGCTGGCGTACGCTGCTGATGTGGTTCTCTTAGACTGCACTCCTGGGGGATTGCAGAGATTGCTCAATAGACTGGACAGTTACGCTAGAGAGAATGGTTTAGCCCTTAACCCAAAAAAAATCAAAGATTCTGGTGTTCAGACAAATTCTTTAAAAAGTTCCTTATAGTCATTGGGAGATAGGAGGTCAGCAAATTGAGAGAGTGGAAGAGCTGCTTTATCTAGGCTTTAATATATATGCTTCCCCTGCCATCTGTAAGGTTGAGAAGGACATGCAAAATAAAATTTTACAACTTTTGGCTCAGATGAAAAAAATCTTATCAAAATATTGTAAATTCTCAATACTTCCATTAATTAAGTTTTACAAGGCTAAAGTCATCCCGGTATTACTTTACGGGCTGAAAACCAAACCCCTTTTATGGCATACAGATTGCCAGAAATGGGAGGGCTTGGTCTGGAAGAAAGTCCTCAATCTGCCCATGAGTGTTTCAATGGGTCTTCTTAGATTTGAATTAGGGTTAAGCTCCTTAAAAACCATTGCAGGCTGGAAATGAATGTCTCTGTTTAGGCTTATCTTGGTCGCACAGGAGGACTCTTTATATGGGGACATTAAAGAGCATTTTAAGAGGGGTGGTTCTGAGAGATTAAGAACATTGGAAGAGGGAGCACTTTTTGAATTATCTAAGGCAAATACAGATCTGGACACCTTGATAAACAACCCCTGTAAGGCAAAAAAGAATCTGGCAGAAATAGACTGGATCACAATAAATGATATTATGCATGCCAGAGCAAGAACCAACCAATTCATGGTAGTAGAAAAGAATGTAGGCTTAGTCCCAAGCTACCTAGTAAAATTTCCTGATTGGACAATAAAGAATAATTTCCTCAGAATCTGGCTTAATGTTGTAAGAACTGGTGAGGTTTTGGCACAAAGAGGACAAGGTGACTTGGCAACAAAATTGTGTGCTAATTGCTCAAACCGAATATCCAAACTCTGAAACATCTTTTAATTTTTAATGGACTGTCAAGGAACCGGGCAAATTATGTCTCAACTGTTCTCCAGATTTAGTCTCAATAGTGCTAACTTTATACCAGAAATGTTTTGGGACCGTCTAATTTCTGGTGTTCATAATCCACTCACAATCGCTGTGTTGCAGGTGCTTGCAAGCTGCAACATTGTTGATTAACCACTCTTGAAATGTATCCAAAGGATACGCAGGTCTCTGTTCTTTTATCTTTTTATCTTCAAATTGTGTAATTATGCTTACGATCCTTGCGTGAAAATAAAGAAGGATGTTATAGTTAACTATAAAAGTGTCTAGGATCTGGAAACATTTTAAATTTTCTTTTAGATTTATTATCGTTTATTATGTTCCTTTTTAGGCATGAATTATCCTTTATGTGGTAATTTGAAGAATCCTTGTAATAAGTGTTTGTTGATAGAAGTATGTTGTGTTCTTATTTTTTAAATTCTTTCTTTGCTTGTTGCTTTGTTAAAGTATGAAATCGGTGTTCTTTTTTGTAAAAGGTTGTTTCAACCAAACACAAATAAAAAAAAGAAAAAAAAAATGCCTTTGTTGCACAACCCCCATCCCCACCAACCAAAATCAACTTTCCGTCTGAGAGACTGTGGGGCTCAGGGGACAGGAATGGTATTTTTTTACTGGACATCTATCATAGCTGGCCAGTAAAAAATACCATAACTGCCCCCCTTGGCCACCCAGGCATCGTATTTTTTTACTGGACATCTATGATAGATGTCCAGTAGAAAATACCAGCCTCGCCCCCTTGGGTCTCCAGTACCTGGCGTAAACACATAACCACATTGATTGTGTGAGTGTGTGAGGAGCCTTGGACCCAGGGGACAGCTGCGCAATCTTTTTTACTGGGCATCTATGATAGATGACGAGTAATAAAAAAAACACACCTTATCCCATTGCCCCAGCACCTCGCATATACAAAATCACATTCATTGTGTGCGTGTGAGCCACTGGAGTCCAGGGGGCCGGCATGGCATTTTTACTGGGTATGCCCAGTAAAGAATGCCAGCCCAGTCCGCTGGGATTCCTAGCTTCTCACATGCAATGTCAAGCTTGACCCCTAAGCCCCCCAGCACCTTGCATGTACACACAATTGATTATATGTGCACGTGAGGTGCTGGAGGGCAATGAGGGAAGTAATGCCATCTATTAATCAGCATCTGATAGATGGTCAGTAAAGAATACCATGACAGGGCCCCCCAGCACCTCGCATACACACAATTAACAATTAATGTGTGCCTGTGAAGCATCAAGGGCCTCAGGGGACGGGCATGGCAGTTTTGTCCTTGGCCTCTATGCCCAGTAAAAATGACATTGCTGTACCCTGCGACCCGAGCTCCTGACACACATCTACCCCCTGCGCCCCCAGCACATCGCAATCACACATAATCACATTCATCATTAATGTGATTATGTCTGACTGCAAGGCGCTGGCACACCATGGAGTAGGCATGGCATGTATTACTGTGCATAGTTGTTAAAGCAAGTATCATAAGTGTTACTATGTAGCTATACTTGCATTTTAATGCAGCCAGTCTAGCCATTTCCTATTGTATGACATTTGTATTGGGCATCTTTGGTAAAGCATGCATGATAAGTGTTATTACGAAGCAAGACTGGCCTTTTTTATGCAACCAGTCTAGCCATTTCTTACTGAGGCATGACATTTTGTATTGGGTATCTTTGATAGCAGGATCAGCGGTATTATTCTTACTGTTGCATGACATTTTGTATTAGGCAGTTTTGGTAAAACAAGCATGATAAATGTTATTATGTATCTAGACTGGCATTTCAATGCAGACATTTCTTATTGTGGTATGACATTTTGTACTGGGCAACTTTGATAAAGCCATCATGGTAAGTGTTATTAAGTAACTGCAGATTATTTTGTTGGGATCTGTGTTGGTACAACCTCTTCTGTTGGCAAACTTGTATTTAAGTATTATGGCTTTTAAGCCGTGTCGCATCTGTGTGGCACTTGTTGGAGGAACCAATCCCCTACCTCCTTGTTTAGACAAAAATCAAAAAATGGTCTGCCACTCAAAGATTGCGCCACACATATGTTTTTTCAAAAAACATAAAAAGCCCTTTATTCCTTGTTTACACGTGTTTTGGCTGCTCAAGAGCCTTTCTCAAAACAAATAGGGCATTAACATAAGACCAATCATATTCTGTGTACAATATTGTTTGAGCATATTCATATGATAAACCCCACAGAAGAACAAAAAAACGGTTATAAAGCATCTTCCATTTGACACTCTCCGTTTATGCAATAACAAAAATAAATCAAAAGCTCTCTTATCCGTCTTTTTTCTTATTAGTCTTGGGTAAATCCCTATAGTCAGGATAATGTAAAATAGATTTGCAATCCAATTGCATATTCCTCATAGAACCATTTACACATATTTGTTTTAAAATCTTTGATCATGCGCTGTTAATAAGCCCCACCTTTAGATTTTTACCAGCATAACGTGAAAAATAATAAACGGTCCTGTTTTGTATTTGAACAAGCACAATTCTAAATGAGATAAGTACCGTAACTGCGCCTGACTTTTATGCAGTTCCTTAGTCATTGAGATACCTTATCCACATTATGTGCTCCTCGTTATAAAAACTAACCATAAATGTTCTGTGCATCCCTCCGCGTTAATTTGAGGCATTCCCGCATTATGTGCTCCACATTATTTATGACTAGCAGAGATAGTCTGTGTGTCCCCTTGCGTTTACTTTGAAGCCTGAATGCGAGCATAGAAAAACGTCTGCTTTCCCCCATCCAGAAACACACAGAGTCTGCTTACCTCAAGTGCTTTCAGTCCAGTCTCCTCGCGTCGGCCTCGCACAGTAATGGGCTGTCGCGCGGATCTTCCATGTAATCTATAGCATCACCATAGTTACAGTGGCCATCCTTTCTCAGTTTCTACTTTGAATTTCATGGCGGCCATATTGAAATGGTTTAAAACTCAGGACCATTCATTACAATCCCGTTATTATTCCCTATTCATGGCATTGTGTACACATTGTTACCCCATATGTATCAATAAAATGCAATTAAATGTTTTGAATACCTTCTTTCAATTTGAAAAACAGTTTAAATTCTTCCGATTTAACCATTTCTGCATTCTGTATAGATCAAATGACCCTGTGATTTTCTAATCCCTCGTAAACACTAATTTTATGCAATGTTACCATATTAGAAAGGTATACATTTCGAGATCACACAATACACTCACATTGGTGAATCCTAGAACAAGCATTGTCTCCTATATGTCAGAAGTATTCAGAGATCCCCTTCATGGATAATGTATAAATAAGCATTGGTGCCAAATATATCCTACTAAAACCCACATCAAGTTTATACTTTAAACCAGTTCATGTGTAGGTTTCCCCCCCCCCAAGAGCATATATATACTTAAGTTCAGAGACTCGGCTTTCAGATTACCCTTCATACATTATTTTATACTTATTGAAAATAGGTACAAGGTCATTATTTGGTACGAAAACATCCATATATATACAGTTTGCCCTTCCCACTTTCCACTAGGGTAATAAGAGTACAGTGATATATATTTGTGCTTCTCCTTCATCAGTATGTGGTATAGCCTTATTCATTTTTCACACAGTAGAGTCATGATAAGATCATACACATTTTAGTTGTTTGACCATTAGGTTAATAGAAAATTTCCATTTCATTATCATGATTCAAACCAAATTCTATTGTCCTGAATTTACATATCAATCTTGCTTCCATCTGCCTAAGCTTTTCTTCCAGGTTTCCCCCTCTTCTTCTTAGTTTTACCTTCCGTAGTCCAATAAACTTCAGAGTCTTTTTTATCATCCATCTGATGTCTAAGCTGCCAGTGTTGGGCCAGTGGTAGTGATGCATCCTGGCTTCCAATTGTTGAAAAATGTTCCTGTATGCGAATCCTTGTTTCCCTAATCGTGCTTCCAATGTAAATCTTTTTGCAGGGACATATTATCGCATATACAGTATATTTGGAGCTACAATTAATATTCTCTCTAATTTCATTTTTGTTCCTCTTGAATCCACAAATTCAGTTGTCACCTTATGCGCAAAGTGGCACATGGTGCATGTGCCACATTTCCGGAAACCTGACACCCTTGTATCCAACCATGTTCTAGTGGGTTCAGGATTCCCATCTGGTAGAAGTGAAGGGCTCAGAGTCATTTTCAGTGTTTTGGCCTTACAATATGTCATTTTGTGCTTCTCACCGATGTATCCCCTTAGATGAGGATCTAGTTGCAGAAGATGCAAATTTTTGTTTAAGGTTTTCCTCAGTCCTGAAATATTAGAACTGTATGTCATAATAAAATGTATCTCATTGGATTCAGTTCTATCCATTTTATCCTTCGGCATCAGAGTCTGCTCCCAAGTCACTTTGGCCACCTTCTGTTTTGCTGCTTTAATGCATTGTCTCGAGTAACCTCTTTGATTGAAACGGTCCTGCAATAGCTCGCATTCTGCCTTGAAATCATTGGTATTTGTACAGTTCCTCCTTGCTCTGATAAATTCCCCTTTAGGTACATTCCATTTTACAGGTTTTTGGTGGCAACTTTCAGCATGAAGGGTCGAGTTTACCTCAGTTTCTTTTCGGAAAGTCTGTGTTGTCAATTTATTATTCTGTACAAAATTAGTCAAATCCAAAAAGTTTATAGACTTCTTGTCATCATAACCCACAAATTCAATGCCAAAATCATTCTCGTTCATTCTCATTCTGAATTCATTCAACTCCAAACTTGTTCCATCCCAAATTATCAAGACATCTTCAATGAAACGGACCCACAAAATTACACATTCTTTAAATGCTTCATCCATGTATACTGTTTTTTCTTCAAACATTCCCATGAAAAGGTTTGCCAATGCCGGTGCATTCTTTGTGCCCATAGCAATTCCTTTCTTCTGCTGATAATACTTATTGTCAAACATAAAAATGTTGTTCCTCAATGTTGGTGCCAGCATCTCCTTAAGCATTTGTATGTAATGGTAATGTGATGCCGAATCTTGTTTAAATTCAAAATCTATAGTTTTTATAGCTGCCTGATGTTCAGTGATGGTGTACAGCGTGCAGACATCCCAGGTTGCTAGTCGGTATGATGGTTTCCAAATTATTTTATTAACTGCCTTGATAGTATCGGTAGTATCTTTGATAAAATCCTTCAATTTTGGTACAAGAGGTCTCAGTATGTTGTCTATATATTCTGAAATTCTCTCTGTTAACCAACCAATATCACTACGTATTGGGCGTCCTTCAGGAATTCTGTCAAATTGTTTGTGTATTTTCGGCAAAAAATACATAGTTGAATTACCGGAGATTAATTCAGTAGTGCAGATTTTTCATCATCTGTAATCAGACCCTTTCTATGCCATCCATTTATTTGTTTTTCCACTCGAATTATATTTTCGGTTTTTGGGTTTCCCGGTAGCTCCAAATAACAAGTAGGTGTTGTCAAATGATTGTAAGCCATTTTTATGTAGTCTTGTCTGTCCATCAAGACAATGTTTCCGCCTTTATCAGCTTCCTTTATAACAATTGTTTTGTCTTTCTCCAAGTTTCTCAAAGGCTTTCTTTCACCCTTTTTAAGTTCTGTTTGTCTAATTCAGGTCTAATTTCATCATACATATTGTATATATCCCTGGTCGTTGCTTTATAGAATACCTCAATCATGTTCTCATTACACAGTTGCAGTGAGAATCTGGATTTAGGTTTAAGATCCTTGTCTACAAGGCAAATTGGTCTGATTTCCAGGTCATGAAGTGTACTGTGTATTTCACTTTCTTCTTGATCTCCCAATGTTTTTAAAGTATGAATATTCTCCATATCTTCCATAGTCAAATCGGTTTTAATAAGTTCTTCCTCTGTTCGTACAAAACCACTCTTTTGAGCTGTTGCGAAAAATTTCTTTAACCTGAGTTTACGCACAAATTTAAACAGATCTATCTGTGTATTAATAAGATCCAGCTTGCTTGTTGGGGCAAATGATAATCCCTTGTTAAGTACAGCTATCTCATCTTTAGTTATGGTACGGTTTGTTAAATTCATTACCAAATCCGTTACTGCTTCTTCCTGGCTGCCTCCCGAGCGGCTGTCCGCGTTAGGCGTCGAAAATCCTCCAGAGCGTCTGGGTTGCTTGTGTCTACAACCCCCCTCCTTCCTCTCCTCCTTGGGTAGGAGTATTCTTGGTTTGTGCATTTGGTAGTTGAAAACGGACTTGTTTCTGGTTTCCCAATCTCGTTCCTTTCTTGTACCTCCTTATTTGATTTAAGAAGCCAGCACTTTTTTGGTGGTTGTCTTTAGATTTGTAATTTTGTAATTCCTCTCCTTCTACTCCTTCTTTCTCTGATTCCAAGTCAACCTCTGAGCTGACAGAGGATGTATTTGGTGTGCTAGCCTTTGATAATGGTTTTGTAAGTTTGGCAAATTTCTCCTGGAATATATAAACACGGTCGTCTTGATAGTCCCTTTCATCCCTAAAGAATTTGCGTAGTTTTCTCATTTTTATATCATCCTGGTAAATCTTTAGTATTTCATACATTTTCTTGTAGTTTTTTTCCTTCGTTGATTCTAGAGCTTGAGTTTCTGCAATTTCCTTGGTAATTATTTCAGTCTGTTCCGTCGCACGTTTGTGTTCCCTATCAGCATGTTGAATTAAATATGAGTATTCTTAGACCTCTCGGTATTTGTTTCTTGCTCAAATAGTTCTTCAATGATATCAGTTCCCAATACTAATCAATTTCCTTTCTGGATACCCGTTCCAGTTTTATAAATTTATAGACCTTCTGTTCTTTTAGTGCCAGGGTTTGAAAATCTGTGTTCCATATTACCTTTTGGAGTAAATAATTTACTGGTATCCTCCTCACGATTTTGCATATATTCTGCCATCTTTCCCTTTTCCCTTTTTCTGGGTCAGCAAACTGTTGTACCTGTATAAAAATACAGATTTGTTTGTTGGGATCTGTGTTGGTACAACCTCTTCTGTTGGCGACCTTGTATTTAAGTATTAAGGCTTTTCAGCCGTGTCGCATCTGTGTGGCACTTGTTGGAGGAACCAATCCCCTACCTCCTTGGTTAGACAAAAATCAAAAAATGGTCTGCCACTCAAAGATTGCGCCACACATAAGTTTTTTGAAAAAACACAAAAAACCCTTTATTCCTTGTTTACACGCGTTTCGGCTGCTCAAGAGCCTTTCTCAAAACAAATAGGGCATTAACATAAGATCAATCATATTCTGTGTACAATATTGTTTGAGCATATTCATATGTTAAACCGCACAGAAGAACAAAAAGAACGGAGGGTTTGAAATTTCAAAAAATATTTCACATGATTTGAAGAGTAAACATTAAAATCATAAGAATTACACCCAAAAAACATATAAACGATGGTATTTGTCAATCATTACGAACAAACATGAGACAAAACAGGAGAAAATAAAATAAAATAAAAAAATAAAAACAGAGAAATAAAGAAAGAATATTTTAGCATGATTATTATTAATTGCTTCTCACCGATTGTATCCCGTTAGATGAGGATCTAGTTGCAGAAGATGCAAATTTTTGTTTAAGGTTTTCCTCAGTACTGAAATATTAGAACTGTATGTCGTAATAACATTTATCTCATTGGATTCAGTTCTATTCATTTTATCGTTCGGCATCAGAGTCTGCTCCCAAGTCACTTTGGCCACCTTCTGTTTTGCTGCTTTAACGATGTCTTGATAATTTGGGATGGAACAAGTTTGGAGTTGAATGAATTCAGAATGAGAATGAACGAGAATGATTTTGGCATTGAATTTGTGGGTTATGATGACAAGAAGTCTATAAACTTTTTGGATTTGACTATTTTTGTACAGAATAATAAATTGGAAACACGGACTTCCCGAAAAGAAACTGAGGTAAACTCGGCCTTTCATGCTGAAAGTTGCCACCATAAACCTGCAAAATGGAATGTCCCTAAAGGGGAATTTATCAGAGCAAGAAGGAACTGTACAAATACCAATGATTTCAAGGCATAATGCGAGCTATTGCAGGACTGTTTCAAACAAAGAGGTTACTCAAGACAATGCATTAAAGCAGCAAAACAGAAGGTGGCCAAAGTGACTTGGGAGCAGACTCTGATGCCGAAGGATAAAATGGATAGAACTGAATCCAATGAGATAAATGTTATTACGACATACAGTTCTAATATTTCAGTACTGAGGAAAACCTTAAACAAAAATTGGCATCTTCTGCAACTAGATCCTCATCTAACGGATACATCGGTGAGAAGCCCAAAATGACATATTGTAAGGCCAAAACACTGAAAATGACTCTGAGCCCTTCACTTCTACCAGATGGGAATCCTGAACCCACTAGAACATGGTTGGATACAAGGGTGTCAGGTTTCCGGAAATGTGGCACATGCACCATGTGCCACTTTGCACATGAGGGGACAACTGAATTTGTGGATTCAAGAGGAACAAATATGAAAATTAGAGAGATTATTAACTGTCGCTCCAAATATACTGTATATGCGATAATATGTCCCTGCAAAAAGATTTACATTGGAAGCACGATTAGGGAAACAAGGATTTGCATACGGGAACATTTTTCAACAATTGGAAGCCAGGATGCATCACTACCACTGGCCCAGCACTGGCAGCTTAGACATCAGATGGATGATAAAAAGACTCTGAAGTTTATTGGACTACGGAAGGTAAAACTAGGAAGAAGAGGGGGAAACCTGGAAGAAAAGCTTAGGCAGATGGAAGCAAGATTGATATGTAAATTCAGGACAATAGAATTTGGTTTGAATCATGATAATGAAATGGGACATTTTCTATGAACCTAATGGTCAAACAACTAAAATGTGTATGATTTTATCATGACTCTACTGTGTGAAAAATGAATAAGGCTATACCACATACTGATGAAGGAGAAGCACAAATATATATCACTGTACTCTTATTACCCTAGTGGAAAGTGGGAAGGGCAAACTGTATATATATGGATGTTTTCCTACCAAATAATGACCTCATACCTATTTTCAATAAGTATAAAATAATGTATGAAGGGTAATCTGAAAGCCGAGTCTCTGAACTTAAGTATATATAGTTATATATATACATATGCTCATGGGGGGGGAAACCTACACATGAATTGGTTTAAAGTATAAACTTAATGTGGGTTTTAGTAGGATACATTTGGCACCAATGTGTATTTATACATTATCCATGAAGGGGATCTCTGAATACTTCTGACATATAGGAGGCAATGCTTGTTCTAGGATTCACCAGTGTGAGTGTATTGTGTGATCTCGAAATGTATACCTTTCTAATATGGTAACATTGCATAAAATCAGTGTTTACGAGGGATTAGAAAATCACAGGGTCATTTGATCTATACAGAATGCAGAAATGGTTAAGTCGCAATAATTTAAAATGTTTTTCAAATTTAAAGAAGGTATTCAAAACATTTAATTGCATTGTAATGATACATATGGGGTATACAATGTGTACACAATGCCATGAATAGGGAATAATAACGGGATTGTAATGAATGGTCCTGAGTTCTACACCATTTCAATATGGCCGCCATGAAATTCAAAGTAGAAACTGAGAAAGGATGGCCGCAGTAACTATGGTGACACTATAGATTACATGGAAGATCTGCGCGACGGCCCATTACTGTGCGAGGCCGACGCGAGGAGACTGGACTGAAAGCGCTCGAGGTAAGCAGACTCTGTGTGTTTCTGGACAGGGGAAAGCAGACGTTTTTCTATGCCCGCATTCAGGCTTCAAAGTATAGGCATGGGGACACACAGACTATCTCTGCTAGTCATAAATAATATGGAGCACATAATGCGGGAATTCCTAAAATTAACGATGAGAGATGCACGGAAGATTTATGGTTAGTTTTTATAACGAGGAGCACATAATGTGGATACGGTATCTCAATGACTAAGGAACTGCATAAAAGTGAGGCGCAGGTACGGTACTTATCTCATTTAGAATTGTGCTGGTTCAAATACAAAACGGGACAGTTTATTATTTTTCACGTTATGCTGGTAAAAATCTAAAGGTGGGGCGTATTAACAGCGCATGATCAAAGATTTTAAAACAAATATGTGTAAATGGTTCTATGAGGAATATGCAATTGGATTGCAAATCTATTTTACATTATCTTGACTATAGGGATTTACCAGGGACTAATAAGAAAAAAGACGGGTAAGAGAGTTTTTCATTTATTTTTATTATTGCATAAACGGAGAGTGTCAAATGGAAGATGCTTTATAACCTTCACCTAATAATGTATTACATACTATAATACAAACACATAATATAGGATTAAGGAGGACTAGGAAGTAAAAAAGAGGTTTTTGAACTAGGAACAAATAATGTAAAAATGAACAAATTAATAATAATCATGCTAAAATATTATTTCTTCATTTCTGTTTTTTATTTTTATTTTTTTATTTTATTTTATTTTCTCCTGTTTTGTCTCATATTTGTTCGTAATGATTAACAAATACCATCGTTTATATGTTTTTTGGGTGTAATTCTTATGATTTTAATGTTTACTCTTCAAATCATGTGAAATATTTTTAGAAATTTCAAACCCTCCGTTCTTTTCGTTCTTCTGTGGGGTTTAACATATGAATATGCTCAAACAATATTGTACACAGAATATGATTGGTCTTATGTTAATGCCCTATTTGTTTTGAGAAAGGCTCTTGAGCAGCCGAAACATGTGTAAACAAGGAATAAAGGGCTTTTTGTGTTTTTTGAAAAAACGTATGTGTGGCGCAATCTTTGAGTGGCAGACCATTTTTTGATTTTTATTAAGTAACTGGACTGGCATTTTAATACAGCCAGTCTGGACATGTTTTCATACTTTGCAATGCAATTTTAATGGTAAAGTCAACTGGAGTATGCTCTTGCATTGGTATAATGCCATATATTGGCAGAACAAACATGGCATGTTTTCTTACAGTATCATTACTGGCATTATGAACAAAGCAAACATGAGTATGTTCTCTTTTGGGAATAATAGGGTATAATAGTGCAGTCAGCATGGACATGTATGGGCACAGCCAGTGTGAAAATGTTTTATACTTGCACATATGGTGGGAAAAGGCAGTATGAAAATGTATTGGATAAATGCTCCTGTGCACTGTTGGTGACTTGCATCTGTTGGATTTTTTTCATGAGTTACCCTACAAACCAATTGCAAACTGTTTGGCTTTTTACCCAATTTTTCTATAAAATGTGCTCTAAAAGGCACCATGTTCACCCATTATTTAAAAAATATTCTCAGGGGGAGAAGCCCCCCCCCTCCAAAACCCCCTTGAGCGGTGCAGGCACCCTTGCTACGCTCGGTCACTCTGGCGTACCTGGATCAAATATCCACGCCCCTCCAGTTAAAGAATTCACCAGCCGCCACTGGTGGCTTCCATAAATGGAGATTCTTTTTATTTTATTTATTTTATTTGACCAAACCCTAGGCAGTGTTGTCCTAATTTCTCCAAGCAAATCCATAGGAATAATGTGTTCAAATCATCGAGCATGACATGTTTTTTTTGTTGTTATATCTACCTAAGCTGAGTCAATATCTACATACAGCTGCATGGGTGTTGCTGGGGATGGGGGGCGGAGGCAGCTATAGCCCCGGGTCTTTTGATTGTAGCCTCAGATAGCAGTTTAGGGACTAAAACCAAAAGGCTAGCTAGCCCCGAGTCCCGGCAGGCCCAACATTACAGACCTAGCGACATCCCTGTGCAGCTGCATTAGAAAGATAACCACAGATCTGCATGCACACCTTAACAAGTTGTTTCACTTAGTGGCTGACTGTGTTACCCCTCTGTGCGATTGATCATGTGTTCAATAACCTTAAAAATACGGGCAACCACGCAGTGCATTGCAAACCTAGCAAATAGTAAATATCTTCATTGCTAATGCTAGCTTTCTCTGGTCTTCTAGGAACTGTGATTCACAGATTTCAGCGCAGAGGCAGCGCACGCGAGCAGCGCAGAGAGGGATCGTGCGCCAGCCGTGTGCGCTAATCAGCATTCTGGTGCACCATATATTCATGGAATTCCCAAGGCAAAAAGAGCCTTGGCACAGAGAACATCCCTCAGCGCCAGTTACGCCACCAAGAACGCCCCTCACGCTAGGAAAAGTAACCGAAATCTCCAATCCAGCGCAAAGGGCTCTGCTAACCCTGGACCAGCTTACAGGGCCTCTATACAGCAAACGCCGAGGGGTGAACGTGTATTCATGGGGTTCACTGGAATTATCACACGCGCTAGGGCCTGTGCGAGCGGGGTACGTGTATTACTGGGGTTTCGCAGGGAGTTTCACATGCGGTGGGCCTGTGCGAGCGGGGTACGTCTATTACTGGGGTTAGCGGGGAGTTTCACACGCGATTGGGCCTGTGCGAGCAGGCTACGTGTATTTCTGGGGTTCGCAGGGAGTTTCACATGCGATTGGGCCTGTGCGAGCAGGTTATGTGTATTTGAGGGGTACGCAGGGAGTTTCACACGTGGTAGGCCCTGTGCGAGCGGGGTACGCGTATTTCGGGGGTACGCGGGAAGTTTCACACGCGATTGGCCCTGTACAAGCTGGGTAAGTGTATTTCGGAGGTGCGCGGGAAGTTTCACACGCAATTGGCCCTGTGCGAGCGGGGTACACGTATTTCGGGGGTGCGCGGGAAGTTACACACACGATTGGCCCTGGGCGAGCGGGGTACATGTATTTCGGGGATGTGTGGGAAGTTTCACACGCGATTGGCCCTGCGGGCGGGGTATGTGTATTTCGGGGGTGCGCAGGACGTTTCACACACAATTTCGCTGTCAGAGCGGGGTATGTGTATCCAGTGGGGTGCGCGGGGAGTCCCACATGTGAATTGGCAGTGTGGGTCCTCCCAGGTGTGTCCTCTACTCCCTCCACGGGCCCTGCAGGCAGCCCACACCGCAGGGGACTACCCTGCACCCCTGGTCATGTCCCGCAGGCAGCCCATCCACCATGGGCATGCCCCCAGCCAGGCCACATGTCACCTTGCACTAGTGATCACCAACTCATGTCTCCCTTCAACCCCACCCCCTAGCAGTGAGGGGCACCTGCCAGCAAGCCCCCACTCATGTCCCCCTGCACCCCCACCCCCCAGCAGTGAAGGGCCGCTGCCAGCAGGCCCCCATTCATGTCCCACTCATGTCCCCCGGCACCCCCACCCCCCAGCTGTGAGGGACACCTGCCAGCAGGCCCCCACTCATGTCCCCCTGCACCCCCATCCCCCAGCAGTGAAGGGCACCTGCCAGCAGGCCCCCATTCATGTCCCATTCATGTCCCCCTGCACCCCCACCCCCCAGCTGTGAGGGACACCTGCCAGCAGGCCCCCACTCCTGTCCCCCTGCACCCCCACCCCCCAGCAGTGAGGGGCACCTGCCAGCAGGCCTCCACTCATGTCCTACTCATGTCCCCCTGCACCCCCACCCCCCAGCAGTGAGGGACACCTGCCAGCAGGCCCCCACTCATGTCCCACTCATGTCCCCTGCATCCCCACCCCCATCAGTGAGGGACACCTGCCAGCAGGCCCCCACTCATGTCCCACTCATGTCCCCTTGCACCCCCACCCCCCAGCAGGGAGGGGCACCTGCCAGCAGCCCCCACTCATGTCCCCCTGTACCCCCACCCCCCAGCAGTGAGGGGCAGCTGCCAGCAGGGCCCCACTCATGCACCCCCTACATGACATAAAGATGCACAATCATGGCCCACTTCCACACCAAAATACCACAGCACGCCATTTCCCAATCCACCCCACACTGACATGCCTATCTCAAGACACAAACCAAAAGTCAACTATGTACATCAACACATGTCCGTCACACACACACACTGGTTGGCATTGATTGCGTAAACCCACATTTTCACATGCATGAACCCAATGAGCGAATCACATACATGGAAGTAAAATATTAAAATGTATAATGGACAAAAATAAAGCAATGAAATGAAAGCATAAAAAAATAGCAAACATGAAATGAAAAGCATTTCCAAAAGATGATTAAATGAAAAGTATAACCAACCCAAAGAAATCGAAAAGAAAAATAGTCCAAACTCTCCCTCCACCAAAGCAAATCCAAAGGAAACGTAAAAAGAAAAATCCATTAATCCATGGTGAAATCCAAAGAAAAACTTCAAATTAATCCATTGTCCAACTATGTACAATCCATTGTCAAAAAGAAAAATCCATTAATCCATGTTCAAATCCAAATGAAAAGTTCAAATAAATCCATTGTCCAACTATGTACAATCCATTGTCAAGGGTCCATGAGCCCAACAAAAGAAATGAAACCTACCTAAGAAACTACCTAAGAAAAAAACTATATACAAATGTGTGGGGCATAGTCCAATCACCCCAAATCAAAGGAAAATTAAAATGAAATCTAACACTAAAAACTATTTACAATGGCAGCAGGCTAGTCCGACGGCTCAATTTTCGATGTCCCTGGCCAGGGCATCATCGAACTCCCGCTCAATGTCCTGGAGGCGGTCCTCTTCCATGGCCCCAAGGGTTTGCAGGGACGATTACATGTTGACCTCCAACTCCGTGCAAATTGCCTCGAGGCACTCGGCCCGCCTCAGTGCCCTCCGCATGGAGTTCTCCGCCCTGACCATTGTGAGCCGTGCCTCTTCTGCCCGCTGCTGCTCCGCATCTATGGCATGGCCCAACCACTGCCACATGGAAGACACTTGTAATCCTGGGTCCTCCTGCCCTCTGGCCGATGCCTGCCCCTCCGAAGTCGATGGCCCCGAGCCAGCCTTGTTGCTGCTGCTGCTGTGCCTGTGCCCCTGCTCTTGCTGCCTGCACGTCCTCCTCTGGCTGGGGTGCAATTGTTGTGGTGGCCACCCCTGCTGGACGTCCAACTCCCGACTGTGGCAGGGATGTGTCCCCCACCAGCCTGGCCGCTGGGTCAGAGGCAGCTCCACAGGGTACCCAGGTGATACATGGGTGGGAATATGCCATGGAGGATGACTGCGCGTAGGGTGTTCAGGTGAGGAGGGGGTCGGAACAAGGTCCAGCAAACGGAGGAATCCAGCCCTGGTGACCAGTCCCAGTAGGTCAACGCAGTCAATGAGGCATTCAAGATGAGGTGCAGTGTCTTCACGAAAAGACTGTCACCTCGCATGCCCCATTGACGCAACACCATCCCACTCAGGACAGGCTCAACCCGGTCCCGGATAGCCACGTCCGAAGGGTGAGGAAGGCCAGTTGTTGTAAGCGGATCCCCTCCCTGAAAACGGGTCTGGACGTAGGCATCCCTGCTGGTGCGGGATGATGCAGTCACAGAATCACACACAGGCACCTCCGCGGTGGCCTGTGCTGCCTCCTGTCCCTGCCCCTGCACTGCACCACTAGCACCAGTGGAATCCCCACCTCCAGACCCCGTGTGTGTCCCTTCCACAGCCTCCTCCTCCACCAAACCCCCCACTAATCTGGATGACTCTTTGCCATCTTCCTCCGTCGGACCCTGTGGTGTATCAGCTGCCCCTTCTGCTGCCGAGGAGTCCACCTCCAACCTCTGCCTCTTGGACCTACCCTCAGCAGCTGCGGCCTGGGACGTGGCACCAGACTCCTCACTCCCTGACAAGATGGCAACCTGGGAGGGGAGCCGGGCCTTGCGTCTCCGGCTGGTGGTGCGATCCCTACGGCTCTGCTCCACAGCACCCTCTCCGCCCTCTTCATCAGTTGACGCTGCAGACAGGGAGCGATAGAACACAGGCATCAGGGCACTGGACAATGGACTGATACACACATGACAGTTGTACATGAGTGTCAGTGTCAAACTTCAGACATGGCATCACACTCCCCAACACACATGTCATTTCAACTCACACACATGATCAATTCAACAGCATTATTCCACCAGGCAGCACCATCCATACACAAACAACAGCACGAGCAGCCGAAGGTGAGCCTGATGTCACATGAAACACGGGGAGTGCACAACACATGCACACAGGCCACCACACTTACATGCATGTGTACATCTCCACCAACTGTCGCAGTGATGAGATCGCCATCCATGTCACATCTGCCATTCAGCCTTCTAGATGTCAGTGTCACATGCATCCATGTGCATCACAGTTGCACACTTGTCAAATACACACACATGCACATGTACACAGTGCAGATACATGCAGCTGGAACCACCATCCATGTGTGACACCACAACCATGCCAACGTACATAAACAGTAATTCAAACATGTGTGCTCCCACACCTGCATTTGGCCTGCATGCTTACCAACACATACACAATCCATGTGTCTCACACATGAGAGGACTCACATGTGTCAGCCTCACGCCCCTGTACATACACATCCATACTCCATACATGGCCCTACAAAAACACATGCGCAACCTGCACACTACTGACACACCACAACACGCACAACGTCCAATCAGTATGCATGTACACTTACTGCTCGACTCCAGACGGGTCTGCTCTCAAGGACCTGGACATGGAGCGCTGGGCCTGTGCGTTCCAGGACCCTCATTTGGTGGTCCGACAGGTGGCCCTGGTGCCCCTTGGCATCCACTGCCTTTAAGAGGCGCTGGGCCTTGTCGAGTGTCCTGGACCTGAAGTTCTCCCAGCGCTTCTGGACATGTTTGATGTCTTGGACTGCCTCCTTGATGGCAGTCATGATGTCCATCCAGATCCTGGTCCGTCCTTCATTGTCGGCGCACAAACTTCCAAAGAGGGCATCATACTGCCCCAGGACTTGCTCCACCAGGGCAACAACTTCCCTGGCACTGAAGCTGGTGGCCCTCTGCCTCTCTGGCTGGGGGTTGCCAGTGGTGTCAGATGGTGTTGTGCCGACATGGCAACGCCAGAGGCAGGTGTGGGTGGGCAACTGGGTCCTGGGGCGGGGCTGTGGAGCGATGGTATCCCAGTCGGGAGCCTTCAGTTCCAGCAGGGGCGGTCACAGCAACTGCACCCCTGGCTGACGTGCAGGCAGCAAATAGCAGGGCACGTGGGCAGCAGGCAGTCAGGCAGCAGCAGATGGCAGGTGGGAGCGTGCTTGGGGATCTGGGGGGCAGGAAAAAGGCCTTTTGGGCACGAGCATGGTGTTCTGTGTGTATCCGCATGGCCAGCTTGATACGGAGTGATTTGGAACATGAAAAAATTGCACGTCAGCGTGTAATTCGAGGAAAGGCCCTTAGCGCCTAAGCGCGTCAGTGATGTTAGGCGCGCAGGCGTTGCCTACAACACGGGTGCATAGTGAATCAGCACGTGAGAAAACTGCACGTCACCATGCTATTGGAGGAAAGGCCCTTAGCACGTAAGCGCGTAAGTGACGTTTCACGTGTGGGCTGGCTTAAAAGGTACGAGTATCACGCTATTTCCTTGTACGTGCTTTTGGTGGAGAGTGAGCGGGTGTATCTTGTACTTCTTGTCGGTTCACATGCGATTACTTCACAACGTTTCCAGTTCGTACTCCCTGTTTCCTCAGACTGCGTTCTTTTCTTCTTTTGGCGGGAGTGTTGCCTACGAGCACACGTGCGTCTTTTTCACGTTCTTTTCCAAGGCAGACAGTGAGTCGTGCACGTATTTTCCAACTGTTGCCCCCGTGTGTTGCGTACCACTTCAGAGGTCATTGTAGGCTGCGTTTAACAAGCGTATGCTTATTTTTGTGTTTCTGGGTGCCACAGCGTAGTGCGGGTTTCTTTTTCCATGCACGTGGTCTACCATGGGTTGCGTGCACTTGTGCTTTTCTTTTTGGGGTGCCTGTGCGTTGCGTGACCCGTCATCTTCCCCCAGGGGTCACATACAGACTTGCTAGAGCACTAGTGTACCAATTCCATCTAGTACCTTATCCCTGTCACCCCAATTGCCCAGGACAATTGTTTACTGCAACTCCTATATGCACAGCAACATCACTGCCATGGTTGGGAGGCGACCAAGCAGTAAGGGAGGCAAAGGTGGCTGACCTCCAAAAGGTGTGCGTGGTGATCACAGTAGGGAACGTGGCCAGGATTTGCAGGGTGTCCCTACACCCCCGTGTGTGGAGGACCAATTAGGGACACCCATGCCCCCCCATGGTTGTGGGAAACGTAGCTGACACCATCCCAGCTCAGCCCTTGTTGGACCGGCCCATTTTGGCACCTGAACCGGCACAGGATGACTCCCAGGCTGACTTCCAGGTCAGCAAGTCTAAGCCACGTGTGGCGGTGCAAGTTGCTGTCACCAGGCCACGTGGATCTGGGCCAGCAATGTCATCTGCTGCCCCAAGTAGGCAGGGTGGGGAGGCTGGAGGGGCAGCTGCAAGAAGGGTGCTCTGGCACTACAGGCTGAGACCCCAGACACGGCTGCACACTCTGGCACGTGAAGGAAGCCTAGCTTTAATGACGCCGAACTTGATGCACTTGTGGCCTATGTGTCGGCACATAGCCGCGAAATGGTGGTGACTGCAGGGTGCAAGACCACACTTGGTCAACGTAGGGCACACTGGCAGACCATGGCGACCACATTAGTGCCCTTGGATTTGTGAGGCGCACAGCTGATGATTGCTACAAGCGGTGGAATGACCTGAAACGCAGAGCAAAGAACAAGCTGGCCTCAAATCATGCCTCTACTCTGGTGACTGGCGGTGGGTCTCCACCAGAGAACAACCAACTCACTGCTGGAACCTTCGTCACAGAGGAACAGATCCAAGGCGTGGGAGACCTACCAGATTACGACACATTGTCCGGTGAGTGCCCATGCATGTGTGTGTAATCCATGTGTATGTTGTTTGGGTGACAGGTTCTGATTGAGTGCCAGGTGAGTGTGTGTACTCATGAGTGGTATGGGTCACCCATGTGCTTCCTCCAAAACATTCACCAGCCTTGGATTTGGGTATGACAGTATCCCTTCTGCCCACAGTAGGCCTCCTTTTCGCAACATCCATTCAGGTGGGTGTTGGTGTGCACCCTGTCCTCGAACCTCCTGGGTGGCCTCCCCCCCTGGCTCCCACATGGCATTTAAAAAAAAAAATGTTTTACAGTGTGCCTTGTGTGGCTCCTGTGGGCATCCACTGTGTATTTCAGCTGGGCACATGCAGGCTTGTCCTGTGTTTGGGTTAGATGCTTTGGTTCCTGACACACACCCCTCCTGCTTCACTTTCCATGGGCTTGCAAATGGTGTGACCAAGTGACAGTGACTTACACAGTGACATTGGGCTCCCATGAGCTGTGTGGGCAGTCTGTAGTCAAAACTGTGTGTACATCCCTAGTGGGGATTGCTGTTGTATTGAACACTGCATGGTGTATTGATATGTGCTTGCGCATCCATGTCTTCCTCCTTATTCACAGGTACCTTCTTCATGTCTTCACAAGGCCGTCTCCTTTGCGGATGCAGTTCATGTTGTATGAAGTACACTGACACATTTGCCTGACGTCAACACTCTGCAGTTGGAAGGGGTGGATGTGCTGGCTTATTCAGGTTGTAAAACTTGCACTACTTTGATTTGGTACTGTCATATTTTGGCAATGTTTCATCCTGTGTTGCTGTGTTGCTGTATTGTGTTGATGGTAAGTATTTGGTCATGTGTGCTGTTTGTTATTGATTACTGGGAGCATATTGTCTGTGGCCTGTTTCCATTTGGGACAGTGCACTTTGTGACACTTGTGTCATGTGTTGTGCATTCCTTTGTTTGCTTTCACATTGCATGGCATGCCATGGTGTGTTGGGTAGCGGAGATGGGGAGGGGTTGGGTGACATGGCGCTGTTTTCATGTTCTATTTTGCAAGGGGTAGTCATTCATGCAGCATACATGTGTGTCTTTTTGTGACACAGCATTGGTTGTCTTTAGGTAGGTAGGGATGCACACAATGTAACACTTCCAGGTGACCAATCTCAGGCTGGTATGGTTGTGACAGTTGACTGTCCCTTATGTCATCATCATTGATTGTCAGCTGGTATGTACCAGGGCTGTGTGCACTCCACAGGGGTGTGATTTTAGGTGAAGTAATTAGCCACCAGCTGCGTACGGGCTGCCTCACCACGTGCCCTTTCCCCTCCCATGCGCAGTGGCCGTGCATGTGGTTGGGGATTTGGGGGCACCACCATGTCCTCCGGCAGGCCCCGGCGGGTTGCAACGTTGTGCAGGATACATGCTGCCACTATGATCCTGCACACTACTGGGGGCGCGTATAGCAGCTGCCCACCAGAGCGATCAAGGGAGCGAAAGTGTGACTTGAGCACTCTGAATGTGCGGTCCACTATGCCATATTGCAATATGGGCTGTGTTGTATCTTACCTCGGGTGGTGTGGTGGGGTTCCGAATTGGCATCATCAGGTGGGTGCTCAGAGGGTAGGCACTGTCCCCTGGGGAGGTGATGATGGGTATCATTAGTGGGGTTGTGACATTGCTCAGTATCTGACATGCATGCATGTGCAGAGGCATTTATACTCACCAAGCAGCCATGTATCGCCATGCCGCCCAGGTTCTAGGTCCCGGTTTAGGGTTGACATTCTGTAAATGAAACTGTCATGGGTGGACCCTGGATAGTTGGCATATACTGAGGTGATGATTCCCTTGGCATCACATACTACCTGCACGTTGATGGAATGCCAGTGCTTGCGGTTTCTATAGATGTGCTCAGTTGACCTGGGAGGACGTAGAGCCACATGGGTGCAATCAATGGCACCTAGCACTTTGGGGAAGTGTGCCACCCCGTAAAATTCCTGGACGGCAGTCTGCCTTTCTGCAGGTGTTCTGGGCAGGTATATGTGCCTGCGGACTGATGGGCGTGCAGTCATGATGGCCAACACCTAGTGTAGGCAGCGTGACTGCGTGGCCTGTGACACCCCCCCCCCACTATGACACTTGTCTGCTGAAATGAACCAGTGGCCAAGAAGTGCAGTACATTGAGCACCTTTTCCAAGGGGCTCAGTGCTTGGGAGCCCAGGGTGGGTGATGTGAGGTCATCCTCCCACTCACTCACCAGGTCGATTATTATGTGAGGTGGAAACCTGTACCTCCCATACACCTGGTCATCAGGCATCCCAAAAAGGCTGGTCCTGGGTGTAAAAATTCTGGCCCTGACTATCCTCCTCCTCCTGCGGTGTCCCACGACCACTGCTGCGAGGAAAGGTATATTCATTGTAGCGTCTGAGCTTGTTTGTTGTTTGCGCCCACCTTCATGCTGCGCGGGTCCACGTGCACCTGCTTCCTGCTGGCGTACGTGTTTCCGGATTAGCGCGTCTTTTTTGGCGCACGTGTTTCCCCTTTCGATTCCATGAAAACGTGTTGTAGGCGCGCGTGTGGCCGTTCCGTGCATTTGCCTCCTGTACTTCCCCCGTAATGCCCACATTTTCACGCATTGTTCCCCATTCCGCGTGTTACGCCCCGTGTTACGCCTACTTTTGTTGTGTGCGCCGCACTATGTGCCCTTTCGCTGTGTGCGTAGCACACACCGTTTGATGACGTGTGCGCCCGAATGCGCCACGCAGGATTTTAGCGCACATCCCAGTATTTACACGCGCACGGACTTCCAGGAATCGATGTGCGTGGTTTTCGCACGCTTGCACTGCGATTTTCACACTTGCACTGCGATTCGCACGCTTGCGCATAGATTTTCGGCGCACATTAATTCCATGAATCGGCCTGCAAATCTGAAGAGAAACCTACAAGGACAGGACCACTTCGGTTTGCACTTCTGTCCAAAAAGTCCTCTCCAGGCAGGTCTACTCATTTAACACATACTTGTAAAAAATGAGTTGAGCCAAGCGAAATTGGTGTAACGCCTTTCTATTCCAGTACGTGTTGTTCAAAGTTCAACGCCTCCCGTAATTGTCAAACGCCAAGATACAATTTATTTTCTGTTGTGCGCTACATAAATGTTAATATGAGTGTTATTATCTGCCTATTCTAGGTGCCTAGAAAAGATGTCTCAACGCTGATATTTCCACCAATACAGTACCTGGAAGAAATAAAAGCATTTAAAAAGAACTTGATGAAATAGATTGTCTTTGAAAAATGTTCGGATATATTTGCCACGCTTGTTAGGAAATGAGAAGTCACTTTGTCTCATTAAGAAAAATATTGCAAGGATTTCATCAGGAAGCATTCTTGAGATAGTTTCTTAAAATAGCCATCGTGTTTGTTGTATAAACACTATTGCAGTTGGGGAGCAGAGGGGGACAGAAGGATTCCTGTCTGAAAACTGAGCAGTGAAAAAGCACATAGCATCAAATGGTTGCCCAAGAAAAGCATGACTTGACCACCGCAAAGTTTCATCACAACAGAAAACCAACAGTTGAAACTTCCTGAAGTGATCACCCCTCAGGGAAAAGGAAGCTATCGGTGTCTCCGCCTGTGGGCAGTCGCTTGTGCAAGAGGATCCCGGGGAAGCTGACGATTTTCAACGGCACAGCTGCTTCATCCGCACTGCCTCCACGAAATATGTTCGGAATAACACAATGAAGGGCTCAGCTTTTAAAACAGAGGTTCCTGTTGTTGGAACACACTCGTTGTTGCAAGACCTCGGTGAAAATCTCTTTCTAGGGATCAGAGAACACCCTCCTACTCAACTGGAATAATGTTTCTTTTGCTTTCAGTGTTGTGCTTCCTTAGTTTAAAATGTCTACTTCTCGATCGACAGAGAAATGAAGCAAAAACCAATGTATTTTGCAACGCTTTTCTCCAGACAGAAGCTTTGTCAGTTTCCAAACATAACAGAAAGGCAATCCTAAACAGCAGTGGCAAAGCTCATAGTTTTAAATTGTGTACAGTGATGTTTCCTGTGCTTGCAGACATTGATACCATATGTTAAATTGGGCACGCACTTTGCCAAGGATTGCCATCCAGTTCCCCTGTCATACCAGTTAACAGGCAGCACTATCAACTGCCACTGGACTCAGACCATTTGCTAGGTGGTGCAATCATTCTACAGGTTGATTTGCTGGCCGGGTCTTTTGTTTTCTGAAAATCTGAATTGCTCTCTGCATATTTTGAGATAGGCTTAGGGGGGCATAGTCAGATGCGCCGACTGTTTGAGCAATTAACTTGCGTCTGATATGTTGCATATTTATGGAGAAATTCAGCAGTTGTTGGACTCAGGAGTGCTGCATGCAATGGGAAATCCCTTTCTGTGTCCTTTTCTGGAAGTACCAAAGTCAACCTCAAGCTATCTGTTATGATACCTGGAGGACTTGATTAAAGCACAGGAATGGGAGACCTCTCTTTGTGTCAATGAACAATTGGGCCTTTGGTCCACTTTTGTTCGACCAGAATTCAACCAGTTTTTTTTATTATCAGGGGTCCGCCCCATACACCCTCTTCCTACTCTAAACCCCCAACTCCCGCCCACTCCCTGTAGTCCACTATTTCCATGCACCCAAATAAACATATACATGTGCCTATAAAAAAAACGTGTCGAATTCTGGTCCAACAAAAGAGCTCAAACAAAATGAAAACTTTTTTTTTAAAAAAGTCTTTGAAAACACGAGATATGGGCTTTAATCATATTTTAATAAGTGGTTTAATGTCTAATCATCTGCATAGTTACATTTTCTGGTAGGAGTATGCCAAAAGGGAATGGCACACCATAAACTTCACTAGGTCTCATGGGCACGATGGGGCACAGCCACGCAGAAGCCCAGTGAGCACCCATGACCCCGTTCCCCCAAAAGGCTGCCATGGGTCAACTGGGGGCTTGAAACATTCCATGCACCCTGGATGTGACACCATCTAAGGGAAGGTGCTATGAAACAAGGACTAATATTATGGCCTAGTGAAATGTCACTGCAAATCTGACTACAGAATCAGCAGCAGTGGAAGACAGCCCAGACTATGTGTCCCAGCTTTCCTCGAGACGGCTATCTTGGAGTGCTGAGAGCATAGAATCTGTCCATAGCCTGGTGCATCATTCATGTTTTCAGATTGCGTGCGAACTAGGACAATTGCCAACACCTGTGCATCTAGGGTGGCACTGTGCCAGCGGCAATTGTGAGCATGGCAGATCCTAGCAGCTGAAGATCTACCTGTGCTATCAGATTCCTCTATCATCTTTCGACTGTACCTAACTCGCCTGCCAACTACAACTGCAGAATTGTTCCTTGGGCTGGCATTGCCTACCCTTCTGCCCTAACTAGTTGGCTCATCGACCCAGGTTGGGGTAGTTTGTGCATTCTATTCCTGCATAATACAGTGTATAGGGAAGGACTACAAAGCCACTAATTAGGTTCTGCCTTCACTTAAAGGCTCTATCAATCAACAGGCAGTAATCGCCAACCAGGGTATCAACCACGAAAGCTGTGTACTTCTTCCTATAGGGCCAATGCATTCATTATCAGCTCAGGTGACTCCACTAACAGCATGTGCTGGGGGCCCTTTCCCCAGCTAGGGCCCAACAAGCCGCTGTCCCTCAAGCAGAAATGCAAGCTATGCATAAGGTAATTATCCCCTTAGCACCTGTTGAGTGGTAAAGTGGAAATTCATTTGCGTTTCAAATTTTCCTTAGCCAATGTTAACTTTTCTGTCCTGCCCTGTTTTTTCGTCATCAATGCAATCATTAACTGTTTTTCCTCTGTCATATCTTAATGGTGGTATGATGGTGTGAGCAACTCCTCTAGTGTAGAAAATGCATCACCTGTTATACGATTGGGCAGGGTCTGCGATTAATTTATTCAGATATTTAACCAACGTATCACAGTAGGAGCAACCGATAATAAACTCCTGACTACGCCAAGACGGTAAAGCCTTAGTGGCCAAACGTATTCAATGCAATTGACTGGTAATCAAGGTTAATAGCCACAACTGAAACCATTAGACCTATTTTAGTATCGTCTAATTGATGAATGAAAAGACATGCTGGTACAGAACCCCAATCTGTGCCACAGAGAAAAAACGTA
This sequence comes from Ambystoma mexicanum, assembly GCF_040938575.1. Classification (NCBI taxonomy): domain Eukaryota; kingdom Metazoa; phylum Chordata; class Amphibia; order Caudata; family Ambystomatidae; genus Ambystoma; species Ambystoma mexicanum. The sequence continues at coordinate 520,920,164 of NC_090923.1, forward strand.
AAAGGAAAAGTAAGTAGAATTTGGTATTGTTGGACTAAGCAAAAGCATGTCCATGACAGCCAGAATCTGAACCAATGCAAATGAGCAGTAGGAGACCTCTTAAACTTTTGAAAAAAGGTATTTTACAGATAGACCTTTCTTATATTTTGGCAAGGCCAGACAATTCATTCATAAATGACCAGCTAAAGAAAGAGTGTCCATGATAAATGACCACGTTTGGGGTCTATGGACAATAGTCCCTCCAACATCAACACAGAGAAAGCCTCCAATATCATGGCAAGAAAAGCACAACTAGCAGTGCCACACATTGCTTTCCCAGGTACATTGAGTCAACTGGCAAACAGTATCAGTTTCCACCATGATTAATTCAGGGTACACAGGCAAGTGTATTGGTGTTGCCTTCAAAGACATAGTGACAATACCAGAATGCCCTGTAGAATGCTCTTCGGGGTTTACTGGATGTATGTCCATTCACGTCCAGAGATGACATCCTCAGATATCCAGTAGAATGGCACACAAGGTGGGGCGGACGTGCAATGGCTAGGGGTACACAGGCTGTACGTAAGCTAGAAAAGTGTGTTTTCTATATCACTAGGTCTTGGGGTACAACATCACCCCCCAGGCAGTACAGATGTATCATTTGTAGATTGACATATATCACTCACAATGCTTAACTTCACAACAGCATTTCAACATGAGGCATGACAACCCATTTTAAATGCATCATAATGCAGTCTACATTTTCCAATGACAACCACCATTACAATATCTGAACACTACTACTACCATAGATGACGGCCAGAGGCTTCTGAGCTTGTGTGTGCAGCTTTCAATCTACTTCTTTTAATTTGCCTTTTATTTCTACAGAGTTTGTTCTGGAGATGGAATATGCGCCATTAAAGGTACAATGATGCAAGCACCCTTCCCCTTTCACATCACAAATAGGTACCTGTGTATTTTAGCATAAAGGATTGAATGGGTTTGCACCTTTGCACTTCTTCTGTAAATAGAAATAGAAAAACATTCCTTAAAATACCTCTCACTCACAACACTTTTTATGACTAAGTCTCCCACTGGCTGAAAATTATGAATGATATTTTGTTAGGCAATGGAGCTTCATGACCATTGCCTACATCAACAACTACGCCAGTAGCATACATGTATTATATTTCATAATGTGGAATCCAACGGAAATAATCTGCATTTAAATGGCACAAAATGTCTCTTTGTTTTAAACTGTACTACTCAATACAAAAATGCATTGGGCTTTATGGAAATAAAATCTCACTTTGCACTTAACTACAATAGACAAACAACATACATTTGATCGTGTACAGAGCCTGTGCCTCCTGAAAACTAGCATCTCCTCTGTTGTTTCCAGGCCAACTTTACTCCCGGGGAGTTACCCTGACGGCACAATAGGGCAATCTAGGGTTATAACAGTATTTACTCTGAAATGTTGCTTTCTATATTTTCAGTCAGGGACCTCTCTGTTTGAAATTTCTCAACCTGCAAGGACCCTTTTAGCTGTTCCATAGGTTCCCATATGGACTGCTCATCACTTTCTGAATAGCGATCATCCTTTATGCAGCCTTCATGGAAATCCTGTCCTTGTGTTGGAGTCTGTTCTACTCCATCAATCTCCTACAGTAATATCCAAGATAATCATGATAATGGGGGTCATTACGAGTGAGGCGGTAAGGGTTTAACAGCGCCGGGTAAGGTGCCGGAGCCGTCGACCCCTTACCGCCTCATTACGAGTCTGCTCGCGGGAACCCGCTAAGGATGCCTGGTATTACCAGGTGCCCTTAGCGGGTCCCGCAAGCAGACCAGCGTGCTAACAACGGGCCCGTTATTAACGGGCCCGTTGTTAGCACCCTCCCCATTCCCATTGAGCCCTATGGGGGCTCGAATGGGAATGGGGATGGGTTCCTTGAATGAGGAATTACCGGGTCCTCCAAGGTCAGAATGGCCCGGTAATTCCTCATTCAAGGAACCCGGACCCGGTACACGGTAAGGGGGTAGCCATGCCGCTATTAGCGGCATGGTTACCTCTTACCTTGTAATGACCCCCAATGTCTTTCTATCTGTGTGTAGTCTCTTTTATAATCAAACCCCACCATATAGACTTGTGACTGGTATGGTGGGGTGATCCACTCCTAGCCTTGTGAATTGACAAAGGTCAGAGGGAACTCACTCCTAGTCTTGGGGATAGCACTTTAGTTTTTCTCTTGTAACTTTTGAGATGAATGTGATAATTTAATAAGACAACATTACATTAAGTGTGTTTCCCTGCACACAGAGACATTTTACACAAGTCTGGGGCATAACTATTTTGGCAATTATTATTCATTGTTAATTTGTCATACTTTCTATATTTGCAAATTAGGTGAATTGTATATTGACTTAAAGACATATAAGTTATATATCGAATAATATTGGCCCTAGAAGCCCTAATTCTTTCCACCATCAAGGTATCAATTTTTTATCTATTTTATTTGTGGGTTTAAATGGAACGTTTTGTTCAGCTTGACAAGAGGTACATGCTAAATAAACTCCCCTTTCAAATATGTAATTTTCAGCTCTTTCCATTGTTCCCATCTTTGGTCCAGGAGGCTGGTAGGAATTTTCAATGAATACACTAAAGAACATGATACAAGGCTGATTTATCCTACTATTTACACAATGCTATACTTCAGGGTTAAACAAATAATGAATACATTATATTTTATGTTTAACCTGAAACAAACATTCATCCTTTCAACCAAATCTTTCCTACTCACCTCTTTAGGCAGATTCCTTTTCTTCAGAGTTCATCTGATCGGAAGGTGGAACCCTATTCCTCAATCTGTTGAAGGACATTTTGGGTTTGACAGGTTTTCAGCTGGTTCAGAAGGACCCAATGTTCCTCTGTCCGCGTCCCTATTAAAATCTTGATTGTGTGTGCAATGGGGAGATCTTTTCTATTATCTTATATCCCCCACACGAAGACTTGAGGAATTTAAGTTCCCTAGCATGATTCCTTTGTAAATTACAGAAGTAAACTCAATCACCTATCTTGTACTCCTTTTTGGGTGTCCACAGATCATAGTAGGCCTTTGTGTTTACTGCAGATTTCTCCATGTTAGTCTGTATAGAAGCAAAGGCATGATGGAGATGCTTCTGCAACTTTTTCACATATTCATGAGTGATAGAGGTGTTCATCAATTTCTGTTCATGTGTTTTGTAGAACAGATGTTGAGGTAAGACTATTTTTCTACTGGTCATGAGTACAAAAGGGGTAGGCCTCAGAGCCTATTGGAACTAGTGGCAATCGTGAATTCCAACTGGTTGCAGAATCTGCTGCAATCCTCTTTAAAACTCCTACAAAGTTTTTACTATATCATCCCACCACCGCCCGCTGGAAGCCTGGTGGCCGGCATATATGGAGTCTACAAATTCCCACATTTTAGTCAATACATCACTGGAAATGACTTCCGCGGTCAGACTCAATCTTTTGGTGAAGGGCAAAATGAGAAAATATATGGTTCATAAAAAACACAGCTTCTGTCTCTGCCTTGCAATTTAGAGCAGAAAGACATTCAACCCATTTGCTGAAGAGACACGTAATGGTCAACATATATTTGTTGGTGCATGTCGGATGAGTCACTGCATCAATAAAATCAACTATAGATCAGACCATGGTAAGGTCCTTCCTGTCTTTTGTAGAGGAACCCGGTGAGTGGGAGAATTTTGTTGGAACTGAGCACACATCAGACACCTCATTAAATAGATATTTAGATATTGACCCATGTGTGACCAATCAGCAACCTCACAAAGGATCTCCATTGTTTTCTAAAAACCCTGATGACCAGCTGTTACTGCGTCATGGGTGTGATTTTACATTATGCTTTAGAATAATATAGGTAACACCCACTGATCATAACCAGATTGGGGTTTTCTAACCAAAAGTCCATCTTGAATTTTGAATGTTTTCTGGAATTTCATTAACACTCAAACATCTTCCTTTCCCTGCCAATTTGTTTCAGATAGGGGAACGTTTTCTGGATCTTCTAAATATTGATAAACTCATCCTATAATTGGATCTTGTTTGCAGTAATGAAATCTTGGTCTGGAGCATCTCTACCCCATTGCAGAGCATAACTCACTTTCAGGTGATTTAGTCCCTGCTATTACTTTTCTTTCTCCAAGGAGGTGTTATATATCAATGTATTTGCCTTAGATTGCTTCGGTGTTGTCTAATTGATCAGCCAAATCATTTCCTGCTTTATCGGAACCTTCAACTTTCAACTGACCCTTTGCTTTCTTCCAAAACAGGGCTGTGTTATTTGATTTCACTAAATCATCTATGATTTGTATTAGCTTCCCATGTTTCAAGGGTCTGTTGTTGGCACAAAGCATACTTTGGGCTTTCCAGTTTACTAAGTGCTCCACAAATCCATTTCGAACATAGCCTGAATCAGTTAGGATTAATAATTCCTGGATCTGGTGATCTACGGCAGTAAGGGCAGCTTTATTTATGGCCATGACTATTCTCGAGACCAATCTTGTAAACAGCTGTGGGTTCAGTGATGCCTTTCAACCAAGCATTTCCAACACCAGCTATTAATTCCTTCTCATCATTTTATTTATTATGGTAGGAACATCTATCCACGTCAGTTATGGGCATTCCCTGACATGTATTCTCGTCACACTCCTTATGAGGAAAAGCTAGATATGCCTCCATATTATTGGTTGTGTTAAACTCTTCATCTTCTAAACAATTGTCTTGGACACATCAATGTAGATTGGCTAATCTTTGTGCCATAGGACTCTCTTTATTTCAACTGTATCTGATTTCTACAGGATAAACCGGCATTAAAAGAATCAAGGAAGTAATCTTTGAATTAGAGACATTCCCAGTTTGTATCCCGTCACTCTGCAAGTATTGAAGAGGATTGGAGGAAGTCTCAACTATTATATGTTAACCAATGATTAACAGACGATGGTTTTTCACTGGCCATACTGTTGTCAGTAGTGATTTTACACATTCATTAAATTGGAGCACAGATGATGTTTTGCTTGCGTAAGAGATCACTCTGTTAACATGGTCATATTGCTGATATAAGGCCACAGTTACACAGGTGTCGGAAATTCCTGTTTCCTGAAAGAATTCCTTATTTCTAATGGGATAAGCCAGGAATGGAGATTGGGATACACTTCTTATCAGTTGTTTCATAGCTTCCTTTTGACCCATACCCTTAAAAGATGGGCCATGGGTGAGTGATCTCTGCATAACCCTCTATGAATTACTGACTGCATTTAGTCAATACTTACAGGTTTTGTAATTTACATAGATTTGTGGGCTTTTTAATTTCAGTAGAGCCTCAACCTTCTTCTTCTGAGGTTTAATATCCTCGGCTTTGATTTCATGGCCTAGAACGTTTACTTTAGTTCTGCATCACTGTGTTTTCTGGAAGATAACTTTGCACTACCATTTCTCAGCTGTGGCAGCACACGTCCTCTTCCAGGTGCTCCCCAACAGTTTTACTTTTGATTAGGTATTCCACATAGGCCACATTCCCTCTTTCTACAAGGTCAGGCATAGCTTTATGCAGGAATATGTTGAACATATTTCCACTATTAATATAACCAAAGGGAGTTCTGGTCCATGCATCCTTTTGCCCCCTAAAGGTAAAGACAAGTTCATATTGATGTTAAGTACTGAGACAGTCCAATATCCATTAGTCGAATCGAGGGCAGTATATACTTTAGAAACCTGGATCTGTGCAAGTCCTGAGCAAGTCCTTCATCAATATAAGAAAGAGGCCACTTTGAGATGTGTACCCTATTATTCAATTCTCTGCACCAGTCTGCATTGTCCATTAGGTTTCAATATTCCCAGTACTGGATTATTAAAAATATGGTGGATTGGTCGAATAATCCCATGAGATTCAAAATTCGGAATAATCTCAGTGAGTAATTCAAAGGATGCTAGAGATATATGGTATTGTCTTAAAAATACTAGCACCATATTTGTGCCCATAGGTATGGTTGCATAATTAAGGGACATATGCCCACAACCATATGCATCAACAGAGAAAACCTTCCGGAAAACAACGTTGTTTTTGTTTTTCCTATATTTATATAGATGGTGAATGTAGAGCAATTAAACATTGTGTTTTCCCATCATGGAATGGCACTTTTCTTATTTCGCAAAGAGCTTGGATCAGGCCCTGAAGGTCTGCGTCAGTAAGTGTTTGGATGGGTGCCGTGTGAATGATTGAGAGAAGCTATATGACTGCATGACTGCTTGTGTGAATGGTGTGAATGTATAAATGAAGGGTATGAGTGTGTATGTGAATGCATGTATCTGATGTGTATATGAATTGTGTGAATGTGAGTATCTAAATGTGTATAGGAATGGTGTGACTTTGTATATGGATGTGTGTATCTGAGTAAGTGTTCTGGTGGGTGCTGTGAATGATTACGAGAAGCAGTATGGGTGTGTGCCTGCTTACTTGAATGTGTATGTGAATAGTGTGAATGTGTACATGAATGTGTGTATCTGAATGAGTACATGAATGGGCGAATGTGTATATGAATGTGTGTATCTGGGTGATTAAGTGTTCTGATGGGTACTGTGTGAATGATTGAGAGGTATACATGTTTGTGCACGTGTGTGTGTGTGCACATGCGTGCCTCTGTGTGTGCCTGTCTGTGTGCATATGTGTGTGTGGGCTGGGGCTTGGAGGGGGCATTGGTACAGGGCAATACCAAGGTAGGAGGACATGTTCTTGCTTGCAACATGCAGTGTACGCAGTTAGCAAGAACATGTTTCCATACTCTGGCATGGCCTACCTTTTTAGAGCATTGTTGTAAGTCAGAATAAGGGGACTGACAAGATGGCATTTTGGGTAATATGGTTCTTTATATGGACACAACAACCTATATTATCCCTATGTTTCTCAACACTATTCAATAAAGAAAAGAAGAAGTCTTTAAGGTAGCTTACAAAATAATCCAAATCCACCACCCTGAAAACCTATCCTAACCTGATTTCGATCCCTACCACTATACAACAAAAAATAAGCTAACTTAATGAAAAGTATGGTTAGAATGGTGGCTGGTTTCTGACCCCACCGTAGTGTCTCTGTTTCAGAGAAAGGCTTCTCGCCCAATACAGAGATCCAGCTCAGGCACCAGCAAGTGTTTCTTCCAACTTCCCTTCCTAGGAATTACTTATCAGTCATTGGTCAGTCTCTCTTTCTAACTTGTTGGCCAGGGAATTTGGCTTATTGTTGGGTCATTTTCCCCCTTTGGGAACCTCCCGGGTTATAAAACTAGACCAGGTCGTCTTCTTGGGTTACCCTACAGGGAACCTCATGGTGTTGTCTCCAACCAGCAGTCTCATGGATTTGACCACTCCATGGGGTCTTGGCCTTCACACGCCGCTTTTGAATTTCTTTTTCTCTCAGCCCACCTTGGGACTGGGTCTCTCTAACCCCGCCTTGGGGTCGGATCTCTCCATCCTTGGCATATCCTCCAGGGATCCTTCTGGTCTTTTCTTCACCCAACTGCCTCCTGGGTTTTACCCCTGCCTAGTGTCTTGGGTTTCACAGCACGCCTTATGGTTTGATTTCTCTCCACCCAACTTGGGGCCTGTTTCTCTAACCTGCCTTGGGGTCCATTTGTTCTCAACCCGCCACTGGGTCTGTTTGCATGCACTGCGCCTTGAGGTGTGTTTGCTATCAATCTGGCTTGGGGTCTGTTTGCTTTAAACCAGCCTTGGGGTGTGGTTGCTCTCACAACATCTTGGGGTTTGACTACTCTCGCCTCGCCTTAGGGTCTGATTGCTCTCACATCACCTTGGGGTCTGCTTACTCTCACCTTGCTTTGGGGTCTGGTTACTTACACCCCACCTTGGGGTCTGGTTGCTTTCAAACTACTTTCGAGTCTGGTTGTTTGCAGCCCATCTCAGTTGTGTAGTTGTTTCTGCCCCACCTCAGGGTCTATTTTGGCCTTCCTGCTCTCTACCCGGCTCGCAAGAGTGAACACGTGCCTTCTGTCTTGTGCAGTGCTCCTCCAGGTAGCTGGTCAGATAAGTCAACGTGGCTTCTTTGCTCCAGCTTCCTCCAACGGTTCCTCGTGTGTCAGAGCTGTCACTCCCTTCCACTGTCTTTCTGCAAGGTTTTGGCATTGGTTCTTTTTGGCACCGATAAGTTGCTGTTTGGGCATTCCCCACTGCTAGAGACCCTCCAGTCTGCATCTCAGCAAAAGAGCTGGGTACTCCGCAGGCTTATATGTGCTTTAGTGGGCGACCCCTGGCATGTGCTTGCTCCTCTTGGCCACACCTACCAGGCGGTCTCACTCTTCATGTCCCACTCCACAAGCATTGCTCTAGTGTGCAGGGCTACTCTCCTCCTCTGGTTCGCTGCTAATTGGTATCTTATCTTCTGTGCAACAAGGGGGTGGGATTTTCTCCCATTATCCATTATGGCTTGAACACCGTGCCTGAAAGGGGTCCAACACCATACCAGTAGAGGGAAGTCATTATACAAGTTAACTGATATGTAACCAACAGAGTCCTCGGACAAGGGAGGATAATGCCTATCCCTATTTAGGGATTGCCTTTCATCAAAGATGGTGTCACCCCGAGTGGGATCAACTTTCCCTGTCTGCTAGAGGGTTTTAGGCATAGTGGGCTCACCTTCTTACATTCAAATGGGGTGACTCCCCCTCTGGGAGAGGGGACGAATTCCCTGGATTCGTTACATCATCTATGTCTTTTTTTATTATTATTATTTTTATTGTATTTAGCTGAATATCACCTTTTTACAAAAACACATGATATTACATAATAAAATGTACACTCATAAAAAACAATTAAAAATACATAATATTCATCACGATTTACAACTAGAAAATACATTTCAGTTAAAGGAAGAAAAGAGAAAAAATGCAGAGGAAGCAAATGACCAAAACATTAAATGAAACCAATAATCTTCAATGGTTTTAGTACCCCCAGGGTTAATTTGGTTTCATAGCCGGAAGCTGCTCTCTCCGAAAACTCAGCCGTCTGAAGCATGGCTTCACAATGAATGAATTGAGAGAGAAATCTCACTCTCTTTTCTTGTAAAACAATACATTCGATAACAATATGTTTGAGTGTTTGAAATTCCCCTTTCCCACAAAATGTGCAAATACCCTTTTCCAGATGTAGGCTGTCCCGAGAAGCCCTTATTTCTCCTGTCAAGATTAGATTAAATCAAAACCTGAGAAATGTGTTCCTCTCATGTGGGTCCATAAATTTGATCAAGTATCTCGGGAGAAGACCTCTGGGTTTAACCAGGATGGAAAAAGGTTTTGCAAGTTTCAATTTCCGAACGGAATCTATTGTTTGAATCCAATACTGGGTAAAAATAGTTCCCACCAGTGTTCTCTCTAAACTGTGCGCATGTGCACTTGCCCAGCTTCCTTCTGGATGCCCCTCAGAAGATTTTTAGCAGCGCACAAACAATTATCACCTATTCAGAAATATTTAATAAGGCACAAGCCACATTAATTGAAATTTGCTTTCTCTTAAAATAAGCAACTAGTCTTGATATTCTGCTAACTTGCTTTACACTACTATGCAGGGGGGACCGTAAACACCTAAAATGCCTAATAGCAAAATACACACAAGAGGTTAAAATGAATATGAAAAACTGACTTCATGAACACAAGAATCTAACCAAGATATGCCTGGACACATTAACCAAATAATGTTCCCTCCCAACCCATGATTCCTAAGATTGATTGAAGCACATGTTGACCTTATGACTCTGCCCTGCAACACATTAATATAGTACCGGACAACCTTGACTCCTCCTCTCTTAGCTCTGTGACAGCAGACGTGTACCAACATCCACTATTTTTATGTTTGTTGTAATATGAATATGAATAACGTTCAGATGTCAATTTTTGTTACTCATTGTGCCTTATCAAAAGCGTCACCCACACGATACATCTGAACTACCTACCTAAATATTGGATACTCATTGTAAGTAAGCAGGCTACCTGGATGTGTAACCTTATCACATACTTCCTCTTCTTTGTACATATGTCAGGCAAGTGCTTTGAAGCAGCCCCCTTGCAAGTTAACGCATTATGAAACTCAAATATTAATTTGCCCTGTAAGGATTTTGTGAAGACAAATGTGATGCTCAGCCTCTCTTACTTTAGCATTACTAACATTACCCTATAAGTGGAGAGCAACATTGCAATATCATTTACTTTATATACAATCGATAATGGGTATGGACTGTGCCTGGGATTACTCGTCCATAGTATCAGGGCACCGGATATTCAGACAGGAGAATGCTTTTCGCACAATCTGCCTCGGTTCCAAGTGTTCAGAGATCCTTTGGGCATAGACTGTCACACATTATATAGTAACTCGCTGCCATGCAAAAACAGTTTGAATGAGCACTGTTTAATCCTACACAATGATATAAGGTTGGGGTATGTTGTAAACAATCTTGTATGCACTGCAAAAGAATTGCGTACATGCAGAGTCAGGACATTCTTAAACTGCATATAATATGCTGAGACATTAAATATGCCTTGCTTGCAAAGTATTATGGGTCTGCAAATATCCCAGTCAGTGTTTACTGCTACAATCCCTCGCTTTTTACAGTGCTCTATCAGCTAGTATTGGAGGCTAGCACAGGGGCCGGGGAAGGGTGTGGGTGGAAGAGCACAGGTCATCACTCCTTACGGATGATCAAAGCAGCACATTTCAAAAACTGTTTCGGCAGTACACTGAAGGAAATGTGTTGCTTGTTTGCTAAAGGATAGGAAATTCTAGTACCCGTCTAGACAACAGCACCTTCTTGTTTCTATGCTCAGCTGCTGAAGGCTTTCAAAATATAACCATGTGCTCTGTATCGTCTCTAGCATCTCCCTGCATCTTATTTAACTTATGACATAGAATTCATGAAGAGGGATCCATAATTGCAGAAGAAGGGATTCAAATCTGTTGTATCTCTTGAGATTTGATTCCATTAATTTAAAAGGCATATATATATATGATTTTCTTACACAGGGATCCATAATAAACCTCAATAAAGCTCTTGTTTAATTTGTCTAGACTCTGGTGCGGAAGGGTGGGCAAAACTATAGACTACATTATGTTCCCTGTAATTTCACTTTCTATGTCAGGGTAACAAGCAGGGCTCTAATCAGATTTTGCTCCCTATTTGGAGTCGAATGATTTTTCAGGGAGTAAAAAAGTAATTAGCTTTGCCAATAGGCATCATTTCTGCTTATTAAAAGATGTTCTTCCCCTTAAAATGCCTGTTGAGATCAGGCATTAATATTATTGAAGTTCCTTCCTATGCCACTGCTCTACTGGTCACTAATTCATAAAAATATCAGTGGAGCTTTGTAGGTGGAAGCAACAAAATGTTAATTGTTTCTCGTTTTTGTTGGGCAAACTTTCATTTATGTTTAGAGAGTAAAAATGGATGATGTATATGTCTCTCAGCTCTAAGGCTGGTGTTATCAAAGGACAACGTAATGTGGATAGTAAGCAGAGGCACAGGAATATTTGATCATCATATTCTGATGTGCAATTATTCTGATGCAATTATCATCCTTACACAAATTATTAGAAGTATGTTCTCCTGGCCGTTGAATTACTTCATTAAAGTGGCACTTAAACTCCAATCAGAATTTCTTTTGACACATTGCTTTTAATTGCCATTAATCCATCGGCAAATGTGTTCTGTCTGAATTTCTTGACAGCCACATCAGTTTATGACAAGAGATATTTTAGCCTATGTGTTTTGAAAAAGTGTTGTAAGATTTGTCAAGAATTGCAGTAGCTGCAAAGAGGAAATTCCTTTCCAAACTCTCTACTGCAATGGTAGTTCACTAAATATGCATGTATGCTCACAAAGTGGCTTGCCACATTAGTCAGTTGCGCACATGGAAAATAATGTGCGCACAACAGCAAACCAGCTCCGCACATAGAGAAAAATAATTAGAGGGAATATTGGTCCCCACCAAGCCTTTTGGTGCTCTGTCTAAGCAGGATAAGATATTTGTGACTAGGTCTTTCAATCTCATCAAACACGATGAATTACCCTCATTCATATTAATAGCCACATCTTCATAGAGACAGCCCACCTTCGAAACCAGAATGGATCGATATAGGGAAGCTAATATTTGTTTCGACAAATATTCCAGAGAGCTCAGGCCCAATTTGTACCTCTCTGATAGAAACTGGAAGGGACTGGGGGAGGTTTAATACATTTTTCCAAAGTCTCCCCTCCATCCTCGACCAGTTCACCGACCATGCCTGGAAATTAAAATCCAGGCCATACAGAACCTTGGGGATCACCTTACCTTTATAGAAACGGTTTAGAGGGACCAATGAGAGTTTACAATATTTCAGTTAGATCTTTTTCATCTGGCAGATTAACTGGTCCAATATACCTTCAAGGCACACTGTCTCTTGGTGATTGAAGGATTTGCATACAAAATCAGGCCCAAATACCAAACCGCTAACTTCACCGTAATGCGGACACCATTCAAGAGTCATTTGAAATTTGGAATGTGCCTGCCAGGGGTAGAGAAACAAACAATGTTTGTTTTAGCAGGGTTAATGATGAAATCGTTACTCGCTGTGTATTCCTCAAACTCCCTTATGAGACGTTGGAAGCCTACTGGTGTCAAATCCATTAGGGCCACATCGTCCGCATATGCAAGCCATGACAGAGGTTGGGTCCCAATCTTTGGGGCGGCAAGCGTACAATTTAATAAAGCCTTGTTCAAATCATCAAGGTAGAGGTTAAATAGGTAGGGAGCCAAAAGGCACCCCTGCCTGACTCCTCTACCTGTTGAGATTGAAACAGAAAGGGATCCCCTCTCATCTAATCTGACCCGGATCTTAGTGTCAGTGTGCAGATGTATGATGATCACCATTAACTCTGGAGGAATGCCCCATTGCTGTAATTTAAACCACAGCCTGTTTCTATTAATTGTGTCAAATGCAAAGACAGGTCAATCCAGGCAGCATATAGAACCGGACCCGCCTTTGGCCAAGATTTACCTGTTAGAGTATGCAGTACAACTACATTTAATGAGGTAGAAAAGCCTCTCCTAAACCCTGTCAAGGAGAGCGATCGGGCGGTAGTTGACTGTCACAGCTCGATCGCCTCCCTTGAAGATTGGAACAATGATGGCAGCGCCCCATGAAGTGGGAGTTTCCTCAAAGTGCCGGATATTGTCAAATAGGTTATAAGGTTATAAAGGATCCTTGACTAAACAGGGGCATTTGACTTCAGTATAGAGTTCAAGAGGCCGTTTGGACCCGGCGCTCTGGTGGGCCATGCCCTCACTATCAGATCCTCAACAAGCTCCCTCATAATGGTAAAGGCCCAGCAGGATTTGGGAGAACAGATGTTACTAACAGCGGCCAATGGTCTGTACGTCAAAAAGTGGGAACACCAGGCCTCCTCCGAGACAGTGTTGCTCTGCAGCCCCAATTGAGATCTCTTGTCTTGATTGACTAACTTCCAAAAGTTCCTCGAGTTATTCCTCCATCAGCTCCTTAACATGGTTTCCCCATCACGTTCAAGTCTAGGAGCCCGGTGGGATTTAGATCAATTCCTATAACCACTAAGCAAAGATTTACGCTTAGTGGCAAGTACCATAGTCCCTCCATGCTCATTCTTAAGGTCTCTAATAGCTTTTCTCAAGTCTTTTTTCCTATCTCGGGTTGCATCATCAAATTCATGTTGATGATAAATCACACCCTTCGAACTCATCGAATCCGGATTTTCAGTATAATTAAAAAGGTTACAATCCCAAGAAATATCTGTTTGTTCAACCTGCTCTATGTAACGCTCAAGTTTTAAGGTTAGAGATTTACCATCTCTTCGAAACTTCACCACCCTGTTTCCACCTTGGTTGACTTCTAGAGGGGTTTCATATATCTGCGAGGCGCAGCAAGTACCCAGATAAAAGCTAGCTGACAGCATACTGTGATCACTTCTATCCATCTCAATGATACTAAATCTGTCACAGCTTGCTATTAAGGACCCTGACAAAAACAGATAATCTATAATTGAACAATATAGACCATTCATCCAAGTATAATTCACTACTCGCGCACCCCTGATGGAACCATTTACCATATATAGATTCCATTCAGTCATGAAATCCCTCCATTTCGCACCATTCATCACTGAGGGCCTGTTTACATTGTTCCTATCTATGACTGATATGGAAGCAGAGTTCAAATCACCACCTAGTACTATGCCAGTATCTCAATATCATTTATTACTGTACAGAGGAAAGAAGATAAATCTTCAAAAAATACTGTTAATCCAGAAGAGGCAGGGATTCAATGCACGTTAATCAGAACTAAACTTCTAATATGCCCGTTCTCCCGAAATTGTGCCTTGGCAGCGCAGATTCCCCGGTTTTCAATCAGTATTTTAACCAGACTCAAAAAAATTGAATTTCTAGCTGCTATTAGGAGACCACCAGACAGGCGGCCCTGGTTCACATGGGTAGCGAGATGTTCCACGATAGTGAAACCATCCACGACAATAGAACCTAATAGCCAGATCTCTTGCAATAATGCTGAATCAAAACCTCAGGTAATCCATTGTTACATATTTGCATTCTTAAAGCCATTGGAACCCCCCATATTCCAGCTCATCAGCTTAACCTGATTATTTACTAGAGCCTCTCCTCCGTCAATCCGAATAGTTGAAATAGCTCTGCCAGAATATTCGGCAGAAGTTCAAGGATATTGTTCTTCTTAAGACCATTAGAATCAACATCCGAAGCGCCCACCCCCCTTTGGATCTGTAATAGGCTTTGATCAATATTCCTAATGTTTGCAAGAAGAGAGTTAGAAATTACAAAGCCTAAATTCTCCAGATCTTTTGCCGCAGCCCAGAAAGCTTCAACCCCCAAGCGGGATTTCAATCCCAATTCCATCAAAAATAATCTGGATTCATAGGGGAAACAGACAAAATCCAGATCATATGTTGAACAAAGGCACAAGGATGGAATTTGTTTTGTGATGGCCAAAATCGATCTTCTGTTCAATACCTCCATATCTGATTTTGGGGATTTACATTCCAGCCATATTTTGGGTGATAACGAATGGGAGAAGGGCACATTCTTTATTTGTTACACTAAGGTCATCCTCACCACAAGAGACTTCACTTGGCAGGACAATGGGAGACACAACCATATTCACCACATCAGTAACTCCTTGCACTTCCAAAACAGAATTTACTAGAGTAAACAAGGCAGAAGACACTGAGAGAATGGGCCAGAAGCCGGAGGTAAGGCAGTTGTATTCTTTTCCCCCTGCAAAATATCAGGGCCAATTTGATGCCTTTCTTTGGAGGAACTGAGGTCAAATCAACAAGAACATTTACTCGCGAGTATTAGGGAGAATTCTCAATAATGTGCTAATTTCCCTTACCTTTTGAGACCCCCAGCAACTTTGCTGGATTTGTAGGATTTGATTATATTACCTGGGAAGAGTGTGACCCTTTTTTCCCACTCTTCCATGTATTTTGATGTGTGTTTTACTTTTGTGTTATTTGGTTATGGAGTTTTAAGACAAGTCCATAGGCATCAGCTTTTTCTGTGTGTCACACAGCACCTTCAGTGCAGTGGCATAAGGATGTCTTTCAGACTTCCCAAGGTTTAAATACCTTCTCTGGGACTGACTACTGTGTCCCAGAGCATGTAAAGTTAAATTCACTTTACTAGTCTCTTTAAATTTACAGACCCAGCACACACTATCTTCCTATAGAGTGCTGAGGGGTTGCCTAGCATCCCCTGAGTCAAAACACTCATGTAACCGTCAAATATTACCCTTTCCCACTTTAAATGGCTGGTGTCAGTGGTTTAGATCAAACGACCATGGTTTTTCCTGACCGCGAACAACGGTTGCTAAAAATCAGGTCAGCCATGTTTTTCAATATGGCACCCAAGACCTATCTGTAAAAACAGACTCCGGTCAACATTTTTGCCCATTTCTTTTAGAAAAAGGTCCTTCCTGTCTCTGCGCGCCAAAGCAGGTTTTGTCCCTTTGTTCCTTGGCCTTTGGCGGGCTTCAGTGCTGAAGCCCTCCTCTGGTGCCTGAGTGTCTGGGGTGGACAGGATGGGAGGGAGGTGCCCGAAACTCCCTGTGCTTAGTCTCCTAGGAGACCTGAATGCACTCTGGTGTGATTGGCCGGCTGACTGTCTGGCAAGGACAGCCATACTGCTGTGTGAAATGACAGCCAGGCTGCAATAAATGGGGGAAAAATGTTTAAAAGCAGGTCTCTGGAACTTGTAAAGCAGAGTCGACCACTGGAACGAATGAACCGAAGACGAGCTGAAGGAAGAGGACTTCTGCAACTCCTGGATGACCGGTGAAGCCCTGCTGCAGGTCCGAATTGCATGAAACTCCATTGACAGAGAAGCCCTTCAAGGTTAACTTCTTCCCTTGAGTTTGGTGGGAACAACCAACTCGCAAGCCACCTGGACACCGTCCCCATCCTGGTCGAAATTTCTTCAGAGTGCTGTTGAAAACCAGATAGCCAGGGGGAAGGAAACCAGCTCATGGATTTTAAGGCGCTCACACCTTAAACCAATGTTTTGCCAAGCTTGTGGCCTCATCCCTGGGCAATGCAGGAACCTCCTGACATCCTCCTTCTTGTCTGACGACTGAAGCTCAGGAACAGCAAGATCTGCTCGAACTGCCAGGGACAACTACCTCAGCTACAGCTCTTCTTCACTTTAAAGGTACTGTGCAAACGTGGTCCGAAAATCTTTCCAGCCACAGTGAAAGTTTGTGAAACTGTCCCGACTTCGAAGGCTTGTCCTTCCCTAAACATTTGTCTAACTTTTCGCCTGACCAAATTCTTCTAAAATCCGGGGCAAAGACTTAACAATTTACTACCAGAACTTTGGTATCCTATACAAAGACAGAATTATTGACTTTGGCACAGGTCTATGAACTGAATTGCTTGTTGTAGTTTACTGAAACTCTTTGTCCTGCTTATGAAAGTATTTGTGCTGTTGATTATAACCTTGTCTTTTTACCCCTGTTTAAAGTATCTGCAGTGCCATTTTGCTCCCACTTCAGGGGAGCTGAACTTGTTCAGTAACTTATTGGTTGAGTATTTCTAGTATATTAATAGATGCTATTGAGCTGCTCTGGCTAGTGTAATGTTTTCAAACTGACTTTGTAAATAAATATATATTCTTTTACCAAGAAACCTTGAGTAAGTGTTTATTTGAATCACTGTATTTGTTGGTCCTATGTGTAACTTGTTCTACTGCTCACACAACTCTTGAGATAAGTCTGGCTGCTCAGCCACTGCTACCACATAACTGTGCAGTACGGGCTTGTACCAAAGGTGAAATTGTACTGACACTTGAAGTCTTAATTGCATTTAGTCTTCCCCAAGGGTACTGCATGTGATTCTGCCTAACACTGGTGTACAGCGTTTAGGATAAAGTATACTTGTTACATTTAGAGTACTGCTCTTACCTTTGTTCAAATAACCCTCACAAGGATAAGCAACACTAGAGATGTAATTGTTTTATAATGGCTGATATGATAAGCTACAGACAGGAGTCCCTAGTCACTTTAACAGTTGATCAATTGAGAGATATGTGTAAAGCTAGGAATCTCACTGTAAAAGGCAAAAAGGTTGAATTGATAGAAAAGTTGTTGGAATACCAAAGTCTGAGGAGTGGGTCTGAAAACCCCACCCCTGCAGCAAATGTGGAAAATGTTGATGAGGATGATAATGTTTCTGAGGGTAACTCAAATGTTATGGATGTGTTAGAGGAGGCAGAGTAGTCTCACAATGTAGGCCCTGTTTTACCTCTACCTGCTCATAGGCCTCAACCTTTGACCACAGGGACCCCATCGGGTCCAACACTAAGTCCTGAATTTGTCTCTTTGGAAAGAATAAGACTTGAGTTAGAATTTAAAAGAATCCGAGACAAAACTGAAAGCAAACATCAAGAACTTAAACTCAGAGAAATGGAGTTGAATCATGCACTTCAAATGAAGAAGTTGACTCTTGAAACTGGTTCTTTCTCAGAGTCTTCCAGGTCTTCCAGTCCTAAGAGGCTTCACATGCCCAAAGATGCAGTAAGTATGCATGAGGTTAGGCTTGATATTTTGGATTGGTTGGCTGCTTTTGAATGTAACCATGGGATTCAAGACATTGCAGGGAATCAGCTGATTCCTTGGCTTTTTTCTAGGCTACCCCCTGTTGCAACTGATGTGGTAATGGAATTGGGGGATATAGACAGAAAGGAGTATGAAAGTGTGAAACTAGCTTTGATAGCTAGATTCGGGAAGATCCCTTCCTAGTATCTTAAGAGGTTTAGAACCCTCAAAATGCATGATGGTACCCCTTGGACTACTTGGGTGACTGATTGTTTGGTTACAGAGTTAACATTTATGAAGGTATGATAAATCTGTTTATGTTGGAATCTATTTATGATGCTGCTATCCTGAGCTGAGACAGCACTTGGCTGACTCTAAGGAAATTGATCCAAAGAAGTTAGCAAGGGCTGCTGACTTGTGGGTTGCCAACAGGGCTACTCACAAGTATTCTGGTGTAACTCAGAAGAAGGATGAGGAAAAGCAGCACTAGAAAGATACCAAAGAGAATTCCAATACCACCACTCCAAAAGAGGGCCCCAAACATAACCAGGGTAAGCCACAAGGGAAACCGAATCAGGCTAGTGTACCTCCTGGTGCCAAACCAGAGGGAGGTCAGAACAAACCCCGATTCCTTAGCCTTCTCCCCAGAGCATGAAGTACCAATGGAAAGTGGAAACTTTCACTTACTGGCTGAGGAACCCGTGAAAGTCTCTGTTTCTTTAGTATCCCTGGGTCTGTGGGAACAGCAGAACTTAGATGTTTACAATTCCATTCCAGACAATACTAAAGAGTATTACAAAGATAGTGGGCCTCATTACAAATGTGGCGGAAAGGCAACAACGGCGACGGTAGTGCTACCGGCGCCGTGGTTACCTCTCTGCCACATTACGAGTTCTGCTTGCCGGTGCCGGACTGCACGCGTGGTCTGACCAGGCGTGCAGACCGGCACCCGCGAGCAGAACTCGTGATTGCACCGGCACCGTTATAAATGGTGCTGGTGCAACCATGCTTCCGACCGCCTTTCTGCTCTACGTGGCAGAATGGGGATCAGGAGGCTGGCCATACCGGCCCCCGCGAATGGGCCATTACCAGCCCATTCATCTCATAATGGGCCGGCAATGGCCCATTCGTAGGTGCCGGGGCCGGTAGTGAGTTTGGCGGTAGCTGTGTCCTTAATAAGAGCACTGCTACCGCAAAACATATAATGAGGCCCAGTGTTCTTGTGAATGGTCAGGAGATCCCTGACATCAGAGACACTGGTGCCAGCATTACTGTAGTTGATGAATCATTTTTCAATGTCAACAGTCGCATTGTTTGTTCCTTTAATCTCTGTGAACCACAAATACAGTTACTTCTCAGTTACTTCTCAAATCCAAAGAGCAAGACATGAAGAAGAACAAAGGAGAAAGCGAGCGAGTATATGATGCAACACTTACAGCTTATAAATGAACCGCATCCACCAAGTCCACCACAGAACACACAGAACAGTTCTACTTCGCTTGCAAAGCAGCTGGAAAAACCACCCAGTTAAAGGTGCAGCGCTCGAGATACCTCCAGCAATCCGAGCGATCAGTTTTCTCACAGAAAACAGAATGAAAGGAACATGCAGAACACTTCCACTTCACTTCACTTCATCTATGATAAAGTAAGCTTGATAAATGGTATTACTTGGCTAGACATGCATACTTAGCTGCAGCCAGTGCAGCTATAATTTTATTGTTTGCATTACAATTTGTTCTGGCCATCTATGATTCGTGGCGCTATATAAATGCTAAATTATTATTATGATAAAGCAAATACGACCAAGTGATATTATGTGGCTAAAGTGGCATCATTTGGTGAAGCCAATCTAGCTATTATTTCTTTCTATCGCATGGCATTTTGTACTGGTAAAGCAAGCATGATAAGTGTTATTAAGTGCCTAGACTGGCTTACATTTGTGCACTAACTTTGGAAATGTTTTTATTTTGCCACAAGAGTTTTAATTGTAAAGCTAACAGTAGTATGTTCTTATGAGTGGATACTGACATTATGTGTAAAGGAAAACATGAGTATGCTCTTATATGGGAATGCTGGCATATATTGGTGCCTGCATTAAAATGTAATGGCACAGTCATTGAGAACATGTGTTTTATACTCGCATATATTGTGGAGGAAAGCATCATGAACATGCTTTGGGAGATGCTCCCATGCACTGTTGGTGACGTTCACCTATTCTTTTTCTTCATAAGGTACCCTACAAAGCTAGCTGACTTTTTACCTTTTTACAAAGTGTGCTTTATGATGAAGTTTCTCAGGGGCTGGAGGGGCCCCAGCAAACTCCCCTCAGTTGGTCGGAGCTCCCTATCAATGCTACTACATGCAAGCGGATCTATGTGATCACTGTGCCGCCCATAACTGCGACGGCCTAAATGCCGACACCAGTTACGGCGCGGCGCAGTGATCATATAGATCACTGTTCCCGCTTCCCTGGCCTGCATTTCCCTTCCTACCCCCCACCCCCAACCCCCAACTTGCCTTTCACAGCGGCACATTTCTGTGTGTGCCACCTGCATCCTGCTATCCCTGCGGCATCAGCTTCTCCCACTAACGTGGGTTAGAGCTGATGCCGCAGGGTGCCTGCAACCCCCAACTCCTGTTACGGCGCCCAAGCAGAGCGGGGGAAACCCCTGCAACCCCCACTCTGCTTGGGCGCAGTAAATGTCGCCCTCATTTTGTTCGCCCCCAAAGTCGCAGTATCTGTGGGGCGCACAAATGAGGGTGACATTTTTGTACGATTCCCATGCAAGCCACTTTTTCTTTTTGTCCATGTCATGGTTATGCCAAAGTGAGGGCTTGCCTCTCTTTTTTACTCTCATATCTCGGCCCTGCTGGGCGCGTTTACTCACAAACAAGCTAATACAGCTGAGACCAACATGATTGGTATGCATAAGGGTCACACCCCTATCCACTCATGTCTGGGTTTAACTTGAGGGATGCAAACCACCTCCCTGCCCCATTCCTTTTGGCTTTACCATTAAAGTGGTCACAGACACAAGGCAGCAGCACCTGACTCATGCATCAGTTGTTGTAAACACTTTTCAGTGGACATGGACCAATCAATCAGAACGGCACCAGCCAGCAGGCACCTGAACATGAGAAGACCAAAGATGTAAGCTTGATTCCGGTCCGCCCCTATTGTATTCATCCACAAAGTACAGCAGTGGCAAGAGGAGTATGGAAGGATGAGTTCCAAGCATTGCAAATGCTCCAGAGGAATCGCCCTCCCCCTTCTCCTCTACTACTGGCCCCTGAAGCAAAAGGGCAACCGCTGTCCAAACACCAACTCTTTCAAGGCAGGAAATGGAACACTTGTTGAAAGATACAATGAGGTACATATTTGGCACAAAATTATTAAGCTACATTACATTTAGTAAATTGTGTCTTCCTCTTCGTCCTCGGTGCAACCACATTCTTCTTCCTAAAACAATGAGGAGGGGAATACTGAGTTTTGTGGCAAATACTTGGTGAGGAAGGAATTGATGAAGGTAATTTAGCATAAACCCTTTTACTGAGCAAAAATAAGCCAATTTAAAATGAATGTCTCATCTTTGTCTGGGATAGCTTCAGTAAAGAACACAATTTAAAGGGTCTGGCAAGAGACTCTTGCCAGAAGCGATAAAGGTATTCAGGTCCATGAACAAGATTTGCTCTCTCCAGGACAAAGAAATAGCGATGCTAAATATATGCAGTGACTTTGCTTCTTTCCAGTCTGACAGGTGATTAACCATTGCCAGCAGCATGGCCCCTCTGTTCGGGATGCTTCAGGCAAGAAGGTGGGAAGGTGGAGAGAACCCCTGAAAAAGAAATATGCAGGAGCACACCTTCCTCTCTGAGCTAGTATGGATGCAACATATACTTCACCATCAGTACTATCGACTTTCTGGATCATTTCAAGTCCTTTGAGGTAGGTTCTGAGTCACTGCCATTCTACAGATGATGCCCAATTCAAGTGGAAGTTCTCTTTGATCTTGCATTCGATGAAGGCATCACTGGTGGCCGGACTTTTATTTTATTTATTGGTCATTTATAATGCGCACTATACAGCAAATTGTGTTTCAAGATGCATCAAGACACGGGGGTAAAACAAAACGTTCTTAAAAGATCTTGAAACATTCAGAACGAGCAAGTGCTAAAGCATGAGAGCAGGGGAGAGGAGGAATAGTGGAAGTGAAGGAGTGGAGTGGGGAAGAGAACAAAACAAAACATTCTGACTATGTCGTAAGACGATATGGAACGGCTGAACATGAAAAAGGGTGAGAGGGAGAGGAAGAGAAGTGCAGCAGGGGAAAAGGGTAACAAGTAAAAATAAAATGCAAGGACAATTAGGTTAACTGTATTAAGAAAGACCAGACATGCAATTATGACGGACATGTATATATGATTACATCATGGAAAAGGCACTCCTCATGGAATGAGGGGCTACTTCAGGCAAACAGACATGCAGTGATAAAAAGGAGGCAATAATGACTGCAGATTGGAAAAGCCACACCTCATGCATGAGGGGCTACATCAAGAAGCAGATGAAATGCAAAACGCAGCAAAGGTAGGTTTCGAAAGTGATTCAGTGGTTGCAGGATGATGATATGTAAAACACAGCAAGGGTTTCAGAAGTCAAACAATGGTTGCAGCAGGATTAAATGCAACACATGGCAAGGGATTCAAAGGCCAAACAGTGGTTGCAGGAGGATGAAATACAGCACACATCAAGGGTTTCAAAAGTCAATCAGTGGTTGCAGGATGATGAAATGCAACACAGCAAGGGATTCAAAAGTCAATCAGTGGATGTAAGAGGATGGAATGGCGCACAGAGCAAGGGTTTCAAAAGTCAAACAGTGGTTGAAGGAGGATGAAGTATAGCACACATCAAGGGTTTCAAAAGTCAATCAGTGGTTGCAGGATGATGAAATGCAACACAGCAAGGGATTCAAAAGTCAATCAGTGGATGTAAGAGGATGGAATGGAGCACACAGCAAGGGTTTCAAAAGTCAAACAGTGGTTGCAGGTGGATGAAATACAACACACAGAAAGGGTTTCAAAAGTCAAACAGTGGTTGCAGGAGGATGAAATACAACACACAGCAAGGGTTTCAAAAGTCAAACAGTGGTTACAGGTGGATGAAATACAACACACAGCAAGGGTTTCAAAAGTTAAACAGCTTGCAGGAGGTTTAATTGCAGCACACAGCAAGGGTTTCACAAGTCAATCAGTGATTGCAGGAGGATGAATTGCAGCACACAGCAACAATTTCAAAAGTCAAACAGTGGTTGCAGGGAGATTAAATGCAGTATACAGTAAGGGCTACAAGAGACAGTCACTTGTTGCAGGAAGGAACAATCAGAGCACTGCGGAGGGCAGTGGAATTCCCATCCAAGGCTACAGGGGCAGGAGTAAAACACAGGACACGGCTGAGAAGTAGCCTGGAGGTTACAGGTGGACAGCAGCAAGGTAGGCTAAATAGGCCATCGGCCAACAGTGCACAAAAAAGGAGGGTGAAAACAAAGGGCTCCAGAGAATACTGGTAGGCAGAGGCAGGAAGGGGAAGCACCTCAAGGCAGGGCGAGAGGGAACCCGTGGAGTTACAGGATGGTACGTGTCAAAAAAAGAAGGAACGTAGGCTGAGTAATCTAGAGTGGGAGGGGGACGCAGTACAATCGAGTGGACAAGGCAGATTAAGTGCAGGGATTGCAGCATCACCAATAACCTGTGTAGGCCATGACTTAATCGGAGGGTAAAGATAGGTGAAAGAGAAGCAAGGACTAGAAAAATGCAGACAGCAAGAGCGGACAGTGAGGGAGTAAGAGAGGAGAACAAGCTGCTACGTCCACGGCTACAAAGGGGCGGCAGAACGACTCCATTATAGAAATGATGATGCTGGGAGAATAAAATAGGAAATACAGAGAGCAATGATTACTACTGCAGGGAGAGGCAGTACTCAAGTACTCAGACATGAATAAAGAAGGAATGAGTGATCTACCAATTAAGAAGAGGCTAGCTGGGGAGTCAGCGGCAGTAAGGTGGAGAGGTCTAAGAACAGGTGTGCAACACTGCGGTAGGACGAAGGACAGTGCAGCCACGTGGGGGGGGCGCAGAAGGAGACAGACAGGTGCAGCAATGGTAGAGGTATAGGAGGAAGTGGGGTGAGGAAGGCGAGCTGTAGAGAAGGAGCCAAGTACCCCCACTTAAGCATCTCGCCCATATTGACTATGTGTTGGGAGCCAGAGTGTGAAACACGTGCAGTACCAGTGAAAATACAGATACCAAGAAAAATCCTGGAGGCAAGGTTCCCGTTAAGAAAGCCATACCTGCATATAAGACAGTATGATGGCCATTTGAATGAAATCCCAGAAGAAGCATGAAAAGAGAGCAAAAGAGCAGATTTTTGACGTCACATGAAGTAAAACTGACACACCTAGAAGAGATGCAGAGACAAGATAGTGTAAATATTCTATAAGGCATCAAGAAGGTATCAAAGATAAGTGACATTTCGGGCTCGAGATGGACTGGCTTATGCTCCAGAAACAATGAAGATGTCAAGTTATTTTACACGTGTACAGATGCAAAGAAACGCAAGCAGATAAAGTATTCTTGAGGCTAGCTATGTAGTGAATAGATTGCGGCAAGCGCCAACATATACATATGGGAGTAAGTAAATAATGAATGATTCCAATATGTATTATAGCAGAGCTGGACCAGGGAAGGAAGGCCTTTTCCAGTGTGTCGCAGTTAAGAAAAGCAATTGAATTACAGAAGTGAATCTCAGAAGGGCGAGGCTGAACTAGCCCCAAGAAGCCAAGGTTTTGTTGGGCTGGGAGGATCTGACAGTAGTTACAATCGTGTGAAAGAATGAAACTCTTGTTCAGAAGAAGTACACAAAAACAAGGAAGACGTCAGAGGTTCATTAAATAACAGTATTTCAAATACACCAGAGCTCAAATTTGTAGTCTATAGTCACGTGGAGGGTTGAAGTTGGACAAATATGATGCACCACACCTACGCAAGGAGACAGAGCATGCCTCCACTCCATCGTACTCTCCAGAGCAAGGAACACTTCCAAGGCCAAGTTCAAAGCCTTAATTGACGTGAGGACCACTGAGGTGATGATAGATGATATATGATAGGATAATTGGTGGGAAGCTATGGTTATGACCACCCCACCAGCACCTGGAAGTCCAGCCTGCGTGCTGCTAACATGGGTGGAAAAGTACTGACGGATGTAAGAGTGCCAGCCAATTATAGGGGGGCGCGTAGTTAAGGGCCCTATAGTTTGTGTAACCAATGGGACATTGTGTATGTAGTGATGTTCATAGTGATCTGTTTTAGGGGAGGGCTTAGTTGCCCCACCTGATATTAGAGACCGTATCACTTTCTAAGACTAGTATGGAACGTATACCTAGATATTCTCTCTAAGCCTATCACAATGCCACTAGCTTTTTGTAGTTTGCAACGTAGGATGACGTTGGCAACCACATAGGATGACATGACAAGTTTTTTCTATAAAGATGTTTTTTATGAATTTTCTTGAGATCATGCTGTGAGACGTCCATTATTGTCCGTTGTACTCCCTGTTTTAGATAATTGATATTAAAACAGTCAACTTTGCCAACTTCCTGAGTTGTTTTGATTATTGATGTTTGAGTAACTTCTGCATCCCCATTCATCTCAAAGTTTTGCTACCTCGTCTTAAAGGGCTGGGTCGGCTGTCCCGGTTCAGAGCACTAGAAATAAGTAAGGGGAGGACGCCCGAGGGAGGGAGAACAAGAACATGGAACGGGTAAGGCCTCGCAGTTCGTAGATGCAGGAAAAGGGGAAGGGGAGTCAGAGAAGGACCACGACACTAATGAGTGATAAGTGTGAAGGAGGGTAATAGTAAAGGTGAGTAAGGGGAAGAGTATCTCTTACCTTAGACATGTCACGAGTGAACCAAGTAAGAAGGAGGAACATATGGATTGGAAGTGGGGATCGTGCACGGAGGATGGATTTAGCAACGGGCAGGCCTCCAGGGCCAGACAGGGATAGACGCACATGGCGCCGCCCCAAGGGGGCTTGGAGCACCAAGGTATAACAGGGCGGAGGGGCCGAGCCACCCTGCCCCGCATGCTGCCTCAGTAGGGAGGCGCAGGCAGGAAAAGGAAGTGGGGCCATATGATATGGCTCCTATGTATGGTACCTGCGCAATCGGATCCGCCTCTTTGCTCCCCCTGCAGCAGGATCACTTTTGTTCGCTGTCCACCAGCAAGTCTTGATACTAATAGCCCTCATAAAGCCACTAGCAGCTTCCAAGCAACATCTGCTCCCCCGCAGGCCTTGCAGTGCTTGCACTCACCACCAATTCAGGGAAAGGAGCATGAGCGACCCAGGTGGGCCGTCCATGGCACATGTGAGGAGAGGCGAAAGGAGCTTGTATCAGGGCGGCAGCTGGAGACGAGGGAGCAGTGAGCTGCACGTCCCTCAACTAATGCAGGAGCGAAGGAGATGAGTCTCCTGGACAATGAGGGCACTGGGGAGCGAGGCCAAGGACCAGCCTTCATGCCCACCCAAGGGGCACCGACCGCGATCCTCAGCAGTGGAAGCATCCAGCTAAAAAACATTGCGGCACGCCAATGAGCCCAAAAGACACGTGGGGCTAGAGGAGAGGACCACAAGCGTGGTGGCCATTTTTGGAGAATAATGGCTACAAACATAAAGGAAGGACAAAGAGCATGATGGCCATCTTAGAGAGGGCTGAGGAGCTGGCACAGCATACAGGTGCAGCAGAAAGAAAAGAAGGACTGTACGAAGAGGAGAATGAGCCATTTTGGGTGAGGATCAAAATGAAAGGATTTGACAAGCAGTGTTCAGGGGACAATGTGGGTACATAGAACAGGATCCCAACAGGAAGGGGGAACCCCAAGCAGCAGTAACTACCAAGGCTGGGGTGGGGGTTCTGCAGTGGCCATGTTGTGCTGGGAAAAAGGACAGATGGCCACAACGAACTCGGATCTTCCTCATCGTAGTACTTTTGGAAAATAAATTAAATGAGAAAGGTGCAACTGCATGCATGAAGGCTGAGAGGAGCTGCAAGAATAGACACTAGGGCCCATCATACACTCATCTTTCACGTCAATTGGTGCACGTGCACACATAAGGATTTAGAGGAGCGGCAAGCGACAGACACAAAGGCACCAGCATACAGGGCAGCAGAAACAAAAGAAGGACTGCGCTTAGAGGGGGTGAGCAGCGGCCTGTTGTGGGGAACCGAGCATGAATTGTGCGCACGAATAGTGCAATAAAGGTCAAAGAAGTGAAGGGAGGATGTAAAGTCTGGAAGAGATGGCAGACCTAGTAAGGAGAATCAGAGCAGTGACGTAGGACAGAGGCGTGGACCAGCTTCTGGCACAGGCAACTGCTAAGGAGGAGAAAGAGGAAGAGACCGTAGTGGTGCTAGACGATATTGAGGGCGAGGATGACGTGCCAGAGACTACCTGGAGAGTGGGTAGCCAGAGTCCAAGGGGAAGGGAAATGAGACATTGCGGGAGTATTCTAAAATTATGGAGAGAATGGACGTAGCGCTAAAAAGGAAAGGCACAGACGAAGATAACGACCCACCAGCATCCAAGAGACCACAGAGATCCAGGAAGGCATTGTGGAATGCGGCAGAAGTGAATGGGGAGACAGACGTGCTGAAGCAGAAGCAGCAGGCAAATTCCAGGGCTGAA
Organism: Ambystoma mexicanum; assembly: GCF_040938575.1. Classification (NCBI taxonomy): domain Eukaryota; kingdom Metazoa; phylum Chordata; class Amphibia; order Caudata; family Ambystomatidae; genus Ambystoma; species Ambystoma mexicanum. The sequence continues at coordinate 520,948,070 of NC_090923.1, forward strand.
GAGCCGGTAGGGGCCTTAACGGCAGCGGCAGACCAGGACGCTTTGGGTGAGAGGATCGCAAAATTGGTTGAGATGCATGTGGAGAGAGTGCTGAGGGGTTTACATGACTGCAGGAGGTGTGCTAATGGAGAAGTTTGCAGGGATAATTATGGGCTGCAGGGCGGGACGAATGTGGAGAGGAGCACAAGCACAGCGCTGGGTGAGCTTGGAAGGCCTGCCATGGGGGGAAACAACACAGCCATGGTGGGTGGGGAGGTGCAGGCACAGAGTCCAGCAATACTCAGCTGCCACTGGGGGGTGTGCAACCCCAGTCCCAAGAAGGGGTGAGCAAGGAACAAGGGTGGTAGCCAGTCCCCTACCTGCTTGCTTGCCTGGGGAGGCTTGGGGGCTCGAGAAAAGGGGCAACCAAGGGACAGAAAGGCTGGTAGAGCCGCTGACCTCAGCAGTGGGGTCAGGAGGAGCCCAGGGGGTACACCCCTGACTACAAGGGCAGAGGGCCTAGTGTGGCATGTGCCACTAGAGATCAAGGAAAAAATTGGAGCAAGTTGTTCATCGACATATTTACTTTGCACGAGCTAGAGCAGGTGGGGCTGAACATAGTAAACAAGGCCAAGAAGGAGGACGACAGGAGGGATAGCAGGAAGAGAGTGAGGTAGGAAAGGAGCATTATTAATTGGCTTTATGCCTTCAGGAGGTATACTTCCATCATGGTGGAAAAATACCAGGGTGATGCAGCTGCGCTCCTCACATATGAGCTGTGCATCCACAAGGCACATGGGGAGTAAAGGGGGAATGCTTGGCTCAGATACGATGAGGGCTTCAGGTTCAAGATGCAAATGTTTCCCAGCATGAACTGGGACGACTAGGATGTGTCAGGATGCATCCATAAAATGATATCGATCAATGGGCACTGGTGTAACGCCTATCTAGGTTAGGGGACAGATAAGAGACTCTCCCTACTCTCTCTCAATACTTTTCTGTCATCTAAAATTAGGTGAACACTTGTGGAAGTCAAATCTCATCTTGTTATTTATATTGCTTCCATCCCGTGTGACTTATCACTTCACAATATACAATTTCGCAAATTGTTTGTTAAAACACAATCCAATTTGTATATTGCTAAATTTGTGTGTATCCATTTTTCACTTTTCATAAAATTATAAAAATGTTCTAAGCTTGCTGATTATTAAGCATGTCTCAGGCCATCACCAAGGACCTATTTTTTGTCAATCGGTTTCAGCAGAATAGGTATCCCTCTCCGCTTTCTTCAGGACTCTAACTATGACTTTAATTTGTCAAGTAACAACTCGTAAAAAAGACAGTCTTTTTCTTCATGTCTTGTTCTCCATTATCCTGGTTTGGGGAGAGCGTCCCCCAAGGAACTATCTATTACATTTTTGCAGGGTCACGTGATTACCATTGCCCCTTGCCCTCTACGAACCACCCCTGGATTTCTGTCTCCTGATTGGCTGGAACTAATCTCCCCAGACCTGGAACCCAGCTCTGTTATTAATGCTCTGTGCATCTCTTCAAGGTGATGAGATGGGGAACACCCCATGTATCTGTTAGCAGTATTACTTTTGCATGTGAGAGTTAAAAAGTTCATGTTTTACTTCATGTCTTTGTTGCTGAGAACCGCTTGTCCTTCCACCGTGGGTGAACAACCATGGTCTAGCTTCGGGTGCATCACGTGGTTGAGGACCACGAAATCAAGCACTTCTGGTCTGCAATTTATGAGGATTTATTCTGTTTTTCTGCAGATGACCCATTGTCGTTTTATGTTTGGAATGTGTTGCTTGTCTCTGACCTTTGCTGCAAGCCCTGGCTTTCCTGTTCTGTGCAGCCTGGTTCTGCTTTCCCTCGTCTCTCATCCTGCGGCTTGTGGCCTCATGTGATCTTCGTCATACAATGATTTCTACGTATCTATACCATGCTATGGTTTTCCATTTAGTCCTTCCATGCTCCTTATGTGATCCTGTAGTTCAATAGGGTTAGTTGGGATAAGCATCTGCAAGCTTGCTCTGCATCTCTCTGTTGCATTTAGCGTTTCTGCACTCAGCTAATGAAAAAAATAATAAAAGCTTTGCTTTTGACAGTATGCATTTGTATCTGTCCTCTATCTACAGAACTGTGTAGGCATGTTCTTTGTGTGTTCACGTGTGTGTTAGTGTAACGTTGTGCATGGCTGCAAGTGTACTTCATGACTAACGTTGCTATGTTGTAGTGTCGCTAATGACATCAGCACAGTGGTTTCTCTGCATTAGTCAATGTCATCCATCAAGGTATTTGGGTCCATGACTAATGTTGAAGCACCTGTATCCATAAAGACATTCACTGGATGCGGCTTGAATGGCTGTCTGAGAGAATATCTTTCCACCTACGTGTCAGTCTCTGATCCTCCTGGGGACTGGCCGAATAGTCAGGGGCTTTGTGCATTTCAGACTCTAAGTGCTGTCATGTACATTGAGGTGAGGAGGGGCATTCCAGAGACGTCATCTTCAGTCCCACTCTGGTCGAGTTGTCGACAAAAACTTTCATACTTCGTCACTCTTGCTTTTGTAAGCCATATCTTCGTTACTCCTCCAAAATGTCCATAGTAATTTGCATGCTCTTCGAAACCCCACGTCATATAGCTGCAATCCCCTTCCAGGTTGCACCATACCCATTTTCCCCAGTATCTGTTGTTGTCGAAGGGATTGTCAAATGTTATCATCTCAGTCAGGAACAGTTGGCACTCCTTTATCCTTGCTCTCAGGTTATTTCTTTCTTCCACTATCTTGTGTTTTTCTTCTTCTATGTTCACATCCACTAACTCATTCATCCATATTGTGTTATCAGTAGTTTTGCGACATTGTTTAAGGCAGATCTTGACCACACACAGTTCTACTAGTACTAGTATTAGTGCTCCTATGAATACTTTCAGTCTGTCTGCTAACCATTTTGGCATCGATGACCATATGTAGGACAACCAGCTTCGGTCCTTTCCTGGCCCTTTGGCTTCCTACTCCATCTTGGTGTGCATTTTTGATAATCTTGTCAGTGGTTCTGTCAGTGTGCCATTCTCTCTGTCATTCGCAGGCACAAACGTGCAACAGGAACTCCTGTTCTTGGTGCAAACTCTCCTTCCATTGCTGTGAGAGGGTCTAGAACATATCTGTTTTGCAGTGCCATTAACATTACTGCTCAGAGCTCTACTTTTATCACTTTGTAGCCACTTACTGTAGAGTTTATCGTCTGCATCAGCTCACATCTTGTTATCTGCAACCATTTCACATTTGGACACGTCTGCACCCCTGGAACCACTGAAGCGAAAAACATCTCTGTCCTGCTGAACAACCTTTGATGCTTCTGATTCTGATGAGAAATAGTTGTCTCTTTTCACTCTACTCACTTCTACAAACCGTTTCTTTCTTCCCTTTGCTTCCCTTTTTATTGACCTCTTCTTTCTCCTGTTAGTGTCCATCTTAGCGAAGTTGTCTATCTTAACATCCTTGTGCTGGCATATTGATGTGCACCAATGAGGAAACCCCTCCCCAGTTGGGTGGCAGCTTTTCATATGCTTTGGATCCGCACGCGCAATAGTAATCCATAAATACTGCTGTGCCTACCTTAATTGCTGGATACTTTTTTGTACACCTACACTTTGGGCCTCATTACATGTCCGGTGGTAACCATGCCAGTAAAATTGGCAGGTTGCCACCAGACTTGCGAATATTACCGGCGCCTGGCATTCCGGAAACACTGGGGTATTACAACCTTGTCGTTCCGGGAAGTCAGGCGCCAGTAAATTGTTAATCCCCATTCCAACTCCACGGGAATAATAACAGTGCTGGTGCCTCCGCTATGGTCTGCTTACCGTGGCCACTGTTTCCGGCAGGGTCAGCCCTGCCGGGCACACTGACTCCGGCAGGCAGACCCGTAGTGTGCCGATCTGGTAACAACAGTGAAGGTAGGCTTTCCGGCACCGTTCTTTCCGGTCCAGCACACTTATAATGAGACCCTCTTTGTTTTCTCCTCCCTTTACTGCACCATCATCCTGGTAATACAAATGCTTGTTTCTTCAGTGGTGTTATGGGCATTGGTCCAGCTTCATTGTCCACCCAGGTCAGTAGCTTGGTCCTTGCATCCCATTCGTTCAGGCACTTGTTGTTTTCTCCTTGCATTGTGTTTATCAGTGCTTCTACTAGTGTGTGTGCTTTGCTTTCTACTACTCCCTCTTTCCATCCTTCTGCTGTGTATGCTTGGCTATACACGAGCATCTGTGGTCTTTCGTAACATCCTGGCTCTCCTCCTATTTCCTTGACCCACCTCTTCGAGCAGGGTAATTACTTCAGTGTTATTATTTTCATCTCACCTTTATATGGGCCGTCGGTTTTGTATTGTATTGCCTGGTCTAATTGCTAGCAATTGTTCATCATGTCAAGACTCTTTATATAACTGTCTTCATAGGGGAACGTTGCCTTGGACATCCATCTCAATGTTGCTGTTTTCCCTTGGATTCTTCCTCAGGTGATAACCATGGATAGGAACACAAAGCATTGTGCTCTTGCTGCTGGTATTTCAGTTGCTATAAACGTTCTGGAGGCAGTCATGGCATAGGGGATTAGTGAACAGACATAGCAGCTCTCCCCAGTGTTTTTTCTGCCTACTTTGGTCATGGGTTTGTACCACATATTGTTAGACACTTTAGCAGTATCAGTGAGATATAGGTCCACCAGTCCCATGTCTGTATCAGCACTGCTCTTACCTCTCTTTACCTGTCCACCTAACATGGTCATTCCACCTACTGAAGTTGGGGTGATGTTAGTAGAGGATACAGCGGCAACACTAGCTACAAGGGATATTCGCCAAAAAATGAGAGCAGACATCACTTGGAAATAAGAGAGAGATTAAAATGAGCACTTTTTAAATAACTGTCTCCATTACCTGTGCTGCTTGGATGCTGGTGCAGCTTTGAAGGTATCGGTTGCCCGCCTGAAATGAGCAAAAATGAGCATTAATGGTCTATTGTGTTAACTCAAGCCCCGCAGACCATGTAGTCAGCCATGGCAAAAATGAATAGTTGTTCCCACACAGCTATAATTCTAGGGTCTCGGAGGACTGCAAGGACGAATGGATTTTCTCTTTCTAGTAATGGGTAAACTTGGGACAGGTATGCTATGAAGACACGGAAATACACATTTGTTCTGTTGGATCGTCTAACAAGTTGGACAAATTCGCCTTGGAATGTTTCAGGATGCGGATCAGTGGGAAGCATGTAAGAAATGCAATAAGAAAAGTCGCCCTAACTCTGCCGCCCATGAGCAAGTAACCATTGGGTGTCCTCTGCTTGGCAGTGCTGATTCTGAGTTGCTTGCTCTTCTTGCTGAGGATCGTTGGCTCTGTAGATGTTGGTGCTAGAAGAGGTCACTGCTTTGTAGGGCTTGATGTCACAGAGGTGGTTCCAAACATTCTTCCCGACTGACTAATTTAATTGCTCTCTCTGTCACAAGTTGTAAGATATGTGGTCGCGTGAACCGCAGGGGATCCCACTTGCAGGAAAAGGTCTGTAGGAGAACCTGATCTCCTGGGTACAACAGTGGCTTCTTAAGTAAGTAATTGTTGTTCTCAACGCTGTCGCTCTCTTCTCTGGCTTCCGGCCTCTCCTGTTGTTCTTGCAGCTGGCGAGAAATAAAAGAGGCACTAGCAATCAAGGAAGTTGCATACTCCTACATTTCCTGTCCCAATACATCAGCCACATTCTCAGAATCCGTTATTGCCCTAGTGGGAGGAGCAAGGGGAAGTTGCATGCACCGTCCTATCACCACCTCATGCAGAATTAAATGGTGGTCAGACCCAAGCTTATTGCACAGTGCGAACAAAACTAAGGGAAGGCAATGCAGCCAGTTCTTGTTCAAAGTCGTTTTCATTTTGGCTATAGCTTCTATAAGCAAGCCATTGAGGCCTTCACACATTCCGTTCGCTAGTGGGTGATAGGCACAGGAGACTTTGTGTTGGATTCCGAGCATGGTTGTAATATGCTGGACCATCTCATTGGCGAAGTGAGGGCCATTGTCAGATTACAGGAACTCACACACACCCCATCGTGGGAATATCTCTCTGTACCAGAAATGTCGACACTGTAAGGGCGTCATGATGGGAACAAGGACCAGCCTCGATCCAACAGGAAAATTGACACACGACCACTATCATGTAGCGGTTCCCTTGGCAGACTTGGATCATGTTGACACAGTCAATGTGCAGGTGATGCAATGGACCCAATGGGCAAGGTATGGATCCTCTCACTACCCTCAATGTATAACCTGCAGTATATTGTTTACACATGAAACAATGAATCATGAATTTGGCCACGTCTTCTGTCAAATTAGGGCAGAACCATGTTTCTCCAATATGAGCAGCAAGCACTTCCTTCCCTGTATGAGATGGCATTACCACCTTCCCTGTGTTGTTTTGCCACCATAGGGTGTCTGTTGGAGACACTGTACATCCCCTCCTTAGCCACAGCTCCTTTTCTTCTTTGGGTGAAGCTCCCTGCAACTCCATAATCTGTGTCACTGGTAATATATTGTACCCTCTTTTAGTATCATAGTTCTTACATAATCGCGTGCATGGGATGAAGCATCCATTTCTAAAATATCCCCAAAGTAGGCGATGCTTTTTGCCTCTGCATCCGCTGCTTCCTTAACCCTGGAAACAGGATCCTCCCCTTTTGTGTGTGCTTGACACTTCACTATTGCTATTCGCTCTGGGAGAAATATGACCTCTACCAGTCTGCCCAATAGAAGTGCTGCACCGGTGACTCATCAGCATGCCTGAAGCCCTGCCTCATCCAACGTGACATCCCAGAAGGCACTGTGAATGTTATGTAGGCTGAATCCGAGTAAATCAACACTTCCTTCTCCCTGCTGCACTCCTATGCCAATATTAAGAGCACTAACTCTGCTGCTTGTGCTGAGTAGTGTGATAGCAGGTGTGCGCTTGTCACTACCTCCCTTGTCCCGTCCTCCCTCAGTCTCACGACTGCTGTGCCAGTATGTCTTTCTCCAGTCGTTTGGTCAATTGTTGAAGACCCATCAATAAAGAGCCTGTCTCCCTCCACAAGTGCATCCTCCTGTACCTTTCAAGTGTCAATTAATTCTTCTAGTTTTGCTGTGCAGTCATGTACATAGTCACCCTTCTATAAAACGTCAGCGAGAAAGGTTGCTGGGTTGACGAGTCTGCATCTTGTGAGCTGGGTTAAAAAGTAACATCTCGTACCCTGAGGCCCTCTGGGTTGTCAGTGTGCTTTCTAGTATTTCCAGTATTCCAAAGAGAGCATGCTCCACGTACAGAGTGGCGCTGCATCCAATGGTAATACTCGCTGATTTGTCCACTGCAAATGCAGCTGCAGCCAATGTTTGATTGCATGGATAGTGTCCTCTCATTACTGGATTTAATTTGTCACTGTAATGAGCTAAAGGCTTGTGCCCCAGGCTGGTCTTCTGTGTCAATACTGTGGTCATAACCACTCAATCCGAGTGTGAGAATAGGAAGAATTCCTTTTGATAATCTGGGATCCTTAACACTGGAGCTGTGCATATTGCTTCCTTCAGCTCATTAAATGCCTCAGTTATTTCTGTTGTCCATTGTATTATCTTCTTCCCTCTTTGTGCTTCCTTCAGGGTTCTCAATAAGGGTCTAGTGTAATTTCTGCAATCGAATACCCATGCCCTACAGTAATTACATAGTTCTAAAAACTGCTGCATCTCTCTGACTGTTGTGGGTTTTGCTGTCCTGCGTATTTCCTATTCCCTTTCTGGTGTCCCTCATCTTCCATTTTGGGAGATCATCTGTCCAATGTATAACACTTCTGTCTGGTAATATTGTAGCTTGGCTTTGTCTACTTTGTACCCCTTTTCTGCTAGTACTGTCAGCATGTGTACTGAATCATGTCTACACTGGTCTTCTGTCTTGCTGCAAATCAGTATGTCATCTACATACCGTATAACCATGCTTTCCGTTGCCTAGATCCATTTGGAGGACCCTATTGAATATGGAAGATGATTCACAGTACCCTTGAGGAAGTCTTGTATGTTTCTACTTCTTATTTCTATATAGAAAGGAAGTTAAGTCCTGTGAGTCTGGGTGTAGTGGTATAGAGAACAACGCTATCTTCAAATCTGTGACCGTGAAGTGGGCAGCTTTCGTGGGGATGCTACACAAAATTGTTGCACGGTTCGGAACTAAAGGATATTCTGCTTCTACAATATGGTTAAGAGGGCACAAGTCCTATATAAAATGCCATGACCCCCCTGTTGCCCTTTTTGACAGGATAGTCAGCCATGTTGCAGAGTGATTCTGATGGCACTAGGATGCCCTGCTTCACTAGTGCTGTAATGGTCTCATAGATACCTTCGTCTGCCTCCGTTGAAAGTGGGTATTGCTTAACTTGTGGTAAAATTGCTCCTGGCTTCAACATTATTTTCACTGCTTTTACCCCCTTCAGAAGCCCCACATCATAGGGACTTGTGGTCCAAAAGATGCTGGGAACATTTGCCAAATCCTTCTTGAGAAAGGTTGGCAGTGCTTTCAGCACCATCGCCATTGTCTGCGGTACCTCTCTGTAAGGTATCCTCACCTGATATGTGATGCTCATTTCAAACACCATCTCATGGCCTGATCTATTATCTTTGAATCGTTCTTTGTCTGTGACTGCAGTCAACCTGTAACCCTCTGCTATGGCGATCAATAATCACCTTGGTTGCCCAGTGTCATCTGTCCCGTCCACTGCTATCCTGTCATCCCCGATGATCACTGCATCTAATTCTAGTGGCACTATTGTCCCTTCCTTCTCATCTAATTGTATCTCTGGCCTGAATAAGTACTCATTTGGAAGGTGCCGCATTTTCCCCTGCATCCCTGAAGCCATGCTATTATTATTTCTGTTCCATACTGAAACAACTCCTCGTCTACTGGCACCCACCTTGGTACCCTTTGTCCACAATAAGCTTGAATGATTTCCCTCACATTTAGAAGGTGTATCCCTGGTGTGGAGCACAATATCCCCTTTTTTTCAGTGAATGAAATGGTCATGTTAAGCTTGCTCATGATGTCTATCTCCAGTATATTGACAGGGTTCTGTCGAGAATAGAGTATGTCTAAGGATAGATCGTACTCTTCTATAGAAAGTGAATATCTTCTATAAAAGGCACCACTTCTGTCTCCCCAGAGAATCCTTGAGCATTCATGGCATCGCCTGACATACTATATTGCAGGATTTGGTCGCCCATTTTTCTACAATAAAGGAAAAAATCTTGTCATCTATCGTCACCCGTATATGTGGTTCCTCCACAGGGTTGGGTGTAATCAATAGGATGGAACACATTAAGTCCATCTGTGGGCTGTACTATAGAGGGTATAGTGACATTCCATTCCCTAGGAATGGGTTGCCCCCCACTACAGTGACCCGCACCTTTTCTTAATGGGAGTCGCTGTCATGGAGTCTGTGCATGCCACTGTCCCGTCGTTTGGTTGTGTACTATTCTGCATATGCAGTATTTGCTGTGTCGTGTATGCATGTTGTGTGTTAACCCTGCATCTTTGGGGCCTGCAAATACTGCTGCATAGGCGCTTGCATTTGTGGTGCCTGTGTCATGGGCTGGTGTGTCTGTGGGTATGTGTTCAGTATCTGTCCTTGGTGTTGTGTTTGATCCTGAGCGTAATACTCATTCTGTTCTCCCTGATATGCTGACTGGTATTGCATTCCCCCATTCTGTTGTGCCCCTCGCCTGCTTCTGCACACCCTTGTGATATGCCCAATCTGCCCACACACCCAATACTGGGGTGTTTCTCTCACCTACCTCTGGAACCGCCCAGAAAACCGTCTGGGCCCTGCTGTGTTTGCTTTCCATATCCTGGAAACCAGCCTGGGCATCCCCTGTGGTTTTGCTGTATCTGATGCCCATACCCGCGTCCCCTTAGTGGCCCCCCTTCCTCAGAACCCATGCTGTGCATCTCCTGCCACATGAACCCCCCTCCTACAGTCAGTGGTGCATACTGTGTCTTTGGTGCCCCTTGTCCTCCCGTGCTTGTTAATACGGCCCCTTCCATGGCATATTTAGATAGTTTCTTCTGTACCAACTACGCCACCTACTGATTTCTTTCCTCACACTGCTTCCTCGTGTTCTCTTGCATTAGCCTACAGTAATGTACTATTGTGAGTGGTATTTCTGACCAAGTCTTTCCATCAATCACCACCAACTTCTTTAGTTGCCTTTCAACCTGCTCTGGCAAACCTTGGCATAGTATATGGTAGAACAATGCCACTGTTTTGTCCCATGGTTCTCGCGGTTCTAGGCACCAAATTTCTTGATTCATCTGCAGTGTAAGGGGTCTTCGTCATCCTCATTTTGCATGCCATAATTACACTGATGTCAAACAGGTCTGGGTACTGTGTCCGTAGAGATTGCCATACGGCTGCTCGTCAGTTAGTAAATGGTGCACCATCGTGCGCTGTGTCCTGGGTGATTACTTTGGGGTATGCCGCCCTTCTCCATACAGAGGATTGCCACTAATAGCCGCTTTACGTCTCCCAATGCTAATTTCTGCACCGCTCAAGCAAAAACAAGGAAGTGATGGTGTTTGGGAGAATTCGCCAAATGGGCTAATTTCCCTTACCTTTTGAGCCCCCCGGAAAATTTGCTGGATTTCTAGGATTTCATTTCTTACCTGGAAAGAGTGTGAGCCTTTTTTTCCCACTCTTTCATGGATTTTGGATGTGTTTTACTTTTGTGTTCTTTGGTTATGGAGTTCTAAAACAACTCCACTGGCATCATCTTTTTTGTGTGTCACACAGCACCTACAGTTCAGTGGCACATGGGTGTCTTTTCAGACTCCCCAAAGGATTAACTACCTTTAAGTAGTTAAGTATAGTTAAATTGACTTTACAAGTATTTTTAAATTTACTGACCCAGCACACCCTGGATGGGTTGCTGGAGGGGTTGCTTAGCTTCCCCTTAGTCAAAACACTCATGTAACAGTCAGTACAATATTACCTTTTCCTATTTTAAATGGCTGGTGGCAGTGGTTTAGATCAACTACTGTGATTGTTCGCGACCGTTAACAACGGTAGCTCAAAATCAGGGGTAGCCATGTTTTTCAATATTGCGCCCCACAGCTATCTGTAAAAACAGACTCCGGTCATCTTTTTTCACCATTCATTTTAGGAAGAGTCCTTCTTGTGTTTGTCTCTGCGCGCCAAACCAGGTTTGGTCCCTTTGTTTGTGCCCTTTGGCAGGCTTCTGGGCTGAAGCCCGCCTCTGTTGCCACAGTGTCTGGGGTGGACAGGATGTGAGAGAGGTGCTCAGAACTCCCTGTGCTTAGTCTCCTAGGAGACCTGAATGCACTCTGGTGTTATTGGCTAGCTGACTGTCCAGCAAGGACAGCCACCCTGCTGTGGGAGTGATAGCCAGGGCGAATGAATGGGGGAAAACCGTATAAATGCAGACATCTGGGACTTGGAAAGAAGAGTCAACCACTGGAAGGAAAGAACCGAAGAGGAGAGGAAGGAAGAGAACTGCTGCAACTCCTGGTCGACCGGTGAAGCCCTGCTGCAGGTCCGCATTGCCTGAAACTCTGACGACAGAGAAGCCCTTCAAGGTTAACCTCTTCCCTTGAGTTTGGTGAGAACAACCAACTTGCATGCCACCTGCACATTGTACTATTCTGGTTGGATTTTCTACAGAGTGCTGTTGAAAACTGGATAGCCAGAGGGAAGGAAACCAGGGGGACTTTAAGGCACTCGCACCTTAAACTGATGTCTTGCTACAGCTTTTGGCCTCTTCCCTGGACAGTGCAGGAACCTCCCGACGTCCTCCTTCTTGTCCCCAAGACTGAAGCACTGGAACAGCGAGATCTGCTCGAACTGCCAGGAGCAACTGCCTCAGCTACTGCTTTTTCATTTAAAAGATACTGTGCAAACGCAGTCCGGAAATCTTTTCAGCCATCGAGAAGGTGCGTGAAACTTTTCTCAACTACGAAGGCTTGGCCTTCCCTAAACATTCGTCAAACTTTTTGCCTAGCCAAATCCTTTAAAAATCCATGGCAAAGACTTAACCGTTACATACCAGAACTGTGCTATGCTATACAAAAGACTCTGAACCATTGACTTTGGCCCAGGCATATTGAGAAGAATTGCTGGTTGTATTTAACTTGAACCCTTTGCCCTGCCTATGATTGTATTTGGGCTGTCTATTCTTATGACCTTGTCTTTTCCCTCCCTTTCAAAGTATCTAAAGTGCCATTTTGCTCACACTTCATTTTTTAGCTAAACTTGTTTAGTTACTTACCGGTTGGATTTTTGTGGTGTATTAGTGTGTGATATTAAGCTGCTTGTGCTAGTGTAATGTTTTATAAATTATTGAGTAAATAAATGTATATTCTTTTACTGAGAAACCTTGAGTAAGTGTTTACTTGAATTACTGTATTGGTTGATCCTTTGTGTAACTTGTTCTACTGCTCACTTAAACTCTTGAGATAGGTCTGGCTGCTCAGCCATCGCTCCCACTTTACTGTGTAGTACAGGCTTGTCCCAAAGGTGAAATTGTGCTTACACTTGTAGTCCTAATTGCCTGTAGTGTTCCCAAAGGGTACTGCAGGTGATTCTGCCTAACAGATGGCTGGAAGGTTTGGAATGAATCTTAACCTCTGGCTTTCCTTTGGGCAACCCTCCAGACCATTGTTCTTCACCTGCCGAGCCATTATAGAAGGGGAAAGACCATATGCAAATCAGGCTTAGTCCCACTCCAACCCGAACTGCTAAGCCACATCCCTTCTGCACGAGCCCACAAGCATCCCCAAACATGTTTGGCCTTGTTGGGCCTCATCAGTGAGGAGTAGCTTGGGTCTTTAGGCCCAGCATGCACCGGACCCAAGTCGGGGCATACGCGTCCCACTTGTGGTGCCAAAGCAAAAACAAAGAGGTGATGGCTGGAAGGTTTAGAATGAATCTTAACCTCTGGCATTGCTCTAGGCAACCCTCCAGATGATTGTTCTTCACCTGCCAAGCCTCACTGATTTGCATATTGTGGGATGTTTCAACCCACTAGTCCAGGCCCTGCAACATTTCTGTGCTCTGCTTGCATCAGGAACATCAGAATGGCTGCCGGAGAGCATAAAAATCTGTATAGTAGTAAAAATCTGAATAGTAGGCCGCCTTCCATTTTTGACTATCTCAGTGGTAACACAGGAGACCACTGCCAAAACCCATCAGTTGGCTGCCCACAGAGCAAGGCTGATTGCAAAAGAAACACAGAGCTGTGTGAAAATCCATTTTTTCTTAGTTGTCAAATTTGCAAAAATCATGGCCCACAAACCACCCAAAAGATCCAACCTCCTGTTGGGTGTTAAACATCATTCTACTTCAAGAATCCACCTAAATATAATGTCAGCAGGAGTATATGTTATCAGAACAAAACCCACTTTTGAAGATGGGTGCTGGGAAGAAATCGGTCAAAAATGGGTGTAATACCGTTACTCGCCTCTGTCAGACGCTGGCGATCTCTAAATCTGACAGGAGAAACTGTGTCTCAAAAGCTAAATATGCCAAAGAAGGGATTTCCATCAAATTCAATATTGGGTGCCACACATTGATTTTCATGTTGAAAAAAACTGGAATTGAAGATATGTTTGCTTATTTTAAAATTGTAACTGTAATTTTGCACAAGGGACAATGTTAAAATGGACTATAAGGTAACCTGATTCAGCTAAACTTCCAAGAGGATTCCCACACTGAGCTTCAAGCACATTCCACACCTCCTCCCTAAACAAAGGAATCTTTTCTCCTATGCTCTGCTGAGTATCTGACAGGCAAGTGTGAAAGGAAATGAGAGGGGCACACTGGCATGTGGCTCTGGGAAAGAGACAATGGAGTCCTTGAACTGAATGGAAATGCTAATTTGTGTGTGACTGACATCAAATGCCCTGTCAGGAAGACAATCCATGTGACTCTCTGACTCAGCCAAGCTTTGGAGGCGGGCCAGACTGAAAATGTGGATTTGAAATTGGACTAAATATATGTTTAAGGAAAATACTTATAAAATATTGTACTGAACTGACAAAAATATGAAGCTTAGAGATTATTAAAATTAAAAATTCACTCACAGTTTAAAACTAATCTGGAATCTGTGATACATTCAGAGACTGAACCATGAAATTGTTCATATTCTAGCAATTGTGATTATGTTAGGAACATGAAAACTTACAGGAATATGCCCAGATGGTATGTGCATGTATGTATAAAAAATTGTACCGATCCGAAAATGTGTAACCAACCAAAAGCGCGAACAATTGTCATTTATGAACCAGAACTCGTAGGAAGATAACACTTTGACAGAAACCTACCTTAGGCAATCTGTGATGGGTATATGTATTATTAAAAAGTTGTGCATATTGAAAATATGTTTTTGGGGAAAAATAGATTTGCTGGGTAAAAGCAAAGGGGAGGGATTTCTTTCTGGACCCTAAACACAGTGTCACTCTGACACTTGATGACACATCATGACACACTGTTCCTTTCTCCAATCAGGAGAAGGAGAATTCTGTGACCTATCAGATCCTTAAAGGGTTGGGTATAGACAATCAGTCTCCCCTCCCACTTTGGAAAATTGATAAATAGGGACTGCTGAGGACAGGAATAAGACACACAGACACTTTTTCACTCATCACTGATCTACCGGCGAAGTGCTCTGCAGGAAGAACCCATCTCCAGAACCAGGCTCCAGAACCAGTCTCCAGATCCAGACTCTAGAACCAGACTCTAGAACCCTGAAGCAGAGGCCTAACCCAAAGAGCTGAACCCTTTTCAGCAGGACTTTAAAAACTTGTAAACCTGATTTAACCCCTAACTTCCACGGGGCCTAACCTAACTGATCCAACAGCCTGGCTGAGCTGTTCTGCTGCTACTGGCCAAGAACCATGCAAGAACCCAAGATCCAGATCAGTCCAGCAGAGCTGTAACCCAGAACACGACAGATCCAGTCCAAGAGGCCGTGCAGACCAGAGTGCCTTGCTGAGAGCAGAACACAGAGCCTGAGACCTGTCTGGTGGCGAGTGAAGTCCAAACCCTTGACCAGATCTTGGACCGGCCCATTCCATTCCAAAACCAGAGTTGTGAGTATTTAGCGTAGAACTGTCCATAGTCATCTCTTTGTTTAAAGTAATCCATCCAACCCATTCCAACATATCCAGGCTGCATTGTAGAATCTCTGTTGTCCATTCTGAATCCTTTCTCATCCATCTAATCCGGTGATAATAGTTAGTGTAAGCCAACCTGTTTGTAATTCAAAGCGCAATTTCATTTGAAATCCTGACCCTTTTCTGAAAAATCAACCTTCACTAAAACCTCTGTAACTTTTGAACCGTACGTCCTAGAAACATTTAAATGTAATTTTGAAGCTAACATACTCAGCTTTCAAACGAACTCCGACATTCCATAGTTTTTCCGTAATCGCAATTCCCGCACGCGGAAAAGTTGCCGCAAATTTGCATTTGGCTGAATTTCACTCCCTGTAAAACAGCTATTTCTTGTTTTCAACTTCTAAATTTCGTTTTCCATCTGCTAATCATTCAACAATCATTGCTAGTGTTTCCCCAAACGTATCCAAAGCAACCCTCACTTGTTCTGAATTCAATTTAGCGAATTAAAATCATTTTAGCATTTTTCCCATTCAATTCAACCGCATTTAAAAGC
The DNA here is from genome assembly GCF_040938575.1 of Ambystoma mexicanum. Classification (NCBI taxonomy): domain Eukaryota; kingdom Metazoa; phylum Chordata; class Amphibia; order Caudata; family Ambystomatidae; genus Ambystoma; species Ambystoma mexicanum. The sequence goes on from NC_090923.1 coordinate 520,963,797, forward strand.
AATTGACCTGTTTTAAAATCATTATTGTTTTCTATAAGCTTGCTGGGGGGAATCGGGATTGAAACTGCAATTGTTGATTGTTATTCCTAATACCTGTGTGCCCTCATTCATCTCTTCATATTGCATATTGGGGGAGTGAGTAACAACAGGGGGAAAGAGTGATTATATTGTCTTTGGTTGAATTCATATCAAGTCTCCTCCTGTATTGCATTCTTTCCTATCATTGCATTTCCTTGAACCACAGAAGGTTATTCTCTGCTACATTATTTTTCATATTCATACTCCAAATTGATTAAAGAGATTGATGATATTGTCATATTACCCATTGCCACTCATTGTTCATATTCATTAGTGTGATATTCAGATATTATCCATATTTATAAAAGTGTGATGAATATATTGTTCAATTCTTCAACTAAATCTTTTAATTTTCAAAACAAACCTATTTCTTGGTTCAGTGAGACCGGGGGAATTCAAAGAGAGGGGCGTTATATAAGGGTACATCATCCAGATTTAAAAGAACATTTGACATAAAAATATATAAATAAGGGTTTCCATTGGGCATCCCATACTAGGCATTGGCTTAGTTGGAGTGCTGGATTGAAATCACTTACAGATTGGGGGCTCATGCGCGGGATTTCTGGATTAGATATATCACTTGTGCAGCTTAATACAGTGTGCTAACTCACAGGATACATAATTCCTGTTGGGCTACCGCGCTGTGTTACACTTTAAAAGCACCCCTCAAAAGGGAACACTCTAAGGAAACAGTCTGTTTTGCAAAAACAAAATAATCAACTTCTGTAAGTCAGGAAGGAAATTAATATTTCCAAAATGGCGACATTGGTAGACATCAAGATAGCTAGAGAACACCTTTTACATAAGTTATTTGTGAAAGGTGAGTGGACTGAGCAGGATCAGAATGTGTGGTTGCAGGCAATCACACAACAACAAATCACTGCAACAGGGTTAGATACCTGGAGAGATCAGGGTCCCTTACATGTGACCCTGAGTGAACTATATATGGCCCCTAAGGCCAAGGATGAGCAAAATAAGATTGCCAAGATAGCGGCATATCTATATTTATCTGTGGGAGCCATAAAGGACAAATATGCTGAAGGCCAAGATCTGGCAAGTAGGCAACTGATGGCGATAGAAAAGGCCCAATCTGATCTGGACTCTTCTGAGCAGAGGCTGCTGAGGTGCCAGGAGTCAGAAAATGAAAGCAGGCAGTATATAGTTAAAATCAAAGACGACATGGGGATCCTGCAACAGGAAAAGGCAGTCCAGGATACCAGAATTCTGGCCTTGCAGAAAGAGTACCAAGAAAGTATGGACTCCATACTACAGAGCCAGAAAAAGCTGGAGCAACAGATAAACTTCAATAGGGCATGCGCAGAGCAGGTAGTCACCCTGCAAAGCCAATTAGATAAAGAGAAGGCAGAGAGCAACAAATGAATTCTGAAAGACCTGGACACCCAGGCAGAGTTTGATGAAGAGCGCCAGAAAGCTGGTGCCCTACAAAGACAGAGGGACGACCTGGCGGCACAGAGGCAGGCTCTTGCTCAGGAAAGGGACACATTAGGCCAGGAAGTCTGTCACTTAAAAGGGAAACTGGAAGAAAATCACCTGGCCCTCCAGGGACTGGGTGACCTCCAAAAAGAGCATGATAGATTTTTTAGAGCACACCAGGAGGGTGGAAGATGCCCTGGCAAGAAAGGAGCAGGCCAGTAGGGACGGGACTCAGGAGGTAACTCTCCTGCAGCACAAACTGGCCCAGTACTCAAAGACAAACCAGGAAGCACAGAGAGAAAATGAGGCTCTCTGTGAGAAAAATGATAGGCTCCACAGGCAGGTAGCCATGCAAGAGATACTGATAGAGACTAGTAAGGCCTTGATTGAGGAACAGAAAGCTCAGGTTCTTGCATGGCAACAGGGAGCAGGGGCTGATAGAGATGAGGTTCGCTGGGAAAGGGAAACACCTGAGCATAACCTCAGAAACCCTAGGACCAGAGGCCTTCATCTCTCCCAGTCCCTGGACTCTGCCAACCCCAGGTCCACTGGCGCACATGAGCCCAGGGCCATAGGGATGGCCGATTACTATCCGGTCAGAAGTATAGGGCTCATAGACCAGCACCTCCCAAGAATGGATGGGCGGGCATCTGGGTATGGGTACCCAAGTACAGTGAAATTTAGTGGGGAACTCCAGAAGAGTAGGCCCACTAAGGGCATCCTGAAAACCTCTGCTTAGCTAGGACAGTGGGTGGGGGGTACCCATCAAATCCTGGGAGCAAGGAGTAATCAGAAGACTCCTCTGAGTGCCCCAGGACACAGGAGAATAGGTCCCCACATTATGCCAGCCATTACCAGGCTCACAGAATCCGGGAGAACCTAGAATACCAGACGGGCACCTCTGGGAGCAGTGCCTCTGAGTCAGAGGAAGAATGGACCAGGGTTACTAGAACCAAGAAGGCCAACAAGGCAAAAAGGGCCTTGCTTAAGGACCCCTTAAAACATATCAAGGCAATAAGGAGCATCATCACGCCTTATCATAAGAACGCTAAGTATTCTCTTTGGGAGCACTTAACGCTCTTTGAGCAGATGATGGAAACTTTCCATTTGAAAGACAGTAGTAGCTGCATTCAGTATGTGAAATGGACATTCTCACAGGAATACTCCAGTTTCTTTGTGGGGCTGGAGCACCAAAATCATTCTAGATGGTCCACCTATAGGGTGGCCATCTTGAAGCATTTTTCTGTTCACAGAAATCCCCAAGAGGCTCGCAAGGCAGCCTACAACTTGCAATGTGAGGAGGATCAGGCCCCACAAGAATTTGTGCAGGAGTTAAAGCGTGCCTTTGCGCAGACGACCAGAAGGCGGCACACGGACAGAAAGAATTTGTTAATACTTTTTTCCATGCTCTACCAAAGTACATCATGACCCAGCTGGGGAGAGATTTTCATGAGAAAAGATCACTGGACTGGGTCATTGAACAGGCCACCCGAATCTATGAGGTGCAAAAGCCCATAGAAAACAAGAATGCTCAAAAAAGCCCCAAACCAACCAACATCCCTGCTGCTACTAAGGTGGCAGAGGTAAAGGTTGCCCCCATTTTGGATTAGGAGATGGGGGGCCTAAAAACCCGCCTGCACAGCAGAATAATCCCAAGCCCAGAAGGCCCTCGGGCCAGTCACAGACAGGGAGCCAAGGAGGTAGTCCCACAAATGGGATCCCTCACTTCCCTGACTATATTAGTCCCCGCTACAAGGGGAACAGGCCCATCCTGGGTTATGTGTGGACTCCTCCAGCCCAAGGGGGGGGGGGGGATCCAACCAAGCAGCACCTAACCCAGGGAACTTCCCTCCTCACTTCCCACAGGAGGGCAGAAATTCCCCAAATCCTGGCCAGAACATTTTCCCCAGGTACCCACAAAACTTCCAACCCCAGAGCAATCCATCCTTCTTTCCCCACTTTCCTGAGCCCAGACAACCTAATCCAGGAGAGGGGAGGCCAAGGGTAGAGGGGTACCCAAATCTTCCCAACCCAGGGTATTACCAGAGAAGGGATTGCGACCCTTCCCGGGATCAGCCCAGGGGAGAAATGAGAACCCTGTATCAGCCTGAGCGGGTTCCAAAGCTCGAGCGCCAGGTCCAAAACATTGCAAAGGATCTGGGTCGCATGCTGAGGGCTCAACAAAACCCTCAGATGGGCATGCCGGCGCAGAATGCCCCAAACTCTGGACCTGGTGCTCCAGAACAATGACGGGCGCAGCACCCCAACAACCCACCGGTTCCCAGGGAGGAGGCACAAGGGGAAGGAGGGTGTAAAGCCTTGGAGGAAGCTTCCTTCCCCACTTGTAGAAATCCCCTGGAAACCCAGGAACTGGGAAACAAAATCTCCTGCCCCTGAAAGTCTGCCACCCAAGGAGCAGAGGGGGGGTAGGAGAAACAAAGAACCCAAACAGACCCATTTTGAGGAGGAGGTACAGATCTTCCAACTTGAAGGAGAGGGATCTTCAGAGGATCCTGGGAAAAGGATCTTCTCCTTCAGAGATGGGGGAACTCCTCGCAAGGATAAATGAGTCCCAAAGGATTCAAATCCAGACTGGGTAGATGTGGGGACTGAACTAACGCCGCCCATCATCCAACCCCAGAAACAACCACATGAAAATCCTCTGGTTCAAACCCATCCTGGTGACTGCCTCCAAAAAGGGGGGTGGCCCAGAACCAGAACCAGGGGAACTCAAAACTTCTCTCATCTCTAGTTGCCACCTTTTCTTTGCAGATTCGCAAGACTCTTCGCAGAATTATGCCCAAATCTCTTCTCTCTCTATGTCCAGAACTAGAAAATTAACCCACCAGTTGTCCAAAAATGTGCATAATCTGTGCCCCCTGGCAGAGAAGGTGGGAAGATACTATGCCCCGGTACAAATACAGGGGCAGGGTACAATCTTGGCACTGGTGGACACGGGATCCCAAGCTACCCTTCTGTCCAAAAAGGCCTTTGATAAACTGAATTCAGGAAGGTGGGAGAATTACCAAATTCCCTTAACCTCTCTTCCTGGACAACGTCAGAACTTTGACGGGAAGGAAATTCCCGTCGAGGGGACTGCAGATTTGGACATTAAGATTGTGCGACACAAGGTGAACCACCCGGTCATAGTTGTGACTCCAGAGGGCACCCCTTGTTTACTAGGGAACACCCCTTGTTTACTAGGGAATGACCTCATGAGAAGGTTGTCACCCCTAATAGATTGTGTGAAGAAGGTCCTCTGGACCCAGACTAGCTGACCAATAAAGTTAAAACAGAGTGGCAACCATGTTGGTTTAAACGGCACATGCCACATGGTTGAACAAAAATCTGACCAAGTAGAATTTCACTTCCAGAACAATCAAATTCCAGACGTGACAGTAATAGCAGTAGGACAACAAACTGGTGATGGGGGGTCCTCTCTATTTCTGAAAATCAACCTTCCTTCCAGTTTAAGGTGGTATTCCACACTGGAAGGAAACACTCTGAAAGAAATTCTCTACCAATCCACAATCAGACATTCCCACTCCTATAGTCCAGAAAGATGAGAATTCAGCTCAGAGCCTGGCTGATATTCAGCAATTTGGAGAGCAGTTGTTCATCCCTGTTCAGTTAAATGAAGGGAAGGACTCTGCTCTCGCCCGAGTGGGTGTGGAAAATGGTAAGAGCTTCATCAGCTAAGCCATGTTTCACCAACTCCCAAATGATCCAGCCATTCCCACATTTAGACTGATAGACAAATGGGAAATGGATCTGGAAGCACCCAATTCCAAACATCTCCTGCCAAGCAGGTGTATGCTCAAAATGTCCATAGGCAACAAGAGCATAGTCCATAATTGTTGGGTCGTGTGAGACGTCACTGCCGCCTTGTACTTAGGCAGTGATATTCTCAATCGCTTTGCCATTAGTTTGGACCTAATAAACTTCAAAGCTTGGTCCCGATTAGCGGATAATCCCATGGGCTTTGATGACCCAGAGAAAGCATTTAGGTCAGCTCAACAGCTGCCTTATGCAGTTGAAATTAAGATTGGAGAGGAAGTCACCATCCCAGAAAGGACCCGACAATTCTCCCTGGAAGTGCAAGTTGAAAGAGGACAGAAATTGAAAAACCCTGATGCTTATATTCATCTAAATGCTTCTCTCCAACAGCAAAGGTTGGGGGTAAACCCAACACCACTAGTCAACATAGAACATGACACCATTCCAATAGAGGTGGATAACAGCGACTTAAAGAGTATCACTCTAGCCTCAGGCACCATTATTGGAATGGCGGTTGATGACCAATATTTTTCCATTGATTTAGGTAATGAACTGTTAGGAACAATCCCCAAGGACTGTTTTGACAGTGACAGTGATGACAACACAACACCAGACAGGATCTTTACCCGGCATGGGTGGAACTTCCTGGTGTACTCTTCCTGCCCTTATGGTAAGGAAGATGTGACCTGTGACTTCAGGAGGGATGAGGTGTTTTTCCAGGTCCATGAGGGCTGCCTTTCCCACCTGAAGCCACCAGTCCAAATCAGCACTTTGACCAGGGACTTCTCGACCCAGCTGGAGGAAGCCGCTGAGATAGCGAAACCAAAAGTCTTTCCAGGCTTCAGGCAGATGGTTGAAGAGAAAGTCAACCTAGCTGATGCCTGTGAGACTCTGGAGCAGAAGCATAAATTGAAACAAGTTTTCTTGGATTTTCAAGATCTCTTTGCGGTATTACTGTGGTCGCACTGATCTCCACACAACAACAATTGCCACGGACCCTGGCATGAATCCAGTGTTTGTGGAGCAATATCGCTTGCCTCTCGCATCAATGGAGTCCCTTACTGAAATAATTAAGAACCCTGAGTCCCGTGGGATAATCCGTCCAGTCCACAGCACCTTCAACAATCCGGTTCTGGGGATATTGAAGCCAAACGGCCAGTGGAGACTCTGCGCCGACCTTAGGGAGCTCAACAAACAGGTCCATACTTCCCGATGGCCTTTTCCCTACATTGACCAAGGGTTGGCCCAGATCCAGGGGTCACAGGTATTCACTGCTATAGACCTGACCAATGGATACTGGCTGTACCTGTCAGTAGGGAGGACCAATACAAGCTAGCTTTTACCTTTAGGGGGCAGCAGTACACATGGACCCGGACTCCCTTCGGATTCATTAACTCTGGCAATGAATTCAACATTTTCCTACATAAGGCCATGCCGAACCTGGGTGCAAGGGGTAACCTGGCTTATGTAGATGATGTCCTCATCAAAAGCTCAACTGTGGAGGAACACACAGCGGAGAGCCATTATGTTAAGTCACAGTTGAGGGCCGCCGGAGCAAAACTTTCCTTCCAAAAGGCACAGTGGTGTAGAACCCGTGTCAATTTCTTGGGGCATGAGATTACTCCTCAGGGTCTCTGTCCCCAGGAAAAGAAAGTGGAAGCACTCCAGAAATTGAAAGACCCCACAACTCTGCGGGAACTATGGAGCCTCCTGGGACTGACTAATTACAGTAAAAAGTTCATTGAGGGCTACGCAGAGATCACAAGACCCCTGATTCATCTTTTGAAGGGGGGGTTAAGTGGGAATGGGGTCCAGAACAAGCCGAGGCAGTAAGAAAACTCAAAAGAAGCCTCTCACAAGCGCCTTGCCTAGCTTACCCGGTCAGAAACAAGGAGTTCTTCTTGGAGACAGGGTTGACTTCAGTATTATACCAAAAGCATGACAAGGTCAATAAAGTGATCTCTTATGTGAGTAAAACTTTATCCTCTGTGGAGGAAAAATTCAACGATTGTGAGAAGGCACTCCTGGCAACAGTGTGGGCATTGAAGAATTACCACCCGTTTATCCAGGGGGATCATAGTGGAGACTCCACACCAGCCTCTGAAACATCTCCAAAGTGACAGAATCCGCTGCCGGAAATGTGAGTAATTCCCGAATTACTTCCTGGATTCTGTCAATGCAAGGCTTTCCTGTGGAGGTCAGATATGGCCAAAACAAGAAGAGTCCCCTCGCGCACCGTCTGGCTGACTTGCATGATTGTGCCAGAGAAAACTGTCTCGAGAACAAGAGTCTGAAAATCAAGGACAACATGGAGGCATACCTCAATTCCCCACACAAAGGGCCTCATCACGAGTTTGGCGGTAACCCTTAAATCCAGCGGTCGCTCTATTACTGCCGGATTTAAGGGTCCACCAAATCAGGGCTTTGGCAGATTTCTCCCCAGCTCTGAGCTGGGGGGAAATCCGCTGAACATTCACGCGATTACCGCCAGCGGGAAATTTGCCGGCGGTAAGAGCGCGAAAATTCCCCATAGAGCCCAATGAGGAATGGGGCATTCCCGAATGGGCTCAGTGGGGCATGGGGAATTCCATTACCGCCAAACCCGTGATCCGGCGCTAATAGCACTGGGGGGTTTGACGGTAGGGCTAATACCGCCGGCCGTAATACCGCCGGCATTACCGCCCAACTTGTGATGAGGCCCAAAGTCTTTTAAGAAGACAAGTGTGAGGGAATGCCCTCTGTCTATGTGGATGGATGCTCTTACCATGTTGACAACAACGGGGAAATAACTTGTGGCCGGCGTAGGGAATGCATGGGTGAATGAGATCCCAGAACCCTCCACTGGGTACAAGATTGGTCCCCGAAGTAGTCAAATGGCAGAGTTGATGGCTGTGCATCAAGCCATCCTCACTGCTTTCCAACATCAACTCCACAAACTGGTCATAATTACTGATTCAGATTATGTACAGAACCGGTTCCTGGAACACCTGGTTAATTGGTAAACCAGAAGCATGCTATGTGCTAATAGCAAGCCCTTCATACATGGGAACTTAATCCAAAATATTGATGATCTGGTCACCTCGAATGGGATGACCATCTACTGGAAAATGATCAAGGGTCATTCAAAAGTTGAGGGACCAGACAAAACTGGAAATGACTTAGCTGATCAGCTGGCCAACACCGGGGCCATCCAAGGGGATCTAATAGAGATCGAGTCCCTGTTGGGGGAAATCCAGGTCACTGCTATCACTAGGTCCCAGACAAATGCTCACAATGATCTCTCAACTGCACAATGGAGTAAGGGGACCCCAGATGCTGATTTGATTACGGCTCAAAAAGGGGATCCAATAATTGGTAAGTTTTATCAACACATTGAGGACCCTGAGAACTTTCCCCTAGTGGATACCGATTACATAGGGAAAGAGGACCTCAGAGTGTTGATGAAATGTCCAAAAATGTTCTGAATCCAAGACGGTTTGTTGGTAAGGAAATCTCTAGCTGGCCATGATCAATGGGTGGTTCCTACCTCATTCCGAAGCCTGATGTTAAGTCACGCCCATGATGCGGCCACAGCCGGTCATAGGGGGTTTCATACAACACTTGAAATCTTAAGAGAGGTTGCACACTGGCCACACATGGGGCAGGACCTCGACCAATACTTGAAGGGGTGTCTTGTGTGTGCACAATTTCAGCCAACATCCCTCACACACCGTGCGCCTCTCCAAAACAGGGGGATGACACTGCCATGGTCAGATATGCAAGTCGACTTTATCGGGCCTGTGATTCACTGCTCTAGGGGAAACAAGTACATGTTGACCGTGACATGCTTGTTTATTAAATGGGTGCAATGTCTCCCGGCCCCAAACTGCAAGGCAGAAACAGCAGCTGCCCTGATGATCAACCACATCGTTTCGCGTTTTGGACTACCCCAAAGGATCGAGTCAGACAGAGGTAGCCATTTCACCAACAAAGTAATTACAAAGATGTGGGAGATACTGGGGTTTAAAAGGAAGCTACACATTGCTTACCGGCGAGCCTCTAGTGGTCTAGTCGAGAGATACAACAGAACAATTGTGAGCATATTAAAAAAGTTTGTGGCAGATTCTGGGCCAAGTTGGGATATTCAATTACCTCTTGTCCTAATGGCCATCAGATCTACCACTTCATCTACAACTAAAATGTCACTGTTTGAGCTGATGACTGGACGAAGGATGGTGCTTCCCCAGCATCTGCTCTACAGAACCCAAGAGCAGACATTGATCAATGCCTCCACAACTCATGAGTATGTTGAAAATCTGAGAAAACACCTTCAACTTGCTTTTGCCTATGCTCAGCGAAATCTAGAGAGATCTGCAGACAGCCTGAAGACCCACTATGACTTAAAGACTACCAAAAAAGAATACAATGTAGGAGACCGGGTCTACTTATACAATTTCCAAAGGAACCAGGCCAAACAGCGAACATGTTTGCCTACCTGGAGGGGTCCTTTTGAAATTGTAGACAAAATCTCACCAGTCGCCTACAAAATCTGCATCCCCAAAGGCAGTTTGGCAGGGGGGAAGATAAGTGGGTCCATATTAACCAACTAAAGTGCTGCCATCCTAGGCACACTCTGCAGCAACTGGAGGAGTCTTCTGGAACCCCAGAGGGGGCCACTCCAGATCTATAAAATTCCAACTCTAAAATATTCCATCTTTAAAATACAATAATAAAAATGTGTCCTGATTTATCAAATGTATGTGTCCACCCTACTACATTAATAGTGGTGGGGAAATGTCTACGAATATGTTTTAGCTTTGTCATTGATTGATAAACCATGGAGACGGATAGCAAGGAGGACTACCCAGGGACAGGGAGCAAAGATCCGAGGGGCCTGGAGTATCCCTCAATACTCACATCAGGACTGGTGAGGAGAACCAATCGATCCATCCCTGATGGAGGAAAAGATGAGGAACTTTGCCATTTGTGGAATCAGAAGAGATGAAACTGACATCCCAGTCTTGAGAATTCCCATTGATGGATGATCAACACCAAATCGCAAGAGGGGGTCTTGTGGGATGTTCCAACCCACTAGTCCAGGCCCTGCAACATTCCTGTGCGCTGCCTGCATCAGGAACATCAGAATGGCCGCAGGAGAGCATTTTGCTCGCAAAAAATCACCCAAAAGTGCGCAGTAAAAATCTGAAAAGTAGGCCGCCATCCACTTTTGCCTATCTCAGTGGTAACACAGGAGACCACTGCCAAAACCCATCACTTGGCTGCCCACAGAGCAAGGCTGATTACAAAAGAAGCACAGAGCTGTGTGAAAATCTGTTTTTTTCTTGGTTGTCAAATTTGCAAAAATCATGGCCCACAAACCACTCAAAAGATCCAACCTCCTGTTGGGTGTTAAACATCATTCTACTTCAAGAATCCACATAAATATAATGTCAGCAGGAGTATATGTTATCAGAACAAAACCCACTTTTGAAGATGGTTGCTGGGAAGAAATCTGTCAAAAATGGGTGTAATACCGTTACTCGCCTCTGTCAGATGCTGGTGATCTCTAAATCTGACAGGAGAAACTGTGTCTCAAAAGCTAAATATGCCAAAGAAGGGATTTCTATCAAATGCAATATAGGGTGCCACACATTGATTTTCATGTTGAAAAAGACTGGAATTGAAGATATGTTTGCTTATTTTAAATTTGTAATTTTGCACAAGGGACAATGCTAAAATGGACTATAAGGTAACCTGATACAGCTAAACTTCGAAGAGGTTTCCTACAATGAGCTTCAAACACATTCTACACCTCCTCCCTAAACAAAGGAATCTTTTCTCCTGTGCTCTGCTGAGTATCTGACAGCAAGTGTGAAAAGAAATGGGAGGGTCACTCTGGCATGTGGCTCTGGGAAAGAGACAATGGAGTCCTTGAACTGAACGGAAATGCTAATTCGGGTGTGACTGACATCAACTGCCCTGGCAGGAAGACAAGCCATGTGACTCTCTGACTCAGCCAAGCTTTGGAGGTGGGCGAGACTGAAAATGTGGATTTGAAATTGGACTAAATATATGTTTAAGGAAAAGACTTATAAAATATTGTACCGAACTGACAAAAATATGAAACTAAGAGATTATTAAAATGAAAAATGTGCTCACAGTTTAAAACTAATCTGGAATCTGTGAGACATTCAGAGACTGAACCATGAAATTGTTCATATTCTAGCAATTGTGATTATGTTAGGAATATGAAAAATTACAGGAATATGCCCAGATGGTATGTGCATGTATGTATAAAAAATTGTACCGATCCGAAAATGTGTAACCAAACAAAAGCGTGAAAAATTGACATTTATGAACCAGAACTCGTAGGAAGATAAGACTTTGACAGAAACCTACCTTAGGCAATCTGTAATGTGTATGTGTATTATTAACAAGTTGTGCATATTGAAGATATGTTTTTGGGGAAAAATAGATTTGCTGGGTAAAAGCAAAGGGGAGGGATTTCTTTCTGGACCCTAAACACAGTGTCACTCTGACACTCGATGACACATCATGACACACTGTTCCTTTCTCCAATCAGGAGAAGGGGAATTCTCTGACCTATCAGATCCTTAGAGGGTTGGACATAGACAATCAGCCTCCCAACCCACTTTGGAAAATGGATGAATAGGGACTGCTGAGGACAGGCAAAAGACACACGGACACTTTTTCACTCATCACTGATCTACCGGCGATGCGCTCTGCAGGAAGAACCCATCTCCAGAACCAGACTCCAGAACCAGACTCCAGATCCAGACTCTACAACCAGACTCTAGAACCCTGAAGCAGAGGCCTAGCCCAAAGAGCTGAACCCTTTTTAGCAGGCCTTTAAAAATCTTGCAAACCTGATTTAACCCCTAACTTCCACACAGCCTAACCTAACTGATCGAACAGCCTGGCTGAGCTGTTTTGCTGCTACTGGCCAAGAACTGTGCTAGAACCCAAGATCCCGATCAGCCCAGCAGAGCTGTAACCCAGAACCCATCAGATCCAGTCCAAGAGGCCGTGCAGACCATTGTGCCTTGCTGAGAGCAAAACCCAGCACCTGAGACCTGTCCGGTGGCGAGTGAAGTCCAAACCCTTGACCAGATTTTGGACGGGCCCATTCCATTCCAAAACCAGAGTTGTGAGTATTTAGCATAGAACTGTCCATAGTCATCCATTAGTTTAAAGTAATCCATCCAACCCATTCCAACATATCCAGACTGCATTGTAGAATCTCTTTTGTCCATTCTGAATCCTTTCTCATCCATCTAATCCTGTGATAATTGTTAGTGTAGGGCAACCTGTTTGTAATTCAAAGTGCAATTTCATTTGAAATCTTGACCCTTTTCTGAAAAATCGACCTTCACTAAAACCTCTTTAACTTTTGAACCGTACGTCCTATAGTTTTTCCGTAATCGCGTTTCCCACACGCGGAAAATTTGCAGCGAATTTGCATTTGGCTAAATTTCATTCCATGTAAAAACAGCTATTTCTTGTTTTCAACTTCTGAATTTCGTTTTCCATCTGCTAATCATTCAACAATCATTGCTATTGTTTCCCTGAACTTATCCAAAGCAACCCTCACTTGTTCTGAATTCAATTTAGCGAATTCAAATCATTTTAGCATTTTTACCATTCAATTCAACCACATTTAAAAGCAATTGACCTGTTTTAAAATCATTACTGTTTTCTATAAGCTTGCTGGGGGGAATCGGGATTGAAACTCCAATTGTTCATTGTTATTCCTGATACCTGTGTGTCCTCATTCATCTCTTCATATTGCATATTGGGGGGACTGAGTAACAACAGAGGGAAAGAGTGATTATATTGTCTTTGGTTGAATTAATATCAAGTTTCCTTCTGTGTTGCATTATTTCCTATCATTGCATTTCCTTGAACCACACAAAGTTAATATCTACTACATTATTTTTCATATTCATACTCAGAATAGATTAAAGAGATTATTGATATTGTCATATTACCCATTGCCGATCATTGTTCATATTCATAAGTGTGATATTCAGATATTATCCATATTTATAAAAGTGTGATATATATATTGTTCAATTCTTTAAATAAATCTTTTAATTTGCAAAACAAACCTATTTCTTGGTTCAGTGAGACCGGGGGAATTCAAAGAGAGGGGCGTTATATAAGGGTACATCATCCAGATTTAAAAGAACTTTTGACATAAAAATATATAAATAAGGGTTTCCATTGGGCATCCCATACTAGGCAGTGACTTAGTTGGAGTGCTGGATTGAAATCACTTACAATATGGCTGGACCCCTTTGGCAATGGCGCAGACGGGCTAAAAAATGGTGGTGTGGAAGGTTGCCCAAGGCAATGCCAGTGGTTCAGATTAATTCAAAACCTTCCAACCATCACTTTTTTGGTTCGAGTTTCTCTCCCTATGTAAGAGAGGTATGTCTAGACGTGGGTCCCTTGCTCGCTGCGCCATAGGGAACCAAGCTGTACCTCACTGAGGAGGCCCAACAAGGCTAAAACATGTCTGGGGTTGCTTGTGTTTCCATGCAGAGGGGACCTGTCCTAGCAGTTCGGGCAGGGCTTCTCCCATTGGTGGCAATACCTGACTGATTTGCATATGGCTGGACCCCTTTTGCAATGGCGCCAATGGGCTAAAAAACAGTGGTGTGGACGGTTGCCCAGAGCAATGCCAGTGGTTCAGATTAATTCAAAACGTTCCACACATCACTTTTTTGGTTTCAATTTCTGTCCCGCTGACATCCTTTCCATTTCATATATCAATTTCCTGAACTTGCAGTTAACGAGGATAGCATACACCTCACGTTTTCCTTGTCTATATGTTTCCATGATATGTATTGAGGTCGCCCCCTCCCTTTTCTAGTGAGGGCAACTGCGTGAACCCGATTTCCCCATTCAACCCTAGTGTCAGCTTGATCTGCATATCCGGTCTCTCAGTATCTTTAATGTCAGCGCATGCCTTTTCCGGCTCGCCCTTCTTTCGCCCTGGAAGATCTCTAAGCCTATGCAAGTATCGGATCAGGTTGTCCATAGTGCGTGATGTGTCTCTGGAATGCTGTGATATATAGTCCTTGTCACCCTTAGATCCTCCTGTGTCTGTTCCTACTTTCCATGTCACAATTCTATCTGTGCTTCTCCCCATCGATCGACGCCTGGGTCGCCCTCTTCCCTTTGCGCCCCCGTCTGAGACAATGGGCCTCATTACGACCCAGGCGGTAAGTTACCGCCTGGGTCGTACCCTTACCACCATGGTGTAAACTACGTTTACACCATGGTGGATGGCGGATTTACCACCCCATTCCAAGGTGAGTGGGGCGGTAAATCCCCATTTCCCAATTACCCTTCCCCATTCCCATTTTTGCCCCATAGGGCATAATGGGAGTGGGGAAGGCGCTAATTACGCCACCGTAAATTACGGTGGCGTAACTAGCACCATGGTCCCTTAGCGCCATGGATTTTAACGCCTGCAAAAAGCAGGCGTTAAGCTCACCATGGCGCAAAGGGACCTCGGAATCAGGCGTTAAGGGTCGGCGCCGTTTATGGCGCCGTTAACCCCTTAACGCCTGACTCGTAATGAGGCCCAATGTCCCCCATGTCACTGTCAAAAACGGCCATGAAGCTCAGCCTCCTTGAGGTCATGTCCGCACTTAGCTTCCCTTCAAAGTCAATCAAGTTCTCACTACTCCTTCTCCCAGAGGACCCCATGTCTTTCCTGTTCAATGGAGTGGCAGTCCTGCCCTGTGTGGTGCTGCTGTCTTGCTCCGTTCACCTACCTCCTCCCACTTTGTCATCTATCATGCCCATTCCCAACTTTGTCCTTATGTCTCTCACTCCCCGCTCCTCCTTGCGTTTGGCACTCTTACAAGCCGCTCTACTTCCCACTTTCTCTGATCCCTTTCACTAAAACTTGCCTTTCTTTGTCATCTTCCTCCCTTTGCCTCTCTAACTCTTCGAGCTCACTCCTCCTCATCTCTCGCTGCTCGTGCTCTTTCTCTTCTTCCCTTTGTTTATATATTCACACTCTCTCACGTCCCTCCTCTTTTTCCTTCTCCTTTCTTTGTACTTCTTCCAATATGTCTGGCCAGTCTTGCGCTTCGCTGCTCCGCTTATGACCCTCTATTTCTGCTGATTCTCCTGTTGTCTTTCATCTGTTTCAGAAGTATCTGCCCTCCTACCCATTTGTTCGATGCTATGCCCTCTAGCCCCTCCTAGGTGTTCGGCTGGATCTTGCCACGTGCTCCTCTCCCACCCTCTGTCTGTCCGACCCCTTTCTGCCCCTACTCCTTGGTATATGATGGAGGTTGAAATGTTGGATTTGTGTACCGCTCCACTGCCTTTTGCTCCCATATAGGGTATAACTCCTGTGCTTCTGCTGTAACACCTTCCTTTTCAAGCTCAGCAGGAGGAGTGGGAGCAGTGGGCCAAGGGCACTGCGCCCAGTGGCTCCTGCTAGCTCAGCATCCATTGACTCCTCGCTACTTCCCCCTTATCCTCCTGGAACATTTTCCAGAGCTCAAATATTGCCATACTATTGCCCAACTTCCTCCCCTTATAGGTGTCTTGTAAGTGTGTCTGTAAGGGTTGCTGCACATTTTTGGAGAAACTTCCGCGTTGTGGCCATGGCTTAGACAAGTTACCCTCTGTGTTTTTCGTCCATTCCGTGCAATATTTATAAATGTTGTCCTTGTATCGCGGAAGGGCCTTACATAGGTGCTGTAGTGGCATATCCCCTTGTACTTCCCTTGATACATTGTCTTTATACTTACTTGACCTCAAGTCGAGGCTTTCGACGCTCCCGCTATTACACAAAAACAATGAATACTTTAAGTTCAGATTTCTTTATTTCACAAATACCAGTTCTCAACAATCCTTCCTGAGCATCTCTGGCTCCAAAGCAAACTGTCAAGCGTGCTCCACGAACAGCCTCGTCTGTCAATTTTAAACTCTCAACACCAACTTCTGTAACTCTTTGTGCTCTCCTCGATGGGTGATGTCACCACTTCACTAAACAAGGGAGTGCTAGAGATCACTTACAACGCTCACAATAATGATGTCCCATTACACACATTTACACAACCCCAACATGAACCCACAGCTGTCTTCCTGCCTCCTAACTGTGGATACCAATATTTCTCATGTTCGATCAGTACCTAAAGCATCGCCTTGTACCTAAAACACCTCTGCAAGACTTAACCAGAGGAACACCTTCCGCGATCTAGTCCTGCTCCCTTTGCTAAGCCTTTACATAGGGATACCGATGTCCAAGACCTGAGCTAAAATGCCCAATTCACAGGTAATCCAATATTCACATAACTTCTGTCATCCGTGCCCTTAAGTCAATAGTCTAGGTTATCCACCAGCACCTTTTAACTCAAGACCGAATGTTCGCTAACCACAGAAATGACATCTACCTCTGCTCCTTTCCCCACTACACTTCACAATACTCAACACTACTAAACAACACTCAAAAATACTCCAACGATACTCAAAACTACTCGTTACCACCTTGCACTCACCGTTACTCTCCCACTCCCCTTAGTTACCGTGTGGCTGTGTGGCTGAGTGAATACTTACACTCCGTGAGCTACTGACGCTGTTCGGCTACCAGCTGCCCCACAGCTGCCATGCCACCTTTCTGGTCTGCTGGACTCCTCACGGACCACAGGCAGGATATTTCCAAGCTGGCTCCTGATGGCCTTTGGGGTGCACTCCCCATCGAGCTTGATGTCCGCTAGGCACCCTGCAGCACTCCAGGCACTGCGGCAGAAGAGGCAGCTTATGCCGAACGGGCGAAGTAAACCATCCCTCTGCTACCAACTTGTTGGTTTAGGTATCCCAGAGGTCTGGGGGTTAGTACAAGCTTACCCGTTCAGCTCCTACGGCCCAACAACGCTCCCCCAGTAACAAATGGAGGACTCAGCCAAGGACAAGTTAGAACTGTTCTTTATTACAAAAACCGACAGGGATCATACAGGACATTCGATCATTCCCAGAATCACACCTCCCAAGCCTGTGTCGGGCTGTTTTGTGGTCCTATTGCGTCACAACATAGGCTCTTCCCTGAAAAACCAACTAGAGCTTCTGGTTGGGTGATCAGAGTGGTATCCCTTATGGATAACCCTTATAGATCCTAGTTGATTGTCCCTTGCATGTCAGGTGGCTGGCCTACCCTTTCCCCAACAAACTCTCTATTACATTGTTGCAGGGTCGCAGGATTATCATTGGCCCTTGCACTCTGCCATCCACCCCTGGATTTATGTCCCCTGATTGGCTGGAACTGGTCTCCCCAGGCCTGGGACCTAGCCCTGTTCTCAATGCTCTGTGCATCTCTTCAAGGTGTTGAAAATGACTATGTGTTCCCAATGTATCTGTTAGTAGTACTACATTTGCATGTGAGAGTGCACTCGTGTTGCAATGTTGTTAACAAGTTCCTGTTTTACTTCATATCTTTGTTTCTGAGAACCGCTTGTCTTCCCACCGCGGGTGAATGACCATTGTCTAGCTTCGGCTGCATCACGTGGTTGAGGACCATGAAATCAAGCACTTCTGGTCTGCAATTTATGAGGATTTATTCTGTTTTTCTGCAGATGGCCCCTTGTCGTTTTACGTTTGGAATGTGTTGCTTGTCTCTGACCTTGACTGCGAGCCCTGGCTTTCCTGTTCTGTGCAGCCTGGTTCTGCCTTACCTCATCTCTCATCCTGCGGCTTGTGGCCTCATGTGATCCTCGTCATACTACGATTTCTACGTATCTATACCATGCTATGGTTTCCATAGGTTAGTTGTATTTGGACCTTCCATGCTCCTTATGTGATCCTGTAGTTCCATAGGGTTAGTTGTCATAAGCTTCTGCAAGCTTGCTCTGCATCTCTTTGTTGCCTTGCGTTTAGCATTTCTACACTGAGCTAATGAGAAAAATAATAAAAGCTTTTGGCAGTATGCATATGTATCTGTCCTCTATCTACAGAACTGTGTAAGCATGTTCTTTGTGTGTTCACGTGTGTGTTGGTTAACATTGTGCATGGCTGCAAGTGTACTTTGTGACTAACGTTGCTATGTTGTGGTGTCACTAATGACGTCAGCATAGTGGTTTCTCTGGATTAGTCAATGTCATCCATCAAGGCATTTAGGTCCATTACTAATGTTGAAGCACCTGTATCCATTAAGACATTCACTGGATAAGGTTTGAATGGCTGTCTGAGAGAATATCTTTCCGCGTACATGTCAGTCACTAGTCCTCCTGAGGACTGGCTGAATAGTGATTGGCTTCATGCATATTTGACTCTTCGGGCCGTTATGTTCATGGGGGTGAGGAGAGGCATTCCAGGGACCCTCTCTTCGCCTTTATTCATGAAACTGTGCAAAGTGTATTTTTGCAGTGCAAAGTCAGTGCAAAGTCATTTTGTACTGCAAAAATACACTTTGCACAGTTCTATGAATCAGGGTTTGTGTCGGCAGTGCAAAGTCACTTTGAATTGTGCAATAAATTCCATGAATGGGGCCCTTCATTTCAAATCCTTTACTCCAAAGAACTGTAGGGAGCGAGGAGAGGGGGTGGAATAGGATGGGATGACTGTTGGAGAAAGTATGAGGAACGGGAAAGCAGGCAGAATCAATTTGCTTTGGCTGGTATCACAATTAAAGACTGCACAGAAGCTGCTTCAAAGTGCCCAAAATGACAGATCGAGCAGGCGAGCAGAGGAGAGTTGGAGTGGATGCCTAAGTGTATTTAGGATATGGAGAAAGAACATTTACAGGCCTTGCTTTTAAATGGGAGTGGAAAGCAGATGCTAAGTAAGTGCTAATTTAGAGCCTAACCTTAAAAGTGACCCAAGAGAGAACCCATCTGCAGTAAACGATGCCCACATTTATAATAGCTGACAGCAGAGCATGATAATCCTAGCTTGAGTAGGCATGACATAATTGTAAAATATTCAGTGCTCAATAGAAAGTGAACAATGACTAACAATGCCCTGCCTAACTTGTGAATGTAAAGCTGAATATCAGCTTCAAAGAGACATATCTCCCTGGCAGGGAATCCACCTTTGGTCTTGGTATCTTAGAAGTTTCAATGCCATATCTGTGTGTTTGCGCATTGTTCTCATCCCACAACGATTTTGAGCATTTAGGGAAAACACCATTCTCCATGTATACATCAGGCTTCTTAGTGTGGGTCAAAGTGCTCAAAACCAGGAATCTCACAGTTTAGGCCTGTTTTTTTTCTCCCTAGGTCAATTCCATACCAACGAACTAAAGGCCATTCTTTCAATTCCTGAAATTATCCCATCCCACAACAGGGGGATCTACAGTCCCATACAGTAGTATGCAGTTCTAATTTCTTTCAATCAAAGATCATGCCATTGTCATCTCATTAACAAAGGAAATGTAATGTAATTTTTTATTGTTAATTTGTAAAGCGCTTATACACAAGTGAGGTACTTCAAAGTGCTTATGGCAAAGTGCTTCAATGATCAAGTGATAGTCTTTTGTATATCATTTTACGTTTATTTGCCTTTGCTACTGCCATATGCAATCCATTAGAAAAGGGACTCGGCACTTTCGGTAGCTACAACATTACTATAATGCTTTGTCCCTAGGAGCAAAGATGAAGCGAATGCTACACTGAATTCTGCAGTCTTCATTACCCAAGCAATCAATGTCTGCATACTACAAACTAGTTTGCAATTTACTTGTTCCCTGGAATACTGAAAATCAAATGGGGACAGGGATTGTCATATGTTCATATACGTTTGACTTAATAAACAAGCTAATTGTATGTACCTTTTATTGTTAACAGATTTTATTGTGTCTAGGGGATTGCCTAATTCCTTTGCTAAATACCAGCTATTAGCAAGGATGAGCTATTGCTTCGTTAGGGGGTGCGTTTGTGTTTGTACTAAAAGATAAATAAATAAACTAGCTGTATACTCAAATCGTCTTTTACTAGTAACTTCATTAGACCATATGTTCCATGGCGGTAGTGCAATTCCCCTTTCCACTGAAAACTCTAGCTGATATAAATGACATCATGAAATCATCCCCTCCCGCTTCACAGACCTTCCATTTGAGGAACTCCACTAGGTTGCCCATTGAGACTCTCCCTTTCAAAGGGCAGGTGAAATAGGAATCAGCTACCTTAGAAAGTCAAGACCATTCACAGGCAGATATAAAGCTCATAATGGCACCTCAACCACCTCCTTCTGACCACTGACCGTCTGAACTTCTGACTACTGTCGCACAATGCATATCCTGTCAGTGCCATGGTTGGCACATTGGGAGGAAATGTCAATGCCACCCATCTCCCATTTTCTAGCAACCAGCAGAACTTGTGTATGCCAGTACTACTGTAGGATAAACACAACTCTGTTTCTTTTTTTCCATCATAAATGTCCATGCACCATACAAGAAATTAGAATACGCACATAAGCCATACAAAAGAGGCCCTTGATTGTAGAGGTCCACTGATTAATCTCCAGACTTCCCTGTAGACCGGTCCACAGCTGCATCACAAATATTTGAGGAAGACAGCATCCTTCAGGAATTCTCAAAGTCGTTTGTGACATCCGGCCCTTCAACCAAGGGGTAGAAGGCCTCTGCAGTATCTCTGAGTTGATAGTTATGACATACACTGATTGACTGTGCAGTTCCTACCCATAGTCAAGATAGAGGTTTAGGTCTACTTGGTCGAAAATATTTGACCTTTTCACATTTGACAGAATTAGTTTTGATTGTTTTATGGGGGACCCGTCCCCCCCCCCCGCAACCCACCCACTATTCCGTTTCCACACACCATATATATATTTAATTAAATTTGACTGAATTTCTACCAAGAAAACGATGTGGCTGTTGAAGCGCATAGTTACAAAAGCAAAGAATAAAAGAGTATTCCTGGCTGGTGGACCTTCCCAGTGAATAATAATTACGGTGACGAGGAAGAGTAGAACTAGGAGTAATGACGATCACTTGTATGTAATCAGGGTAGTAACTGAGTAAAGGGGGACGACCACACCAGAATGTTTTTTATAAGCAGCTTCATTTATATGCGTTGCCATTGGCATTTGCCTTTGGTGTTCCTTGCTCAAAATACTGTCATATTTATAAATTATGAAGCACAGACAAAGTTATTACAGCGCAAAGAGCTTCGGAAATCCCTCACGTGTATTCATTACATGATACCCAAAACAGAAACGGCTGGACCTTAAATCTCAGACACATTTGCTCATACCTTTTAATGCTGTTACACAAATGAGAGTGTTGCTGCCAAATTGAGTCATATAAACTCTGGCATTGGTTCCCCACAATGATCTTAAATCAAGTTATGAAATACCAGTGCAACTCTGGGAGCGTAGGGCGCACAGTGATTGGCCGTTACTGAGCAATTAGTTATGACAAAACTAACCATTGGCAGGTTTTAAACACTGGATCAATGTCATGACAGCCGTACAGCACCCCTGAGGCCCTCCATGTGAAATGCAGAGTGAAAGAGTCTTGCGGCATAAAAAGTGAATAAGAAAAGAACCAATTAGGCTAGAAAACAATGCATAGACTATTACCAGTAATGTATAGGTTGCTTGCTAATTATTGACCCTTGAGTTTAGGGTTGCGGCAGGTAGTGGTTTGGCTTTGTGATGTTTATCATCTGAAGAGTGCTTTATTCCAATTAAACTTGTATAAAATGATTACATTAATTGTGAGGTGGCAAGTGGAAGGAAACCCAGATAAGTTAAAGCACGCTTTGCCGGTCATGCTCCCCTTATTGGGCTCCTCCCTGCCTGCGCTATGTTGCATACAGAGATGCTTAGGAAAGCTGAAGGATTAAGGTGTTCATAGCATATATGGTCTGGGCGCCTACACAAAGCTTAGTACCTGCAGGAACCACTGGCACCTCCAACAGGCATTGGCAAAGCCAGTAGTTATGATGTTTACTGCTGTTCTTTGCATTTTGCATTTATAGGCAGCAGGGTGCAAGGAGGAGAGTGCAAAAGTTTCAAAGGGCGATGTGATAAGGGGTGCAGGTGTGCAAGAGCATATGAGGGGGATATAGCAAGGGAGGAACCCTTTGATAGAGAGTGCCATCCAAGAATGGTAAAAGGAAATATGAGCGAGAAAGGGTGAAGGTGCGAAGGTAAATAATAAAGCGAGAGTGTGAGAGGAAGGATGAGAGAGGGTAGAGAAAAGTAGGTGTGGGGATACAGGGGGTATGGTGGGGTAGGAGTAGAAGGATGAGGGTGAGGAAGAGTAGGCGGGTGTTGGAATTAGAAGGGGTAGGGTGGGGGGAGGATTGTAAAGTGCGTATGGTGGGTGGGGTTACGGACAGTGGGGTAGGTTTAGGTATCTCAGAGTAGAGAGAGTTGTGGTGGGATGGGAGGTTGATCGTAGAGAAAGTGGGGTGGGTGGGACTAGAGAGAGTGGGAGTAGGGTTGGTGGGGTAGAGAGTGGGGGTAGGGTTGGTGTGGGTAGAAGGAGTGGGATAAGGTGGGTGTGGGTGCAGAGAGTGGAGGTAGGTTGGGTGGGGTAGAGAGAGTGGGTGAGGTTGGTGGGGGTACAGATAGTTGCATGGGTTGGTTGGAGATGGAGAGAGTGGGGGTAGGGTGGGTGGGACTAGAGACAGCTATGGTGTGTTGGGTCGGGGTAGAGAAATAGGCGGTGGTTGTGTTGATAGAGAGAGTGGGGGTGGATGGGTGGGGATAGTAAGCATGGCATGGGGTGGGTGGGGTAGATAGGGTGAGGTTGGGTGGGTGTCTGGGGTAGAGAGCGTGGGGTAGGGGTGGGTGGCTGGGGATAGAGATAGTGGTGGTAGGGTGGGAGGTTGATCATAGGGAGAGTGGGGTTGGGTGGGGATAGAGATAATAGGGGTGGGGCTAGAGAGAGTGTGGGTGGGGGAGGTGTGGTTAGAGAGACTAGTGGTAGGGTGGGTGGGGTAGAGAGTGGGAGTAGGGGTGGTGGGGTAGAGCGAGTGGGGGCGGGGTGCGGTGGGGCGGACAGAGATAGTGGTGGTAGCGTTGGTGAGTAGGGATACGGTGGGTTGGGGTAGAACATGTGCAGTGAGGTGGGTGGGGGTAGAGAGAGTTTGATAGAGAGAATGGGCTGGGGTGAGTGAGGATAGAGAGAGGTGGTGGGGTGGGTTGGGGTAGAGAGAGAGGTGATGGGGCAGGTGGGTGCAGGTACAGAGAGTGGGGTTGCAGTGGGTGGGGGTAGAGAGAGTGAGGGAAGGGTGGGTGGGGTTAGAGAGAGTGGGGAGAGGTGGGTGCAGGTACAGAGGGTGGGGTGGTTGGAGAGAGACAGAGTGGGGTGGGAATAGAGAGAGATATGAAGTGGTGGGTGGAGGTAGAGAAATTGGTGTTGGTAGGGGTAGAGAGAGTGGGGGTGGGTGGGCATAGTAAGCATGCCATGGAGTGGGTGGGATAGATAGAGTGGGAGTTGGGTGGGTGTCTGGGGTAGAGAGAGTGGGGTAGGCGTGGGTGGCTGGGAATAGAGAGAGTGTGGTAGGGTGGGAGTTTGATTGTAGAAAGAGTGGGGGTGGGTGGGGCTAGAGAGAGTGGGGATGAGGGTAGGGAGCGTGGGGTAGGTGTGGTTAGAGAAAGTAGTGGTAGTGTGGGTGCGCTAGGGAGTAGGAGTTTCGGTTGGTGGGGTAGAGAGGGTGGAGGTGAGGTGGGGGTGGATAGAGACAGGGGTGGTAGGGTTGGTGACTAGGGGTAGCGTGGGTGGGGGTAGCGAGCATGGGGTGAGGTGGGTGGGGGTAAAGACAGTTTGATATAGAGAGTGGGGTGGGGTTGGGTGAGTGGGGATAGAGAGAGAGGTGGTGGTATTGAAAGAGAGGTGGTGGAGCAGGTAGGTGGGGTACAGAGAGTGGGGGTGGAATGGGTGGCTGGGTGGGGGTAGAGAGAGTGGAGTGAGGGTGGGGCGAGGTCTGTGGGGGTACAGAGAGTTGGGTGGAGTGGTTGGATATAGAGAGAGAGGGGGAGGAGTGGATGGGAATAGAGAGAGTTATGGTGTGGTGGGTCGGGGTAGATAAATAGATGTTATTGGGGGTATAGAGAGTGGGGGTGGGTGGGTGGCGATAGTTAGCATGGCGTGGGGTGGGTGGTGTAGATAGAGTGGGTGTTGGGTTGGTGTCTGAGGTAGAGAGAGTAGGGTAGGGGTGGCTGGCTGGGAATAGAGAGAATGGTGGTAGGTAGGGATGTTCATTGTAGATAGAGTGGGGGTGGGTGGGGCTAGAGAGAGGTGGGATGGGCAGAGAGAGTGTGTGTGGGGTAGGTGTGGTTTATCGAGAGTAGTGGTAGGGTGGGTGGGGTAGTGAGTGGGAGTATGGTTGGTGGGGTAGAGAGAGTGGGGGTGGATAGGGACAGTGATGGTAGGGTTGGTGAGTAGGGGTAGGCGGGTGGGGTTAGAGAGCATGGGGTGTGGTGGGTGGGGGTAGAGAGAGTTTGATAGAGAGAGTGTGTGGGTGAGTGGCGATAGCGAGAGAGTCTGGGGCTAGAGAGAGGTGGTGGGCCAGGTGGGTTGGGGTACAGAGAGTGGGGGTAGAGTGGGTGGGAGTAGAGAGAGTGGGAGAAGGGTGGGGTTTGAGATAGTCTGTGTAGGGTGGATGAGTTTGGGCAGAGGGAGTTGGAGTAGGGTGGGTGAGGGTGCAGAGAGTTGGGGTAGGGTGGATGCGTTTTTGTAGAAAGAGTAGGGTAGGTGGGTTAGCGAGGGCAGAGTGGGTGAGTTGAGTAGTAAGAGTGGCATGGAGGGAGTAGAGAGAGTGGGGTAAGGGTGAGTGGTTTGGGGTAGTGAAAGTGGGGTTGGGTAGATGGGACTAGACAGAGTGGGTGGCACTAGAGATAGTGGGGGTGGGGTGGGTGTGGGCAGAGAGAGTGGGACTGGGGTGGGAGAGGTTAGAGGTAGTGGGGTACGGGTTGGTGGCTGGGGTAGAGAAAGAGAGGGTGGGTGGGGCTAGAGAGAGTGTGGAGGGGTGGGTGGGGTAGAGAGAGACGGGGTGAGGTAGATAGAGCTAGACAGAGTAGGTAGGGCTAGAGAGTGTGATGGTTGGGGCAGAGTGGGAGTGTGGTGGTGTGGGTGAGGTTAGAGATAGTGGGGTAGGGGTTGGTGGCTGGGGTAGAGAGAGTGAGGGGGTGGGTGGGGCTATACAGGGTGTTGGTAGGGTGGGTGGTGCTAGAGACAGTGGTGGTGAGGTAGAGAGAGAGCGTAGGGGGTAGGCAGGGGTAGAGAGAACAGGAGTGGTGTATCTGGGCGGGGTAGAGCGAGTGGGGGTAGAGTGGGTTGAATTGGGTAGATAGGGAGTAGGGTGGTTCTGGTTAGACGGAGATGGGGTAGGGTGGGTTGTTGGAGTAGAGAGAGTTGAGGTAGAGTGGGTGGGTATGGTAGAGTGAATGTGGTGGGTGAGGTTAGAGAGAGTGGGGTGGGGGCATTGGTATTTGTATTTGTATTTATTTGTACGTTATAAAGCACCTTGAACCAAGGCGTTGTAAAAAGGACCAAAATGGTACAATAAAAATGACTAAGCATAAAAATTCAGAAAACAACAAATCAGGGATATTGCAGCAGATGAGACTTCAATGACCCATGGAATAATGAATAGACAGAAGCAGAGTGGGGAGAGTAAGGAAGAGCAAACCAGTAAAGAGGAACAAGTAGCTGAAAAGAGCAAAAACGAGACTGAACACAAGGAGGACGAGGAGCTAACAGTAAAAACTGGGAAGAAGGGCAAAGAGAGTGGGAAGGAGTATAGAAAGATATCAAGGCAATAAGATAACTAGGAGCAAGACCATGAAGACATTTAAAAACAAGACAAAGAAAATTAAACCTAATTTCAGTATGAAAGGGTAACCAACCAAGAGATGCAAGTGAACAGGAAATAGTGTCCTGAAACGGAAGAAGACATAGAAGGTGGATAGAAGAATTGAATATGGATTTAAGAGGACCAAGACAAGATTGTGGGAGCCCAAAGAGGGCAGTAGAGCAATAGAAAAGTCTAGAAAAGAATAAAGAAGTAATCAGAAGTTTAGATGCTTGAAAAGTAAGAAAAGGTCCAGCTTTACAAATATTATGGAAATGGAAACGACAGGAACGAGATGTTAATGGAATATGGTGAGAGAACGAAAAATTAGTATCAAAGTGAAGAACAAGGTTTCAGGCCATAGGTGAAATTGAGAGACTAGATGGGGAAAAGAGAATAAAAGAAGGAGAATGATGAGAAGGAATGGTATTAGCAGGAAAAACAGAACTTCAGTCTTCCCGGCATTAAGCGTAAGATGGTGGGAAGACATCCAAGATTTAATAGCAACTAGACAAGGGGAAAGAGTATGATGAATTTTAGGAGACAAAAAGGAAAGAAAAAGTTGAGTGCCGTTGGCGTAAAAATTGTAAGATACCCCAAAGGAAGAAATGATAGCTGCAAGATGAGAGGTATAAAGAGAGAATAGAAAAGGGCCGTTTACACCATGGTGGATGGCGGATTTACCGCCCCATTCCAAGGTGAGTGGGGTGGTAAATCCCCATTTCCCATTTTCCCTTCCCCATTCCCATTTTTGCCCCATAGGGCATAATGGGAGTGGGGAAGGCGCTAATTACGCCGCCGTAAATTACGGCGGCGTAATTAGCACCATGGCAGGTTAGCGCCATGGATTTTAACGCCTGCTAAAAGCAGGCGTTAAAATCAGAATCAGGCGTTAAGGGTTAACGGTGGCGTTAACCCTTAACGCCTGAGTTGTAATGAGGCCCAGTGTGTGTTAGAGAGAGTGGTGGTAATGTGGGTGGTTGGGGGTAGAGAGAGTGGGGTATGGTGGGGCAGAGAGAGTGGGGTTGGTGGGTGGGCTCCTGGAGAGGGTGGGGGTGGATGGCTGGAGGTAGAGAGTGAGGGTGAGGTGAGTGGAGGTAGAGAGAGTAGGAGTCAGTGGGTGGTTGAATGGGCTAGAGAGAGTGGGGTGGGTGGTGTTAAAGGGAGAGGTGGTTGGTTGGGTGAGGGTAGAGATAGAAGTGGTGGGACAGGTGGGTGTGGCAGAGAGAGCAGGGGAGGGGCAGGTGGGTGGGGGTTAAGAGAATTGGGGTAGGGTGATGGGTATGAGAGAGCCAGTGCAGTGGGTGGGGTGAGAATGGGGTGTGGGCATGGATGGGCTGGTAGTGAGAGTGGAGTGGGGTGGGGTGGGTGGGGGTAGAGAGAGTGGGTTAGGGGTGGGTGACTGGGGTAGAGCGAGTGTGGGTAGGGTGAGTGGGGCTAGACAGAGTGGGTGGTGCTAGAGAGAGTGGTGGTGAGCTGGGTGGTGGTAGAGAGAGTGGGAGTGGAGTGGGTGGGTGTGGATAGAGAGAGTAGGGGTAGATAGGGGTAGAGACAGTGTGGGTAGGGTGGGTGGGTGAGTGAGAGTGGAGAGAGTGGGGTTCAGTAGAAAGAGTAGGGTGGGGGAGAGAGAGACAGGGGAGGGTGGGTCGTGTGGGTAGAGAGGGTAAGGTAGGGTAGGTGGGGTGGGGGTAGTGTGTGTGGGGGTTTGGTGGCTACTGTGGGTAGGATGCCAGGGAATAGTGAAATTGGGGGTTGGGCTAGACAGAGAGGGTGGGGCTAGAGAGAGTGGGAGTAGGCTGGGTGGGGGCAGAGAGTGAGAGCAGGAGTGGGGTGAGGTTGGTGGGGTTAGAGATAGTGGGGTAGGGGTTGGTGGTTTGAGTAGAGAGAGATGGGGTATGGGACTAGAGAGAGATGGGTGGGGTGGGTGCAGTAGAGAGAGTGGGGCTAGGGTGGTGTAGAGAGTGGAGGGGTTGGGTTGGTTGGTGGGGGTAGAGAGAATGGTGGTATGTATGGTAGAACAAGTGTGGTGGGGGTTAGAGAGAGTAGGGTGGGGACATGGATGGGCTGGTAAGGCTTGGATTGGGTTGGGGTAGAGAGAACAGGGTATGAGTGGGTGGTTGGGGGTTGAGAGAGTGGGGAATAGGAAGGTGGTTGGGGGTTGAGAGAGTGGTGGTGGGTGGGTGGGTCTAGACAGAGTGGTTGTGGGTAGCTAAAGTGGGGGTGGATAGAGTGGGTGATAAGGTTGGTGAATAGGGTACAGAGAGTGGGGGAGGATGCATGGTTGGGGTAGAGAGAGTGGGGTAGGGTGGGTTGGTGGGGTGAGAAAAAGTGGGGTTAAACTGGGGGGTCGAGGGAGTGGGATCGAGTGGGTTGATGGGGTAGAGAGAGTAAGGGTAGTGTAGCTGGGTGTAGAGAAAGTGGGTTAGGGTAGGGGTAGAGCGAGTGGGGTGGGTGGGGGTGGGGAGAGTGTGGGAGGTGGGTGGCTGGTGATAGAGAGAGTGGGAGTGGGGTGGGTGGAGTGAGAGAGAGTGGTGGTGGATGGTGCTAGAGAGATCCAGGGTGGGTGGGTGGTGGTTAGAGTGGGGTGTGGGGTGTGGTTGGCTAGAGAGAGTGGGGTAGGGTTGGTGAGTGTGGGTAGAGAGAGTGGGGGTATGGTGGGTGAGTGGGGTAGAGAGGTTGTGGGTCAGGTGGGTGAGTGGGGTTAGAAATCTTCAGGTTCGGGTAGAGAATGTGGGGGTAGGATAAGGGGGAAGAGAGTGATGATATATGGGGTAGGGTGGTTGGCTGGGGATAGAGAGAGTGGATGTTGGGTGGGTGGTTATAGGGAGAGAAAGTGGGGTAGGGCGGGTGGGGTGGGCGGGGCAAGTGAGAGTGGAGTGGGTGTGGTAGAGAGAGTGGTGGTGGGTGGGTGGTTGGGGGTTGAGAGAGTGGGGGTGGGGTAGGTGGGTCTAGACCGAGTGGTTGTGGCTAGCAAGAGTCGGGGTGGATAGAGAGAGTGATAGGGTTGGTGAATAGGGTAGAGAGAGTGGGGGAGGATACGTGGTTGGGGTAGAGAGAGTGGGGGAGGGTGGCTTGGTGGGGATAGAGAAAGTGGAGGTAAGGTGGGTGGGGGTCGAGAGAGTGGGGTAGAGTGGGTTAATGGGGTAGAGAGAATGAGTAGTGTAGGTGGGTGTAGAGAGAGTGGGTTAGGGTAGGGGTAGAGCGAGTTGGGTGGGTGGGGAGAGTGGGACGGGGGGTGGCTGGTGATAGAGAGAGTGGGGGTGGGGTGGGTGGAGTGAGAAACAAGGGGGAGAGAGTGATGGTAGGGTGGTTCGGTATGTGTCGAGAGAGTAGGGGTAGAATCATGATGGTAGAGAGAGTGGGGGATTGGTGGATGATTGTGGGTAGAGAGAGAATGGGTATGTAAATAGGCAGGAGGGTGCGTGAGGATAGTGAAAGAGTGGTGGTAGGGTACGGTGGTGGGGTAGAGAGAGGGTGGTTAGGGTTGGTGGTTGGGGATAGCAAGATGGGGTAGGGTGGTTGGATGGGGGTACAGAGAGTGGATGTTGGATGGGTGTTTATAGGAAGAGAAAGTGGGTGTAGGGTGGGCGGGGTGGGTGCGGCATGTGAGCGTGGGGTGGGCGTGGTAGAGAGAGGGGTGGTGGGTGGGTGGCTGGGGGTAGAGAGTGTGGAGGTTGGTTGGGACTAGAGAGTGGGGGTGGGGGTTGTTGCTAGAGAATGGGGGCATGTTGGGTGGGGCTAGAGAAAGTGGGGGTGGTTGGGTCAGGGTAGAGTGGGAGAACTGGGAGGAGAGAGTGTGGGGCGCACACGGGCGAGTACCGGTTTGAGTACCGCTTACCCGCACTACCCGCTGTACCTGTTTCTGCTCTGTGAGGATTTTTGAAGTTGGACTGCTCTTTCTACTTAGAGTGAATCTCTGTTTGTCTCGGCTTCTCCACTGCCAGATGCGCCTAGTCCAGGCTGGGCTCAACAACTCCGCCCCTATCACGGCGATTGGCCGTGCGAGGAGTCACTCACCTCTACAAATTGTTCGCGCACGCGCACAGGGCGCGCGCACACGGGCGAGTACCGGTTTGAGTACCGCTTACCCGCTTTGCCGCTTTTACGGTGGAGGTGGCCCTTTTCATTAACTTTATAGAAAAGTAAGTGCCCTACAAGATCAGCTTCTTTTCTTTTTTTTACTGCTGTCCAGTGTTGCCCAGTGGTTTAAGCTCCATCTCGTGGCCGTTGATTTAGCACAGGCCTGTATGCCAGTGAGTGCGTAAGTCATGTCAAAGCGTAGACAGGTTTATTCGTTAAAATCTGACGTGCCTCCCATGATAATAACTAGCTCCAGTCCCAATGGCAACCCGAACACTGCCCCCAAAAATTTGCTGTCTCATAAATCCATTGTGTTGACTCCATGTCCTCGACCCACAAAAGACCCGGGCATACTATTATTTAAACCGACCTCCTTATCCACACCGAAACCAAATGTTCAGTTGAAACCATAGGCTTTTCAGCCACATAAAGCAAACACTAGCTCTGGCCTACCAATACAACGACCATTCAACAAGCCCATTGCGGGACTAATGGCATTCGGCGAAATATCTGATAACACCATGTTAAATTCACCTCGCCAACAACTCCCACAATTGGTTGTAAATTCTTCTGAATCTTCTATGTCAACTGACTACACCGCTGTTTCCCCAGACAATCAAGAGGTTTCTCTTTACGCAAGTCAGTGTGAGTCTCCAATACCGATTCGCATTTCTCATAACTCACTACATAGTTCAAACTCTGACTCCCCATTCCCAGACCACTCCTTATCCGCTATTTCTTATGTACACCCAACCCCGCGGCGTCCTGCAATACATTCAAAGTGTGAGTCAGCTAAAACTGATCCACAACTGTTACAAACCACCCTGGCAGCAATCAACACAACTTTATTATCCATGTTTAAACTCTTTGAAGTTCTGGATGCTAAAATAACGAAACAAGAATCAAAGTTGGATGAATTATTAGTATGGACTCAAAAAGTTAACCTGGCTCCTCATGCTTTGCCCCCCGTAGGCCCAGGCATACCGTGCATTGATTTAACCAATAAAACGATTGCAACAAGATCATCTTTACCGTGCATTCCAACTCATTCTGTATTGCCTGCTGTCCCCCACATTATTACAACAAGCCCTCCAAAACAGTCTCTTGCTCGCATGACCCCAACAAATAACTCATGGGTCAGTGTGCAAGAATTTACTATGAACGATCATGTGTCGGCCCCTGTAATGGACTTTATTCCCCCCCTTATGTCTGTACCAAATATTACGCATCGCACAGTCCCTGGCTCTGATCCAAAAATTCAGAAGATCAGAGCTACTACTAAACAACAACCACACAAAAAAAGGAAAACCAAAAATATGCCTATTCCACGCGTGACTAAAGCATCACTAAATGCTTTTTTCAAGAAAATTACCATTCCAAGTGCTGATGCCCCACCTGTCCCAAAAAGCATTTCAGTTGCCCCAACTAACCTGCCATTGCACCCCAATGACCAAGCCCCCTCTGCTATTATCGAAGCCTATGAACCACTAGATGCTTTGGTCAACACTCTTAGTGCTGACTCAAATATCAAACATCATGACCTAGTGATAACTGAGCAGCCAATTCCCCACATGGTTAACGTACCACCTGTGACCAAACCCACCGAATCTGAATGTCAAAGATCCCTGATTTTGAAGGAAATGTGAAAGGCGTTTGATGCCTATATGGACGAGTGTAACCATGGGTAACCCCAACAACTAACGAAGTTAACCACTGATATTTCATCAAAATCAGTATCTTGGTCCTCCCCGGTGGCTCAAAAGGCAAAATCATCAAACTCTGCAACTCACGGTGATGCACACGTTTTCACACGCCCTTCGTGCCTGACTCCACTGATTTCAAAATACACCCCGGATCGACATATACAGACACGCCATGATAACGGCTTGAAGCCTAACAAAAATACCCTTTCCCGGCACTCAATTTCTAAGGCCTCTACCTGTCATACATTGATTCTGCAATCCCGTAAAGGTGACTACCCAACCTACAATCTAAACCGACAAAGCGTACTTAATATCTTCAGTGATGTCCGAGAATTAGAAGACTTGACTTCCCAGGACATAGCCCAAGTGGAATATTTGAATGACGATACAACAGCTATTGTGAGGCTTTGGATTCCTTCAGGCATTGTTTTGAATACGATCTGGTTAGCCAAGAGGACCCTTTTTAATATGGGTTTCCTATTGGCGCAAGACCCAGCCCGTTTGAAGGAATATGTTGAGGCCCCCCCCCCAACATCTATCACAAATATATTACAGTTCCGGTGCTGACTCCCAATTCCCTTATAATTAACCACCAATTGCACCTCAGTCTCATGTCATTAAAATAGCCTCTTGGAACACCCGAGGCTACACTCATTTGCACACTTCTGTACAATCTTTGATGGACTATGCTATAATTGCACTTCAGGAGACTTGGTATTTGGTCCCCCCTACTTGGGACAACTTTGATGTTATTTTGTTACCAGCAAAGATGGGATTACCTGGTCGCCCTTCATCTGGTTTAATGGTTGCAGTTAATAAGAAACTTGGCTTCAAAATGGAGGCGTGGTTAAATGTTAATATCGTTTTGCAACTAGTAAAGATCACCCACAGTGACCATACCATAGCCCTTATTAACATCTATCGCAATCCGGCAGGTCTATCTGACATAGCCTTCTTTGCGGGGTTAACGGTCCTGTTAGATGAAATTTCGGCAACTCCTGGTATCACTGATACCCTGATCATGGGTGACTTAAATATGGACTGTTTATCCCCTGGTAACCAAAACAAGACAAGGGCCTTACCCACCTGGTCCCATCTTATGTATGAGCGCAACATGCGAGTAATCAATGGCTCAGTGGAACGTGATATCCCCCCGAAACCCACATGGCAGCGTGGCAAGAGTCAAAGTATCATTGATTACATGTACATTGACCAATCTATGTATAGTAGTGTTATCTCATTTGAAATAATTGCACAAGCTGCAAGTGATCACCATCTTCTTTCATTACATCTTAACTGGTCAGGTACCCCCCTCATCAAACAATGGATGACCCAACACCTAACGGTTAATAATGCAAAAAACCGCCTAAATGGGTCTGAGAGAACCCTTACACAGTTCTCAAATGCACTGCTCGCAGTTGATAACTCATATGATTTAATTGAGTACACCGATCTCCTTGAACCATACCGGAATACAATCGTACTAAACCCAAAGATAAAAAAACACAAACATCTTCACGACCCTATAATTAAAGCACGCAGGGCCGAATATCGCAAGGAAAAGAGACTCATCCTTAAGTTAAATAACACCGATACTCACAGGGCATTAAGATCTATTAAATGTAAATATTCGAATTGGATTCGTGGACGTCGAGCATGGATGTTTCAACAAGACAGTGAAGCCATGCTGCGTTCAATCGAGTCCAAGAATTCGGCTGAAATATGGCGCCTCCTCAATTCGAATTCTAACTTATCACAGACTCATGCTCAAACAGGTGCGGTTACCGAAGCTGCTTGGATCGCACATTTTTCAGATTTATACTGTGATCCGCTCTTCCATCATAACGCATATAAGCTCCAATCCAAAACTCAGTGGAACCTTACCTGCTCCCCGACCCTACTTGAAGAACTGATCACAAAGTTGAGCTCTTCACGTGCCGCTGGGCCTGACGGCCTACACAATGCCATCCTGAAAGAAAACCCGAGGCTATGGGCAAAAAATCTCCATGCCATTTTCTCCGAAATTATGAAACGCCGTATTTTACCAACTTCGTGGCTATGCTCTGTCATAGTCCCGATTTATAAGAAGGGTGATCGTGCTGATCCTTGTAATTATCGCCCTATTGCCCTTCTAGATGTCCCGGGCAAACTTTTTGCTAAACTAGTTCTCAATGAATTCAATCTTTGGACAGACCTCGCTGCCAAGCGAGATCGGCAACAAACGGGATTTGTCGCAGGTATAGGTACCTGTATAAACCTGTTAACTTTAAATGCAATAAAAGCCCACAGTCAGTCTCACAAACAATCCATTTATTTTGCATTCGTTGATCTACATGCTGCCTTTGACTCTGTCTCACGTGCCCTGCTTATGAGGAAACTAACAAGAGACAACTGCCCCCCAGATCTTCACGATATTATCTACGCATTTCATGCAGACACTTTGATTCGTGTAAGTCTCACTTTAGATGGCTTGTTGTCTGCCCCGATTAAAACAGACCGGGGCCTAAAGCAAGGGTGTTTATTAGCTGCAGCAATTTTTAATTATTTCATCCATGATCTAACTCCAATTTTTCTACAGATTGCCTCCGATGCTCCTGTCCTTAAAGGTCAAAAAGTTACTAATTTAAACTACGCGGATGACATAGTTCTCATTTCAAAAACGCTGCAGGGCTTACAGAACCTCATCGATGCATTTAACGTGTACCTAATTGAGAACCAACTGATAATCAACATTAAAAAAAACCAGAATGTAGTTTATGAGGCAAATCGGCTACATAAATGTAAACCCAAATGGTTATTTAATTATACTCCATTGGAAGTTGTGCAATCATACACTTACCTGGGTTGTGAATTTAGTGGCTCGCTCAAACCGCACCATCAAATTGACCGCATGGAGGCAAAATTGACTTCAGCAATTTCGCAATCTAAAATCATCTTACATAAATTTGGAAAATTTACAATTCAACCGGTAATAACTTACTGGTCCATGAAAATAATCCCTTCTATTCTGTATGGGGCTGAAACCCTATTGAATTTCAATCACGTACATCTGGAGAGATTTGAGGGAAAGTTTTGGAGGGCTGTGCTCAACCTCCCCCATTGTGTTCCAAGTGCTTGGTTGCGATATGAAGTAGGCCTTGTCTCCATACACGCGATTTATACTTGGCGATGTTGTATGTTATTTCGCAAATGTCTTATGGCAAACCAAAAAATGAATATGTTATCTGTAATAGGTGCCTACATGCTAACAACCGACAAGAACTTTGTAAAATCGTGGATTAATCTGTGTTTGGAAGCCTTAGCATCTGCTAACATTTCAATCTACAAGTTAATAGCTAATCCCGTAGGTTCCAAAACAGCATTTTATAATCTAGATTGGTCAAATACCATCGATAAATGCCAAAAGTATCGCCAACCATGCAAGTTTCGCTTCTGGCCCAAACCAATGAAATGCCCTGAATCTTATCTTTTAAAATTCCCCTCTGATAAATTAAGAGCAGCCTTCATGAGAACACGATTCGATTTATGGCCCACTTACCAGGTTCAGGCAAGGCGAAATCTGCGATCACGAGCCCTACAAGCATGTCGATTCTGTATGCAAGTTAATACAATTGAATCCTTGGAACATTTAGTCTGTTACTGTCCTAAATTGAATGCCCTAAGGTTAATACATTTCATGAAAGTACTGCCTTGCATAGAAACTGTCGACCAAGAAATGAGATGGACCTTCTTATTGTGCTCTAATACTTATTTTTTGCAGATTGCACTAACCAACTTTTTATTATCCTTAAGCTTAGATAAAAGTTAAACGAGATGTAATCTAAGTCTCATGCAGCTTGAAAACTAAAAGTTAAGGAAAAGAGGTAATCCCTCCTTTTTTTCCTCTTAATCTTATTTTCTATAATGTTAGTGAATTATTTATCTCTGAAGTGTATCTATTTTATCTTAATTTTATTATGTATTAGTTAAATGTGTATATATGTGTGACGAAGGGCAACAACACTTGTGCTGCTTGAGTCTGTACATCCTATCATGAAATTCTTCTAAAACTGATGTTATTTTATGATTACAACAAAAATCCATCAAATTATTATGTTCGTACATTGAAAAGTTGTTTCAACAGCTAAATCAATAAAAAAAAAAGAGTGTGGGGTAGGGTGGGTGTGGCAAAGAATGTGGGTAGGGTAGATTGCAAGGGGTAGAGAAGGTGGGAGTAGGGTGGGTTGCTGAGGTAGAGAGAGTAGAGGTAGTGTGGGACTAGGGAGTGGGGGTAAATGGGTGGGGCTAGAGAGTGGGGGTGGGTGGGTGTCGCTATAAATGGGGGCTGGGGTGGAAGGGTCTAGAGAAAGTGGGGTAGTTTGGGGAGGGTAGAAAAATGTGGTCTAGTGGGGTAGAGAGGGGTAGAGAGTGTGGAGGTAGGATCGGTGCTGGTAGAGAGTGTGGGGGTAGGCTGAGTGAGTCGCATTAGGGGTGGGTGGGGAAGTTTGGGTTGGTGGGGTAGAGAGAGTGGTGGTAGGCTGGGTTGCAAGAAGGGTTAGGGTGGGTGGTTGGAGGTAGTGAGAAGGGGTAGAGTAGGTGGCTGGGGGTAGAGAGAGTGGGGTAGGGTAGGTGATAGTAAAGAGGCTGGGGGTAGGGTGGTGGAGGTTTCGGGGTAGAGAGATTGGTGGTTTGTGTGGGTTGGGTATAGAGCGTATGGGTAGAATGAATGATCATGGATAGAGGGTAGAGTTGGTGGGAGCAGGGAGTGTGGGGGTAGGGTCGGTGGGGGTAGAGTTGTCACCTCGAAAGGATTAAAAAAATAGATGTACCATCTAAAGTAGCCCAAAAGTAGAACAATTGTACCTGAAATAGCCCAAAAGAGCCTAATATCAAATCACTGGCTGGGAAATGGAAAGTCTGACCCACAACTTGTTTCTTACAAAGCTGCCCATGGGAGCAAATATTGTTAGAGAATTTCTTATTGGGTAGTAGGGCAGAGGACTTTGGAAAAATAAACGTTAGTGATTTTGCATTTTCATGCCGTGGTATTGTGGGTTGCTATGCCAACCAGATAGTCTCAGTTCATAACTACTGCACTCAGCTCTATTCCTTGTGTAACAATGGTTTCTGCAATGTTGTGGCACAACGCCACTAAAATTCACCAAAACCAAAAATACAGTTGGTTTATGTAAGGCAAAAGATGAGTCTGCTAGTCTACAAAGAGGCCAGCGGGGATTGCCCAACCAGCACCCTACACGTGATGCTCGGCAGTGGATGGGCAGCGCTACAGAGCATCATGAATAAATGATAACTACAGAAATGACACTGGAACGATGTAAAGTGACATAATTGGTGTATTTTTCTATCATTATTATGAAGAACTATCAAATGTGTTATTCTTGCTGATTGTGTCAAGTCCAGTACTGGTGGCAACGTTAGTTTAAAGCCTAAAATGTAAGGGATGTATGTTGCCAATGTTGCACAATAACATCTTTAACTGGTATCCACTAAATGAACCACTGCATCCGAGTAGGGGAAGGAAGAGGTAGTGTATAGCTGCAAGCTTAAGGGTAACATAATTACTACATAGGCTGTAGCATTCGCAAAAATACACCTCGACAGGTCTACGTGATGGAGAAAACGAGTTCCCCTCCTCCCCCAGAATGGAAATCTGCTACTGTTACTGAAAACGGGTGGCCCTGGAAATAATGTTCAAAGTGGCCCCATATTACACATTTTCCGCAACCCCAACCCTTTTCCTATGAGAAAATGTAGAAATAAAATAGGTTACCACACAAAAGAGGCCCAGGGTGCAGAGGCCTACTGGGAAAACACAGAGTTCCCTATAGGCCAGTCCAGCCCTGTGCGGGATAAGAGTTAATGTCTATGCATGGCAGCGGACAGACATAATATCTGATTAATTACCATCTTCATTATGTTGTGTCTTAGCCTTCTCCATCACAGTCCTCACTGCAGTGACGTAAGTACTCGTTTTGATGTCTCCTAACATCCATCAATAAAAAGTGTTCCACTTTCCCTCACACCACTGATCACCACAAAGTGCATGTTAAACTAGTTGCCCGAAAATGTCCTCTACCTTAACAGGGCCTGTGGTTTCAAAACTAACGGTCAATTAATCAGGGACCAGCTGACGGCCGTGAGTGGCATGATTCTCAGCCTGTGGCATTGACATCTCAGAGTAATTACACTTCAAACATCTCCCTTGTTACAATCCTCACTCTAGTGAGGATGCTACAGGGGACTTCAGGACATCCCAATGAAAAGAAGGAAAAGGCAATAATAGTGAGTGTTGCTACCACACGTATTGTTTGGCCAAAACATATACCCCAAAATGAATGAGACACTTTTGCGGCTCACCAGTCTCAAACTTTAAGTCAAACGCGACGCACTGAAGCCCAAATGCCACACAACAGGATTAGGTGTAGTGCAGGAAGCTATACTGAAGATATGCCAGAAAGAGTCCCTTTGGAATCGTGCCTATGAGGTAACTACTGCTCACATCAGGCTACCATGAATGGTCACCAAAGGGGGCACTTGCAAAACATCAAATCCTCCAGAAACAGGCTATTTGTATCTATCTGTTAACTGTTGATGAAGAAGGCTTCGTTGCCTTGGTTTCTGCACAAAATGGCCCAAAGAAAGCCTCAGAATAACAGGATGTTGCATATCCATACAAATATATCCAAGGAACTCAAATGACATATAGGTAGAGAGGTTTCTTTAGAGGTAGAAGGATTTGTCCAAAAGGTGGGTAAAACAATGTCTTGCTCAATATAGATGGATTTAGAACCTTTCGTTGACAAGTAGCGCCAGTGACCACAAATAGGCTACCAGGTAAAATAAAACCTCACAAATAAACCTCTACAAAGCAGGGTATCTTTCTCAGCTGCCTTAAGGACAGGCATAATAGTCATCAAAATAAATGCTTTAAGGTGCTCATTTTGGGATTTGGAATACCACCTATATTTAACAGCCATATTGTTAGTATTGAGGCATTCACCTCATGCAATATTTGGTAAATCGCTCAGTCGGCAAATGCGGACTCATTACAGGGCAGAATACTTCACAAAAGTAGCTCTTTTGGGTGAAACAAAGATATTTCTGGAGGGTAACGAATTGTGCTCCTCAAAACAACGTAATTTTTCCAAAAAGGTTTGTCCATAAGGTCATCAGAATTTGCACAGAGATGTTAATATTCATGTGCTCTAGCACCTTAAAGTATCTTTTGCACTAGTTGGAATTACAAATAATGAGCTTAGAGCAAATAATCGGACAGACACAAGTTATATGGCAAAGTACTACTTTATTCTCATTTAATAACGCAGGGAGAACTGACAGGCATCGAACTGATGCATGCACACTCACACAGTAGCTTAATTACATAGAGGTATTATACCACAATATTCGTCATCTATGATGTACTCTACGTGGCAAATTATAAAACCTATTGAGGAAAGGGATTGGTTAAGGGAACATATCTACATATAGAGAGTGTGTTGTTCGTCATCTTGTCTTCTATGTAACAAGCGTCAGACCTGTCAGGCAAGGTGGCTCCAGCAGGCAGACCAGTAACATGCCGGTCCGGAAACAACAGTGCTGGTAAGCTCACCGGCTCCCTTGTATCAGGACCGGCAGGGTCAGAATGAGGCTGAATATCTTGTCGGAAATTAGGGGCAAGGTGGTGGCAGTATGCATGGTGTCCTGTAACCTGCAGGACATACAAAAAGATGAAATGATTTGAAGACCAGGATGTGTTCCCTTGTTGCTCAACACCGAAGAGATACTGCTGTCACTGCAGGAGCCACAGTGGAGAACTGGCCCTGCAGCTATGGGAGGAAAGGTACAGCAGCATCATTTACATGGCTGGCATTTTACTCACCCATAGGCACCCTGATGACGCATATGGTTGACTTTGCCATGGTGAGACTGCATCGCAAATACATGGAACCAGACATGAATGCCTAAGGTAACTGACAGGCAGACAAATGAAGGGAACCTGAGGGATGAAGGGATGTCCAAAACGAACTCAACTGACAATGCTTTGTGCTGCCATGCAACATGGACTGAGATCCAGGCAGCCCCGATCCAAGACAGACTAACATGTCCCCATCTGACATGCAGCCAGCATGCAGCAAGCATCCCTATGCAGTACCCATTTCATTCCCTCATGCACTGACTACATGTCTATGCTTGTCACAACAGCAGTTGGGAAAGGGCCAGTGCATACATAAAAAACCATTTATCATAGTGCACATAAAATCCATACCTATCATAAACCACATGGGCATGCCGCAGTGGCCAAACAGCACCCATTACCCAAATGATTCATACATCTGCAATTTCCATACGTCATTTTACAAGCAAGTCCGTTAAACACTTAACAAAGCATGGCCACAGCATTTCCAAAGAAAACCTAAGACCATTGAGGCACTGATTGCCAGTCTAAGACCGCATGAGTATGGACCCAACTCCATGAGTAGCAGGCAGCCATCTACCGGTTGCATGCCTGTTATACAGATGAATGGCCATGTCAGTGGTGCAAGGGACGGCATGTTTGATCTCCCCCAATGCACAATATAGTCATGTAAAAGATGACGGCAGCAGCACAGCAAGCCCCTCAGCTGCACCATCGACCACCGCAGACGCTAAACCACCACACCCAGGTCTGGTGGCAAACCTACTATAGGTGGCAAGGAAAATAAGTCATCCATGTGGGCAAGCCCTGAGTCCAAGCAACTTAGGAGCCTGCAGTAGATGTCTCCACTGAGTAGGCACCTGCTCAAGTGGACATTGGTCCCATGACCTAAGCCCCACCCACCTGTCAATCACTGCTAATCTCGTTTGTGCCTTCTTGGTTTGCTGCCCTTTTTCCCAACTTAAGCAGTACTTCTGACACATTTTTCTTTACAGGTGGTGAGCAGGTGCAAGCGGATCTCAGTCATGTGACCTACGTCCCACCCAACAGTCAATCCCTGATAATCTTTTAGCGACTTCTTGGTTTGCCGCCCTTCTTCCCTACTTCAGCTGCCTTTCAGCCTCTTTTCATTTGCAGTTGGTTGAGCAGGTGCAAGTGGATCCTGGTCATGTGACGTAAGACCCACTTACCTGCTTAGCCCTGTCCCTTCATTTCCTTTCTTAACTCTTAGATCAATGGTGTCTCTCGCCCGAGCACCCATGCGAAGGGCAGACGAAGAAAAGGGCAATTCCTGTTTGGACCTCTTTGGACCAGAAGGACCCAGGAGCAGAACCCCTGCTCCTCCAACATCAGGTAAGCGCACTCGAATATGTGTTTCAACCCTCTCTTTCAACAGCCCATCCCTACCATCACCACTCATTGGCAACCACAATGCTCACCAGCAACATCATAGACTCTGCATCGCAGCAACATCACCCGTGTCTATTCGTCCCTCTGGCCCGACTCACTCTGCAGGGCACACCCTGAATGTTCTGATCTCCTCAGACCTACCCTTCTCTAGCCCTCTCAGTACCCCTCTCTCTTGGGGTGATCACTTTCTCCTTTCTTCCTACCTCTCTCTTTCTTCCCTGCAGGTCAAGCCGACTCCAGCACTGCCACCTACATTCTCGGTCATTCGACCAATGAGGCGCGTGTCGATTGAGGCTTTTGTTGCTACTTTCTCTCCTCCTCCTGCACCTTTGGCTGACTCGCACCGTGACACAGCCCTCTCTAACCTTCATCTCGCTATCTCTAACACTCTGGATGTCCTTGCCCCTGTCATGAGGATCCGCTTGAAGCCCAAATCCAAGCACAACTCTTGGTACAATTCTGACCTCGCCGCCCTTAAATGCAAGTGTAGGGTGGCGGAGAGGAAGTCAAGGGCCACGGATACACCCCAGGTCTGGTGGCAAACCTACTATAAGTGGCAAGGAAAATAAGTCATCCATGTGGGCAAGCCCTGAGTCCAAGCAATTTAGGAGCCTGCAGTAGATGTCTCCACTGAGTAGGCAACTGCTCAAGTGGACATTGGTCCCATGACCTAAGCCCCACCCACCTGTCAATCACTGCTAATCTCGTTTGTGCCTTCTTGGTTTGCTGCCCTTTTTCCCAACTTAAGCAGTACTTCTGACACATTTTTCTTTACAGGTGGTGAGCAGGTGCAAGCGGATCTCAGTCATGTGACCTACGTCCCACCCAACAGTCAATCCCTGATAATCTTTTAGCGACTTCTTGGTTTGCCGCCCTTCTTCCCTACTTCAGCTGCCTTTCAGCCTCTTTTCATTTGCAGTTGGTTGAGCAGGTGCAAGTGGATCCTGGTCATGTGACGTAAGACCCACTTACCTGCTTAGCCCTGTCCCTTCATTTCCTTTCTTAACTCTTAGATCAATGGTGTCTCTCGCCCGAGCACCCATGCGAAGGGCAGACGAAGAAAAGGGCAATTCCTGTTTGGACCTCTTTGGACCAGAAGGACCCAGGAGCAGAACCCCTGCTCCTCCAACATCAGGTAAGCGCACTCGAATATGTGTTTCAACCCTCTCTTTCAACAGCCCATCCCTACCATCACCACTCATTGGCAACCACAATGCTCACCAGCAACATCATAGACTCTGCATCGCAGCAACATCACCCGTGTCTATTCGTCCCTCTGGCCCGACTCACTCTGCAGGGCACACCCTGAATGTTCTGATCTCCTCAGACCTACCCTTCTCTAGCCCTCTCAGTACCCCTCTCTCTTGGGGTGATCACTTTCTCCTTTCTTCCTACCTCTCTCTTTCTTCCCTGCAGGTCAAGCCGACTCCAGCACTGCCACCTACATTCTCGGTCATTCGACCAATGAGGCGCGTGTCGATTGAGGCTTTTGTTGCTACTTTCTCTCCTCCTCCTGCACCTTTGGCTGACTCGCACCGTGACACAGCCCTCTCTAACCTTCATCTCGCTATCTCTAACACTCTGGATGTCCTTGCCCCTGTCATGAGGATCCGCTTGAAGCCCAAATCCAAGCACAACTCTTGGTACAATTCTGACCTCGCCGCCCTTAAATGCAAGTGTAGGGTGGCGGAGAGGAAGTCAAGGGCCACGGATACACCCCAGGTCTGGTGGCAAACCTACTATAAGTGGCAAGGAAAATAAGTCATCCATGTGGGCAAGCCCTGAGTCCAAGCAATTTAGGAGCCTGCAGTAGATGTCTCCACTGAGTAGGCAACTGCTCAAGTGGACATTGGTCCCATGACCTAAGCCCCACCCACCTGTCAATCACTGCTAATCTCGTTTGTGCCTTCTTGGTTTGCTGCCCTTTTTCCCAACTTAAGCAGTACTTCTGACACATTTTTCTTTACAGGTGGTGAGCAGGTGCAAGAGGATCTCGGTCATGTGACCTACGTCCCACCC
Organism: Ambystoma mexicanum; assembly: GCF_040938575.1. NCBI lineage: Eukaryota > Metazoa > Chordata > Amphibia > Caudata > Ambystomatidae > Ambystoma > Ambystoma mexicanum. The sequence goes on from NC_090923.1 coordinate 521,007,002, forward strand.
AACAGTCAATCACTGATAATCTTTTAGCGACTTCTTGGTTTGCCGCCCTTCTTCCCTACTTCAGCAGCCTTTCAGCCTCTTTTCATTTGCAGTTGATTGAGCAGGTGCAAGTGGATCCTGGTCATGTGACGTAAGACCCACTTACCTGCTTAGCCCTGTCCCTTCATTTCCTTTCTTAACTCTTAGATCAATGGTGTCTCTCACACGAGCATCCATGCGAAGGGCAGACGAAGAAAAGGGCAATTCCTGTTTGGACCTCTTTGGACCAGAAGGACCCAGGAGCAGAACCCCTGCTCCTCCAACATCAGGTAAGCGCACTCGAATATGTGTTTCAACCCTCTCTTTCAACAGCCCATCCCTACCATCACCACTCATTGGCAAACACAATGCTCACCAGCAACATCATAGACTCTGCATCGCAGCAACATCACCCGTGTCTATTCGTCCCTCTGGCCCGACTCACTCTGCAGGGCACACACTGAATGTTCTGATCTCCTCAGACCTACCCTTCTCTAGCCCTCTCAGTACCCCTCTCTCTTGGGGTGATCACTTTCTCCTTTCTTCCTACCTCTCTCTTTCTTCCCTGCAGGTCAAGCCGACTCCAGCACTGCCACCTACATTCTCGGTCATTCGACCAATGAGGCGCGTGTCGATTGAGGCTTTTGTTGCTACTTTCTCTCCTCCTCCTGCACCTTTGGCTGACTCGCACCCTGACACAGCCCTCTCCAACCTTCATCTCGCTATCTCTAACACTCTGGATGTCCTTGCCCCTGTCATGAGGATCCTCTTGAAGCCCAAATCCAAGCACAACTCTTGGTACGATTCTGACCTCGCCGCCCTTAAATGCAAGTGTAGGGTGGTGGAGAGGAAGTCGAGGGCCTCGGATACACCCCTGATAAACTGGCCTGCTGCCTGCTCTGATGGCAGTACATACTCTCTGTCCTCTCTAAGAAGAGAGCCTACATCCAAGCCCGCATTTCTGCGGGATCTAACAACTCGGCCGAACTATTCAAAATCTGCAAGGCGCTGGCCAATCCTGCTGCAGTCTCTATCTCTCCTGTTCCCTCCCAGTCCCTCTGCACTGCCTTGGCCTCGCATTTTACTACTGAAACTCAGGACATCCTGTCTACCCTCTCTTCCTCTACCTCCTCTTCCTTCTCTTTTAACACTCTTGGTCGGTCCCAGGCTGTCTCTCCTCATTCTTTCTCCTCCTTTCCCCTGTTCACCCAGACGATGTTTCTAGACAAGTCCTATCTATGAAGGTCTCATCAAAGCAGGTTCTCCCCTGCTCATCCAGAACAATTGAGGACCACATCGACACCCTTGCTCCAGCCTTGGCCAATTTCTGCAATCACTGCTTTGCCACTAAATCTTTCCCCTTCCCCTCGAGAACTCTCTTGTGTACCCCCATCTAAAGATCCTTCCTCTCCAGCTAACTATTGGCTGATCTCCATCACTCCATTCCTGGGCAAACTCTTGGAAAAGCTGCCCATCTCCCGATTTAATCTACATACTGAATATGTTGGTTGCCTCCATGACCACCAGTCTGGCTTCAGTGCTGCCAGAAGCACGAAACTGCTCTCCTGACCAATCGTGAAGACTTGCTCTCCAATCTTGACTCTAATCTCCCTTCTGTCCTCATTCTCCTTGATCTATCCTCTGCTTTTGACACGGTCAACCATGCCATCCTGTTCAATCATCTCCGGGATAACCTTGGTATTACTGATCAGGCCCTGGCCTGGTTGACCTCCTTTCTCACTGATCGGCCTTCGCTGGTCCAACTGGGGTCTTTCCTCTCTTCGATCTCTCTCTACTTGTGGTGTTCCCCAGGGATCTAGCCTCTTTCCTGGCTCTTCAACCACTACCTGGCACCTCTTTCCCACCGCACAGCTACCTTCTGCTCGAATTTTCAATGTTATGCAGATGACACTCAGCTTTCATTCAGGCTCCTCTCAGCCACCTCTGCTTCTTCTCTGATTTCAGACTGTCTGGCCGCAATTCAGGAATGGTGTGCCACCAATGATCTCTGACTTTATGCCAGTAAAACTGAGATCCTCCTCATTGGGACACCCGCTCCCTCCTTTCTTCTTTCTCTGTGGCCGCCCACTCTGGGCCCTCTACCTGCTCCTTCCTGTGAAGTTAAGAATCTTGGTATCATCTTCTACTCCACCCTCTCCTTCTCTCCTCACATCTCTGATGTGCCTAAGAAGTCAAACTATCAGCTTCACCTCCACAGAGGTATTCTTCCATTTCTCACTTTACCCCAGAAGCTCACTGTCTCCAGAGCTCTGGTCCTCTCTAGGCTGGACTATTGCAAGAGCCTCTTTCTAAATCTTCCCGCCTCTTCTCTTTGACGTTTACAACTTATCCAGAACAGGACTGCAAGACTTATCCTTGGCCTCAAGCCCATGTATTGTATCTCTCTAGCTCTGAAATCTCTCCACTGGCTGCCTGTGGCTGCAAGGATCAACTTGAAGACATGCTGCATTGTCCACAGGGCTTTCTGGGGCCTGGGACCACTCTATCTCCAACTTTCTCTTCCAGGACATCTTTCTTCTTGAGCTCTCTGCTCATCCACCTCCAACTCTCTGGGGGTCCGACGCTTCGCCAAGCAGAGAGTTGGGGGCAGATCTATCTCCTTTGCTGCGGCCTCCCTCTGGAACAGCCTCCCTACCTCTCTCAAACTTGAGCAGAACCACCCCTGGTTCCTGAAGCAACTCAAGACCTTCCTTTTCGCTTTCTCTTTCTCTCTTCCTCTCCCCTGCTGATGCACCTGACTGCTACGCACACTGGTCACCTGGTCACCCTCCAGTTGCCCTCGCACTGCTTCCAGGCTCTACAGCATTTAAGGGTCTGTATCTGCAACCCTACAGTCCCTTCTCTCTGCACTTATGAGCCTCCGCTGGCTACACTTCTGAGTTAACTGCACTTCCCCCTTCGCCTCCCCCCAGACCATCTCCCCTTCTCTCTTCCCTGCACATGCGCTATCTGAATGACACAAGGCCTAATAAGATTATTATTTTGTCCTCCTTTTCCCACTCCTTGTCTTGTCACGCCTAGAAACATTTGTGCACAGGCGTGTTATAAATGCCACATCATATCATATCATAGACGCCATCAGCACTCCCTCATCCACAACTACATGAAATCTGATGCTTACCAATGTCCGCTCAGCAGTCAACCATGCAGCAAACATCGCCAACCTCATCACCACACATGACTTGAATGCCATCTTCATTAATGAGACCTGGATGACATCCATCTCCACCCACATCCTAATGGCTACAGAATACTACAACAAGACCGCCCAAACAAGATCAGCAGATGACTCGTCATCATTTACAAGGCATCATGGACATGCACCCAACTGGATGGTGCCACCATTGGCTCTTTCAAAAAACCTTTCCTGCCACTTTCCGCTCTCCCCAATGGACACAGTCACTTTTCAGCTCATCTACAGTCCACACAAGCCCAACAACTCCTTCATGGAAGACTTCACAGACTTGGTCACCACCATGTTTCTCATGCATGCCCACAACATCATCCTCAGTGACTTCCTCATCCCTGGCAGACCAGCAACCAAGTCAATGAAGGAAGATCTCCAACGTCTACATGACACACTTAACCTAACACAGCACAAAAAAGACCCACCTCACAGGAAAGGGAATATCCTCGACCTCATCGGTCTCACTCCCGCTTT